>NC_090442.1:390909596-391512651 GCF_031143425.1 Pleurodeles waltl | reverse complement strand
GCAGAACAGGAGATGGCCGTTGAGAAATTCGTTCAGCAAATGTGTTGGCCAGACAGGTCTGCTATAACAGTGTGTCAGTCTTAGCTTCAGAATGTAGGCAGTGGCCCTTGGTAGCAATAAGAAAAGCCTTAAAAGTTGACATTCTGCAAAGCCACTCACAGAGCAGTTCAGACAGAGGGTACCTTTAATGGAAAAAACCTAATTAACGTAGTTTGACCATGAGAGGTAGTTCTCATGAGTTAACATTCAGTATGCTGCTATGTAAAAGTAAAATGATGGGTCAGCTGTCTGTAATGCTGCACAAGACACACTACGAGTTGGTCCAACAGTCAGAACATGTAACAAGCATTTCCAATGCAATAGGTCTCGCATTTTCTTGAGTTACAGCTATTGTCGTTGTAAATGCATAACTGGACTTTTCCTGCCACATAAATTGGTGAACCCTGCCTCATAGTTTGGTCCTCTCTGCCACATAATTCCAGTGGCCCTGCATATAACGAAAGCACTTCAATTTACCTTCTTCCTCTATCTGCAGCAAAAAATGAAAATATTGCCTGTATTTATTATATTTATTTATATTATTGTTTTGCTCCCTCCCCAGAAGGCTATTATCATTTGCAAAGGCAGAACAATTCCAATGCTTTCACCTTCTTTCGCTTTACAGTGGTAAAGGAGCAGAGATATAACCATGATATAATCCGTTGGCTTGGCTATGGTATATAAATTCACATTTTGTTTTCTGTAGAATGCTGGTAGTCAGCAGAGCAATTTATCTCATTTCCATGATGGCAGTAAAATAGCCTGTCTGAAAATGCATGATTGACTGAGAACAAATGTTAAACTGGCCACATTTAAACTGAATCTCAAAACTTTAGCATGATGTTTGCACAATGTTAAGGTAGATGGGAGCAGCTCAGCTCTTGCATATGGTGGTGCCATGTCAAAAGGAACCTATATAACACATGTCTCTGACATGGAAAATCTGCCATCTGTTGGGGACATCGAGTGCGATCCAGTTCTCGCTCGGTAAAACTTGAAAGCAGAGTGGCTGCCATAAGGGGAAGGAGAGACGAAACAATGCGAAGTAACTGGTAGTCCTGCAAATCGCTCAAATACTGCTGATCGATTTTGCGCTGTGTAAGGCTTGAAAGCACCATGGAGGGGCAAGGATAAACAATGTGAAGTAACCAGTAGTCATGCTCAATGCATGTTCTCATACAATGAATTGGATGGGTATAATCAGCCATGTGCCCGGTGGTGGTATCTCAACACTTACAGGTTGTTTTTTAAGGTGATCCACAAAGCCAAAAGCTGCTCACCATAGTGGTATGTCCCTCACAGACACAATAAATAAACAGTTATGGAGACACTCTTTGGGTGTTATGCTGCATGCATGTTTGGTACCCGGCATCTGTTTGCTTCAAATGAGTTTCACAAGAGCTAAAGACAAGTTAGAATAATGAACCTGACAATTATATTTTCGAATTAAAATAGCCACTGAAGGAGCTGCTACTTTTCACAGATGACGTACATGGAACACACATCACTGTGAAAGCTATAAAGCTGAATTCCCGCCTCCCCAAAAGAAAAATCCACAGCTGAGGGATATTGATGACAAATACATTGTTTTTAGTATGACCACATTGAGGTTGGTTTGCTAGTTGGTTTTCGGGAACATCAACTACACAGCACAGGGCAAGGCCCTTCATAGAAACATATACTGAGAAGGTGCTGTGGCTGAAAAGCTACGATGAAGAAACCTTGGTGCTCATTAAAAACAACAATGCAGTGATGCCAAATAATTTGTTGGCACCTGGAGCAGAGGAATGCAGGAAAATGACACCAAAGTTAGGTAATTATAATAAAATGAATGTTTCTTCCTCTCCTCAGAATACTCAGCCTACACATCATCTGTGAAGAAGCGATATCCAAATGGTCAGGATCTGACAATCCCTCAATCAATCAGCACCTTTAACTGGAGACATCCTGTCACTGGAGGAATCACTAACTGCATAAGGCATAAACCAGAGGCTGAAGACAAAGTTGTCACTGGCGAGGTTGTAACTGATGTTAGATTGACCAAGGCGATAAACAGTTGAAGAAGTGGATTTCTTGGTTGAACGTTTTTACTGATGCTAAAAAGGAGTAGGCTATCTTAATCATCAACATTGGCATTATTGACAATGGATCAAATCAATGACGATCTATCTGTCAGGGATGTCGTGAATAATATGCTGATGGAATATTGATGCTGACAAGGCCTACACGGGTGACAATACTGGTCTTCTTGGTAAGGCAGTGATCTATATAAAAATTTATAAATGTACATGGCACAGGGGGATCTTGCTTGCTTTTTACCATTAAACAAAAAGAGAGTTAGTTATCTGTGGAGGACTCTATGGCAAAACAGCAGGCCCTGGTCTGCCCCTTTTACACTAGAAGGTGAAATATCTATGGGGGTCATTCCGACCCCGGCGGTCAAGGACCGCCGGGGCCGGGGATGCGGGAGCACCGCCAACAGGCTGGCGGTGCTCCTCAGGACATTCTGACCGCGGCAGTTCAGCCGCGGTCAGAACAGGAAAACCGGCGGTCTCCCGCCGGTTTTCCGCTGTCCTGCAGAATCCTCCATGGCGGTGCAGCTTGCTGCGCCGCCATGGGGATTCTGACACCACATACCGCCATCCTGTTCCTGGCGGGTCGCCCGCCAGGAACAGGATGGCGGTATGGGGTGTTGTGGGGCCCCTGGGGGCCCCTGCAGTGCCCATGCCAATGGCATGGGCACTGCAGGGGCCCCCGTAAGAGGGCCCCACTTTGTATTTCAGTGTCTGCTTTGCAGACACTGAAATACGCGACGGGTGCCACTGCACCCGTCGCACATACCCACTCCGCCGGCTCCATTCGGAGCCGGCTTCCTTGTGGGGAGGGGTTTCCCGCTGGGCTGGCGGGCGGCCTTCTGGCGGTCGCCTGCCAGCCCAGCGGGAAAGCCAGAATGGCCTCCGCGGTCTTTCGACCGCGGAGCGGCCATATGGCGGCTCCCTCCAGGCGGGCGGCTCCCGCCGCCCGCGGGGGTTAGAATGACCCCCTATGTGTTTAAGCTTTTGAGCCTTTTTGATGGAGATGCACATCTGACAAATTCCTTACAGACGGAACGACATTGCTGGTGGCAAAAACAAGCTCCTTTGTTCATCATGCAATGTTTTAACTTAAAAAAGACATGGTGTATCCCCATGGTATATCCTTGAATGGCAAGCAGTAGAATAATTATTCATAAACTGAAAGGATTGCCAAAATGTATAATGTAATACAAGGATGGCCTTTTCTGTTTTTTATACAGCACACGACTAAATGCCCTCCCATTGGAATTGTGCCTCTTTTCTGATCTTTTTTTCTTCAGAAATAAAGCTAAAAAAATTCTATTTCTTCAGCTTCTCTAAGAATGTATAATTATTTTGGGATTATCAGGTTTTTGTGTACTACGTGGCAGCCAGAGTCGAAAAATCCTACCAGAATGTAAATGCTCTCCATAAAACTTAAAGAACAAGTTACTTATCTTTGGTAACACCTTATCTGGTAGAGACAATGGGGGTGATTCTAACCCAGGCGGTCGGTGATAAAGCGGCGGCCAACCCGCCAACAGGCTGGCGGTCCAAAAAATGGAATTCTGACCCCAGCGGGAACCGCCAACACAGCCCGCCACATTAACACTCCGCCCGCCACGGCGGTACAGACAAACAGCGCGGCGGTCACCGCCAACAAACAGGCAGCAGACAATGTACCGCCCACAGTATCATAACTCACCAATCCGCCACCTTTTCCGGGGCGGGAGCCCCGCCGATAAAAACACGGCGGAAACAGACTACGAACGGGAAAACGCTCACCTCTACGCACTCCACGAGGAAGGAGGACAGCATGGAACCCGAATTAAACATCCTACCTGCTCTCATCTACCTGCTCATCTACCACGAGTACGAACGCCGGCGCAGACGACAACGGTGAGTACAGCACCTACGACACACGGGAGGGGGGAGGAGGAAAGCTTACGGCACACACATATGCGACCCCCACCCCCCCAAACTATGTACACACCAATGCAGAGCAGCAAGTCACAGTGACACCACCCAAACCCCCCTGAAAAATGCAAAGACATAATTAAATTGTGAATAAAAATGTATGTACAAAATAGGCTCTGAAAAGTAATGGTCAACTAGCCAAAAAATCAATATCAAAAGAATTCTATATACAGTGCAATGGATAACCGAGGCAATTAGTCCTGCACATCAAAAGAAAATCGAAGTGTCCGTGGGCCAAAGTGTAACAACACAAGGGCAAAGCCCACACAGGAGACCTGAGTCCTCTGGAGAGAACACTGCAGGGGCATCTGATGAAAAAACTACAGGCACCTCAGGGGGAAGGGAAGGGGGGGGCACCACAGCCACATGAGTCCACGACGCCAGATCCACGAAGGGGCCACCATGCCTACTGTGCCATCCTGGGGAGTGCAAAGCCACAGTCTCTCAAGTCTCTACAGTAGGTGGGTTGCCCACTGTTCCATCCTGGGGAGTGCAAAGCCACAGTCTCTCAAGTCTCTACAGTTGGTGGGTTGCCCACTGTGCCATCCTGGGGAGTGCAAAGCCACAGTCTCTCAAGTCTATACAGTAGGTGGGTTGCCCACTGTGCCATCCTGGGGAGTGCAAAGCCACAGTCTCTCAAGTCTATACAGTAGGTGGGTTGCCCACTGTTCCATCCTGGGGAGTGCAAAGCCACAGTCCATCAGGTGGATTACAGTCTCCACTGGTCAAGGAGGAGGCATGGTGGGCACAGTGAACCGTTAACAGTGCATGCAGGAAGGGCCCAGCGGAGCGGTGGTTGAGATGGCGGGGCCCAGCGGAGCGGTGCTTGACAGGAAGGGCCCAGCGGAGCGGTGCTTGAGACGGCGGGGCCCAGCGGAGCGGTGCTTGAGACGGCGGTGCCCAGCGGAGCAGTGCTTGACAGGAAGGGCCCAGCGGAGCAGTGCTTGACAGGAAGGGCCCAGCGGAGCGGTGCTTGAGACGGCGGGGCCCAGCGGAGCGGTGCTTGACAGGAAGGGCCCAGCGGAGCGGTGCTTGAGACGGCGGGGCCCAGCGGAGCGGTGCTTGACAGGAAGGGCCCAACGGAGCGGTGCTTGAGACGGCGGGGCCCAGCGGAGCGGTGCTTGACAGGAAGGGCCCAGCGGAGCGGTGCTTGACAGGAAGGGCCCAGCGGAGCGGTGCTTGAGACGGCGGGGCCCAGCGGAGCGGTGCTTGACAGGAAGGGCCCAGCGGAGCGGTGTTTGAGACGGCGGGGCCCAGCGGAGCGGTGCTTGACAGGAAGGGCCCAGCGGAGCGGTGCTTGAGACGGCAGGGCCCTGTTCAACGGTGCTCTTCTGCACGGCGGGGCCCTCTCCAGCGGTGCTCTTCTGCACGGCGGGGCCCTGTTCAGCGGTGCTCTTCTGCACGGCGGGGCCCTCTCCAGCGGTGCTCTTCTGCACGGCGGGGCCCTGTTCAGCGGTGCTCTTCTACACGGCGGGGCCCTCTTCAGCGGTGCTCTTGTGCACGGCGGGGCCCTGTTCAGCGGTGCTCTTGTGCACGGCGGGGCCCTCTTCAGCGGTGCTCTTGTGCACGGCGGGGCCCTCTTCAGCGGTGCTCTTCTGCACGGCGGGGCCCTGTTCAGCGGTGCTCTTGTGCACGGCGGAGCCCTCTTCAGCGGTGCTCTTCTGCACGGCGGGGCCCTGTTCAGCGGTGCTCTTCTGTACGGCGGGGCCCTCTTCAGCGGTGCTCTTCTGCACGGCGGGGCCCTGTTCAGCGGTGCTCTTCTGCACGGCGGGGCCCTGTTCAGCGGTGCTCTTCTGCACGGCGGGGCCCTGTTTAGCGGTGCTCTTCTGCACGGCGGGGCCCTGTTCAGCGGTGCTCTTCTGCACGGCGGGGCCCTCTTCAGCGGTGCTCTTCTGCACGGCGGGGCCCTGTTCAGCGGTGCTCTTCTGCACGGCGGGGCCCTCTTCAGCGGTGCTCTTCTGCACGGCGGGGCCTGTTCAGCGGTGCTCTTCTGCACGGCGGGGCCCTCTTCAGCAGTGCTCGTCCAGTGAGTCAAGGGAGCCAGACCTGGCCTGGACTCCCTGCTCAGTCGCCCTCCGACCGTGCTGTTGCTGGACCCTTCGGTGACGGAGTCCTGGGCCCTTTGGTGTCCTCCCTAACACCCGGGATGGGGCTTGTGGGCCCCTCCTGCTCCGCGCTCCTGCTGGCTGACTTCTCCGCCCTGCTGCCCTTTCGCTCCTTAGATGGGGCTCTCGGGCCCTTGCCTCCCCTAGATGTTGTGGCTGGTGAAGTGGGCGAACTTTGCTCCTTGGGGGCAGCCGTGTCAGTCCTCTCACGGCGGCCCTTTAGTTTCCTGGTCCTCTTGCCTGGGGGGGGGCTGGCTGTCCCCTTGCTGCTGATTGAAGTGTCACTGCTGGCAAAGGGTGGACTCCAGAACCCATGCACCACAGTGACACTCGAAGCTGGGCTGGTGGTGGCTGAGGTGCTCTTGGGACTCTTTGCAGATGGAGGGGGTGGGTCAGTGGAGGGAAAGAGATTAAGATTAGCGAGGAAAAGTTTTTTAGGACCAAGGTAAAGGGTAGGTAGGAGAAGTGGTGATGGGAGTGGAGGAAGAGGATGCGGTTGTAGGAGAGTCAGGTGTGCTGTCTTTGGGTGCAGGTGCTTGTGCTGGAGGCTGTCGTGAGGTGGATGGCTGTTGGGTGGGTGTCTGCCTGCGTTTGTGTGTCTTGGAAGAGGGGGTGACAGACACAGTGGGAGAGGACACAGGGGACGTGTAAATGGTAGTGGGGGTGGTGACTGCACGTGTGCGGACTGTACTGGAGGGTGTGCTGGTGATGCAGGTGTGAGTGTAGACGTCACAGGGAGGGAGGAGGGAGACGAGGAGGAGGGGGACACAGAGGTGGTAGTGACTGTTGGAATGTCTGCATCTGGGTGTTGCTTGCGTGAATGCTTGTGGGTTCTGTGGTGCTTGTGTCTGGATGAGCTGCCCTTGGGTGTTGAGGTGTGTGCAGGCTGGTCTGATGGTGTGGATGGGATAGGCTGAGGAACAGGAGACAGAGACAGGGTGGAGGCAGTCAGAAGAGGGAGGCTGGAAACTGGGACAATGGCTGCCGTCAGAGCTGAGGCCAGAGCATTGAACGATCGTTGATGGGCAGCCTGACCCGAATGAATGCCCTCCAGGTAGGCATTGCTCCGATGCACCTCCCTTTCTACCCCCTGGATGGCATTCAAAAGGGTAGTCTGCCCAACAATGATGGTCCTCAGGTGGTCAATGGCCTCCTCACTGAGGGCAGCAGGGGTAACAGGAGCAGGGGCTGAGGTGCCTGGGGCGAAGGAGACGCCCGCCTTCCTGGGCGAGCGGGCACGGAGTGTAGGCTGAGGGGCTGCTGGGAGTGCGGGGCTGGTGCGCTGGGTGGCGGCTGTACCTGTAGAGGCGGGGGGCCCGGATGTTGTCGCCACCGCTAGGGAGCTCCCATCTGAGGACGTGTCGGTGTCGCTGGTGTCACCACCGGTCCCTGTTGTGGTGCTCCCCTCGCCCTCCGGATCACTGGTGCCCTCGGTGTCTGTTCCTGGGCCCACCGGGGCCTTGTGACTTGCAGCTCCCTCGTGCTCCGATGCCAATTCTCCTCCGCCTGATGATGCTAATGCACACATGCACAAGAAGATGAAGAAGAAGGGTGGGGGGAGAAAAACGAAGACCAGGTTGAGTGCATGCAATGTCAACACCGTTGGCGGAGAGGACAGACACAGCAGCCTCATGCACTAAGCGGCGCATTCAGGGTACACTACTCAGTACTTCTGACTAGGACAACAGGTCTAGAGACGACAAACGCGCACATGTGTGATGCTGGACCATCGATAGCTGTACTTGTCACCCTACAGAGGTGGGGGCCTGGGAGCTCAGGGCCATGCCTAAAGGAGAGGACTACACTACAGAAAGCGCCCTGGCCTAATGTCACCCACAACCCTCCTCCCCCACCCAGACGCCTCCACTGCGCAGAGAGATAGCAGAATGTGCTGATACTCTCCCCCTTGTGTCTGCTGTGATGTCCTCAAGCGCCCATCCAAATCAGGGTAGGCCACCGCCAGGATCCGGGACATCAGGGGGGTCAGGGTACGACTGGCACCCCTCCTAGGTTGGGAGGCCATCCCCAGCAGTGACTCGGCGGTCTTCCTGGTCCGCGGCGGATGTCCTCCCACCTCTTGCGGCAGTGGGTGCCCCGTCTGACGTGGACCCCCAGGGCCCGGACTTCCTTGGCGATGGCACGCCAAATGTCCACTTTCTGATGGGCGCTTACCTATTTGACATGTACAGGGTGGGAAGAAAAAATTCATCAATTTTCTGCATGTTAGATGCGATTGGCCCCCCCTCCCCAACCTTGCCATATGGCACATGCTCTCATCTGTCGTGCGTTGCACTCCTCATTCGCCCCCCACCCCACCAACTTACATCCACCCCACTCCACACAGGCATAGCCCATTCAATGTGCACCCGGTGTACTTACCTGTTGGTCTGGAGGACCGTAGGGTAACGCATACTGGGGGAGGACCCCATCCACAAGTTTCTCCAACTCCTCAGACGTGAAGGCAGGGGCCCTTTCCACAGTCACAGCAGCCATTGTCACTTCCAGACCGAGGTCACAGCAGCACTTGCAGTATAGGTCCTCTCCTGTGGATGATCAGGTCTCGAGTAATTAAGCAGATAGAAAATGGCGGTCACGCCCGCGGCGGTGCGTACCGCGGCGGTGCGTACCGCGACCGCCGGCGCACCTCGTCATTGGCTCCTAAAACCCATAGGCTTCAATGTTAGCCAATGCGGCTTCGTATAGCGGTCTTCGACCGCCTACCGCCACGGTGTGCCACGCCAGCGCATTGACCTCACATCCCATTGTCCCACTTCACAGGTCAGGCAGCCGCCATTTCAAGGGCCCACATGGCATAATTTGTACTGCGTCACACAGGCCTAGGCCTTGCATTGCCACACATACACGCCTTTCAATACATAGATAATCGTGTGCTCGGCATGCTGTGGTGAACGTACCTGTGATTTGCTTGACTCTGTGCTCCATGTTGTCCTTCCTAGGCACCGTCCGCTGGGACTTGCGAGGAGAAGGATGAATCCTCGCGTGTACCGACCGCTGGTGGACCTGTCGACAATGGAAGAACGCCATATCATACTACGATACTGACTTGACCGAGCCACTATACATGAACTGTGTGCCCAGCTGGAGCCAGCCCTGATGTCCCCCATCCGCCAACCCACAGGAATTCCCCCTCTAGTGCAGGTTCTGTCAGTCCTCCATTTTTTGGCAAGTGGCTCATTCCAGACAACAGTGGCCATGTCATCTGGAATGTCTCAGCCTATGTTTTCTAAAATTTTGTCTAGAGTGTTGTCTGCCCCGACGAAACACATGCGGAGCTACATTGTATTCCCTGAGGAGGTTGATTTGGCCACTGTGAAGGGTGATTTTTATGCCCTTGGACATATCCCCAACATAATTGGTGCCATTGATGGGACACATGTGGCTTTAGTACCCCCAAAAGACGATGAGCAGGTGTACAGAAACAGAAAAAGTTACCATTCTATGAACGTCCAGGTGGTCTGTTTGGCTGACCAGTACATCTCCCATGTGAATGCCAAGTTCCCTGGGTCATTGCATGACGCGTATGTGATGCGTAATAGCAGCATCCCTTATGTGATGGAACAGCTACAGAGACAACGTGTGTGGCTAATTGGTGACTCTGGTTACCCCAACCTGCCTTGGCTATTGACCCCAGTGAGGAATCCCCGGACCAGGGCAGAGGAACGGTACAATGAGGCCCATGGGCGAACTAGGAGGATCATAGAAAGAACCTTTGGCCTCCTGAAGGCCAGGTTTAGGTGCCTGCATATGACAGGGGGATCCCTGATGTACTCACCAAAGAAGGTGTGCCAGATCATCGTGGCCTGCTGTATGCTTCACAATCTGGCATTGCGACGTCAGGTGCCTTTCCTGCAGGAGGATGGTCCAGATGGTGGTGTTGAAGCAGCTGTGGAGCCTGCGGAGAGTGAAGAGGAGGAAGACGAAGAGGACGACCCAGACAACAGGGACAGAGTTATCCAACAGTATTTTCAGTAGCACACAGGTAAGAATCACCCACGCCATTTCACATTTACTGAAAGCCCCCTGCATCTTTACTTTGTGTATTTCCCCCCAGTTCTTTTAAACTGATGTTTGATTTTCCCTTCCCTTTTCAGTGCTGTATGACCCACTGCGTGACTTCTGCTTGGTTAGCCCATGGACTAATGCTTATTGACATCAGTATGTTGTCATCACAAAAATAACAGAACATTATTGATCAGTAATGTGTTATACATTTGTAAATAATACAAGCTGACTCCTGAATGATTTCAGTGCAATGAGTGATTTATTTATAGTGCTAGATATTGGTACATGATATTAAAACGGTGATGGGTGAGGGTGGAGTTATGTCCATGGCAGAGCCCAGTTCTCAGTTTCACAGGTGCATTTTCCATATGCCTGTGGAAGGATGGAGCAGGGGCAGTTCAAGGTTGGACAGGGTGACACTGTGGGTCAGTGGGATGACATCAGGGGGTATCTTATGCTGGCGGGGGTCTTGGCATCCTACTCTGTCTTCCTGTGAGATCTCAGGTTCCTCTTGCGGGTGGTTGTTCTTCAGCAGGAGGTGGGGTTCTGGTGGGCCGTCGTTCTGTGGGGGCCTCCTGACCACTAGAGCCGGCGGAGGTGGTAGGCTGTTCCTGGCTAGTGACAGGGGCCCTTTGTGGTGCCACATGGTCCCGCAATGTGGTTTCTATCCAGTTGAGGGCCTGGACTATGGTCCCCATAGCGGTAGCGATGTTCCTGAGTTCATTGCTGAACCCCATGTACCGTTCCTCCTGCTGTGCCTGGATCTCGGTGAACCTGGCCAGTACCGTCGCCATCGTCTCCTAGGAGTGATGGTATGCTCTCATGATGGTGGTGAGGGCCTCTTGGAGAGTCGGTTCCCTGGGCCTGTCCTCCCCCCCCTGTCGCACAGCAGCCCTCCCAGTTGCCCTGTTTCCTCGGGCCTCTGTCCCCTGGACGGTGTGCCCAATACCACTGCCCCCAGGTCCCTGTTGTTGTTGGGGTGTTGGGTCAGCCTGGGTGCCCTGTAGTGGCGGACACACCGCTGATTGACGCGTCCGCAAGACAGAGGCATGGGCCCGCTGGGTGGGAGCTGTGCTGGTGTTCCCAGAGGGGGTTGGGTCTGCTGTGGCCTGTGTCTGTGTGTGGGGAACCGACTGTCCAGAGGTCCCCGATGGTCCGGGCTGGTCATCAGGTTCTAGGTCGACAGAGCTTCTGTCCTCGCTGGGGGCCTGTTCTGGGGGTGGGATGGACAAATCTGGACCCTCCGTGGCGGTGTGTTGGCGTTCGGGCCCTGCAGGGGTAAAGGAGTATGGTTATTGTTTCTGTGTGTGCCATGGCGTGCATTTTGAGTGCCCTTGTCCCCCAGTGCTGGCATTCCCTTGTGGGAGGTGTTGTGAGGGTGGTGGGGGGGTGTATGGGTATGTGCAATGGTCATGCTTTGGTGGTGGCTGTCTATGGTTTGTGTTGGCATTCAGGGGTTGGTGTTGTTTAGGGTGGGCTGTGCTGGTGAGACATTGGCAGGGAGGTTGTGTGCTGGGGGGTTGAGATTGGGGGAAAGGGGGGGGTTGGCATGCTGGTGGTTGGGGAGGGTGAAGTAGTTGAGATTCGACTTACCAGAGTCCATTCCTCCGTGTACTCCAGCGAGGCTATCAGGATGCAGGATGTTTACTACCTCTTGCTCCCATGCTGTGAATTGGGGTGGAGTGGGTGGGGGTCCGCCGCCAGTCTTCTGCACAGCGATGTTGTGTCGCGACACCATCGAGCGCACCTTCCCCCGTAGGTCGTTCCACCGCTTTCTGATATCTTCCCGATTTCTGGGATGCTGTCCCACAGCGTTGACCCTGTCCACAATCCTTTGCCATAGCTCAGCCTTCCTTGCTATAGTGGTGTGCTGCACCTGTGTGCCGAAGAGCTGGGGCTCAACCCTTATAATTTCCTCCATCATGACCCTGAGTTCTTGGTCCGAGAACCTGGGGTGTCTTTGAGGTGCCATGGGGTGGTGTGGATGAGGTGTGGGGTGGTGTTTGTGGTGATGTGCGTGGTGATATGTGGTGATGTGTGCGTAAATGTGGTGTGGGTGATGAAGTTGGGTTCCTGTGTGTGTTGGGGTTTTCGATTGCTGTGCTCGCTCTCTCCATCTCTATCTCTATCGCCTTCTCTCCGATTTCCAACTAGTGGGGGTTTGTGGGTGATGTGGGTGTGTGTTTTATAGTTGATTGGATGTGGGGAGTGTTGTTTGTATGTGTGTCAGGTGTGTGTATTTCAAATTGTCCAATGTGGCTGTGTTTTGGAGCTGTGTGTGTATTTTGAGCGCGGCGGTGTGTACCGCCAATGGAATACCGCGGTTGAAAGACCGCCGCGTGGATTCGTGGGTCAGAATGGCATGGGCGTGTTTGTGTTGGCGTGACGGTGGAGGTTTGGTCATCTCCAGTTTTCCGCGGCCCGCTGATGAGGCGGCCTTCCTTGGATGTCGGATTTTTGGCGGTTTCACAGTTGGT
Source organism: Pleurodeles waltl (assembly GCF_031143425.1). Classification (NCBI taxonomy): domain Eukaryota; kingdom Metazoa; phylum Chordata; class Amphibia; order Caudata; family Salamandridae; genus Pleurodeles; species Pleurodeles waltl. The sequence goes on along the minus strand of NC_090442.1, from coordinate 391,499,976 downwards.
GGTCAGAATGACCGTGGCGGTTTACCGCGGCCGCGGCGGTAGAATGGCGGACTTCTGACCGGCGGTAAGGGCCTTTTACCGCCGAGGTCAGAATGACCCCCAATATCTTGCTGCAGGCTCCATCCCCACTAATTCTCCCCAGGTGCCATGTCGGACCAGGAAGCATGTGAATCCATGATTCACATCTATTCCCCCTCTCATTTCCCTATCCTGTTGCCTTACTGTTTTCAAATAGTTTGGGACTTTCATTTTCTCTCTTTCCAATCATAGTATTTGGATAACCTGCTTGTCTCACTGCCAGAGCTACAGTTTCTATATGACCCGGGCGGATCCAAGATAGATGCCGGTAGAGAAGCTTCCCTTGAGCGTTATGTTGGGAGTTTATCTATCACCTGCCCTTGCTCTGGGTGCTGGCCAAAACTAAGAAGGTATACATTTACAGCATTTGAGAAGGGGTTCAAGTAAGCCATCTAAGGGCTCAGCTGATATGTTACAATTTGAAGTTTTTCTTCTTTCTTCTTGAATGTTAGGTCCCTGGATGTGGTTGATTTTGTCAAGGTAATGTGTAGTTACTGCTGCACCTCATATATGTTGACCGCCACACCTGTACATAGCGCTTAAACACTGGTATGAACAGTAGCACTCAATGCTCCCACATTTAACCTGTTCTGTGCCTTGGACGAGATGATCTTGTCCAAGGCTACAGTTCCCCTGTGCCTGGGACGAGATCATCTTGTCCATGGCACAGGGGAACTTGGGGGAGCGCTAGCGCACCCCCCCGTGCACCCCGCTCCCCCCCAAGCCGGGGATGGAAGGGGAAGACCTTCCCCTTCCACCCCCGACCCACCCCACCCCCCCCTGTGACATCAGCGCGCGAGCGCACGCTGATTAGTCACAAGGGCCTCCCCCATCACGCTGGAAGCAGAGCTTCCAGCGCGTTTGAAAGAGAAATGCTAAGCATTTCTCTTTCAATCACATGGGGGAGGCCCGGAGGGGCTTCAAAGGGAAGGAAATGTATTTCCATCCCTTTGAAGTCTCTCCGAGGGTTTCAAAAGCCGGATTGCTTGCAATCCGGCTTTTGAAACCCCACTAGACACCAGGGATTTTTTTTTTTTTGTGATATTGTGATAAGGGAGCGACCCCTTGGGCAAGGGTCGCTCCCAGGGGGGGCATGTTGGGGGCAGAAACCTCTAGGCACCAGGGGAATTTTTTTTGTGTGTTTTTTTTTTGTTTGTTTGTTTTTTTAGAGATGGGGAGCGACCGATCAGGCAAGGGTCGCTGCCCTGGGGGGCAAATTGTATTTAGGCCATTTCTGCCCCCCTTGGGGGCAGATTGGCCGATTTTAGGTCAATCTGCCCCCAAGGGGGCAGAAACCACTAGGCACCTGGGATTTGTTTTTGGCGCCAATGTCACGCAGGGGGAGCAACCCCGTAGGCAAGGGTCGCTCCCTGTGGGGGTGGGGGTTGGGGGGGCAAATTAATTTTAGGCCATTTCTGCCCCCCTTGGGGGCAGAAACCTCTAGGCGCCAGGGGAAATTTTTTTTTTGTGTTTTTTTTTTGTTTGTTTGTTTTTTTAGAGATGGGTAGCGACCCATCAGGCAAGGGTCGCTGCCCTGGGGGGCAAATTGTATTTAGGCGATTTCTGCCCCCCTTGGGGGCAGAAACCACTAGGCACCTGGGATTTGTTTTTTGGCGCCAATGTCACGCAGGGGGAGCGACCCCGTAGGCAAGGGTCGCTCCTGGGGGGGGAGGGGGGGTTGGGGGGGCAAATTTATTTTAGGCCATTTCTGTCCCCCCTGGGGGCAGAACCCTCTAGGCGCCAGGGGAAATTTTTTTTTTGTGTTTTTTTTTTTGTTTTTTTAGAGATGGGGAGTGACCCATCAGGCAAGGGTCGCTCCCCTGGGGGGTAAATTGTATTTAGGCCATTTCTGCCCCCCTTGGAGGCAGATTGGGCGATTTTAGGTCAATCTGCCCCCAAGGGGGCAGAAACCACTAGGCACCGGGGATTTGTTTTTTGGCGCCAATGTCACGCAGGGGGAGCGACCCCGTAGGCAAGGGTAGTTCCCGTGTAGGGGGGTTGGGGGGGTTGGGGGGGTCAAATTTATTTTAGGGCATTTCTGCCCCCCCCTCCCGGGGGCCGGCTGAGCTAGAGGCCAAACTCCACAGGTAGGCACTTTGCAAAAAACACCTCTGTTTTCTATGAAAAAATATGTTGTGTCCACGTTGTGTTTTGGGCCATTTCCTTTCGGGGGCGCTAGGCCTACCCACAGAAGTGAGGTACCATTTTTATCGAGAGACTTAGGGGAACGCTGGGTGGAAGGAAATTTGTGGCTCCTCTCAGATTCCAGAACTTTCTGCCACAGAAATGTGAGGAACATGTGTTTTTTTAGCCAAATTTTGAGGTTTGCAAAGGATTCTGGGTAACAGAACCTGGTCCGAGCCCCACAAGTCACCCCATCTTGGATTCCCCTAGGTCTCTAGTTTTCAAAAATGCACAGGGTTGGTAGGTTTCCCTAGGTGCCGGCTGAGCTACAGGCCAAAATCCACAGGTAGGCACTGTTTTCTTTCAAAAAATGGGATGTGTCCACGTTGTGCTTTGGGGCGTTTCCAGTCGCGGGCGCTAGGCCTACCCACACAAGTGAGGTATCATTTTTATCGGGAGACTTGGGGGAACGCTGGGTGGAAGGAAATTTGTGGCTCTTCTCAGATTCCAGAACTTTCTGCCACAGAAATGTGAGGAACATGTGTTTTTTTAGCCAAATTTTGAGGTTTGCAAAGGATTCTGGGTAACAGAACCTGGTCCGAGCCCCGCAAGTCACTCCTCCTTGGATTCCCCTAGGTCTCTAGTTTTCAGAAATGCACAGGTTTGGTAGGTTTCCCTAGGGGCTGGCTGAGCTAGAGTCCAAAATCTACAGGTAGGCACTTCGCAAAAAACACCTCCTGTTTTCTTTCAAAAATTTGGATGTGTCCACGTTGCGCTTTGGGGCGTTTCCTGTCGCGGGCGCTAGGCCTACCCACACAAGTGAGGTATCATTTTTATCGGGAGACTTGGGGGAACGCTGGGTGGAAGGAAATTTGTGGCTCCTCTCAGATTCCAGAACTTTCTGCCACAGAAATGTGAGGAACATGTGTTTTTTTAGCCAAATTTTGAGGTTTGCAAAGGATTCTGGGTAACAGAACCTGGTCCGAGCCCCACAAGTCACCCCTCCTTGGATTCCCCTAGGTCTCTAGTTTTCAGAAATGCACAGGTTTGGTAGGTTTCCCTATGTGCTGGCTGAGCTAGAGGCCAAAATGTACAGGTAGGCACTTCGCAAAAAACACCTCCTGTTTTCTTTCAAAAATTTGGATGTGTCCAAGTTGCGCTTTGGGGCGTTTCCTGTCGCGGGCGCTAGGCCTACCCACACAAGTGAGGTATCATTTTTATCGGGAGACTTGGGGGAACGCTGGGTGGAAGGAAAGTTGTGGCTCCTCTCAGATTCCAGAACTTTCTGCCACAGAAATGTGAGGAACATGTGTTATTTTAGCCAAATTTTGAGGTTTGCAAAGGATTCTGGGTAACAGAACCTGGTCCGAGCCCCGCAAGTCACTCCTCCTTGGATTCCCCTAGGTCTCTAGTTTTCAGAAATGCACAGGTTTGGTAGGTTTCCCTAGGTGCTGGCTGAGCTAGAGGCCAAAATGTACAGGTAGGCACTTCGCAAAAAACACCTCCTGTTTTCTTTCAAAAATTTGGATGTGTCCACGTTGCGCTTTGGGGCGTTTCCTGTCGCGGGCGCTAGGCCTACCCACACAAGTGAGGTATCATTTTTATCGGGAGACTTGGGGGAACGCTAGGTGGAAGGAAAGTTGTGGCTCCTCTCAGATTCTAGAACTTTCTGCCACAGAAATGTGAGGAACATGTGTTATTTTAGCCAAATTTTGAGGTTTGCAAAGGATTCTGGGTAACAGAACCTGGTCAGAGCCCCACAAGTCACCCCATCTTGGATTCCCCTAGGTCTCTAGTTTTCAGAAATGCACAGGTTTGGTAGGTTTCCCTAGGTGCCGGCTGAGCTAGAGGCCAAAATCTACAGGTAGGCACTTCGCAAAAAACACCTCTGTTTTCTTTCAAAAATTTGGATGTGTCCACGTTGCGCTTTGGGGCGTTTCCTCTCGCGGGCGCTAGGCCTACCAACACAAGTGAGGTATCATTTTTATCGGGAGACTTGGGGGAACGCTGAGTGGAAGACAATTTGTGGCTCCTCTCAGATTCCAGAACTTTCTGCCACAGAAATGTGAGGAACGCGTGTTTTTTTAGCCAAGTTTTGAGGTTTGCAAAGGATTCTGGGTAACAGAACCTGGTCCGAGCCCCGCAAGTCACTCCTCCTTGGATTCCCCTAGGTCTCTAGTTTTCAGAAATGCACAGGTTTGGTAGGTTTCCCTAGGGGCTGGCTGAGCTAGAGTCCAAAATCTACAGGTAGGCACTTCGCAAAAAACACCTCCTGTTTTCTTTCAAAAATTTGGATGTGTCCACGTTGCGCTTTGGGGCATTTCCTGTCGCGGGCGCTAGGCCTACCCACACAAGTGAGGTATCATTTTTATCGGGACACTTGGGGGAACGCTGGGTGGAAGGAAATTTGTGGCTCCTCTCAGATTCCAGAACTTTCTGCCACAGAAATGTGAGGGACATGTGTTTTTTTAGCCAAATTTTGAGGTTTGCAAAGGATTCTGGGTAACAGAACCTGGTCCGAGCCCCACAAGTCACCCCTCCTTGGATTCTCCTAGGTCTCTAGTTTTCAGAAATGCACAGGTTTGGTAGTTTCCCTAGGTGCTGGCTGAGCTAGAGGCCAAAATGTACAGGTAGGCACTTCGCAAAAAACACCTCCTGTTTTCTTTTAAAAATTTGGATGTGTCCACGTTGCGCTTTGGGGCGTTTCCTGTCACGGGCGCTAGGCCTACCCACACAAGTGAGGTATCATTTTTATCGGGAGACTTGGGGGAACGCTGTGTGGAAGGAAAGTTGTGGCTCCTCTCAGATTCCAGAACTTTCTGCCACAGAAATGTGAGGAACATGTGTTATTTTAGCCAAATTTTGAGGTTTGCAAAGGATTCTGGGTAACAGAACCTGGTCCGAGCCCCGCAAGTCACTCCTCCTTGGATTCCCCTAGGTCTCTAGTTTTCAGAAATGCACAGGTTTGGTAGGTTTCCCTAGGGGCTGGCTGAGCTAGAGTCCAAAATCTACAGGTAGGCACTTCGCAAAAAACACCTCCAGTTTTCTTTCAAAAATTTGGATGTGTCCACGTTGCGCTTTGGGGCGTTTCCTGTCGCGGGCGCTAGGCCTACCCACACAAGGGAGGTATCATTTTTATCGGGAGACTTGGGGGAACGCTGGGTGGAAGGAAATTTGTGGCTCCTCTCAGATTCCAGAACTTTCTGCCACAGAAATGTGAGGAACATGTGTTTTTTTAGCTAAATTTTGAGGTTTGCAAAGGATTCTGGGTAACAGAACCTGGTCCGAGCCCCACAAGTCACCCCTCCTTGGATTCCCCTAGGTCACTAGTTTTCAGAAATGCACAGGTTTGGTAGGTTTCCCTAGGTGCTGGCTGAGCTAGAGGCCAAAATGTACAGGTAGGCACTTCGCTGTTTTCTTTCAAAAATTTGGATGTGTCCCCGTTGCGCTTTGGGGCGTTTCCTGTCGCGGGCGCTAGGCCTACCCACACAAGTGAGGTATCATTTTTATCGGGAGACTTGGGGGAACGCTGGGTGGAAGGAAAGTTGTGGCTCCTCTCAGATTCCAGAACTTTCTGCCACAGAAATGTGAGGAACATGTGTTATTTTACCCAAATTTTGAGGTTTGCAAAGGATTCTGGGTAACAGAACCTGGTCCGAGCCCCGCAAGTCACTCCTCCTTGGATTCCCCCAGGTCTCTAGTTTTCAGAAATGCACAGGTTTGGTAGGTTTCCCTAGGTGCTGGCTGAGCTAGAGGCCAAAATGTACAGGTAGGCACTTCGCAAAAAACACCTCCTGTTTTCTTTCAAAAATTTGGATGTGTCCACGTTGCGCTTTGGGGCGTTTCCTGTCGCGGGCGCTAGGCCTACCCACACAAGTGAGGTATCATTTTTATCGGGAGACTTGGGGGAACGCTAGGTGGAAGGAAAGTTGTGGCTCCTCTCAGATTCTAGAACTTTCTGCCACAGAAATGTGAGGAACATGTGTTATTTTAGCCAAATTTTGAGGTTTGCAAAGGATTCTGGGTAACAGAACGTGGTCAGAGCCCCACAAGTCACCCCATCTTGGATTCCCCTAGGTCTCTAGTTTTCAGAAATGCACAGGTTTGGTAGGTTTCCCTAGGTGCCGGCTGAGCTAGAGGCCAAAATCTACAGGTAGGCACTTCGCAAAAAACACCTCTGTTTTCTTTCAAAAATTTGGATGTGTCCACGTTGCGCTTTGGGGCGTTTCCTGTCGCGGGCGCTAGGCCTACCAACACAAGTGAGGTATCATTTTTATCGGGAGACTTGGGGGAACGCTGAGTGGAAGACAATTTGTGGCTCCTCTCAGATTCCAGAACTTTCTGCCACAGAAATGTGAGAACGCGTGTTTTTTTAGCCAAGTTTTGAGGTTTGCAAAGGATTCTGGGTAACAGAACCTGGTCCGAGCCCCGCAAGTCACTCCTCCTTGGATTCCCCTAGGTCTCTAGTTTTCAGAAATGCACAGGTTTGGTAGGTTTCCCTAGGGGCTGGCTGAGCTAGAGTCCAAAATCTACAGGTAGGCACTTCGCAAAAAACACCTCCAGTTTTCTTTCAAAAATTTGGATGTGTCCACTTTGCGCTTTGGGGCGTTTCCTGTCGCGGGCGCTAGGCCTACCCACACAAGGGAGGTATCATTTTTATCGGGAGACTTGGGGGAACGCTGGGTGGAAGGAAATTTGTGGCTCCTCTCAGATTCCAGAACTTTCTGCCACAGAAATGTGAGGAACATGTGTTTTTTTAGCTAAATTTTGAGGTTTGCAAAGGATTCTGGGTAACAGAACCTGGTCCGAGCCCCACAAGTCACCCCTCCTTGGATTCCCCTAGGTCTCTAGTTTTCAGAAATGCACAGGTTTGGTAAGTTTCCCTAGGGGCTGGCTGAGCTAGAGTCCAAAATCTACAGGTAGGCACTTCGCAAAAAACACCTCCAGTTTTCTTTCAAAAATTTGGATGTGTCCACGTTGCGCTTTGGGGCGTTTCCTGTCGCGGGCGCTAGGCCTACCCACACAAGTGAGGTATCATTTTTATCGGGAGACTTGGGGGAACGCTGTGTGGAAGGAAAGTTGTGGCTCCTCTCATATTCCAGAACTTTCTGCCACAGAAATGTGAGGAACATGTGTTATTTTAGCCAAATTTTGAGGTTTGCAAAGGATTTTGGGTAACAGAACCTGGTCCGAGCCCCACAAGTCACCCCATCTTGGATTCCCCTAGGTCTCTAGTTTTCAGAAATGCACAGGTTTGGTAGGTTTCCCTAGGTGCCGGCTGAGCTAGAGGCCAAAATCTACAGGTAGGCACTTCGCAAAAAACACCTCCTGTTTTCTTTCAAAAATTTGGATGTGTCCACGTTGCGCTTTGGGGCGTTTCCTGTCGCGGGCGCTAGGCCTACCAACACAAGTGAGGTATCATTTTTATCGGGAGACTTGGGGGAACGCTGAGTGGAAGACAATTTGTGGCTCCTCTCAGATTCCAGAACTTTCTGCCACAGAAATGTGAGGAACGCGTGTTTTTTTAGCCAAGTTTTGAGGTTTGCAAAGGATTCTGGGTAACAGAACCTGGTCCAAGCCCCGCAAGTCACTCCTCCTTGGATTCCCCTAGGTCTCTAGTTTTCAGAAATGCACAGGTTTGGTAGGTTTCCCTAGGGGCTGGCTGAGCTAGAGTCCAAAATCTACAGGTAGGCACTTCGCAAAAAACACCTCCAGTTTTCTTTCAAAAATTTGGATGTGTCCACGTTGCGCTTTGGGGCGTTTCCTGTCGCGGGCGCTAGGCCTACCCACACAAGGGAGGTATCATTTTTATCGGGAGACTTGGGGGAACGCTGGGTGGAAGGAAATTTGTGGCTCCTCTCAGATTCCAGAACTTTCTGCCACAGAAATGTGAGGAACATGTGTTTTTTTAGCTAAATTTTGAGGTTTGCAAAGGATTCTGGGTAACAGAACCTGGTCCGAGCCCCACAAGTCACCCCTCCTTGGATTCCCCTAGGTCTCTAGTTTTCAGAAATGCACAGGTTTGGTAAGTTTCCCTAGGGGCTGGCTGAGCTAGAGTCCAAAATCTACAGGTAGGCACTTCGCAAAAAACACCTCCAGTTTTCTTTCAAAAATTTGGATGTGTCCACGTTGCGCTTTGGGGCGTTTCCTGTCGCGGGCGCTAGGCCTACCCACACAAGTGAGGTATCATTTTTATCGGGAGACTTGGGGGAACGCTGTGTGGAAGGAAAGTTGTGGCTCCTCTCAGATTCCAGAACTTTCTGCCACAGAAATGTGAGGAACATGTGTTATTTTAGCCAAATTTTGAGGTTTGCAAAGGATTTTGGGTAACAGAACCTGGTCCGAGCCCCACAAGTCACCCCATCTTGGATTCCCCTAGGTCTCTAGTTTTCAGAAATGCACAGGTTTGGTAGGTTTCCCTAGGTGCCAGCTGAGCTAGAGGCCAAAATCTACAGGTAGGCACTTCGTAAAAAACACCTCTGTTTTCTTTCAAAAATTTGGATGTGTCCACGTTGCGCTTTGGGGCGTTTCCTGTCGCAGGCGCTAGGCCTACCCACACAAGTGAGGTATCATTTTTATCAGGAGACTTGGGGGAACGCTGGGTGGAAGGAAATTTGTGGCTCCTCTCATATTCCAGAACTTTCTGCCACAGAAATGTGAGGGACATGTGTTTTTTTAGCCAAATTTTGAGGTTTGCAAAGGATTCTAGGTAACAGAACCTGGTCCGAGCCCCGCAAGTCACTCCTCCTTGGATTCCCCTAGGTCTCTAGTTTTCAGAAATGCACAGGTTTGGTAGGTTTCCCTAGGGGCTGGCTGAGCTAGAGTCCAAAATCTAGAGGTAGGCACTTCGCAAAAAACACCTCCTGTTTTCTTTCAAAAATTTGGATGTTTCCACGTTGCGCTTTGGGGCATTTCCTGTCGCGGGCGCTAGGCCTACCCACACAAGTGAGGTATCATTTTTATCGGGACACTTGGGGGAACGCTGGGTGGAAGGAAATTTGTGGCTCCTCTCAGATTCCAGAACTTTCTGCCACAGAAATGTGAGGGACATGTGTTTTTTAAGCCAAATTTTGAGGTTTGCAAAGGATTCTGGGTAACAGAACCTGGTCCGAGCCCCACAAGTCACCCCTCCTTGGATTCTCCTAGGTCTCTAGTTTTCAGAAATGCACAGGTTTGGTAGTTTCCCTAGGTGCTGGCTGAGCTAGAGGCCAAAATGTACAGGTAGGCACTTCGCAAAAAACACCTCCTGTTTTCTTTCAAAAATTTGGATGTGTCCACGTTGCGCTTTGGGGCGTTTCCTGTCACGGGCGCTAGGCCTACCCACACAAGTGAGGTATCATTTTTATCGGGAGACTTGGGGGAACGCTGTGTGGAAGGAAAGTTGTGGCTCCTCTCAGATTCCAGAACTTTCTGCCACAGAAATGTGAGGAACATGTGTTATTTTAGCCAAATTTTGAGGTTTGCAAAGGATTCTGGGTAACAGAACCTGGTCCGAGCCCCGCAAGTCACTCCTCCTTGGATTCCCCTAGGTCTCTAGTTTTCAGAAATGCACAGGTTTGGTAGGTTTCCCTAGGGGCTGGCTGAGCTAGAGTCCAAAATCTACAGGTAGGCACTTCGCAAAAAACACCTCCAGTTTTCTTTCAAAAATTTGGATGTGTCCACGTTGCGCTTTGGGGCGTTTCCTGTCGCGGGCGCTAGGCCTACCCACACAAGGGAGGTATCATTTTTATCGGGAGACTTGGGGGAACGCTGGGTGGAAGGAAATTTGTGGCTCCTCTCAGATTCCAGAACTTTCTGCCACAGAAATGTGAGGAACATGTGTTTTTTTAGCTAAATTTTGAGGTTTGCAAAGGATTCTGGGTAACAGAACCTGGTCCGAGCCCCACAAGTCACCCCTCCTTGGATTCCCCTAGGTCACTAGTTTTCAGAAATGCACAGGTTTGGTAGGTTTCCCTAGGTGCTGGCTGAGCTAGAGGCCAAAATGTACAGGTAGGCACTTCGCTGTTTTCTTTCAAAAATTTGGATGTGTCCACGTTGCGCTTTGGGGCGTTTCCTGTCGCGGGCGCTAGGCCTACCCACACAAGTGAGGTATCATTTTTATCGGGAGACTTGGGGGAACGCTGGGTGGAAGGAAAGTTGTGGCTCCTCTCAGATTCCAGAACTTTCTGCCACAGAAATGTGAGGAACATGTGTTATTTTACCCAAATTTTGAGGTTTGCAAAGGATTCTGGGTAACAGAACCTGGTCCGAGCCCCGCAAGTCACTCCTCCTTGGATTCCCCCAGGTCTCTAGTTTTCAGAAATGCACAGGTTTGGTAGGTTTCCCTAGGTGCTGGCTGAGCTAGAGGCCAAAATGTACAGGTAGGCACTTCGCAAAAAACACCTCCTGTTTTCTTTCAAAAATTTGGATGTGTCCACGTTGCGCTTTGGGGCGTTTCCTGTCGCGGGCGCTAGGCCTACCCACACAAGGGAGGTATCATTTTTATCGGGAGACTTGGGGGAACGCTGGGTGGAAGGAAATTTGTGGCTCCTCTCAGATTCCAGAACTTTCTGCCACAGAAATGAGAGGAACATGTGTTTTTTTAGCTAAATTTTGAGGTTTGCAAAGGATTCTGGGTAACAGAACCTGGTCCGAGCCCCACAAGTCATCCCTCCTTGGATTCCCCTAGGTCTCTAGTTTTCAGAAATGCACAGGTTTGGTAAGTTTCCCTAGGGGCTGGCTGAGCTAGAGTCCAAAATCTACAGGTAGGCACTTCGCAAAAAACACCTCCAGTTTTCTTTCAAAAATTTGGATGTGTCCACGTTGCGCTTTGGGGCGTTTCCTGTCGCGGGCGCTAGGCCTACCCACACAAGTGAGGTATCATTTTTATCGGGAGACTTGGGGGAACGCTGTGTGGAAGGAAAGTTGTGGCTCCTCTCAGATTCCAGAACTTTCTGCCACAGAAATGTGAGGAACATGTGTTATTTTAGCCAAATTTTGAGGTTTGCAAAGGATTTTGGGTAACAGAACCTGGTCCGAGCCCCACAAGTCACCCCATCTTGGATTCCCCTAGGTCTCTAGTTTTCAGAAATGCACAGGTTTGGTAGGTTTCCCTAGGTGCCAGCTGAGCTAGAGGCCAAAATCTACAGGTAGGCACTTCGTAAAAAACACCTCTGTTTTCTTTCAAAAATTTGGATGTGTCCACGTTGCGCTTTGGGGCGTTTCCTGTCGCAGGCGCTAGGCCTACCCACACAAGTGAGGTATCATTTTTATCAGGAGACTTGGGGGAACGCTGGGTGGAAGGAAATTTGTGGCTCCTCTCATATTCCAGAACTTTCTGCCACAGAAATGTGAGGGACATGTGTTTTTTTAGCCAAATTTTTGAGGTTTGCAAAGGATTCTGGGTAACAGAACCTGGTCCGAGCCCCACAAGTCACCCCTCCTTGGATTCCCCTAGGTCTCTAGTTTTCAGAAATGCACAGGTTTGGTAGTTTCCCTAGGTGCTGGCTGAGCTAGAGGCCAAAATGTACAGGTAGGCACTTCGCAAAAAACACCTCCTGTTTTCTTTCAAAAATTTGGATGTGTCCACGTTGCGCTTTGGGGCGTTTCCTGTCGCGGACGCTAGGCCTACCCACACAAGTGAGGTATCATTTTTATCGGGAGACTTGGGGGAACGCTGTGTGGAAGGAAAGTTGTGGCTCCTCTCAGATTCCAGAACTTTCTGCCACAGAAATGTGAGGAACATGTGTTATTTTAGCCAAATTTTGAGGTTTGCAAAGGATTCTAGGTAACAGAACCTGGTCCGAGCCCCGCAAGTCACTCCTCCTTGGATTCCCCTAGGTCTCTAGTTTTCAGAAATGCACAGGTTTGGTAGGTTTCCCTAGGGGCTGGCTGAGCTAGAGTCCAAAATCTACAGGTAGGCACTTCGCAAAAAACACCTCCAGTTTTCTTTCAAAAATTTGGATGTGTCCACGTTGCGCTTTGGGGCGTTTCCTGTCGCGGGCGCTAGGCCTACCCACACAAGGGAGGTATCATTTTTATCGGGAGACTTGGGGGAACGCTGGGTGGAAGGAAATTTGTGGCTCCTCTCAGATTCCAGAACTTTCTGCCACAGAAATGTGAGGAACATGTGTTTTTTTAGCTAAATTTTGAGGTTTGCAAAGGATTCTGGGTAACAGAACCTGGTCCGAGCCCCACAAGTCACCCCTCCTTGGATTCCCCTAGGTCTCTAGTTTTCAGAAATGCACAGGTTTGGTAAGTTTCCCTAGGGGCTGGCTGAGCTAGAGTCCAAAATCTACAGGTAGGCACTGCGCAAAAAACACCTCCAGTTTTCTTTCAAAAATTTGGATGTGTCCACGTTGCGCTTTGGGGCGTTTCCTGTCGCGGGCGCTAGGCCTACCCACACAAGTGAGGTATCATTTTTATCGGGAGACTTGGGGGAACGCTGTGTGGAAGGAAAGTTGTGGCTCCTCTCAGATTCCAGAACTTTCTGCCACAGAAATGTGAGGAACATGTGTTATTTTAGCCAAATTTTGAGGTTTGCAAAGGATTCTGGGTAACAGAACCTGGTCCGAGCCCCACAAGTCACCCCATCTTGGATTCCCCTAGGTCTCTAGTTTTCAGAAATGCACAGGTTTGGTAGGTTTCCCTAGGTGCCGGCTGAGCTAGAGGCCAAAATCTACAGGTAGGCACTTCGTAAAAAACACCTCTGTTTTCTTTCAAAAATTTGGATGTGTCCACGTTGCGCTTTGGGGCGTTTCCTGTCGCAGGCGCTAGGCCTACCCACACAAGTGAGGTATGATTTTTATCAGGAGACTTGGGGGAACGCTGGGTGGAAGGAAAGTTGTGGCTCCTCTCAGATTCCAGAACTTTCTGCCACAGAAATGTGAGGAACATGTGTTATTTTAGCCAAATTTTGAGGTTTGCAAAGGATTCTAGGTAACAGAACCTGGTCCGAGCCCCGCAAGTCACTCCTCCTTGGATTCCCCTAGGTCTCTAGTTTTCAGAAATGCACAGGTTTGGTAGGTTTCCCTAGGGGCTGGCTGAGCTAGAGTCCAAAATCTACAGGTAGGCACTTCGCAAAAAACACCTCCAGTTTTCTTTCAAAAATTTGGATGTGTCCACGTTGCGCTTTGGGGCGTTTCCTGTCGCGGGCGCTAGGCCTACCCACACAAGGGAGGTATCATTTTTATCGGGAGACTTGGGGGAACGCTGGGTGGAAGGAAATTTGTGGCTCCTCTCAGATTCCAGAACTTTCTGCCACAGAAATGTGAGGAACATGTGTTTTTTTAGCTAAATTTTGAGGTTTGCAAAGGATTCTGGGTAACAGAACCTGGTCCGAGCCCCACAAGTCACCCCTCCTTGGATTCCCCTAGGTCTCTAGTTTTCAGAAATGCACAGGTTTGGTAAGTTTCCCTAGGTGCTGGCTGAGCTAGAGGCCAAAATGTACAGGTAGGTACTTCGCAAAAAACACCTCCTGTTTTCTTTCAAAAATTTGGATGTGTCCACGTTGCGCTTTGGGGCGTTTCCTGTCGCGGGCGCTAGGCCTACCCACACAAGTGAGGTATCATTTTTATCGGGAGACTTGGGGGAACGCTGTGTGGAAGGAAAGTTGTGGCTCCTCTCAGATTCCAGAACTTTCTGCCACAGAAATGTGAGGAACATGTGTTATTTTAGCCAAATTTTGAGGTTTGCAAAGGATTCTGGGTAACAGAACCTGGTCCGAGCCCCACAAGTCACCCCATCTTGGATTCCCCTAGGTCTCTAGTTTTCAGAAATGCACAGGTTTGGTAGGTTTCCCTAGGTGCCGGCTGAGCTAGAGGCCAAAATCTACAGGTAGGCACTTCGTAAAAAACACCTCTGTTTTCTTTCAAAAATTTGGATGTGTCCACGTTGCGCTTTGGGGCGTTTCCTGTCGCGGGCGCTAGGCCTACCCACACAAGTGAGGTATCATTTTTATCGGGAGACTTGGGGGAACGCTGGGTGGAGGGAAATTTGTGTCTCCTCTCAGATTCCAGAACTTTCTGCCACAGAAATGTGAGGAACATGTGTTTTTTTAGCCAAATTTTTGAGGTTTGCAAAGGATTCTGGGTAACAGAACCTGGTCCGAGCCCCACAAGTCACCCCTCCTTGGATTCCCCTAGGTCTCTAGTTTTCAGAAATGCACAGGTGTGGTAGTTTCCCTAGGTGCTGGCTGAGCTAGAGGCCAAAATGTACAGGTAGGCACTTCGCAAAAAACACCTCCTGTTTTCTTTCAAAAATTTGGATGTGTCCACGTTGCGCTTTGGGGCGTTTCCTGTCGCGGACGCTAGGCCTACCCACACAAGTGAGGTATCATTTTTATCGGGAGACTTGGGGGAACGCTGTGTGGAAGGAAAGTTGTGGCTCCTCTCAGATTCCAGAACTTTCTGCCACAGAAATGTGAGGAACATGTGTTATTTTAGCCAAATTTTGAGGTTTGCAAAGGATTCTAGGTAACAGAACCTGGTCCGAGCCCCGCAAGTCACTCCTCCTTGGATTCCCCTAGGTCTCTAGTTTTCAGAAATGCACAGGTTTGGTAGGTTTCCCTAGGGGCTGGCTGAGCTAGAGTCCAAAATCTACAGGTAGGCACTTCGCAAAAAACACCTCCAGTTTTCATTCAAAAATTTGGATGTGTCCACGTTGCGCTTTGGGGCGTTTCCTGTCGCGGGCGCTAGGCCTACCCACACAAGGGAGGTATCATTTTTATCGGGAGACTTGGGGGAACGCTGGGTGGAAGGAAATTTGTGGCTCCTCTCAGATTCCAGAACTTTCTGCCACAGAAATGTGAGGAACATGTGTTTTTTTAGCTAAATTTTGAGGTTTGCAAAGGATTCTGGGTAACAGAACCTGGTCCGAGCCCCACAAGTCACCCCTCCTTGGATTCCCCTAGGTCTCTAGTTTTCAGAAATGCACAGGTTTGGTAAGTTTCCCTAGGTGCTGGCTGAGCTAGAGGCCAAAATCTACAGGTAGGCACTTCGCAAAAAACACCTCCTGTTTTCTTTCAAAAATTTGGATGTGTCCACGTTGCGCTTTGGGGCGTTTCCTGTCGCGGGCGCTAGGCCTACCCACACAAGTGAGGTATCATTTTTATCGGGAGACTTGGGGGAACGCTGTGTGGAAGGAAAGTTGTGGCTCCTCTCAGATTCCAGAACTTTCTGCCACAGAAATGTGAGGAACATGTGTTATTTTAGCCAAATTTTGAGGTTTGCAAAGGATTCTGGGTAACAGAACCTGGTCCGAGCCCCACAAGTCACCCCATCTTGGATTCCCCTAGGTCTCTAGTTTTCAGAAATGCACAGGTTTGGTAGGTTTCCCTAGGTGCCGGCTGAGCTAGAGGCCAAAATCTACAGGTAGGCACTTCGCAAAAAACACCTCTGTTTTCTTTCAAAAATTTGGATGTGTCCACGTTGCGCTTTGGGGCGTTTCCTGTCGCGGGCGCTAGGCCTACCCACACAAGTGAGGTATCATTTTTATCGGGAGACTTGGGGGAACGCTGGGTGGAGGGAAATTTGTGTCTCCTCTCAGATTCCAGAACTTTCTGCCACAGAAATGTGAGGAACATGTGTTTTTTTAGCCAAATTTTGAGGTTTGCAAAGGATTCTGGGTAACAGAACCTGGTCCGAGCCCCGCAAGTCACCCCATCTTGTATTCCCCTAGGTCTCTAGTTTTCAGAAATGCACAGGTTTGGTAGGTTTCCCTAGGTGGCGGCTGAGCTAGAGGCCAAAATCTAGAGGTAGGCACTTCGCAAAAAACACCTCTGTTTTCATCCAAAAATTTGGATGTGTCCACGTTGCGCTTTGGGGCGTTTCCTGTCGCGGGCGCTAGGCCTACCCACACAAGTGAGGTATCATTTTTATCGGGAGACTTGGGGGAACGCTGGGTGGAAGGAAATTTGTGGCTCCTCTCAGATTCCAGAACTTTCTGCCACAGAAATGTGAGGAACATGTGTTTTTTTAGCCAAATTTTGAGGTTTGCAAAGGATTCTGGGTAACAGAACCTGGTCCGAGCCCCACAAGTCACCCCTCCTTGGATTCCCCTAGGTCTCTAGTTTTCAGAAATGCACAGGTTTGGTAGGTTTCCCTAGGTGCTGGCTGAGCTAGAGGCCAAAATGTACAGGTAGGCACTTCGCAAAAAACACCTCCTGTTTTCTTTCAAAAATTTGGATGTGTCCACGTTGCGCTTTGGGGCGTTTCCTGTCGCGGGCGCTAGGCCTACCCACACAAGTGAGGTATCATTTTTATCGGGAGACTTGGGGGAACGCTGGGTGGAAGGAAAGTTGTGGCTCTTCTCAGATTCCAGAATTTTCTGCCACAGAAATGTGAGGAACATGTGTTTTTTTAGCCAAATTTTGAGGTTTGCAAAGGATTCTGGGTAACAGAACCTGGTCCGAGCCCCACAAGTCACCTCATCTTGGATTCCCCTAGGTCTCTAGTTTTCAGAAATGCACAGGTTTGGTAGGTTTCCCTAGGTGCCGGCTGAGCTAGAGGCCAAAATCTACAGGTAGGCACTTCGCAAAAAACACCTCTGTTTTCTTTCAAAAATTTGGATGTGTCCACGTTGCGCTTTGGGGCTTTTCCTGTCGCGGGCGCGAGGCCTACCCACACAAGTGAGGTATCATTTTTATCGGGAGACTTGGGGGAACGCTGGGTGGAGGGACATTTGTGTCTCCTCTCAGATTCCAGAACTTTCTGCCACAGAAATGTGAGGAACATGTGTTTTTTTAGCCAAATTTTGAGGTTTGCAAAGGATTCTGGGTAACAGAACCTGGTCCGAGCCCCGCAAGTCACCCCATCTTGGATTCCCCTAGGTCTCTAGTTTTCAGAAATGCACAGGTTTGGTAGGTTTCCCTAGGTGCCGGCTGAGCTAGAGGCCAAAATCTACAGGTAGGCACTTCGCAAAAAGCACCTCTGTTTTCTTCCAAAAATTTGGATGTGTCCACGTTGCGCTTTGGGGCGTTTCCTGTCACGGGCGCTAGGCCTACCCACACAAGTGAGGTATCATTTTTATCGGGAGACTTGGGGGAACGCTGGGTGGAAGGAAATTTGTGGCTCCTCTCAGATTCCAGAACTTTCTGCCACAGAAATGTGAGGAACATGTGTTTTTTTAGCCAAATTTTGAGGTTTGCAAAGGGTTCTGGGTAACAGAACCTGGTCCGAGCCCCGCAAGTCACCCCATGTTGGATTCCCCTAGGTCTCTAGTTTTCAGAAATGCACAGGTTTGGTAGGTTTCCCTAGGTGCCGGCTGAGCTAGAGGCCAAAATCTACAGGTAGGCACTTCGCAAATAACACCTCTGTTTTCTTCCAAAAATTTGGATGTGTCCACGTTGCGCTTTGGGGCGTTTCCTGTCGCGGGCGCTAGGCCTACCCACACAAGTGAGGTATCATTTTTATCGGGAGACTTGGGGGAACGCTGGGTGGAAGAAAATTTGTGGCTCCTCTCAGATTCCAGAACTTTCTGCCACAGAAATGTGAGGAACACGTGTTTTTTTAGCCAAGTTTTGATGTTTGCAAAGGATTCTGGGTAACAGAACCTGGTCCGAGCCCCGCAAGTCACACCTCTTTGGATTCCCCTAGGTCTATAGTTTTCAGAAATGCACAGGTTTGGTAGGTTTACCTAGGTGCCGGCTGAGCTAGAGGCCAAAATCTACTGGTAGCCACTTCGCAAAAAACACTTCTGTTTTCTTTCAAAAATGTGGATGTGTACACGTTGCGCTTTGGGGTGTTTCCTGTCGCGGGCGCTAGGCCTACCCACACAAGTGAGGTATCATTTTTATCAGGAGACTTGGGGGAACGCTGGGTGGAAGGAAATTTGTGGCTCCTCTCAGATTCCAGAACTTTCTGCCAAAGAAATGTGAGGAACATGTGTTTTTTTAGCCAAATTTTGAGGTTTGCAAAGGATTCTGGGTAACAGAACCTGGTCCGAGCCCGGCAAGTCACCCCTCCTTGGATTCCCCTAGGTCTCTAGTTTTCAGAAATGCACAGGTTTGGTAGGTTTCCCTAGGTGCCGGCTGAGCTAGAGGCCAAAATCTACAGGTACGCACTTCGCAAAAAACACCTCTGTTTTCTTTCAAAAATGTGGATGTGTCCACGTTGCGCTTTGGGGCGTTTCCTGTCGTGGCCGCTAGGCCTACCCACACAAGTGAGGTATCATTTTTATCGGGAGACTTGGGGGAACGCTGGGTGGAAGGAAAGTTGTGGCTCCTCTCAGATTCCAGAACTTTCTGCCACAGAAATGTGAGGAACATGTGTTATTTTAGCCAAATTTTGAGGTTTGCAAAGGATTCTGGGTAACAGAACCTGGTCCGAGCCCCACAAGTCACCCCATCTTGGATTCCCCTAGGTCTCTAGTTTTCAGAAATGCACAGGTTTGGTAGGTTTCCCTAGGTGCCGGCTGAGCTAGAGGCCAAAATCTACAGGTAGGCACTTCGTAAAAAACACCTCTGTTTTCTTTCAAAAATTTGGATGTGTCCACGTTGCGCTTTGGGGCGTTTCCTGTCGCAGGCGCTAGGCCTACCCACACAAGTGAGGTATCATTTTTATCAGGAGACTTGGAGGAACGCTGGGTGGAAGGAAATTTGTGGCTCCTCTCAGATTCCAGAACTTTCTGCCACAGAAATGTGAGGGACATGTGTTTTTTTAGCCAAATTTTTGAGGTTTGCAAAGGATTCTGGGTAACAGAACCTGGTCCGAGCCCCACAAGTCACCCCTCCTTGGATTCCCCTAGGTCTCTAGTTTTCAGAAATGCACAGGTTTGGTAGTTTCCCTAGGTGCTGGCTGAGCTAGAGGCCAAAATGTACAGGTAGGCACTTCGCAAAAAACACCTCCTGTTTTCTTTCAAAAATTTGGATGTGTCCACGTTGCGCTTTGGGGCGTTTCCTGTCGCGGACGCTAGGCCTACCCACACAAGTGAGGTATCATTTTTATCGGGAGACTTGGGGGAACGCTGTGTGGAAGGAAAGTTGTGGCTCCTCTCAGATTCCCGAACTTTCTGCCACAGAAATGTGAGGAACATGTGTTATTTTAGCCAAATTTTGAGGTTTGCAAAGGATTCTAGGTAACAGAACCTGGTCCGAGCCCCGCAAGTCACTCCTCCTTGGATTCCCCTAGGTCTCTAGTTTTCAGAAATGCACAGGTTTGGTAGGTTTCCCTAGGGGCTGGCTGAGCTAGAGTCCAAAATCTACAGGTAGGCACTTCGCAAAAAACACCTCCAGTTTTCTTTCAAAAATTTGGATGTGTCCACGTTGCGCTTTGGGGCGTTTCCTGTCGCGGGCGCTAGGCCTACCCACACAAGGGAGGTATCATTTTTATCGGGAGACTTGGGGGAACGCTGGGTGGAAGGAAATTTGTGGCTCCTCTCAGATTCCAGAACTTTCTGCCACAGAAATGTGAGGAACATGTGTTTTTTTAGCTAAATTTTGAGGTTTGCAAAGGATTCTGGGTAACAGAACCTGGTCCGAGCCCCAGAAGTCACCCCTCCTTGGATTCCCCTAGGTCTCTAGTTTTCAGAAATGCACAGGTTTGGTAAGTTTCCCTAGGTGCTGGCTGAGCTAGAGGCCAAAATGTACAGGTAGGCACTTCGCAAAAAACACCTCCTGTTTTCTTTAAAAAATTTGGATGTGTCCACGTTGCGCTTTGGGGCGTTTCCTGTCGCGGGCGCTAGGCCTACCCACACAAGTGAGGTATCATTTTTATCGGGAGACTTGGGGGAACGCTGTGTGGAAGGAAAGTTGTGGCTCCTCTCAGATTCCAGAACTTTCTGCCACAGAAATGTGAGGAACATGTGTTATTTTAGCCAAATTTTGAGGTTTGCAAAGGATTCTGGGTAACAGAACCTGGTCCGAGCCCCACAAGTCACCCCATCTTGGATTCCCCTAGGTCTCTAGTTTTCAGAAATGCACAGGTTTGGTAGGTTTCCCTAGGTGCCGGCTGAGCTAGAGGCCAAAATCTACAGGTAGGCACTTCGTAAAAAACACCTCTGTTTTCTTTCAAAAATTTGGATGTGTCCACGTTGCGCTTTGGGGCGTTTCCTGTCGCGGGCGCTAGGCCTACCCACACAAGTGAGGTATCATTTTTATCGGGAGACTTGGGGGAACGCTGGGTGGAGGGAAATTTGTGTCTCCTCTCAGATTCCAGAACTTTCTGCCACAGAAATGTGAGGAACATGTGTTTTTTTAGCCAAATTTTTGAGGTTTGCAAAGGATTCTGGGTAACAGAACCTGGTCCGAGCCCCACAAGTCACCCCTCCTTGGATTCCCCTAGGTCTCTAGTTTTCAGAAATGCACAGGTGTGGTAGTTTCCCTAGGTGCTGGCTGAGCTAGAGGCCAAAATGTACAGGTAGGCACTTCGCAAAAAACACCTCCTGTTTTCTTTCAAAAATTTGGATGTGTCCACGTTGCGCTTTGGGGCGTTTCCTGTCGCGGACGCTAGGCCTACCCACACAAGTGAGGTATCATTTTTATCGGGAGACTTGGGGGAACGCTGTGTGGAAGGAAAGTTGTGGCTCCTCTCAGATTCCAGAACTTTCTGCCACAGAAATGTGAGGAACATGTGTTATTTTAGCCAAATTTTGAGGTTTGCAAAGGATTCTAGGTAACAGAACCTGGTCCGAGCCCCGCAAGTCACTCCTCCTTGGATTCCCCTAGGTCTCTAGTTTTCAGAAATGCACAGGTTTGGTAGGTTTCCCTAGGGGCTGGCTGAGCTAGAGTCCAAAATCTACAGGTAGGCACTTCGCAAAAAACACCTCCAGTTTTCATTCAAAAATTTGGATGTGTCCACGTTGCGCTTTGGGGCGTTTCCTGTCGCGGGCGCTAGGCCTACCCACACAAGGGAGGTATCATTTTTATCGGGAGACTTGGGGGAACGCTGGGTGGAAGGAAATTTGTGGCTCCTCTCAGATTCCAGAACTTTCTGCCACAGAAATGTGAGGAACATGTGTTTTTTTAGCCAAATTTTGAGGTTTGCAAAGGATTCTGGGTAACAGAACCTGGTCCGAGCCCCACAAGTCACCCCTCCTTGGATTCCCCTAGGTCTCTAGTTTTCAGAAATGCGCAGGTTTGGTAAGTTTCCCTAGGTGCTGGCTGAGCTAGAGGCCAAAATATACAGGTAGGCACTTCGCAAAAAACACCTCCTGTTTTCTTTCAAAAATTTGGATGTGTCCACGTTGCGCTTTGGGGCGTTTCCTGTCGCGGGCGCTAGGCCTACCCACACAAGTGAGGTATCATTTTTATCGGGAGACTTGGGGGAACGCTGTGTGGAAGGAAAGTTGTGGCTCCTCTCAGATTCCAGAACTTTCTGCCACAGAAATGGGAGGAACATGTGTTATTTTAGCCAAATTTTGAGGTTTGCAAAGGATTCTGGGTAACAGAACCTGGTCCGAGCCCCACAAGTCACCCCATCTTGGATTCCCCTAGGTCTCTAGTTTTCAGAAATGCACAGGTTTGGTAGGTTTCCCTAGGTGCCGGCTGAGCTAGAGGCCAAAATCTACAGGTAGGCACTTCGCAAAAAACACCTCTGTTTTCTTTCAAAAATTTGGATGTGTCCACGTTGCGCTTTGGGGCGTTTCCTGTCGCGGGCGCTAGGCCTACCCACACAAGTGAGGTATCATTTTTATCGGGAGACTTGGGGGAACGCTGGGTGGAGGGAAATTTGTGTCTCCTCTCAGATTCCAGAACTTTTTGCCACAGAAATGTGAGGAACATGTGTTTTTTTAGCCAAATTTTGAGGTTTGCAAAGGATTCTGGGTAACAGAACCTGGTCCGAGCCCCGCAAGTCACCCCATCTTGTATTCCCCTAGGTCTCTAGTTTTCAGAAATGCACAGGTTTGGTAGGTTTCCCTAGGTGGCGGCTGAGCTAGAGGCCAAAATCTACAGGTAGGCACTTCGCAAAAAACACCTCTGTTTTCATCCAAAAATTTGGATGTGTCCACGTTGCGCTTTGGGGCGTTTCCTGTCGCGGGCGCTAGGCCTACCCACACAAGTGAGGTATCATTTTTATCGGGAGACTTGGGGGAACGCTGGGTGGAAGGAAATTTGTGGCTCCTCTCAGATTCCAGAACTTTCTGCCACAGAAATGTGAGGAACATGTGTTTTTTTAGCCAAATTTTGAGGTTTGCAAAGGATTCTGGGTAACAGAACCTGGTCCGAGCCCCACAAGTCACCCCTCCTTGGATTCCCCTAGGTCTCTAGTTTTCAGAAATGCACAGGTTTGGTAGGTTTCCCTAGGTGCTGGCTGAGCTAGAGGCCAAAATGTACAGGTAGGCACTTCGCAAAAAACACCTCCTGTTTTCTTTCAAAAATTTTGATGTGTCCACGTTGCGCTTTGGGGCGTTTCCTGTCGCGGGCGCTAGGCCTACCCACACAAGTGAGGTATCATTTTTATCGGGAGACTTGGGGGAACGCTGGGTGGAAGGAAAGTTGTGGCTCTTCTCAGATTCCAGAATTTTCTGCCACAGAAATGTGAGGAACATGTGTTTTTTGAGCCAAATTTTGAGGTTTGCAAAGGATTCTGGGTAACAGAACCTGTTACGACTCGGTCGTCCCATTTCCAGGGGGCGCTGTAAGGGGACTGTCAGAAGCCTGGGAATCACCTTGAACACCTATCTAGAGTCCCTTGCTGACTCCTGTTTGTTTCTCTTTTCTCCATGGTACACTTGTGTAGGACTACATTTGCTTCCTGGGACTGCAAATCCCATAATGCACAGCTTGGTAGTCAGGAAAACCCGGATTCTGTTTCCCATTGTTTTCAATGGGAGAAGTCCAGTTGCTCCTTTTCACTGGATCCTCTCCTCCAGGACTTGCAAGTGTCCGAAACCACACACACCTGAAACCTCTCCTGTGCAGCCCAGCTTGGAACTGCTTATAAGCAGCCATTTCCTCAAGCTCCCCGTCGTGCATCGGACTTCAATTCCTTTGTGTTACAGACCCCTTGTCGGATGGTGTTCCAGTTTTGTTCCTGTTCTGTTCCAGCCTGATCCTGTTTCCTGTTTCTCTGCCCTGCTCTTGATTGTTCCAGCCAGAGTCTGCTCCCTACTTCTTAACCTTGTACCTGTTTGTTTCTTCCAAAGCCTGCTCCCTGTTTCTCTGCCCTGCTCCTGCCTTGTTTCAGCCTGAACCTTCTCTCTGTTTCCCAGTCCTGTTTACTGCTCATTTCCTACTCCCTGTATTCCAGTCCTGTCCTTGCCTGTTCCAGCCAGAGCCTGTTCTCAGTTTCCCAGTCCTGTCTCTGCCTGTCCCAGCCAGAAGTTGCACCCTGTTTTCAAGTCCTAGACCCGCCTTTGCTTCAGCCTGAGCCTGTTCCTAGTTCTTGCCTCTGCCTCTTTGTTTGTTCCCTTCTGTTTCTGTTTCTTCTTGGTTCTTTGTGTCTGGTAAGTGTTCTATCAGTCTTCACCAGTGTATACGTGTCCTCCTGTGTACTGGGGTTGGCTCCTGGTTTCCAGGAGGCAATTCCAGCCCCCATCCTTGTCCAGTGTTATACGTTGTATTTCGTGCCTAACAGTGACAGTGTGCTATTGCTGTTTTCTCAGGAATCGCCACTGTGTTTCGAGCTGGACCCACAAGAGCGTGTCCTGTGTATGTAAGTACTATCCTTGTTTGTGCTCTAGGGTCCAGAGACAGAATCACTTCTGCTGCCTCCTTTCTATGGGGCTGGCAGGGTGACTATCTGTAAGAGCAAACTGCACAGAGGCATTGAGATTTCCTGTCACTGTGGGAGGTTCTGCGCCTTACTCTGTGTACAACCCCAGCGTGTTTGTCCACTGGTAATCCGTTTCCTGTTTGTTCACACAAGGGTTGCTCTGCTTTTACTTTCCTGTTTCCTGTGCCTATCCATAGCTGTCCTTTCCGTGTATGCCTTTAGCTGCTCTTCTGCCCCAGTACACTACCTCTGTAGGATATTCGGTGACCTCAAGGGGTGTCCCAACCAAAGTCCTGATCAGCCCTGCCCGAAACCGTGACAGAATGCACGACCCAAACATTTCAAGCTCCCCTGGCAGTAAAGGCACACACAAACCTAAAATGCTTTCCTATCATGTTAAGACACCCCTTTCTAAACCTAGACTTTCTCAGAAGACCTCTAAAAAAGGCCTTAGTTTAAAGGATAGACTTGTTAAAGAAAATCAAAGATTGCAAATGCAGTACTACTGTACATTGCGTGGCTTGCTGATTCCTCTATGTTCAGCTATTATAATATATGTGATTATGACCCCCAATCCCTGTCTGTAGAAGAATTACAAAGTAATAATGAGTTTTTGGAGGTTCTATTACCTCAAACAGGGGAGAATGTTCCTAACAGTGAAAGTGCTTTTGCTACTTCTGCACAAGACATTTACTATCAAGAAAACCTGGTTAATTCCTTGCCTCATGCTAGTGCATCCCAGATTCACTTCCAGCACTCTGCCAAAACAAAGAACCCTGACACTGTTCAAGAAGCCACACTACCGATTCCCTTGTTTTCTGTTGAGTGCTTCAGCCCATCTAGGCCAGTTTCTCAGAATTCAAAGTGCAGTGCTGACTCTTATAAAGACCTATCAGTCCCTCAGAGTTTTCAAGTCAGCAGGCTAGACCCTGTATCTAAGGGATCAGTAAAAACTGTGGGATTCCTTAGTTCAACTCAAATGGCTTGTGCTCCTCCCAAATTGGATGAAAGTACATCAGTCTCAATTCCTAAGTGTTGTGCTGACTCGTGTAAAGATCTACCAGTCCCTCAGTGCTTTCAAGTGAGCAGGATAGAACCTGTATCAAAGGGATCAGTAAAGACTGTGGGATTCCTTAGTTCAATTCAAAAAGCTTGTGCTCTTCCCAAACTGGATGATAATATACCAGTCTCAATCCCTAAAAGCTCTGCTAAACCCTTTTCTATTCTGAGTGGGTTTGATAACAATATGGACATACACACACTAAAAGAGCAGTTTTGGCAGATTAAAAGGCAGATATCAGACTTCTATGATGAATATGTTGTAACATACACAAGAAATCTTGCACATGGGCTCTTTTCATCAATGCATATTTCACTGTTGGCAGAACCAGACATTCTGTTTATCTGTAAGGTAGAAGAAGTAACAGAGCAGCTGATGGAAACTACTGCAAGGCAATTTGAAAACCTGAAAAAAGAAAATGATCACCAGCTTTGGCTTAAAGAACAGTATGCTACTTTGTGTGCCTCTTCAAAGACTTCTATCGAGCAGATTGTCCCTTCTATTTATGACAGTCAAAAGACAGCTCCAGTTATAAATATATCAGCCTCTTCCTCAGACTCTCTCTCAGCCTGTAGTTCTCCAGTGAAAATTCCTGTACAGTTGACTGAATCTCTGACATCTCTGAGAGATTTGACACCTCTTGATTCAAAGGATGGATCAGAGTCTTCAGAAGGAAGTGTCTCAGCCCCTCTATCAGAACAAATAAAGCCAAAGGAAGAAGAGAGTTCTGATACAGACTACAATAGCTGCACCTTAAGAAACCAAGATATGACTTTTCTGGAGATTAATGTCAAGTTGTGCAACAGTGTTGAAGAATCTGAATCTAGTGATGACAGTGGTTCCTGCCTTGCCGTGAATAAACCTGCAGATAGTGCTGTTCAAATGGCGCACACACCAGAATTTTCAGATTGTGGGGATACTCCTGCCCTTTCAAACAATATCATAGAATTTTCAGATAATGAAGAGACAGTTCCTGTTTCAAGTGAACTAATGGATTTTTCTAACCGTGAAGAAATACCCGCAATTACTAATAATGTAATGGACTTCTCAGAAAGTTTAAAAATCTCTTCTGTGTCAAAGCAAACCGTGGAGAATTCAGACAAGGAAGAAAGCCAGCAATCTGAAACTAAACAGCCTGTCATAAGAAATGAGATCCTTCGCCTAGAACTGGACACAGTTGCAGCCTCAACCACTGATCCTGACCTGCTGATCCCTGCCAATGTGTATCCTGTTTCCAGCTCCACGATTAGTGAAGACAAGATCTCTGAGCTACCGGTATCTGATCTTGATGTAAAACCAGCCACACCAATGTCACCTGCTGTGTCCCTGAAATTAAAGACTCCTGAAAACCAGCAATCTGAAACCGAAGCTCAAGTGCTGAAAGATGTAATACTTCCCACTAAAACTAAAGACTTGAATTTGAATCTTGTATTCGAAGATCTGATGATAAGTACTGTTCTTAGTGTTTTATTGCAAGAAACCATCATCAATACAAAGGCTAAAGCTGAAGATTTAGATAACAATATAGAGGCGATTTCTGAAGAGACTCCAGTTCTATTTCAATTCAAAGAACAACCTTTCAGTGTTAACAGAGCTGAAGATCAACTACCTGTAGTAGAAACACCTTGCAAAGAAACCATTTCTAATACCACGAATACACCACAGAGCACTTGCAATGAAGAAATCTCAGTCTTGTCAGAAGATCACCCTAAAGAATTAGTTTGTGGAACTTCTACATTTTCAGATGTTAATCCAGTTTCTAAAGACTTAAAAACTCTTGTTGATCCTGTGATTGATACTCCGAAGTCATCCAAAACTAAAGAAAATTCTGAATATTTCATGTTCACCTTGAGAACACCAGTTACCCATGTCTCCCAAGTTTCTATGCTTTGCAAGCCTCAGACCACAATCAATGCAAATACTGCTGCAGAAACAGACATATCCTGCTTGTCAGAAGGAGTTACAGACCTTACTAATACGCCAATTATGTCCTCCAAAGAAGACAGTACTGAACAGGAAACTAAAGTCCTAAAGAATACCGCCCATGATGCAATTCCAGATCTCCTTGCTCCTGAATCCACTTCACCAGAAACCAACTCCATGCACTCCTCCTGTATCACTCGAACAATAAAGAGGAAAGACATCGGAGCCCATATGGGTATTAATACATGCTTTGCTCATTGGATGATTCATCTGTGGCAGGACTGTAAACTTATCCACCAAGGTTGGTGTTGGATTTTCTTGCTGTGGCTGTTCCTCTTCAACTTTTTTCAGCCAAAGGATCGCCTTCTCTTCTTGAGCAGACTGGTGGGAGGGGGTATACTGTTACGACTCGGTCGTCCCATTTCCAGGGGGCGCTGTAAGGGGACTGTCAGAAGCCTGGGAATCACCTTGAACACCTATCTAGAGTCCCTTGCTGACTCCTGTTTGTTTCTCTTTTCTCCATGGTACACTTGTGTAGGACTACATTTGCTTCCTGGGACTGCAAATCCCATAATGCACAGCTTGGTAGTCAGGAAAACCCGGATTCTGTTTCCCATTGTTTTCAATGGGAGAAGTCCAGTTGCTCCTTTTCACTGGATCCTCTCCTCCAGGACTTGCAAGTGTCCGAAACCACACACACCTGAAACCTCTCCTGTGCAGCCCAGCTTGGAACTGCTTATAAGCAGCCATTTCCTCAAGCTCCCCGTCGTGCATCGGACTTCAATTCCTTTGTGTTACAGACCCCTTGTCGGATGGTGTTCCAGTTTTGTTCCTGTTCTGTTCCAGCCTGATCCTGTTTCCTGTTTCTCTGCCCTGCTCTTGATTGTTCCAGCCAGAGTCTGCTCCCTACTTCTTAACCTTGTACCTGTTTGTTTCTTCCAAAGCCTGCTCCCTGTTTCTCTGCCCTGCTCCTGCCTTGTTTCAGCCTGAACCTTCTCTCTGTTTCCCAGTCCTGTTTACTGCTCATTTCCTACTCCCTGTATTCCAGTCCTGTCCTTGCCTGTTCCAGCCAGAGCCTGTTCTCAGTTTCCCAGTCCTGTCTCTGCCTGTCCCAGCCAGAAGTTGCACCCTGTTTTCAAGTCCTAGACCCGCCTTTGCTTCAGCCTGAGCCTGTTCCTAGTTCTTGCCTCTGCCTCTTTGTTTGTTCCCTTCTGTTTCTGTTTCTTCTTGGTTCTTTGTGTCTGGTAAGTGTTCTATCAGTCTTCACCAGTGTATACGTGTCCTCCTGTGTACTGGGGTTGGCTCCTGGTTTCCAGGAGGCAATTCCAGCCCCCATCCTTGTCCAGTGTTATACGTTGTATTTCGTGCCTAACAGTGACAGTGTGCTATTGCTGTTTTCTCAGGAATCGCCACTGTGTTTCGAGCTGGACCCACAAGAGCGTGTCCTGTGTATGTAAGTACTATCCTTGTTTGTGCTCTAGGGTCCAGAGACAGAATCACTTCTGCTGCCTCCTTTCTATGGGGCTGGCAGGGTGACTATCTGTAAGAGCAAACTGCACAGAGGCATTGAGATTTCCTGTCAC
Source organism: Pleurodeles waltl (assembly GCF_031143425.1). NCBI lineage: Eukaryota > Metazoa > Chordata > Amphibia > Caudata > Salamandridae > Pleurodeles > Pleurodeles waltl. The sequence continues at coordinate 391,471,579 of NC_090442.1, read as the reverse complement.
TGTGGGAGGTTCTGCGCCTTACTCTGTGTACAACCCCAGCGTGTTTGTCCACTGGTAATCCGTTTCCTGTTTGTTCACACAAGGGTTGCTCTGCTTTTACTTTCCTGTTTCCTGTGCCTATCCATAGCTGTCCTTTCCGTGTATGCCTTTAGCTGCTCTTCTGCCCCAGTACACTACCTCTGTAGGATATTCGGTGACCTCAAGGGGTGTCCCAACCAAAGTCCTGATCAGCCCTGCCCGAAACCGTGACAGAACCTGGTCCGAGCCCCACAAGTCACCCCATCTTGGATTCCCCTAGGTCTCTAGTTTTCAGAAATGCACAGGTTTGGTAGGTTTCCCTAGGTGCCGGCTGAGCTAGAGGCCAAAATCTACAGGTAGGCACTTCGCAAAAAGCACCTCTGTTTTCATCCAAAAATTTGGATGTGTCCACGTTGCGCTTTGGGGCGTTTCCTGTCGCGGGCGCTAGGCCTACCCACACAAGTGAGGTATCATTTTTATCGGGAGACTTGGGGGAACGCTGGGTGGAAGGAAATTTGTGGCTCCTCTCAGATTCCAGAACTTTCTGCCACAGAAATGTGAGGAACATGTGTTTTTTTAGCCAAATTTTGAGGTTTGCAAAGGATTCTGGGTAACAGAACCTGGTCCGAGCCCCACAAGTCACCCCTCCTTGGATTCCCCTAGGTCTCTAGTTTTCAGAAATGCACAGGTTTGGTAGGTTTCCCTAGGTGCTGGCTGAGCTAGAGGCCAAAATGTACAGGTAGGCACTTCGCAAAAAACACCTCCTGTTTTCTTTCAAAAATTTTGATGTGTCCACGTTGCGCTTTGGGGCGTTTCCTGTCGCGGGCGCTAGGCCGACCCACACAAGTGAGGTATCATTTTTATCGGGAGACTTGGGGGAACGCTGGGTGGAAGGAAAGTTGTGGCTCTTCTCAGATTCCAGAATTTTCTGCCACAGAAATGTGAGGAACATGTGTTTTTTGAGCCAAATTTTGAGGTTTGCAAAGGATTCTGGGTAACAGAACCTGGTCCGAGCCCCGCAAGTCACCCCATCTTGGATTCCCCTAGGTCTCTACTTTTCAGAAATGCACAGGTTTGGTAGGTTTCCCTAGGTGCCGGCTGAGCTAGAGGCCAAAATCTACAGGTAGGCACTTCGCAAAAAGCACCTCTGTTTTCATCCAAAAATTTGGATGTGTCCACGTTGCGCTTTGGGGCGTTTCCTGTCGCGGGCGCTAGGCCTACCCACACAAGTGAGGTATCATTTTTATCGGGAGACTTGGGGGAACGCTGGGTGGAAGGAAATTTGTGGCTCCTCTCAGATTCCAGAACTTTCTGCCACAGAAATGTGAGGAACATGTGTTTTTTTAGCCAAATTTTGAGGTTTGCAAAGGATTCTGGGTAACAGAACCTGGTCCGAGCCCCACAAGTCACCCCTCCTTGGATTCCCCTAGGTCTCTAGTTTTCAGAAATGCACAGGTTTGGTAGGTTTCCCTAGGTGCTGGCTGAGCTAGAGGCCAAAATGTACAGGTAGGCACTTCGCAAAAAACACCTCCTGTTTTCTTTCAAAAATTTTGATGTGTCCACGTTGCGCTTTGGGGCGTTTCCTGTCGCGGGCGCTAGGCCTACCCACACAAGTGAGGTATCATTTTTATCGGGAGACTTGGGGGAACGCTGGGTGGAAGGAAAGTTGTGGCTCTTCTCAGATTCCAGAATTTTCTGCCACAGAAATGTGAGGAACATGTGTTTTTTGAGCCAAATTTTGAGGTTTGCAAAGGATTCTGGGTAACAGAACCTGGTCCGAGCCCCACAAGTCACCCCATCTTGGATTCCCCTAGGTCTCTAGTTTTCAGAAATGCACAGGTTTGGTAGGTTTCCCTAGGTGCCGGCTGAGCTAGAGGCCAAAATCTACAGGTAGGCACTTCGCAAAAAACACCTCTGTTTTCTTTCAAAAATTTGGATGTGTCCACGTTGCGCTTTGGGGCTTTTCCTGTCGCCGGCGCGAGGCCTACCCACACAAGTGAGGTATCATTTTTATCGGGAGACTTGGGGGAACGCTGGGTGGAGGGAAATTTGTGTCTCCTCCCAGATTCCAGAACTTTCTGCCACAGAAATGTGAGGAACATGTGTTTTTTTAGCCAAATTTTGAGGTTTGCAAAGGATTCTGGGTAACAGAACCTGGTCCGAGCCCCGCAAGTCACCCCATCTTGGATTCCCCTAGGTCTCTAGTTTTCAGAAATGCACAGGTTTGGTAGGTTTCCCTAGGTGCCGGCTGAGCTAGAGGCCAAAATCTACAGGTAGGCACTTCGCAAAAAGCACCTCTGTTTTCTTCCAAAAATTTGGATGTGTCCACGTTGCGCTTTGGGGCGTTTCCTGTCACGGGCGCTAGGCCTACCCACACAAGTGAGGTATCATTTTTATCGGGAGACTTGGGGGAACGCTGGGTGGAAGGAAATTTGTGGCTCCTCTCAGATTCCAGAACTTTCTGCCACAGAAATGTGAGGAACATGTGTTTTTTTAGCCAAATTTTGAGGTTTGCAAAGGGTTCTGGGTAACAGAACCTGGTCCGAGCCCCGCAAGTCACCCCATGTTGGATTCCCCTAGGTCTCTAGTTTTCAGAAATGCACAGGTTTGGTAGGTTTCCCTAGGTGCCGGCTGAGCTAGAGGCCAAAATCTACAGGTAGGCACTTCGCAAATAACACCTCTGTTTTCTTCCAAAAATTTGGATGTGTCCACGTTGCGCTTTGGGGCGTTTCCTGTCGCGGGCGCTAGGCCTACCCACACAAGTGAGGTATCATTTTTATCGGGAGACTTGGGGGAACGCTGGGTGGAAGAAAATTTGTGGCTCCTCTCAGATTCCAGAACTTTCTGCCACAGAAATGTGAGGAACACGTGTTTTTTTAGCCACGTTTTGATGTTTGCAAAGGATTCTGGGTAACAGAACCTGGTCCGAGCCCCGCAAGTCACCCCTCTTTGGATTCCCCTAGGTCTATAGTTTTCAGAAATGCACAGGTTTGGTAGGTTTACCTAGGTGCCGGCTGAGCTAGAGGCCAAAATCTACTGGTAGCCACTTCGCAAAAAACACTTCTGTTTTCTTTCAAAAATGTGGATGTGTACACGTTGCGCTTTGGGGTGTTTCCTGTCGCGGGCGCTAGGCCTACCCACACAAGTGAGGTATCATTTTTATCAGGAGACTTGGGGGAACGCTGGGTGTAAGGAAATTTGTGGCTCCTCTCAGATTCCAGAACTTTCTGCCAAAGAAATGTGAGGAACATGTGTTTTTTTAGCCAAATTTTGAGGTTTGCAAAGGATTCTGGGTAACAGAACCTGGTCCGAGCCCCGCAAGTCACCCCTCCTTGGATTCCCCTAGGTCTCTAGTTTTCAGAAATGCACAGGTTTGGTAGGTTTCCCTAGGTGCCGGCTGAGCTAGAGGCCAAAATCTACAGGTACGCACTTCGCAAAAAACACCTCTGTTTTCTTTCAAAAATGTGGATGTGTCCACGTTGCGCTTTGGGGCGTTTCCTGTCGTGGCCGCTAGGCCTACCCACACAAGTGAGGTATCATTTTTATCGGGAGACTTGGGGGAACGCTGGGTGGAAGAAAATTTGTGGCTTCTCTCAGATTCCAGAACTTTCTGCCAAAGAAATGTGAGGAACATGTGTTTGTTTAGCCAAATTTTGAGGTTTGCAAAGGATTCTGGGTAACAGAACCTGGTCCGAGCCCCGCAAGTCACCCCTCCTTGGATTCCCCTAGGTCTCTAGTTTTCAGAAATGCACAGGTTTGGTAGGTTTCCCTAGGTGCCGGCTGAGCTAGAGGCCAAAATCTGCAGGTAGGCACGTCGCAAAAAAAACACCTCTGTTTTCTTTCAAAAATTTGGATGTGTCCACGTTGCGCTTTGGGGCGTTTCCTGTCGCGGGCGCTAGGCCTACCCACACAAGTGAGGTATCATTTTTATTGGGAGACTTGGGGGAACATAGATCAGCAAAACAAGTGTTATTGCCCCTTGTCTTTCTCTACATTTTTTCCTTCCAAATATAGGAGAGTGTGTAAAAAAGACATCTATTTGAGAAATGCCCTGTGATTCACATGCTAGTATGGTCACCCCGGAATTCAGAGATGTGCAAATAACCACTGCTCCTCAACACCTTATCTTGTGCCCTTTTTGGAAATACAAAGGTTTTCTTGATAGCAATTTTTTACTCTTTATATTTCAGCAAATGAATTGCTGTATACCCGGTACAGAATGAAAACGCACTGCAGGGTGCAGCTCATTTATTGGCTCTGGGTTCCTTGGGTTCTTGATGAACCTACAAGCCCTATATATCCCCGCAACCAGAGGAGTCCAGCAGACGTAACGGTATATTGCTTTCGATAATCTGATGTTGCAGGGAAAAGTTACAGAGTAAAACGTAGAGAAACATTTATGTTTTTTTCACCTCAATTTCAATATTTTTATTTTTCAGTTGTTATTTTCTGTAGGAAACCCTTGTAGGATCTACACAAATGACCCCTTGCTGAATTCAGAATTTTGTCTACTTTGCGGAAATGTTTAGGTTTCTGGGATCCAGCATTGGTTTCATGCCCATTTCTGTCACTGACTGGAAGGAGGCTGAAAGCACAAAAAATTGCAAAAATGGGGTATGTCCCAGTAAAATGCCAAAATTGTGTTGAAAAATTGATTCAAGTCTGCCTGTTCCTGAAAGCTGAGAAGCTGCTGAGTTTAGCACCGCAAACCCTTTGTTGATGCCATTTTCAGGGGAAATACCACAAGCCTTTTTCTGCAGCCACTTTTTCCAATTATTTTGAAAAAAACTAAATTTTCCCTGTATTTTGGCCAATTTCCTGGCCTCCTTCAGGGGAACCCACAAAGTCTGGGTACCTCTAGAATCCCTAGGATATTGGAAAAAAAGGACGCAAATTTGGCTTGGTTAGCTTATGTGGACAAAAAGTTATGAGGGCCTAAGCGCGAACTGCCCCAAATAGGCAAAAAAAGGCCTGGCACAGGAGGGGGAAAAGGCCTGGCAGCGAAGGGGTTAAAGCTTTACCTTTTTCATGAAGCCCAGGGAAATCACAGGAGAGGGGCTCCATGAGGGTTCGTTCCTTTGAACTTTCAAGGCTTTTTTTGACATTAAATGTTTTAATGCAATAAACAATAGATGCATTCAGTGCTAACTGATGACCTATGAGATAATGGGGGTTATTACAACTTTGGAGGCAGTGTTAATCTGTCCCAAAAGTGACGGTAAAGTGACGGATATACCACCAGCCGTATTACGAGTTCCATAGGATATAATGGACTCGTAATACGGCTGCTGGTATTTCCGTCACTTTACCGTCACTTTTGGGATGGATTAACACCTCCTCCAAAGTTGTAATAACCCCCAATATGTCTTATTGCTTCCTCTCTCACACCCTCTGAGCGTTAAGTGGATTGGACAGAGGTTAACCACACTAAAAAGCATAAATGCACAAAGGTTCACAATAATTGCTTTCTTTTCTGTCATCTGGGTGAATAGCATTTCATTAAATCCACGAATAATTGTTTATGTATACGATAAACTCTTTTTACTTCATTAGGAATTACATGAGTGTGCACCATCAGGTGATCGCTCTTGGATGTCATATCCATGCATGCAGCCTTCTCATTGGTTTGCCAAAAGGTACTGCAGTATCCACCAGTTTCACAGATGTACTAGCATTCCAAAAGCATATACAAACTGGTTCCAAGACCAATGAAGATAGAGGCAAGGAATATACCTGAAAGGAGTCCATACAATAGCCTTTCTGGCGTCTTCATCATGCAAGGTTTTTTCCCTTTTAGTAAATTGATGAGGCATACCTGTGCAGTTTATAATAGTGACTCTCTTTGCTTGATGAAGTTTGGTTCGGCATTGACCTTAACTGTAACAGAATAAGATATTTCAAATGGATGGACCCTTTCATTACAAGATATTTTAAATAAACACGACAGTTTGTATTTACAGTTATCTTGTCTGTTTTTGCACGAACAGTTATCTTGCTGTCAGTGATATTACCCCAGGCACATATCTAAATATTACTTTTCCCCCACATTATTCGTCATCTACCATCATTTGTCAATTTCCTGATGGACCAAGAGGTTTCTACTTCACTCAATGCGGCCTATGTGGTAACATGCACATTCTTAAATTCAGTGCAAACTCCTGCATTTGGAAATATGGTCTTCACCCCTCATTTATGTCAGTTCCACACTGTATTAAGCTTTATTCATTTAATGCAACCCTAGGAAATACGGTAATTTAGCACAAAACTCTAAGAGGATCTTTTATTTAGTTGGCAGGATTATTTCATGGGTTAATGGAAGGCAGTGGATTATTGTATTGTTGTTGAAAAGGCTAATGTTGATAATCACAGTGTGCATGTTGAAACACCCCGGGCTGGGACTGAGGCTATTACAAATGAGGATTCCCATACCTATGACGATTGGACTGCCTATACCCATACCACCCTCAATGCACCTAATCTCGTCTGACCTATGAAGATTAGGTTTAATAATTGTATAAAACTCTTGTCTGGAATGCCGCTCTGCATTAATAAATGATTACACACATGCCTTCCGTCATAAGAAATAAAAAACGAACGAATAAAAAGAATGGAACCTTTATAAATAGTATAAACTTTAACGCAACCCAAATGGAAGGTTTCGTTTTTGAAGTCATTAATAAAGTCTATAGCGAGAGGGAGGAGTGAGTATGAAGGATGATTTTAATCAAAAGGTCATCCAAGCCCCAGGTGACTTGCAATATCATTTTGAAGTACAGCGGGGGTAGTTTGTTAATCATATTACTTTAGCACACTCAAGTCCAAACATACTTACTTGCTGCTATATTTCTAATGAAGTAAGAGATTCTCAGATATGTATCACTCTAAAAATAAACATTAAAGGCCTTAAATGTTTCAGTGTCAGAATGTCTCTCTTGGTAGTTGTGGGAAGGGCAATAAAGGCTTAAAACACTACAACCAAGATCCACTCATACAGCTACACAGGGGTTGAAAATGGCTAACTCTACATAAGGGACCACATTTTTTAGCAACCTAAAGTTTTGCTGATAGAAGAAAAAAATATTGCTTCTATGTAATGCACATGGAAGGCATTCACTGAAGTTGGGAGTTGCAATTGAGACAAACAAATAAAACCCATATAATCAATGCTGACATCACACAAGACAGAAACATCCAATTAAAGAATCAGGTACGTTTCCAAGATTATTCTACATCGTGTCCACGAGAGCTCTCACTACAATTGCAGACTTCTTTGAAACATCCAACAATGGAGGTGGACTTAAAACCAAGACAATGGGGGTTATTCTAACTTTGGAGGAGGTGTTAATCCGTCCCAAAGTGACGGAAAAGTGACGGATTTACCACCAGCCGTATTACGAGTCCATTATATCCTATGGAACTCGTAATACGGCTGGTGGTATATCCGTCACTTTACCGTCACTTTTGGGACGGATTAACACTCCTCCAAAGTTAGAATAACCCCCAATGACCTTTTGACATAAGTATGAAAGAGACCCCAGACTTTATCGCTTTTGTCCAATTTTGTCCTTGACCAATGGTGCAGGTTTTTCCATAGCATGCATGTTCCAAAATTTGAAACCTTCAAATTGAGATTGGAGAAGTTACAGGAGACCTCCAGTGTCGCACTATCGAGAGGAGAGCAGAGGCGAGTTAAAAGTTATTTATATGAAGTCAAGTTGCTGGTAAAAGTGGACAGTAAATAAAGATTATTTGGCAGTTTGCAAGTTGCCAAGTAGCTCCTGCGACACATCTGGTATGGGATAAGGCCTCTTACCTAAAGGTCTCACTATCTGCACAGATCAGCCACGTGAAGAACGTTCTCTCTGCCTAGCTACATCCCTTCCAGCATAAACCAGAGTCCCTGAACCTCTCCTCCTACCTGACCAGAACAAAAGACCGCTGCAGAGCCCTCTTTGTGTCTAGAATACATTGATGAGGTAGCAGCCCTAGTCAGTGTATTATCTAGGGTTTCTGTATTTAGCTCCTTCATCCAACTCACCATGTAGGTGTTTCCGGTTTGTGTTTGTATGTCGTATTTCTTTGTACAGATTAAATATCCCTTTCATTAATGTCTTCTGCCTTAAAACTTTCACCTTTTGTAAGTATATATATTGGAACTAACCCTTTGCAAAAGCTGCAACAAGCCATAAATGTCCCATCTTTATAACTGAAATGTTTCAATTGATGAATCTGTCAATTTCGAGATTCTCCTCTAGTAAAGGTCCCCTAAACTTGGAGGCTGAGCACGTGCCTACCCACAACACCTTGTGGGAATTAACGGCTCATTATAATGGGCGATATTGAAGAAGGCTATGTCACAATATGTCCACTACGAATCACTTTATTCTAGTGTTGCAGTGCCATGTTTGCGGGGACAAGAAGAAGCTGCATCTATCTATGGGGTCTGGAGGCAGCCACAGGAGATGAAGTAAAGGTATTTTAGAATGTGTGGTTCTATATGTGGTCAAAGTTTGCCATTGGGGAGCATCAGTATTAGAGACATGGCAAAACCATAACTATTCACATTGGAGAAATCCAGTGCCCCATCGTAGATTGGTTTATCACGTGTTTAGTTGGCTACCTAATGGTTTGATTTAGCCAACTATATTACACTATCTTCCATTCGATAGCTTTAAGGACGCCTGTAGGAAAGTTGATTGGTAGGGTTTGAGCAGTGATATAATTATTGACTTAAAGCTCATCTTAACACGTCATTCTGCTGAACCATGATACATCAAGCTTTTCCCATCTATACAAGGTAGAACATGTTTACTGCTTTAATACAATGGCTGAACTGTAAGGCTAATTCCTACAGTTATTGACGGTTATGCAGGACACAAACATAATGATTCTATAATATTAGACATCAGCAATGTTCAAAAGAGCAAAGAGTAAAGCTGTAAAAATGTATTCTGAATGTGTTACCATTATTGTATCGTATTTTCATAATTATATTTGGAATAAATTAGTGGGCATCAGAATGCAAGTGAACCCCTGATGTCAGGTGGAAGTTATTAACAGAAGAATTTAATGTACAAACCACATTTTCTATCAGTCGTAAAGACCACTTCTCCTCATAAAATAATTTTTTTTATTATTCATGTATTTATAGAGCTCTTCATGTCCCTCCTTTATGTCCCATCGGAGATCTAAGGCAAACTATTGTAAAAAGTGAGGTCCCGGTACTATGACGACGGCCAACCCAGTGCTTAATTTGTGCTTGTTGTTTCCGATGCGGAGCTCTGGCACTTATTTCTGAGGGCCGGCGCTTTGTTTTCTGTCTCAAGCATTTACTGCGAGCAAAAGCCATGTGGGAAAGACGTAGGAAGAGAAAGACGAAAAGGCGTCAGAAAGGGGAAAAGCAGGAAGCTGCAAGAGTGAGCTGAAGGGGCAGGGAGTGGCTGTAAATGGATTGAAGAGGCCCGAGGAGGCTTCAGGATTAGGCTGCCTCAGTGTTATGTGCTCGCACTTTCAATTACAGCAGCCGAGTGTTTAAGAGGAGAGCTTTGAGCACCGGCACCATTTATTTACAAAGTAAGCACCGACCACGTGATACTATTCTGGCACGTTATGAGGCCAATGTGTGTGTTTCCACTCATCACTCACCCAACACTACCTGATTTACCCCAAGTGCACGCACCCAATCTGATTCTGTTCTCTTATACCTGTCTTTCTTTCTATTCATGTCATTAATGCTACTAACGTTTACAAAAAAACAAGGAAAGTGTGCTACAGGCTCGCTAAAAGGAAACCCCTTGACTCCTAGATGAGATGGTACATCCCTCGGAAGAATGTTTGCTGTTTGCTGTGACGATAATCACAATGAAGTAAATAAAGATGAAACATGTTCGGCCCGCGGTAGCAGCATGCCTAGATGCTCAGTGGTCCAGGCACCCCATGTGAGGTCTTTCCGGAGGCTTTAGCACCACAGCTCTGATTTGCTAGTGGCCGCAGCAGTGTAGTTCTAGTCCGTACATCACCAGTGGCCCCTTTGCATAGTGCAGTGCCCCTGAGAGCCATGGCCTGATTTTCCCCGATTAATTGTCTGTTCTGTAGCACACCCAATGAGTGCCTTCCCAGGCTCTGTTGGAAAGCAGAATGTGCTCTTGAGAGAAGAACCCCTCTAATGCCGAGGTAGTTTCTTCTAATCCAGGGTTTGGTATGTTTCTGTTTAGCAAATGTCCCAGGGACAAAAGTCAATCATGAAAACTAAGGGATGAGGAGTGCAGTATAGCCCGTCCCAGAATTCAACGTATCATGAACGTACCAATCAAGTGATGAGCAGGGCCTGGTAACCGTTGTGGAGCCAGACTAATGATATCTAAATTCTCTGAATCTTTGTAAAGGAAGCGGAAGGGGCCTGAGGTTGCATCGTTCTCCACCTCTGTGTTGTTTTACAGCCACTGACTCAGGTGCGGACTTGGTTATTGGTACCCGATCAGCAGCATCCATTTCCGGTGGCATTTTATGAGTCCCGTTAATCTAGTTCTGTCCTACCATTGTGGAGCCCTGATACTACTTTAGGGGATGCGTGTGTAGTGCTTGTCCTGTGGGCCACTTGAACATGGATGAGGCTTGGGTCACTGTTTCCTGATTACTTTGCATTTTTTACTAGTATATCTGCTATATAGCTATTGTAGCTACTGTTGATGGGCACATTTGAATTCTACATGTAATGTTCCTCCTTGTTGATGGTCGTGTGCAAGGATCAGGTCATCAATTTGATTGATGGTGGTTTAGTATCATGACTTCGACTGACTCATTCGCTGGCGAATCGCCATCTTGGCTGAATGTCTGTTTCCTGTGTGCTGGCATGAGTCCACAAGCGGGCTGCAGGAAAAGGGTCCCTACCCGCTTGTTCACATAGAATGGTGGTGTGGGTGTACTTGGAAGTATAGAATGACGTTGTGAATTAAGCATGAAAGAAATTATCCTCTGTATGTTAGTTTCTTATTATTCTAAACTTATGTCTTCTGCTGTGCTGCAGATTGCCAGTGTCTTAGTCCCTGCACCAGTTACACAGAAATTCATTCGGACTTCTCTGGCTTCACGTTGGATCATCTTCTCGAAGGTGCCTGCTTGCAGGAGTCGTTCTGGGCCCCGGTGTGCATAAAAGCGTCTCACTTGGCTTGTGCCATCTGATGTGCCCATAACAATTTGGGTTAGACTTGTATGCCATGTACAAGGACTGTGCGTCTTAGTGTGATGCCTTGGGTGTTGCTCTTTGTTCATTTAATGAGATGACTAATGGTTCTTGCTCTTCCTCATCTAGGGTGGGGGTTGAATCAGTGGTGTTGTCTGGACCCTGTCGCTCTCTTCTTTGGCTACAGTTTGAACGTTCTTGAGGTGGCAGTTGGTGCCATTGAGCTGAGCCACGTTGGGTCTACCCAGTGCTTAATTTGTGAATGAAAAGGTGCCGGTACCCAAAGCCCTCCTCTTAAACACCCGGCTGCTGCAATTAAATGTGCGAACACGGAATACTGAGGCAGCGTAATCCTGAAGCCATCTCAGGCCTCTTCAATCCATATAAAGCTACTCGCTGCCCCTTCAGCTCCCTTGCAGCTTTCTGCTTTCTTCCTTCGTGACGCTTTTTCGTTTTTCCCTTCCTCCGTCTTTCCCATATGTACCTTTTACTACCAGCAAATGCTTGAGGCAGAAGAATAAGCCCCAGCCCTCAAAAATAAGTGCTGGTGCTCAGCACCGGAAACAACAAGCACAAATTAAGCACGGGCTCTACCGATCCTTTAGCAAGCATGCGTAAAGTGATTCGTGTGGACACAGCACTTACTTTGTAAACGAAAAAGAACTAAGCTCATAATTTTGCTCAGAGGCCTGCGCGATTGAATGTCAGTGTGCCAAATATAAACACCTTATGCTTCTTTAAGCCACCACCAGACACTCCCAGACTCTTTATCTCACTCTTGCAGGTTCCTCCTTTTTCCCTTTAATAAGGTTTTTAGGTTAAAGTCTGATGAGGTGAAATAAGTGCTGGTCACCAGAAAAGCCAGTGGGCCACATGTGCAACCATTCACTTAAATTAAGGACTGAACACAGCACATCACATCCACAGTCTCTGAATACATTCACAATTCTTTCAATATCAAGCTGTGTTCCCTTCCCAAGGTACATACTGTTTTGTTAAGATATTTAAAGGGAATAAAAAGCTAATTACCTATTTATTCTCAATTGTGCTTGTCTGCAATGTGCAACTAACACTCCCACACATATCAGCGAGGGAACCAGCTGTACAAGTTGCAAATAATCTAGTTAAAAGCTGAAGTGATGAGACGAGTTTTATTCCAGTATTGTAAAAAAATGTAAGTACGCAGGCAAAACACAGGCCCCTGCAGTCCCTGCGGTGGAGGCTGACCCCCCAACCATTCAGTCATTCATGGCACCTCCATTCAGCCCAAGGCAAAATAATATCTGTGAGATTTGGGAGACTATGTGACCCCTTTTCACATTCTGCAAGGGGGGCATCATTTTGAATAAACCACCAACTCAGTATTGAATATGCCATAACAGTGACAGAAAATAAGGAATTTAGTTGAGACTTAGATGGAAAGGGTGGTGGAGAGGGATTTGTTATGTTATCAGCATTAACACAGCACCTTTCTGCCATGTGTATGGATGGACTTGTAGCACCCAATGTAATGATGTTCAGGTATATGTTCGAGGATATGTTTAACAATGGGTCTGCTTAGTGTAGTATTTAGGTTTAATGGAGGACCCAAGGAAGATGTACTGTATCTAAGTTTGTAAAAGTGAGCTATCAGGCTTTGCCCTTTACAAGTGCTCCACAAGGGTGAATCGTTGTCCATTGCTAAGCTGGTTGTGCTGGTATTTGCTTTTATGTGACTCAGATGCTGCATAATATTTGTGAGTGTCCAGATGGAATAGCAAATGTTTTCTATTTTATCTTTTAGCATTGGTATTTATGGGGAGAGTGCTGTACTATTGGAGAACATTGCTTCTCCTACCATATAGCTTTGATGCGACTTTGTGTGCCAGGGTGAGTGAAAGTCTGTCTAACATGTTCTCTTGTCTCATGAACAATGGTTGTGCCTTGGATTCTTCATAATGCTAGGCAGCATTGTGTGGCAACCATAAAGCTCTGATACATGTTTTGCAAACACAGACAGAATGTGTTAAACAAACTGCTGGCAGAACTATTTTAAGGACTGACCACATTTCTTGGTGTGATACTGGCAGGATCGCAGACAGAGGAAGGTGAACAGAAGAAACAATGGGCTGTTGTAAAAGAAAAAAAGAACTATGAGTCAAAGTGGAGAAATGACACTTATCAGTCTTCCATACATTATTTTTGTAAAAGGAATTACGAGATATATAAAATAAACAGCTTATAAAATGCTACTAATCATTATTTCAATATCTGATACTGGGGCATGTCTTAGATGTCGGACAAGATGGCTGCCTGAAACCAGAGCTCCGCATCACCATGGAGGTTTTTATCTTAAGCCAATGCCCTTCAGAGCTCAATGAACACATAATGAGGAGAATTCAGCTGCCAGATTCCAAGGGGTGAGCAAGCTACCCTTTTCTTCTGTCTCAACAGCCCTGTTTGCATATTTATTGCAGTTTCTCCTGCCCTTGATATCTATGAGGAGAGCAGCCACCATTTTCAGGGATTTCAGTGTGATCCGGACAGAGTGCTGAGATCCTGGAATGCTCCTTTTCTTGTAGAAGGGTGGAATGCTCTTCTCCTTGGAGGATTTGAGGACGTGACGATATACATCTCAATAATTTATATTTCTGGAGCCACTGCTACAATCTGTAATTTTATGTCCCTAAATAGTTCTTTTTGGACATGCTCCTATTCAGAGAGATTCATATTTCTTCTGCACAAAACATTTATATGGGCAAATCAAGGAAATTGCCTTCAAGATTACAATCTTGCAATTCTACAATGGCTTCGCAGGTTCCCAGTGACATGATGCCTTTGGCCATTCCTAGACCTATGTCTATGTCCTCTAGTTCTTTGAAAACTCAGCTTGTTTCCTCTACAAATAAAAGGCAACAACTCAATTCTCCTTCCCGCAGAAGCCATTGTCCCCTATCTCTCAAGAAATTTTATTAGATTAAATAAACTCTATGACCCTTTGTGGAAGAAAGTAACAAATGCTTTAGACATTTAGATGACAAGTGGTCCACCACTGAAGCAGGGGTTTCTTCTGTGGAGCAGAGAGTCAGTGATATTCAAGATGACATGAATATAATTGCCTCAATGGAAAAGGAGATTATCCTTTTAAAGCGCTAGTCGAAGGATTTAAAAAATAGATATAGACGCAATAACCTATGTATTTATGGCCCAGTTAGAAGGAAGTGAAGGTAATGATCCAGTCTCTTTCTTCACCTCTTGGTTAACACAATTACTGAATTTGCCACTAGCTATGTCATTGAACATTCAGAGAATGCACACACTTAGGCAACACTAATATTTCACTACTTTCACTAAGCCTAGGAGAGTTATTGTCTTAGTTCTGGAACTCATGGATCTCCTAAAAGTTCTCGTTGCTGCAAAATCCAAACAGCAATTACTATGGTCAGGAAAGAAGATTTTCCTCACCCAAGTTGTTTCTAAGGTTACTACTAATAGAAGAAAGGAGATCCTTGATCTTCATCCTGTCTTTGCTGTTTGGGAGCTTGCTTTGACTTATTCCAGCCATGCTCATTCAAAATGACTTATTAAGACAAAACCATCATGTATGATGACCCCTTAAGTCTCGGGTACTTTCTACAACCTCACACAATTGATACCATGATACCATTGTCTCTTCTAAATGGTAATACCTGTGGATATTTTATTTACTTTTGTTTTAACCTTCAACTGGTTACTACATGTCATTATTATTTGTTCTGAATATGTTATTGCTGTATATTAACTCTTTTTCTTTTTATTACTTCCAGAAATCATCTCCTCCAATATATGTCATTATTGCCCATCGTCGGTGCATTTTGCTCCCTGGATGTGCCATCTCCACTCTGTGCTGTCGCCATCCCCATTTCTTTTTTTTTCAACTTGTTAAGATATGTTATTTCATTTGTCACTTGTTTAATATGTAATGTCTTCTCTATATTTCATGTCCCCAATTCTCTTTTCTTTTCTTCATCTTTGTATCCTTTCTCTTTGGTTTCTATTCTCCCTGACACCTCTTTCCATTTGGATTGTTTATTTCATGGATTGTTTCTTTTTCTTTTTTTTGCTCATACCTTTGTTTTTTGAAGACCACTCAAATAATTTATATCTCATTCTCAAACATAATTCAAAGTGCTCTTATGAAACGTTAGAGGTTTTAATAATCCCACACAAAGACAGAGAGTTGTATTTCACTTATCCAAATGTCATCTTGATTTAGTTATTTTTCAAGAAATTAACCTTACATAACATCAAGCTGTAAAACTTAAAAGTGGTTAGTTGAGTTCTGTTTTGGAATTTCCAACTTCAAATAAAAAATGGTGCTATTTTGTTATGTAACAAAAAGTACATTTACTGTAATATCTCAAGAAATTGCCAATGAAGGCAGATGGATTATTGTAAAGTTTTTTTTATTAATAAAATCCTGATAATAATAGTAAGGTGTTCATTACGACTTTGGGGTGTAAGCAGAAAACTGTGCGTGGGCCAAAAGACCACCAGTGTCAGCGATCATGACGAGTCAAAAACTGCAAACTGGCCAAAATCAGCCAAAAATCAGAGATCGTCGGCCTGACCGAGGGCGGGGGAGAGGTGGTCCCACTGCCAGCACCATCATGCCGGCAACATCCCACCCTCCAAATTACAACCCACAAATCAGCTCAGCGGTCTTTGGAAGGCGGTAATCCATTGGTGGTCCGGACCTCTGCAGTAAAGAACATAACACCACATTGGACAGTACGAATATCCCACACTTGACACACATACACACACCACACACACCTGATCACTGCACTATAAAACACACCTCCACACATATCCACAACCACTTGCATCCTGAATTTATCGCAGAGAAATGGAAGAACGCACAATTAGAAGACCACCTGGATACTATAGGCACCACCACACCTAACACGCAGCACACACTACACAACTGCACCCCTGCACACAACAAATATGTATCCACTGCACACAACCACCATTTACCACAAGCACACCGAACCACACAACCCCACCTCACCAAACAGCACACCCCTCACCCCTGCACATTACAAAGCCCACCACTCACAGCACATCCACCATGTCACAACAGAAACACCCACGATTCACAGATGAAGAGTTGAGGGTCATGGTAGATGAAATCGTCAGAGTGGAGCCACAGCTGTTTGGAGCACAGATACAGCATACATCCATAGCCAGGAAAACGGAGTTCTGGCAGAGGATCATTGACAGGATGAACTCAGTGGGAAACCATCCACGCACAAGGGAGGACCTCAGGAAGAGGTGGAACGACCTACGGGGTAAGGTTCGGGCCATGACAGCATGACACCAGATAGCCATCAACAAGACTGGCGGTGGACCCCTGCCTTCTCCCCCAAATTTAACATCATTGGAGAAGAAGGTAGTGGCCATCCTGGACCCAGAGGGCCTGACTGGAACACCTGGAAGACTGGACTCTGATAAGTCAACAACCATGTACTCCTGCACAGCATGTACTCCCGCCACCCTTACATCCCCTCATAGCACGCCTACATGCACCAATCCACCCTGAACCCAATATCCTCCCTTGCATGCCACACTTCCCCACTTCCATTAATCCCACACAGGCCCACCAAGTGAACGGATATCTCCCTCTCCAGCTAGGACTACAGCTACCACAAGGCAACACTCCCCACCCTTGTATAACTGCTAATTCCACTCCACATTAGGACACCTGCATATATAACCATGTCACCCCCTTCACCTACAGGATACTTGGACTGCTCACTAGTAAATGGCAATTACAGCATTGATGACCATTACCTACTATACTACAAGCTCACAACAGCACTATCCATCAGCCCTTAAACATTGCCACTGGTCTAACAGCTGTCATTGCCATCACTGGGAAGCATGTTGAGGTTATGATTGCAAACAACCATGTGAACAACAAGTACATTTCAACAACGTAACACACTTCCTCTCCATCCCTATTACTGCCACTCAGCAGAGGATGCCAGAGACAGACAGTCAGCCCCTTGAAGTAGGCCCAATTGAGGACTATAACTATGGATGCCTGGAAGGGGACTCATCTGGCCCATCAGGAGGATTGGTCAGTCCACCACCACCAGCCTCACCCTGCCCACATCTGAGTCCCCCACATCTGTGGCTACTACAGCACAGGAAGCCACTCCATCTCAAACCTGTGTCCCAAGGACAGATCAATCTATAGTATGGCCCACAGTACAGGGACCTGAGTCAACCCCTAACATGCAAGACGATGAAGGTCATGGTGTCAGTAGTAGTGGGCACACTTTGCCAGGGTCACAGGCACAGGGGACAAGGGGCAGTAGGAGGGCAACTGTGGGTCAACGGATGAGGTACCAATGGGACATGACTGACCAGGAGGCCGTCTTCAGAGTCCTGGGAGCATACCAGCAATCCCAGGACAAGATGGATCAAATATTGACAACCTTGCAGGAGAACCAGAGTCTGCAGAGGGAATACCACCAGGAGGCCATGCAGCAGTGGCAATGCCACCATAGTCTCGATTTGTGGGGTGCTCTCAGAACTCACCAGCACACAGTGCGTCCTCCACCCACCAGCAGGCCCCTATCAGTAGCCAATCAACACCTCTGCCATCTACATCTGCCACAGCTACTGCAATGGAGGCCCAGCCAGAGGACCCACAGGCTATAAGCACCCCCTTCCCCTGCAGCTGAGGATCCCCCACGCAAACAAGGTCGTCCATCCAGGCATTCTGCAGGACCTGAATCCAAGACCAAAAACACCGCCTGAACGTTCTTCCTTGTGTGCCACTGAGACATCCAGTTGACTGCCACAGCCAAAACTCAATTTCTCATTGGCCCTTGGAGACTGGACCTGTGAAACCAACAGCTGGGCCACCTACTCTGAATCTTTCAAACCCCATGACCCCACTCCTCAGCAAATGTGCGTTGAATCACAATAAACACATTTCAGCACAGTCATGGCGTATGTGTCATCATTGTCACCAGTACCATTTAATGCAAAAGATGTACATTTAAATGCATATAAAGGTGTCAATAAGTCTTGCAGATGGACAGTTGTGGTAGGAATGTCCAGCAGGTTGGGCATGACATCCTTCCTGTACTGTAATCCTATGCCAAGAGTGAGAACAGTCATGTCAGAAAGCAGATTCTAACCACACATCTGACCTGAAGATAGAACAAGATAGGGGAAAGCTTCAATGATGTCTCCCATGTTGCCCATCCAATACACATACAGAACATTATGCAATCCACAGGAATCATGTTGCAGTGAGGAGATCACCACATATCTACAAGGTAGGTCTGTAGGTCACACACATACAAAGTAAAAGTATCATTCCTCATATCTAACATCACCAACAGAAAACCTATCTTGCAATGTCTAAAACAGGTAGGTAGCAGACATCTGCTTTGGGAACAGTGTGGATGGGTAGCTGGACTGTCATGTAATAGGATTGGGCCAGACCAAAGACATCCAACCTACAGTCTTGAAACCATGCAACATGGGAAACTCTATGCTGAAGTCATGCCATGCCAATAGCAAGTACCACATGGCTTTGGCAGTATAGTAGTTACACCTCCCCTGTTGGTAAGTCAACATCCCATCAAAATGCTTATCACAGACGTATGGATGTAGTGCACTTATATCCCCTGATGCTAAACACAAGGAGGAACAATGTAACTAGGCAGACAGAGTTAGAGGTCCCATTAACTTTAGACCACACATACCTGGTATTCAGTGGAAGAATTGCTGAATCAACTCAGTCCTAGAGTCATCTGCCTCCTTGTCACATCTAGAGTCATCAGCCTGAGACACTGGTCCAGCTACCACCTCCTCCTCATCCAGCAGGGGACTGTGTCGTCTCAGGGCAAGATTGTGTAGCATGCAACATGCTACAATGATTTGTCATACTTTCTGTGGAATGTATTGTGGGGCACCACCAGAAACATGTAGACATCTGAATCTTGCTTTCAGTGGCCCAAATGTCCTCTCGTTTACACGTCTCGTTTGGCCATGAGCCTCATTGTAAATGTCCTCCCCATCTGTTTTAGGGTACTTCACTGGTGTCAGGAGCGAGGACAGGTTGGGGTAGCCAGAGTCACCTGTGTGCACAAGGGCACACATCATTAGGGAACCATGAGAGATATAGAACTGACTGTGGAGTGAAGCAGCATACACAGTGGTACACTTACCAATGAGCCAGGCCCTCTCTCTCTGTAGCTGCGACATCATTTGTAGGACACTGCTGTTCCTCAAGATGTAAGAATCATGTTCGGATCCAGGAAACTTTGCTGCCACATGGGATATTTATCGGTCAGCAAGACACATCACCTGCACATTGATCGAATAGTGATTCTTGCTGTTTTTGTAGACTTGCTCATTGGCCCTGAGAGGAACTAAAGTGATATGGGTGCCATCAATAGCCCCTATAACGTTCAAGTGCTTGAGTAAGGCATCCAGCACATCCTGTAACACAAAACTGAACATCGGCTGTGACATTCCTGCAGCCAGTCCCACTGTCACCTGAAAAGATCCTGACGCGAGGCAATGCAGGACAGATAACACCCTGTACTGTTGGTGGGATGGCATGTGGATTACGTATGGCTGGCAGGAGATCCCGCTCCAACTGGGTACACAGTTCCCTGATGGTCTAACGGTTCAGACGATATGTCTTTATTATGTGTCTTTCTTGCATGGTAGCAAGGTCGATTAGGGGCCGGTAGACCTGTGCATTTCTCAATCTCCCCACTGGATGGTATCTAGGCATAGGACAGAACATATATCAGGACATCTGTTACACTGTTATCACTAAAGTACACCATAAAAGTGGTAAACAGGACAAGTAAAGTAAGGTATGTGAAACCTCACACAGGGAAACAGTTATACAGAAACTACATAACTGTGACATCCTGGCTGTCAATTCCAGTGCTATACTTGTCACAAGGGGTCTGTACAGAGATGGACGTCAGACATAGTAAACTCGTCCCTAAGTCAGATACAGTTATCAAATGTCAACACAGTGAAACGGTTTTACATGAGACATTTTGGTGGGTGACACTAACATCACCAGTGAGTTCACATGAGTTGATATCTTACATCCAGCAACTAGTGATTAACTTCATGTTATGACACACTAGGATAACATAGAAATCATAAAAGATCATCATGCAAAGGACAGACGGAAGTGACCTCATTCAGCCGGAGCTAGTCGTCATGGCGGGAGGCAGTCAGAATCGCCATGCAACTTCTCATTGGTTAACATTGATCTCTGTAGAAAACTGGGGCCAATGATTATCACCACCGGCGGTGACGGTCGTGACCACGGTGGCCGTGACCACCATTTTCTATAGCTTAGCTCACTTGACTCCTGAAACTCGAGCAAGCATGACTTCCACTGCGTGAGCTGCTGTGTTCTGTATCTGGAAACCACAATGGCACGTCCTGCAGGAGATACGGCCCCAGCCTTCACCACAAAGGAACTGGAGAAACTGTTGGAAGGGGCCCTACCCCTATATGGACATTTGTATGGGGCTCCAGATAAACAGGTCAGTACAATGTGGTATACTTATCAGCCAGAGTGGGGTTATGACAGTAAAAGTGCGTGAATATAGACCTCACATGATTAACTTCTGGGGTTGTGTTGTATGAATGAAAATTGCATTATGTGGACTTTGTATGAGCATGTGCTGTGTATGCTGTGTGTAGGCCACTACTATAAGTGTACTGTAACTCTACATGAATATCTCCTTTTGTCTACATCTCCGAAGAGGGTCAGCACCCATCAGAAAAAGGGGTTATGGAGAGCCATTGTCAAGCAAATGCGGATCCTGGGTTGTCCATAGCCGGCAGAGCACCCACTGAAGAAAGCATGGGAGGACCTGAGACGCTGGGCCCGCAAAATCTCGGAGGCCCAGCTGTGGGTGTCCTTCGGACCCTGACACCCCTAATGGCCTGCATATTGGCGGTGGCCTACCTGGAGATAGATGGATGCTTGAGGGCAGCACAGCAGCCACAAGGGGGTGAGTACAGACTGTGTAATATCAGTTGTATTGGCTTCTATTGTGTAAGTTAGAATACTTAGGTACTAATGAGGTGTGTTTACATTAGATAAGATCATAGTCCTAAGTATTACTTCCACTGTTTAGCCTTAGTGTGAGTTAGCTTTTGAACACCATGCAAGCAGTAATATGTTGGTGCTATACCTCCTTGTCCAGTTATGTTTAGACACTCTTCTATGTTAAGTGATTTCCAAACCTTCTATCCCTATCCCTGAGTCTGCTTTAGATAGCCAATGTCATCTAGTTAGGGCTGCTATTGGGTTATAAGTACTGTGAGTAGGGAACTTCTACTGTGAAATAATTGCATTTTTAAGGAACTTCTGTACATCATGATTTCTTTACCAACCTGTCCAATATTTTGTATACAATGTACTTATCTAGGAAATATGATAAACAATGTGTCAAAAGTGCCAATTTTTAGGTATACATGGGTAGTTGGAAGTTTTTACCATTGTAGAATGACTGATGACAGACTGCAGAATGTCCAACCTAGTCATTTTGTTGGAATGAGGAGGTGACAGCTTGCATATTGGGTTATGTCTTCATTACCAATATCTGGGGACAATGTTTCATAGCCATTCCTTGCCACGCCAGGGGAGGAGTAGATTACTAGTTGGTATGTGTACTAGATGGGTATGTATTGACCCCTTCCTCCCTTCCTTTCTCTCTCATCCTCTCTCCCTTTTCTCTTCTATCCTTGTGTGCATCAGCATCATCAGGTGAGGGAGAAGGGGCACCAGTGAGTGGGGAAGCTGCAGCCCAAGGGACCCAGGAGGCAGAGTCCACTGATGCTGAAGGGACCAGTGGGACACAGGGCGAGGGGAGCACCACGGGTGAGACCAGTACAGCAACATCATCTTCTGATTCCTATTGTGATGGAAGTTCCCTGGTGGTGGCGGACCCATCTAGGTCCATTTCAGCACCATTCTTGTCCGCAACCCCCGTTACTAGCACCATCCCTCTCTGTAGCTCCCCACCCAGTTGCCCGTGCCCGCTCACCCAGGCGGGTGGGCATCTCCTTCACCGCAGGCACCTTTGCCTCTGCCCCCATCAGCCCTGCTGCCCTCAATTAGGAGGCTATTGACTTCCTGAGGTCCATCTCTGTGGGTAGGTCAACCATTGTGAATGCCATCCAAGGACTGGCATCCCAGATGCAACAAAATAATGCCTACCCGGAAGGCATTCACGGTGCCTTGACTGGCCTGCAGAGATTGTTTCAGGCTCTGGCCTCCTCTTTGATGGCAGCCAATGTCCTTTCATCTTCCATTCCCCTCCAGCTACCTGTGCCCAATCCACCACCCTTCTCCCCTCACCCATCCAGCGCACACATACAGACCAGTATTCACTCACTACCACAGACAAGGTGTGCAAAGACAAACACAGGCACCACAGGACACACCACAAGCATGCACACAGTCAACACACACCTGCAGACATGACAACAGCCACTCCCAACACTGTTTACCCCACCACCTCCACCATCACAGTCACATCACTACTCATACCTGACATCACTACACCAACACTCCCTGGTGCTGCCACTAGTCCCGTCTTACCCACAGACACCACAAGAGCAGACCCGCAGACATCCACCCCACACACCACATCTGCACTCACCACGACAACCATCACGACCACATGCAGTACGTCCACCTAACTTTCAGCCACCACCCCAACATACACTCACACATCTTGCATTACATCTCCCTGCATCTCTTCCCCCTCCTACCAAAAAACATAAATGCCCTCACTCACTCACCTAACATACATCCACCACACACAAGCACACCTTGCACACACCTGCATCCACATCCAGCACACCAACAACTCCTACAATCACTCCCTCTACCTCCACTCCTAAACCGTTTACCCATGACCACCCCCGTGTACCAAAAAAGGTTTTTCTTTCCAGTCTTGACCTGTTCCCTGCTCCTGTCCTACCCCGTGATGCCCCTAAGCACCAGGTCTCCCTGCCTCAAACCAGACCTTCCACCTCCCAGTCCTCCCTGCCCCTCCCCCTGCAAAGAAACCACCCCCTTCAAAGCCTAAGGTCCCTCATTCTAACACAAAATCCAAACCCCCTCCCTCACAATCAAAATCGAAGCCTAAACCCCCCTCCCAAACCTAAACCCAAGGACCCCTCTTCCAAACCCAAGCACCCATCACTGCCCCCCATCATCCCTGAGGTGTCTGCCTGCCCAGTTGATGCCTCTGCCATGTGGAGGCCAATTTGCAGTCAGGAGTCAAGTTGGGGCATGTGACTTTGCACAATGCACCTGGGGCACATTAGACATTTGTACTGGCCAGGACCAATTTCCAGTCAGGAGTCAAGTTGGGGCATGTGACTTTTC
Organism: Pleurodeles waltl; assembly: GCF_031143425.1. Lineage (NCBI taxonomy): Eukaryota > Metazoa > Chordata > Amphibia > Caudata > Salamandridae > Pleurodeles > Pleurodeles waltl. Next base: position 391,447,949 of record NC_090442.1, on the reverse strand, counting down.
CCAATGTGCCTGGGGCACATTAGACAATTGGACTGGCCAATAGGTCTCATCTGTAAATAGTTTCATATATTTATGATTTATGTTTTAATACATCTGCCCACATAGCTGTCGATGTCAAGTTTGAGAAATTGTCCTGGATTTCCTGGTTGTGTTATGGCTGTCTACTTTGATGTGTGTATTGTATGTGTATGGGATTTTTCTATGTTGCTGCATGCGCTGAGTTGATTACTTGTGCCATGTGCTTGTTGTGATGTGTGGTTAGGGTTGTGTGTGGCATTGTTTGGTCGTGGTGTGTGCGTCCTTGTTTATAGTGATGCATCTGTGAAGTCCTTTGTATGTTGGTTGGACATAGCGTGTCACCTGAGGCCTTGTTTGGATGTCTGTACTATTTATATAATTGTGTGTTATTGCTACATAGTGCTGCCAGTATGTGTTGTCTGTTGGAGTTGTTCGGTGTGCCTTTCTGACTATGCGTTTGTGTGTTTGTGATGTTGTTATCACTGTGTGATTGTGGGGTGTGTTTGACAGTGGCAGTGGTGTGAGACGCTGGGCCCGCAAAATCTCGGGTGACTATTCTGACTATGCGTTTGTGTGTTTGTGATGTTGTTGTCATTGTGTGATTGTGGGGTGTGTTTGACAGTGGCAGTGGTGTGTGTGGGTGGTGTGCTGTGTGAATGGCACGTGTCTGTTGACCACAGTGTGTGTAGTTTTCGGATGCGTTTGTGTAGTGTGTGCATGTGTGTCTGTAGATGTGATACGGACATTTGTTTGCCTGTTGTGTGGCCATCGTTGTCCGTGCTGGTGTGTATGTTGTGTGTGGGTGTGTAATACTGCCCTTCCCTCCAGTATGTGCTAGGTGGGGGTACTTACGGTTGTCGTCTTCGTCATCTTCGCTGGTCCTGGTGGTGTGTGGCGAGATACAGCAGTGGGACAACTTCCAGTTCAGGTTCTATGGCGGCCGCGGATGCGTCTGTGAACCAAGAGGTGAGTGTCTCCTTTTAAACTACCAGTTTCCACCAGGCTTTTTGTGGCAGTCACACCGCCCCGGAAATCCTGACAGTCTGCTGACTCATAATGTGGTGGGCGGTGTATTGGTCGCCGCCGGAATGAGATGGCAACCGCCGTTGATGGTGGACCAAATGCACTGGTGGTACTGGCGGCGATTTGGCTGTGTTGCAGTTGGATTACCGCCGTGGTTGTAATATGGGGGTCTACACTGCCGGCCTGGCGGCAGTGTGACTGCCACCGCCGAAGTGGCGATCCAGTGACCGTCAAACTCGTAATAAGGGCATTAATGTTTATGGTCCTTTGCAAATAAACTATACTTTTTGGTCTGATGTTCTATAAAAAGGTCTATAATATAATGATGCTTATTTTATATAAGAAGATGATTGTAACAAGATTATAGATGCCTTTCTTGACCTGCAGTCTTTTCTTACATTTATACCTCACAAAATGCATAAACAGTTCTGTTCCACTATATTACAAAGGGCCCTGATTGACTCTTGGAGACTCTGTAATCCCACTTCAAGAAATTACACATTTTTCTCTCAAATTCATGGGTCACTCACTAGATTAGCCCACATTTTAATTGGCAAACAATTATAGCAATGTATTGTAGCTACTAGTATTGTTCGCATGTTGCTCTCTGATCATGCGCTGGTTGTTACTGATTTGGACTTGGTCCCTACTACAACCAAATTGAATAGGTGGAGGTTTAATTATTATGTACTAAAAGATGCACACTTTTCGTCTTCTTTTGTGTCTTTAAGTCTGAATTCTGAATAGGTGGAGATTCATAATGATCCATTCATTTCATCTCAGCTCCAATGGGATACTTTTAAGGCAGTTGACCAAGGATTTATAATTAAGTATGCATCATGGAAGAAGCATATGCGAGTGAAAGAATAGGAAGCATTACTTTCTTCTCACTAAATGGTAGATAATCAATTTGACTTTTCTAAGTGTGAAGATACACTAAAATCTTTGAAGAAAAATTACATTTTTGCAAACTTTCTACAAAATGCCTCTTCTATATTACTTTAAAATAGTGCTCATTATTATTGTGGAACTATTAGAATAGGGAAAATACTAGCTAGCTATCTTAAAATTAAGAAACAACATTCCCATATCGATTCCGCGCATACCATTAAAGGTATATCATTGTTTAAAGATAAAGATATTTTAAAGCAATTCCTTAAGTTTGCACAAATATTTAGGGCTCGATTTGGAGTTTGGCAGACGGGAAAGCCTGTCCGCAAAACTCCCAACAGGGTGGCCCTCACCTACGTGGCAACCTCCACGCTGGAGTTCTTAAGAATTACCTACTAGGTCAGCAGGCGGAAACCAGAGTTTCCTCCCACTGGTCCAGTGGGAGACAGGCTACAGCATTGTCTCTGGCTCATAATCAAGCTGGCGTCAATGCTGTAGTGAGCAGGGTGCACCAGCACCTTCGCAATGTTCACTGTCTGCACAGCGGACAGTGAACATTGCAACGGTGCTGGCCAGGGGGGCCCCTGCACTGCAGGGGCCCCCCTGGGAACCCCGGCAGTCATTCCCCACCAGGCTTTTCATGGCAGTGCTACCGCCATGAAACCGCTGGCAGAGAAGGGGGTCATAATCCCCAGGGCAGCACTGCTTGCAGCACTGCCCTGGCGGATTAGGACTGCCACAGTCCTCCAGACCGCTAGGATTCTGGTGGAGCCTGCGATCCGACCACCAGGGTTGTAATGTGGCAGTCGGACCGCCGCATTGGCGGCGGTCCAGACCACCACCATGGGTGTGGTACTCTGTAGACCGCCACACTCATAATCGGGACCTTAAAACTCCAGAGACTGTACCTCAATGGGCTCACATTGATTCCTATTTACAACAATGCCTAAAACCCGATATTGGTTCTCTTGATTTCTCTCCTTCAGAAAATGTGATTTCTTTACAAGAAATACTTAATCACTTTCTTTGCTTAAAAAAGGGTAAAATACCTGAACCTGACGGTTTTATGGTTGAGGGTTTTCTTCATTTCTCTCATCTATTAATACCTAAAGTAGTACAAATATTTAAATTCTTCTCTAATTCCAATAAGACTGCAGGTGTGTTGAAAGAAGCTACAATTTGCCTTATCCGTAAAGAGTGTAAGGAGCCCATGTACCGTAATAATAATAGACACATTTTTCTTCTAGAGGTTAATTAAAGGATTTTTGCCAAAATATTAATGAAATACTTAGAACCTCTTTCATCACAATTATTTGGAAAGTGTAATCTGGTTTTATAAAAGGCAGACTGGTCTCAGACAGCAAAAGATTATTTTTTAACGTCCTGTGCCAATACTTATGTTAATTATCCTCTAGCAGCAATAATAATTGATGCTAAAAAAACAATTGATGGGACACATTGGGACTTTCTGTTTCAATGTTTAATTTGGCATCGTTTTGACCCTACAATGATTGCATTCATTTATTTATTACATACCTCTCCTAAAATGTCAGTTCTTTTGAATGGAAAGACTTACCTTTCTTTAACTCTATAGGAACGGGTGCTTCAGGGTTGTCCTTTATCCCCATTATTTTATGTCTTGGCACTTGGACCTTTCCTTTCCCATATCCAGCATAATACATCCATATCAGGTTTTTGTTACAGAGATTGTCAGTTGAAATTCTCAGCGTTTGCACATGATATTCTCTTTTTCATTTCTAATCTGGATAACTCTGTACCAGTCCTACTAACTGAAATATCATCATTTTTGTCAACTTCAGGTTTCAAACGTAAGTCTTGCAAAATTGAAACTCTCCTTCTAAATATATACTGCCTTAAATACTCCTTTGAATCTTCTGGATTTCAATTGAATTCTTCAAGGATTCAATCCCTAGTAATCTGGTTTATAAGCTCCATTGATTAAACAGTATTATTAATTTTAAGGATGGCTTGGCAAAGGTTGAGTCCTTATTGTCCTTTTGGAATCCCTTCTTGACCCGGTGGATTCAATTAAAATAATGATTTCACTTATCTGTTAAATATTATCAATTACAATTCAATTAAAATAATGATTTCACCTATCAGTTAAATATTATCCCTTTTTCTTATTTTAGGAAGATTGATTAAATCCTTTCTACATTTTTATGTTGGATAGGACATATAGGATGTCATTATTTTAACTCAAGAAATCTAAACTACAAGGTGAAATAAAATTTTCAGATTTCCATCTATTCCGTAAAAATATTTTGCCTTTGCCTGGTTTCTCTCTGGCTCAGCAAACATTCTTCTCCTTTTTCCTCATTATGTTCGATGCAAAGAAACTGTTGCTTAAACCTTTAACACCACAGGGAGCTATTTATCTTTTTTCTCCTTCTTCTCTTGTGGCTTCTCCCCTTTTTAGACATACTTGTCTATTACTAAACTGTTGTTGTTCTATAAAACTATATTGCAAATCCTGGAGAGAGAGAGAAATATTATTTGGGTTGCTGATCTGTTTCAGGACAATGCCTCTATTTAACGCTCTCAATTTCAGAAATCCTTTAAGTGCCCTAATTCATTCCAGACTCAGGCTCTCATTAGGAGTTTGGCGGGCGGAAAAGGCCACCCGCCAAACTCCCGCAGGTCAGGAGACCGCCAGTGCAGTCTCCTTCGCACTGGCGCTATTATGAGTTTCCCGTTGGGCCAGCGGGAAACACACAGTATTGACGCTGGCTCGTAATACAGCTGGCTGCAATGCTGTTGTGCTTCGGATGGACCAGCAACCATTGTGGAAATCACTGTCTGCAGAGCAGACAGTGATTTGCACAACGAGGCTGTCTGGGGGGGGCCTGCACTGCCAAGTGCATGGGCAGTGCAGGGCCCCCCTTGAGGCCGCCGGCACCCTGTTTCCCCCAGCATTTACATGGCAGTGAACCTGCCATGTAAATGCCGGTGGAGAGATGGGTCATAATCCCAAGGGCAGAGCTGCTTGCAGCGATGCCCTGCCGGATTGGGACCGCCTGCACCAATAGGCTGCCTGGGGGCAGAAAGGTGGAGGTGCCAGCGGTCCGACTGTGGCGCTTTCACCACAATCGTAATGTCACAGTCAGACAACTGCTTTGGCAGCATTTCGACCGTGACCCTGGCGGTATTGTGCCGCCAGGGTCATAATGAGGCCCTCAGTGTATCCTGTAGATAAATATAGAGTTAGATGTTTTCCTTTATCTATAGGTTATGAACACCCCATCTTTTACCGGTCCAAACTTGTCATGTATCTTGACTACATTACTTTTAAGCCTTTGAGCTTTGTAAATGTATTTTGTCTACTAATTCCTCAAAGATTAAATCCAGGCTAGAACTGCTCTAGGAAACTGATCTGGGCGTTACTTGGTCGAGTATGTTTTGGAATAAAATCTGGTCTAAAATTCATAAAACATCTAGAGCAGCCAACAAAACACAAACCCTATTTTTTATTCATAACATATTGCATATCCTTTCTGTTTTGGTTAAATCATCCCAGTGAATGATTCTAATTGTTGGTCATGCAATTATCATAAGAGGGAGATCATACATATGTTATTTCGGTACGCATACACTTTATCTTTTGGGCACAAGGTCTGGACTCAAATTAAAGCAATTTTTCCCACTTAATGTTCTTTTAATGTTATATACCTTTTTCTGGGTAGTTTAATTGATGCAGATGATGATCTTGTTGTTTCTAAAAATCGGTTGTTTGATTTACTGATAGCTATTGCCTTCCTACAAATCACTATTAATTGAAAATGTTCTTCAAAAATGTCATACAGAGCTTGGTTATATAAAGTGTGTCCTCATCCTAGAATATATAATGCTTTCATGGCTGCTGTTGGATATAAAATAAAGAGTGATTTAATCTGGTTACCCCTAACAATGTTTCTTGATAATAGTACCAACACATTTCAAGCACAATGTGTAAATGTTCAGAGCATTTTAAGCTTCCATAAACTCTCTGATATTTTCTCACAAACTAGGTGGCTGTGTCATTAGAAACATTTGCTATGATACTATTCGTCTCTATATGATAAGTTTAATTTGTGGTCTTCATGTGCATTTAAGCTCTTTGTATGTTGATTACTCTTACATTCTTTAAAATTAATCCTTGGTTCCTCTCCTTCCTCTTCTCTATACTGCCACACAGAAAAAATGGAAAATATATAAAAAAAGCTGTTTTAATATTAATTGAAGTTTAGCTGTAATTCAGTCTTAATACGCCTGCTTTTTTTAAACTCTTTTTGTAGATTTCCTTCAATATTGATGTTGTTCTTTTTTGTTTTTATAAGAAAATTTATGTTTTACTAATTTTTCTGTTTCTCAATGAAGCTTTTTTAAAATCAATGCACCCGCGACCTCAGTATACCTCCAAACTCTTTTCTGTAAAGTGATAAAACTATTTATATTATTTCTGTTACTATTTTCTATTGAAGGTTTTTGTTCCTGAAGACTTGCAACCCTTATTGACTTGGACCAAACCCCACTGCTTTGCCCCAGTCTTACATATTTCTCAAGTAGTTAGTTAGTTACCTTAACTTGAAAGGTGATTGGTTTTATGAGCCTATTAATGATTGAGGTATGATTTTCTTGCAGTTGTTTAGAATTGCTTTTATGAGCTACGGCTGCATGTTTGCATGTCTCAAATTAAAGTTCTCCTTTTGTTAGAGTGAGGCTTCATCTTGAATTGCTAAATGACAAAATAAGTAAATTAGCTAAAATAATTCCTCAACGGCCCTTGGTGTCTAGAATCTTTATCACAAAAATAATTCCACCAATATACCATTTAAAGGAATCATTCATAACTACCACTCAAACAGTAGTTTCCAAGATAGCTTTCAGGGTTTGTCATCTCATAGAATAAATATAAGCATTGAATGTGGACTCAATGTACAGCAGGTTTTGTTTCAGGTCCTTTGGATATGCTCATATGCTCCATATGTTCATAGAGGAATTGTCGGATATGGACAATTTACCAATAAGAGGCTGGTCCTACATGCACAGAGAGAGAAGTAGTCCTGTACAGGCCTTGTCAGTGTGGTAGTCAATGCATTTAGTTTGAGACTTGTAAAATAGAGAGTGGTCACTGATTAGTGAATCATTTTCCAGGTGTAAAGTAGTCTTACACTTGAATGAAAATGCCATGCATTTATGCACACATTCTGCATTGTAAGGCAGTGCCTCAGGGTCCATGGAACACAAGGGAAACTAGTTTTGCCACTATTCTCACAACAATAGAAGATAGATACTATTTCAAGTTCACTGGATTGCCAACTTCCTCATTTGTAGATTTTGACTTTCAGGGAGTATCAATGCTGAACTTTCAAGACTTGGGAGCCTGATTTTGATCATGGTGGAGGGAATACTCTTTCACAAACATGATGGATTTCCCATTTGCAGGATTACAATTGCCATAGGATTTAATGGGATCGTAATACCGGCTATCAGTCACTTTTGTGACGGAGTATTCCCCTCTGCCAAGATCTAAATCAGGCCCTTACTCTTGGAGAGTGGTGCACAGTAAAATGGCTAGTTTTAATTAGCACATGTATCAACTAAAATAACTATAATGTCCAGGCATTGTTTTTTTTATTAAAACAGATTAGACTTTATGGATGTTGACAAATGTTTGATAACTGGTGACAAGCTGTTTGCATTAGTTATTACTCTGTGAAGTTCTGTGGGTAATCTGTATCAAGTTTATGATATTGGGATTCTGTGAACATTGGTCGCATGGACCTCAAACCAAGCACAGTGTCCAATTTCTAAATGAGCAAAAGACTTGTTGTAAAGGTCGAAGAACTGATACAGTTTACTTGACTTGCTACAAGCAGATTGGTACCAGACAAACATTTCTTCCTTTTCAATCCAATTGGGGGCTATTGCATATGCATTTGTGCACGTACTCAGTAGTGCTAGGCACAGCTTTGGATGGTGGTAGACAGGCTAGGCTTGAGTCATTTAGCAAAACAGCTGTGATAACAGTGTGGTGTGGCACCCGAGCCTCCACTATCCACTCATATTTGAATTTAGATTCAAATTTTGGGGACCGCAGCGGGAGCCTGAAGGCTCCTTTGGGAGCCAACATTGCTGTCACAAAGAGCAATGTATTTCCTCTGTTTCTCTGCCTGCATCTCCATGGGCAGTGAAACAGAGGAAACCTCCACTTGCATGCGGGTGATCCCCCCACATTAATTTTCATTTGAGCCAAGGGACGTGCGGTCCCAGGGGTGCGGGAGCCAGGCATCTCCCCACATTAGTTTTCATTAGTGCCCTGAGGAGGTGGCGGGGGGCACCCAGGTCACATGGCCAGACTCCGAGATCAGCCCTGGGGACAAGGGACAGGGGACAGACAGCCCCCTCCTAAAAAATGTGATTAGGCCGGTCTCCAGTGGATGGGATCCCTGAGATCAGCCTGGGGGGGCTGTGTGGCGCTCTTGCCCCAAACATTTTTAAATGTTTAGGCTGTGGGTCCCTGGGGCCAATATTGGCCTGGGGAGGGTATCCATGCAGAGATGGGTTGTTATAGGGGTTGGCCGCAGGCCCTGTGGCCAACTCCCACTGTGCACATTCTTTGGCCATATATACACAGGGTTGGGTGGTTATGGCGGTTGTTTGAGGACTGGAACGCAGGTCAGACCCTGCGGCCAACTCCTGCTGCACACAACTGAAGGATGTGCGCAGCGTGGGGTTGGGTTATAGGGGTTTGTTGCAGGGCCTGGCCACAGATCAGGCTCTGCAGCCAACCGCTGCCATGCATGGCCGAAGGTTGTGCGCGGTGTTGGTTGGACTAACGTACAGTAATGAAAATTACTTTAAATTAAAAAAATGTAAAAATTCACTGAAGAAACCAAAGGTTACAAGGACATTATAGTTAGGCTCACATTTTAAATATAACAAACCATAGAAATTCATCAGTTATAACTAGGGTTATATCAAGTAACTATAACTCATGCCCTAAGGTAACTATAACTCACGCCCTCACCATGCACTGCTAATTACTACACAAAATACATCACTCACGACATCTTTGATAACATCATTGATAATATCAATTTAACATTTGCAGTAAAATTATTTAGCAGAAACTGTGCTTGGGCAGGGGCACAAGTTGTAGTTACCTTATGCCACGAGTTATAGTTACTTGAGATAACTCTAACTATAACTGATGAATTTCTATGGTTTGCCATGTTTAAAATGTGAGCCTAACTATAACATCCCTGTGACCTTTATTTATTTTAAATGAATATTATATATAGCAACAAGCAGTCACTTTTTCTACATTACTTCTGTGCTTCCTTTCACTTTACTCACCCTTCTATTTTTGTGTCTCCTTAGGTATATTCCTTACTATTTCTATATTGGAGCTACGCCTGCATTAACAAAGAATCCCTTTTCCTCTGCCTTAACCACACATGTGCTGAACAACTCACATGCGTGGTTAAGGCAGAGAAAAAGGAAGAGTGCATCGGGAGAGGACTCAGTCAGGTAAGTGGGGCTGGGGCAGGTTTGGGGGTAGTTTTTAGGGATGGGGTGGATTAAGGGCTTGGGGTGGGGCAAGTTGGGGTAGGTTTTTTTAAAGGGGTGGGGTGAGGGGATCCGGGTAGTCCTGTATTTAAGGGGGGGGGGCAGGAGGTTGGGGTAGTTTTGTTTTCAGGTGGGGTGTCGGGGTAGTTTGTTCGTTAGGGTAGTCTGTTTTTTGGGGCTGGGGTAGTTTGGTTTTGGGGGTGGGGGGTCGAGATAGTTTAGTTTTTTGGAGGTTGGGGTAGTTTGGTTTTTTGGGAGTGGGGCGTCGGGGTAGTTATGTTTTTGGGGTGGGGATCGGGGTAGTTTCATTTTTGGGGGTGGGGGGGTTGAGGTAGTTAGTGTTTTTGGGGGTGGAGGTTGAGGTAGTTTGCTTTTTGGGGGTGAGGGTCAGGGTAGTTTGGTTTTTGGGGTTGGGGGTCAGGGTAGTGTGGTTTGTGGGGGTGGGATTTGAGGTACTTTGGTTTTGGGGTGGGGGATCGGGGTAGTTTGGTTCTTGGGGTGGAGGTAGTTAGTGTTTTGGGGGTGAGGGGTTTGGGGTAGTTTGTTTTTTGAGGTGGTGGATCGGGGTTGTTTGGTTTTTGGGGTGGGGGGTCGGAGTAGTTTAGTTTTTGGGGTGGGGGATCAGGGTAGTTTGGTTTTTTGGGGAGGGGGATCAGGGCAGTTAGTGTTTTTTGGGGTGTGTTGATCGGGGTAGTTTGGTTTTTGAGGTGGGGGTTGGGGTAGTTTGTTTTTTGGGGGTGGGGTGGGAGGATCAGGGTAGTTTGGTTTTTAGGGGCAGGGTTGTTGTTCCGACTGCGTTGTTCAGGCATGCGTGGTTCCAGCATTCATTGTTCCATCAAACATTCGGTAACAGAAGTTGGAAGGTCACACTCTGGGTCTTGTTATGACCTGACTCTTGTTCCTGACTTCAATAAATTATTCAGTTTTACTAGTGGAACAGTATATTGTTTTTCCAGAAATCAATTGCCAGGAGAAACTATTGAGCAGTATGTAGGATGTTTAGGTGTTTAAACAGCAACATGCACGTTTAGAGATTTACATGATGAGATTATAAGAGATCAATTAATTGGTTAAAGTTGTTTATTTTATTGGCTGGTTTAGTTTTAATTTGATTTATTTTTATTAGTTCATTCCTTCTATGGTGAACTCCAATGTTGGTATTGTTTTTGATGTATGATATATAGTTTAATACTTTTGAATATAAATGTATTTCTATCTATATATGAATATTTAGGTTGCAGTTTAAATGTGTCTATCTAATTTGAAGTGTTTTTGGGTTGTATTGTTATAGTTTTAGTTATATAATTTTTTTGGGGCGAATAGGATTTAATTGATGTGTGTTACTTTAACCCCTACGGTGCCTTGGACGAGGTGGTCTTGTCCCAGCACATGGGGACGAGACCAGCTCGTCCTGCACCGGGTCCCCGGGGGAAGCGCTAGTGCTCCCCGTGGGCGCCCCACCCACACACCCCTTCAGGGATGAAAGGGGAATCGCTTCCCCTTTCACCCCCGAGCCCCGATTCCCCCCCAGTGACATCTGATGACGTCAGCTCATCAAAGGTCACCTCCCGTCGCGCTGGAAGCATGCTTCTTCCGTGATGCGGAAGAGAAATGCTTAGCATTTCTCTTCTGCTCGGGAGGAGCGGGCGGGAGAGACATCGGAAGAAAGGAAAGGCTTTTCCTTTCTTTCAATGTCATTCTGAGCATTTTTGCTGCCCGATCGCGGTGCTATCGGGCAGCAGAAATGCCCACTAAACACCAGGGACTTTACTTTTTTGGGGAAATTTACATGAGGGGAGCGGCCCCTTGGGCAAGGGTTGCTCCCTAGGGGGCCAAATAATCTTTAGGTCATTTCTGCCCCTTCTGGGGCAGAAATGCCCACTAACACCAGGGATTTTTTTTTTTTTTTTTATGTGCAGGGAGCGACTCCTTAGGCAAGGTTCGCTCCTTGGGGGGCCAAATTGTGTTTAGGCCATTTCTGCCCCCCCAGGGGCAGAAATGCCCACTAGACCCCAGGGATTTTTTTTTGTGTGTTTTCTAATAAAGGGAGCGGCCCCTTGGGCAAGGGTCGCTCCCTAGACGGCCATATTAGTTATAGGCCTTTCTGCCCCCAGGGGGGGCAGAAATGCCCACTAGATACCAGGGATTTTTGTGTTTTCTAATAAAGGGAACAGCCCCTTGGGCAAGGGTCCCTCTCCAGGGGGCCATATTATTTTTAGGCCCTTTCTGCCCCCCTGGGGGCAGATCAGCCTAATAAAGTTAGGCCGATCTGCCCCCACTAGACACCAGGGATTTTTGTGTGTGTTTTCTAATAAAGGGAGCGGCCCCTTGGGCAAGAGTCGCTCCCTAGGGGGCCATATTATCTTTAGGCCATTTCTGCTCCCCCCCGGAGGCAGATCGGCCTAATATAATTAGGCCGATCTGCCTCCGGGGGGGCAGAAACCTCTAGACACCAGGGATATATATCTATTTTTATTTACTTTATGTTTTTATGCATGGGGAGTGACCCCTTAGGCAAGGGTCGCTCCCCTGGGGGGCAAATTGTATTCGGCCTATTTGTGTTAGGCAAATCTGCCCCCAAGGGGGGCAGAAACCACTAGACATCAGGCATTGGTGTGTGTGTATATGTGTGTTTTGTTTTGTGGGGCAGCCTATTTTTGATAGGCCCATCTGCCCCCAAGGGGGACAGAAAACTCACCAGAGACCGGGGAAGATTTTTTTTTCAAAATAAGAGGGTGGGGTTATGGCCATACCCTCCCCCCCAAATAAATGGAGCCAAAGTTGGGGCAATTACCCCAATCCACACCCCGGGGGGCAGAAAGTCTACTAGATGCCATGACATTTTAAAAAAATATATATATATATAGTGGGGTGGTGACTACCAACCAGTATGGGCCTGGTTATGCCCTCACCCGAACTGAAGGGGCTAACAGTCATTCACCTCTGCCCCGCGCATTAAAACATCTTATCCCGTGGCAAGCAAGAGGACATTTGATTTTTTTGTTTTTTGTTTTACATTTGGGCCATGAGAGCTTGGTAACTCTCAAAATCGTCCCACTTGGAATGGTGAGGGTTGCACTATTTTTTTACTTTGGGATGCTGCCATGTAGAAAAATCCACAAGACCTAGACACATCTGAAAACTAAACATCTAGTTGATTCCAGGGTGGTGTGCTTCACATGCACCCCGCACCATTTCCTTACCGCCAATGCCCTGCAAACCTGCAACTTTGCTGGGAAGCACACATTTTTCCCAAATTTTTGTGATGGAACCTTCCGGAATCTGAAGGAATCCACAAAATTCTTACCACCCAGCATTGTCTCATCTATACCGATAAAATTTCTGCTGCACTTGTCAGCCTAAATTTTTTTTGTTTCAAACTGCCCTTTTGGACCCAATTTGGTCCCCCCTCAATTTCAACGTGTTTTTGGCTCTTCACTGTCACAAACACTTGGCCCACCTACACAAGTGAGGTGTCATTTTTACTGGGAGACAAAGGGGAACGTTGGGTGGCAGGAAATTTGTCATTTGCAGTGATCCCACACAGAAATGTGGGAAAAAAGTGATTTTTTAGCTAAATTCGAGGTTTGCTGAGGATTCTGGGTAAGAAAACATTGGGGGATCCACGCAAGTCACACCTCCCTTGAATCCCTTGGGTGTCTAGTTTTCAGAAATGTCTGGGTTTGGTAGGTTTCCCTAGATAGCTGCTGAGCCCAGGGCCAAAAACACAGGTGCCCCCGCAAAAACAGGTAGTTTTCTATTTGATAATTTTGATGTGTCTAGATAGTGTTTTGGGTCATTTCCTGTTGCGAACAGAAGGCCTACCCACACAAGTGAGGTACCATTTTTATCGGGAGACTTGGGGGAACACTGAGTGGAAGGAAAGTTGTGGCTCCCCTCAGATTCCAGAACTTTCTGTCACCGAATTGTGAGGAAAAAGTGTTTTTTAACCACATTTTGAGGTTTGCAAAGGATTCTGGGTAACAGAACCTGGTGAGAGCCCCACAAGTCACTCCGTCTTGGATTCCCCTAGGTGTCTAGTTTTCCAAAATGCACAGGTTTGGTAGGTTTCCCTAGGTGGCGGCTGAGCTAGAGGCCAAAATCCTCAGGTAGGTGCTTTGCAAAAAACACCTGTTTTCTTCGAGAAAACGTGATGTGTTCACTTTGTGTTTTGGGGCATTTCCTGTCGCGGGCGCTAGGCCTACCCATACAAGTGAGGTATCATTTTTATCAGGACACTTGGGGGAACGCCGCGTGGAAGGAAATTTGTGGCTCCTCTCAGATTCCAGAACTTTCTGTCACCGAAATTTGAGGAAAACGTGTTTTTTTAGCCAAATTTTGAGGTTTGCAAAGGATTCTGGGTAACAGAACCTGGTGAGAGCCCCACACATCACCCCATCTTAGATTCCCCTAGGTCTCTAGTTTTCAAAAATGCACAGGTTTCCCTAGGTGGCGGCTGAGGTAGAGGCCAAAATCCACAGCTAGGCGCTTTGCCAAAAACACCTCTGTTTTCTTTGGGAAAATTTGATGTGTCCACGTTGTGTTTTGGGGAATTTCCTGTCGTGGGTGCTAGGCCTACCCACACAAGTGAGGTACCATTTTTATCGTGAGACTTGGGGCACCATAGAATAGCAAAACAAGTGTTATTGCCCATTGTCTTTCTCTACATTTTTTCCTTCCAAATATAAGACAGTGTGTAAAAAGACGTCTATTTGAGAAATGCCCTGTAATTCACATGCTGGTATGGGCACCCCAGAATTCAGAGATGTGCAAATAACCACTGCTCCACAACACCTTATCTTGTGCCCATTTTGGAAATACAAAGGTTTTCTTGATACCTATTTTTGACTCTTCATATTTCAGCAAATGAATTGCTGTATACCTGGTATAGAATGAAAACCCACTGCAAGATGCAGCTCATTTATTTGCTCTGGATACCTAGGGTTCTTGATGAACCTACAAGCCCTATATATCCACACAACCAGAAGAGTCCAGCAGACGTAATGGTATATTGCTTTAAAACATCTGACATTGCAGGAAAAAGTTACAGAGTAAAACGTAGAGAAACATGGCTGTTTTTTTCACCTCAATTTAAATATTTTTTTATTTCAGTTGTTATTTTCTGTAGGAAACCCTTGTAGGATCTACACACATTACCTATTGCTGAATTCAGAATTTTGTCTATGTTCAGAAATGTTTAGGTTTCTGGGATCCAGCATTGGTTTCACACCCATTTCTGTCACTGACTGGAAGGAGGCTGAAAGCACAAAAAATCGTAAAAATGGGGTATGTCTCAGTAAAATGCCAAAATTGTGTTGAAAAATTGGGTTTTCTGATTCAAGTCTGCCTGTTCCTGAAAGCTGGGAAGCTGGTGATGTTAGCACTGCAAAACCTTTGTTGATGCCAATTTCAGGGAAAAAAACACAAGCCTTCTTCTGCAGCCCTTTTTTCCAATTATTTTTTGAAAAAATGAAATTTTTACTGTATTTTGGCTAATTTCTTGGTCTCCTTCAGGGGAACCCACAACGTCTGGGTACCTCTAGAATCCCTAGGACGTTGGAAAAAAGGGACGCCAATTTGGCGTGGGTAGCTTATGTGGACAAAAAGGTATGAGGGCCTAAGCGTGCCTGCCCCAAATAGCCAAAAAAAGGCCTGCCACCTGAGGGGCAAAAGGCCTGGCAGCAAAGGGGTTAATTTAAGTATGTTTATAAAATTATATGGATTTATTTGAATTACTTGTTTTATGTAAAAAGTGATTTTATGTATTTATTAAATATTATTTGATTATTTTGGCGATAATGTATTCGATATTGTGTGAATCAATATTTTTGACATATTATATTTTTATTTAACTGTAACAATATTTTTGAGGCTGATATTTTTGCTTTCAATATAGTTAAAAATCAATATTTTTAATGACGATGTTTGAGGTATTGTTATTTGTGGTTTTACTTG
Organism: Pleurodeles waltl; assembly: GCF_031143425.1. Lineage (NCBI taxonomy): Eukaryota > Metazoa > Chordata > Amphibia > Caudata > Salamandridae > Pleurodeles > Pleurodeles waltl. The sequence goes on along the minus strand of NC_090442.1, from coordinate 391,432,490 downwards.
TTAAGCAAAGGAAGTTGATATTTTTGTTGTCAATATATTTTTTCTGATATTTTTCTGTTTCAATATTGTACGTATCAATATTTTGTCAGTGATCCGTTTTAGGTGTGTGAGCTTTAAACACATAGCTACATTTGATAGTTGTCCTGCCTTGAAAGCCAAATGTTACCATTGTAAATAATCGAGACACTTTCAAGAATGTGCAGAGATAATCCTGGTGAACAAAAGGGAACCTAGGAACAGTTCAATTTATTGATTTTTCTGATGATGATGAGGTTTTAGTGGTGTTATGTAATCAAGATTAAATAAATGTGATGTAGAAAGTCATGTCACACAGATCATATATTGAATGTTGATGAAAATCTCAAACTGCCTAAATGTAAGGTGATGATAGCTGGCATATGTGTAGACATGTGGATGATTTCTTGTCCACCATAAACTTTTTTTGATAAGACCATGTACCTTTGATTACCTAAAATTGAGTTAAAAAAATATACTGATGTGACTCCAGTTGAGTATTCTAGAATGAAACCATCCATACTGGGTTGTTTTGAGTGATCTGTAAGTTTCAAAGATAAAGTGATTGTGGGGAAAATATTTGTTGTGGAGAAGGAAAGATTACTTCTGGGTTGGAGGGAACAAAGGACATTAGGAGTCACACTTGATGCAAATCACCCTGAACACCTGACGGTTATGGATATATCTGAATAGAGAAATGGTAGGGTGGAGATACTAATGTGTTCCAAGATATGTTAAGTACATTAAAAGGCTTTTCACATTGCAGTATTCCTAAGGAAGGTTCTAAACCCAAAGCTCACAAGTTGAGAGGAGTTCCATTATCTATGAAGGAATCGTTGGCATCTCACCTAGACCAATGTTGTTCAGAAGACATCATTGAACCAACAGAGTCATTGGAATGGCTAAGTTCAATTGTTTTAGCATGCAAACCTAATGGAAAGGTTTGTATGTGTATTGATCTGCATGATTTAAATGACTGTATTTGAGTGGATCGCCATCTTTTACCCACTATAAATCAAATGTTGAGTACTCTAGAAGACGGCCAATATTTTTCTATTTATATTTATCTAAAACATATCATCAGATTGTCTTACATCCCAATAGCAGACATTTGATGCCATTTGTGACACCACAGGGGGCATTCAAGTATCTAAGGATGACATTTGAATTAACTTCTGCCTCAGAATTAATTGAGTCACAGTGTTTCAAGATGATCTTTTGATTTATGAAAAGCACAGACAAGATCATGATTGCATTTTGTGGCAGGTTTTAGAAAGACTGTGAAATGCTGGTTTAACCATGAAAAAACTGTAAGTCATTTTTCTGATGTGACCAGGCCCATGAGATTATTTCTGAAACAAGAGAAACATATATTTGATCTCATGAGTGTGAGAAATCATTTATTTCCATAAAAAGGTGTATTGTCAAAGCTCATAGTTTAAGGATTTATAATCTGAAATATAAAACACATCTAATCACTGATGCAAGTGCATACAGACTAAGTGCAGTATTGCTGCAATTGCATACAGGCAAAGAAAGAGCTATAGCATTTGCATTAAGGGGGGCTGAAGAGAGCTATTCTGTGATTAAAAAAGAGGCAATAGTTTGTTGGTGGGGGAGTCTAATATTTAAGAACATATTTTGGGGAACACAATTTCAATTAGGAACTGACCATAAACCAGTGGTGAATGTTTTCACAATGAAAGGAAGAGGGAAGGCTACTTCTTGGATGGCAAAATGGTTGTTTAGACTCCACGAATATTCAGTTCTGAGTAAATATGTTCCTGGTCTGAGAAATGTTAATTCAGATTTCCTTTCACTTTTGCTATAATGTCAACAAAGTGTGAAGAACTAAAAGAGCATGATACAGAAGACTGGATGGTGGCCACAGTAGAGTTGTTGCTACAAAGAGAAGGATAAGTTGAAGGGTATGCCTTGAGTGTTGATGAAGGATTGAAGAAAGTGAGAGACCATTTAACAAATGTTGGGAACAAAAGAATGGACAAGTGATGACCTGCTTAGCGAGTACAATTGGTGTGGTGAGAGTTGTCAGTGATTGATGAGGTTATATACAGAGGTGAGAGATTGTCCTGGATATTGGTCCACCGTTTGTTCCACAAAAGTGACTGATGTCTTCAAATTTAATAAAATACAACACTATAGAGCTGCATTGTACCATCCCAGGAAAAAAATGAATTAATTAAAAGAATTACCAGAGGGTTGGGAGATTGCTTGCAATTGGCCACAAGAAATGGGATGAATTGGAAGGAAGGGTTAAGACCCATGCTGTGGAAATATAGCTCTATACCACCAGTTACTAGCAAATCACCTTTTATGCTTCTAAGAGAAAGGAAAACTGCAAAAATAGCTTGTCCTGTGTGGATGAAAAATGGAGATGGAAGTGGATATGAAGCGAGTGTTGTGACAGAAAGGGTGAAAGCAGAGTAGGCAAGTTACAGTAAGAGACACATTAGTAGTTTGAAAAGAGGTGCTGTTGCACATGGACCTTGTGCGCCACTGCTGAACTTGAATCTGTGTGTGGGACCAGATTTGTCTGGTGCAGATCAAGTCAATGCGCACCAGACATTGTGCCTCATTCCAGGGAGATACAGGTTTGGAACTCTTCATGTGTGTCCTGAAGTGTCTGGTGCAGCTCAAGTCATCGCGCACCAGATGTCGTTCCTACTTTCAGGAAGTTGCAGATTTGTTAACTTTTCATGCGCAACTGGGACTGTCCCGGGTGACTCAAATCATTGCGCCCCAGATCTTGTGCCTCCTACCAGGGAGGTGCTGAATTAGTAAATATTTGTTTATTGAAGTGCCTGGCTTGGCTGGATGCCACTGTGAATAGAGTGTCCCAAAGCGACCCTCCCCTTGTGCTTTACAGAACAGGGCCATACCGGAAGGAACCCTAAGTGAACTTCCTGAGTGGTGGCCAGACCTCCATTTGTTGACTGTTGCCTGATCAGCCGTTATCTCTTCCCCCCCCCACCTTTGCCCCAGGATCCTGAATAAGTGTAACTATGGCCGCGAGTGCCTACTATCCAGTGCAGGGGTGCTTTCATCTCCAGCTTGTAGGGGGTGAGGTAGTAGTAGAAACTGGTTGGAGGGTAGAGAAAGGTTTGGATCCAGGGGGTCTGCAAGCACAGTGACTACTAGCCTGCTAGATATCAGTGCTCTGCATTAGGGTGCTGGGAGTGAGTGTGTGTTATACTATCCTGCCTGATATCTGTGGCATTGCGTAGCCGTGCAGAGTGAGTGAGTGAGGGTGATTGCCTGTAATTGACTACAACACATGGCGGTGTTGACATACACGTTGTTTCTTCATCAGAGGATTATCACAATTGACAGTGGGTTTTACCTGTGCAGCCTGGGCCGCAGAGCTATTTAAAAGTGCTGCTATTCTCTGTATGTACACATTGCTGCTATTGTTGTGAACCAGGTGCATCCTATAACTGTGTGATATTGAATTGGGTAATCGCTAGGCTGGGCCTTGTGCTGACAAAGTTGTGGCACCGCATGAGTGTGCTGGAAGAGAAAGTATTATTTATCTCATATGTACATACTGCTAGTGTCGTTTTAGCAAACTTTTTGGCCTAGTACCACCAGTGATATCTCTAAATGTGATTTATGCCCAGATTTACATGATGTTCATGCTATGTTAATTGATTAATTAATGCATGTATAGAATACAAACCTTATTTACATACACCTCGTGTGAAGTCCCTTTTGTGATGCTCAGTCTATTTGTTGTGTGGTAGTGCTGTGCCAATGCTTTAAAGATTGCCCCTGTGATAAGCCTGACTGCTCTGTGCCAAGCTACCCAAGGGTAAGTGCAGGTTATACAGTGAGTGTAATCACCCACCGCTGATGGGAGTGGTAGGTTCTGCCTGGCTGGGACCTCGCATCAGCCAACCAGAACGTGCCGCCTCCAACAGGTGCACATCGATTTAAATAAGGAGATTCTTTATGTGTCAGGTTGGGTACATCAGTGAGGGAAGATGAATCTAAATTTTCGAGCGTCAAGAAGAAGGAAGGTTTATGGCAAAACTGTGGTTTTGGAAGGCAGTCAGGGGTGAAATTTGAGGAAATCAGTTCTTTGTTCTGCTGAAACAATGCACAATAAAAATTACAAGAGTTGAGACATTTTGGGGTGAAAGGAAGGCGGACGGAACATCCAGATAGAAGAAGGGTGAGCCCTACGTGAGTGAATGACTATTTTACTTAATATGAGTTTTATATATATGAGTATGTTATATAGTACTGATTTACTACATTTATTTTTTAACTCGGAATGGTTGTAGGATTATGTTAAGTAATACGTGTTATATATGTATATTTATGTAATACTAATAAAGTCTATGTATTCATTTTATTTTTGAAGGAGTGAGATGTGTTATATTCTTAATGTATTTATGTAGCAATGTTGCTTTAATGTTAGAATGTTTGAGGGAGAATTCTAGGAGTGAATGTAGTGGATGAGCAGTTTCTGTTATGACCTGACTCTTGTTACTGACATCAATAAATTATTTAATTTATTACCATTGGATCGGCTTCTTCAGTGACCTCTGAATCCTCTCCTCTTTGCTCTCATATGTTTCCTCTTCCTGGGTTACATATTGGGAAAGGAAAATATGCCCTCTTTTTGTTTCGATCTTCTTTTCTCTTTAAATTAATTAATCCTTATTTAAGCAAAGTGGCGCTGCACCCGGTGCAGCTCCACTTTTCTTACGCCCCTCAGAGCCCCCTAAAGCCACTATCCGTGCACCGTATATCAGATATGCTGCACCATGGCGGTAGTTAGGGAACTAGCATGCTAGTTCGGAGCTTTGCAGGATCAGTGTCAAAAATGTTGATGCTGATCCTGCAAAGACCATTGAGGCCCATTTTAAAGGCCCATTTTAAACAATGGTGTGCCTCCTTTTAACGCCTGCTCATAGCAGGTGTTAAAAGTGCGGAGACAAATGATGCAAATAAATTTCTTTGATTTCTTTACACCATTTTTTCACCTCCCCCTAACGGGGGACCGCCCCCTTTGCATACATTATGCCTGTTGCAGGCATAATGTAGCGCAAAGTGTTACAAAGTGATGCAATGCGTGCATTGCGCCTCTTTGTAAATTTGGCGCAGCGATTTTGGCCTCGTTGGGCCACAGTAGCTTAAAAATATGACGCTAATGTGGCACAAGGAGGTGCTAGGGGGCTCTTAAATCTTCCCCTTTGTCCTTTGTTAATGTCACTGTATTTCTCACTTCTGGTCGAGACATGCGAGGATCTACGAGATGGAGTCAGGTAGGTCTTTTCATTCATGGATTTCGTCACAGGGTATTATTTTTGGACAACAATTTCAGTAAGTCCTTGCAAAATAATGTAGTTGCCAAACGTGCTATATTCCAAATTAAGGAAGTCAGTGATTCCCCTGTATTGCCACAAGCCCCAGTGGTTGAAATCTTCACTAGAGCCATCGTGAAATACACCAATACCCTCTACTCTAACGTACCAGAAGACCAACTAGATTGTCTCTATAAAGTCCAGAATGTGGCCTCCAGGTTTATTGGCAAAGGTATTGCCTATTAGATTAGATCTTGTTGAGACAAGAGAGACCACTGGCCTGGGAGACCTCCACTTCCGCCTCTCTCAACAAGAGCTTCCTCAGGTAAGAGAAACACAGAGTGCAGATCTGTGCCGAGGGAGAAAAGAGTTTGTGGAGAGAACTGCACAAACCCCACAAGTGAAAATTAAATATATGAATGTATACACCAAAACTCTAATTAAACAAACATACATTTTCACATACAAGAAACAGTCTATGAAACAAATAAAACATGTTTTGCTAACATAATTCCAGCCATGCTTTAGTTATTTATTATTGATTTATATAGAGCACCGTGTGCCTCTTTGCAGTTACTTCAAAGGTCTGAAACTCTTGAACTGAAATTGCCTTTTTTACAATGGAGGCGGAAGTTTGAGCTTGTTTTGTTGCCAAATGTACTTCAGTAATGATCTATTTCTTGCTTGGGCTCAGTGGTAAACAAGTTTGAAAAGTTCAGTTTTCAGTAGTTTTTACCATACAGGCCGAATATGCTACAGCTTTAATGTTGGCGCTCGCCCAACACTAAGCTTTGGTACAATGCAAAATGGACACTAAGGTAGCATCGATCAACTTCTGCGAGGAAACACTACTTTTCAACAGACTTTGACATAGGCACCGTGCCAAACACGTCTTCCGTTGTGCAGGAGCAAACACCCTATTAGTGTATACAAAGGGAGCATGATGAGAGGGCCCAATGAAAATGGCCCTATCCCAATCAACTAAAATAGCGTGTCTGGCTCAGGGGCGTAACAAAGGCCCCGCAGCTCTAGCCCCCCCCCCCCCCACCCCGAGTTCCAGGAGCCCTCTCAGCACAGTACCTCGCCTGCGTGAGTCCCGAGGGGGTCCCCATGTTCAGTGCGACACTGGTCTGGCCTTGTGTGAAATACTAATGCCAGATAAAACCAGAGGCCAATGATGGGCAAGTGGAAAATTATCTGCCTTTCCCATATATCGCTCTTGCCAGTTAAAAAAAAATACACATTGCCCGGAGTGAGGTCTGTATTTACCACACGTGGTAAATACCTCCTATTCTGATTAACGTGCAAATGAGGCATAACATGTGCATGTTTTGTCTTTTTTACGGGCGTTTCCCCCAATATAGTTCAGCAGGTTTGACCTGCCCTCACGTATAAGGAGAAAACTGCGAAGATGTGATAATTGTCGCAAAATTCGTGATCCCGATCTTTTGCACAGGACTCACAAAATAGCCTTGCCATTGTAATCACGGGCTGTAGTACCTTTGAAGGAAGGCTGCCAATGGCATGATCAATGCTTGATTGTGTTGGTGGCGCAAAATTATTACTCATATCTGAAACCCACCAGTGTGAGTAAGTTTTCACGTAAAGCTCGCAAATTACCATAAATATAGACCTATTACCTTGTGAACTAGGCACTAACATAACACACTGGTAATTTCGTGTATAATTAAATCGCTTTTGGAGACTATCATGTAGAATAAAATAAAAAAAATCGAGCTTTGCAGTGACGGCATTACGAATAAAGACCTTATAGAATCAATTACTTCAAAAGTATGGACATCATCAAAACTTATATGAATAAGGCAGGGACAGTTTAGGAGGGAAAACATGAACATACCAGGGAGACATTCATTTAGTATTAGCAAACTGGTTAGGAATTTGCTAAGCCAAACATTTTATTGATCCAAATACACAGATCATTGAAAATATAGTTACAGACATTTAATTACCTTTTTTTGTAGTCAGGTATGGTGTATCGATTTAGGGGAAGGAGCTATGTTTTATTATCTGTGCGTAAACAGGAAGCTAGTAAATGACAACACATGCAAATGGCAATCTTTCCAACCTTTTTATATATTATCACAAAACAAAAGGCATCATTACGAGGCTGGCGGTCTTCAGACCGCCAGCTTCACAGTGGCGGTCAGGACCACCCCTGCTTTGGCAGTCGACCGCCACATAAAGCCCCTCATGGCCAGATTGCCAGGGTTCCGCCAGCACCGCAAGGATCCATGATCCTGATGGCCTGTCAGTGACGGAGATCGTAATCCCACATGAAAAGGCTAGTGGAGAACAGGTGCAGACAGTGAACATTGCGAGGGTGCTGGTGCACCCTGAGGGCTACAGCATTGCCACAAGCTCAATTACAAGTCAGAGACAATGCTGTATTCTGTTTCCCGTTAGGCTGGCGGGTGGAAACCTCACAGGAAACTCCTAATAGGTCCGGTAGGGTGGTTGCCACAAAGGTGGCTGCCACCCTATCAGGAGATTGGCGGATGGGTATTGATTAAAGATTATAATCTATAGTTTGACTTTTTCTATTGCTTTTATCTTACCTTAATCAATAGTAAAAAATAGAGTCTCATACCTATACCAATTTAACTAAATTGTGTAGGTTTCAACTGGCCAGCCTAGCAGGAAACTCCTAATAGGTCTGGCAGGGTGGTCGCCACAAGGTGGCTGCCACCCTATCAGGATATTGTCGGATGAGTTTTGATTAAAGTTTGTAATCCATACTTTGACTTTTTCTATTGTTTTTATCGCACTTTGATCAATAGTAAAAAAATGGTGTCTCATACCTATACCAATTTATCTAAATTGTGTAGGGTTGCACAAAATTCCATACATCCTGTTGTAGTTTTTGGGAGCAAAGCCTTCCCTGAAAATCAAGCTGCAACATTTATATAACCTTTTAAAACCAATGAAAACCAGCCACAACTGTCAAAATAACTGATAAATCATTTGAAAACTCTTTTAAAGTTCCTGAGGATATCTGGTCACCTGAGCACAACCTTTCCACTGAACACATTTACGGTAACATTCCTTGCAGTGCCCTATAACTTCAGCAAGAAAATCAAAATATTTTGACAGAGGCACTTGTTCACATTCCGGCACTTGAAGGCCTGAAACAGCACATTACATACCCATGATAAACCTATGGAGGAGTCCCAGAACATGTCAGCAAACGACCAAAGGGAGTGTAGAATTACTTCATAATTCACTCAGGTATAGGAGCAGGATCATCCATATAGCTCAAAAGGCAAAAGTGGAATTAACAGCGAGAACTGTGGATCATAAAGATGCCGAAAAGAGTAGTATTGAACCCATACAGGTGAATAATCGGAAAGCAACTAACATCATCAAAACAATTTTATCACTCTCAGAAGACTAAGAAGATCTGAAAATGGTGGAAACCCATAAAAACTCTGAATTCAAAAGCAGCCCTACAAACTGCGACAGTGGAAGCACTAGAGCTTGAGTCTCAAAATAGAGACACAAATAGAAATCCTTCTTAATATAGCAGTATAATTCAGTGGTTCCCAACCTTTTTGACTCCTGCGGGCCCCACTGAATCATTACTGGAAGCTAGGGACCCCCAAGCAATTTGTATGTTTCAAATTTTAAACATTAAAGCAGTAATTTGAAAACAAAAATAAACAAGTACACAGCAGATACTCGAATTACTAAATATATATTGTATATTGAACAAATACGCAAAATTTTACAAATTTTAATGGGAAGCTTGATGCTGCATCTCGGGGACTAACTTTTCAATGTTTGGTTTTACTTAGGAAATCTGAATTCTTAGGTCTGTTTCTACCTTTCCCAAGGGATTTCTGTTTTAATGTTTTAGGTACATAAGATCTGAGAACGCTTTTTTCACATAAATATGTGGTGGGGAAAGGAAGTAAAACCATAAGGTCCTCTCATCTCTCCATAGCCTCTCTGTCACATATAAGTCAATTGCTTTATAGCACCTCTCACATCAGTTTGAAGTGTCAGAGTACTTTACAGGGGACTACAAGGTGTTGGATTCACAAGTCATTCACACTGGAAGGCATTTTCTAAGAGCGCTTGGTCTGGAGAAGCACGAACTCCGGATTCAGAACATAACACAATGGTTAGCATTTACTTTAATAATAAGAATATATTTCTGCATAAGCAAACCTTTTTTTACCAGCGTAAATAAAATGAAAGACTGAAAAAATAAACATAACTTTCTAGCTTGTGGCATGCAGTTTGCATGCAGCTCTTTGATGGCAGTTCATAGCACACTGGGCTAGATTATGATTGAACAGATGAAGTGCACAGTATCAAAAGAATCTCTGTGACAAAAGCAGTATCCTACTGTGCTATGCACATAAAATTCTGTTCTTCACCAGAGTTATCTTCACACTTTTCTTTTTGCCCAAAAGCTACTGGATGCACAAGGAACTTTGCAGTGCTTTTCAAACTGCTGCACAAAGGAAGTTATAAATATAAAAACAGGAATGTGTTTTGAATGTGCTACAGACCCCCAGGTGGGCCGCGGACCAGAGGTTGGGAACCACTGGTCTAATTGAAAAAGGTTGACAAAAAGCTATGATCTCCAAAACTTCAACTATTACAGGTGGTGAAGGCTGGGACAATTTATCACTGTTCTTGTGGAGATTTAATTGATAAACTAGGAACATCACCATGCATACTCTACAAAATGATTTAAGTATGGATAAAAAAGCAGCATGGCTTGGAAGAATGTATAAAAGGGACAGCTCCAATTTCAGCGAGTAATACCCAGTTGTAGGAAATGTCACACATGGGATGCAGATGCACAGACACACACACACTAAGGAGGACGTGACAAGGGTGCACCAGAACAATGTGAGGCAATTCCTACCATAAATGTCACCATTTAGGAAATAAACACTGAGAGTATTACTATTGATTACTCCACTACACGTAATGGAGGGCCCTTTGAAAACGTATTGTCCAGGAAGCATAGGAAAAACTACAAAAATAATGAAATCATGTCAACAAAAAGCTACAATGTTATTTATAATTTTCATCCTAGAAGAAGACCTGAATTAATTTGGTAGTGATGGATCAGATAAATGCTGAAGAGCATAAGCAAAGCAAACTTCAAAATGTAACAAGCAACCTTCAATGGAATTGAGACCAAATGATCACACCAGGACAAACGCTATGGAGGAATCAAAAGACCTATGCACAAGAAATATAATAACACAGGAATCATCTATTTTTTGGGTCAAGAGAAACACAAATCACAAAAGTTGTAGTGGCAGAGAATACCTTAGCTCCATTCAAGTCTTATCCTGTTTTGGAATCAGCAAGTAAGGCTCAAGGACTTCAGCATATACAATGCCTACATTTGAAACAAAAGACCAACCAAATTGGCCAACAATAAAAAGCTGACATGAGGAGCCCCATCATGGAAAATTATGCCTCTTCTAATATGTTTTTGTCCACCTAAGTGCAACATATGGGACACAGATAAATAAAATCAACATTTTGGTTCTATTTGTGCACTTTCCTTTCTCCTATTTATGCCAGAATCATGTTTTCAGCCAAATGTAAATGTGAAGTTCACCAAAACATCTTCAATAGCTGTGCAATATAAAAACTCATGTCATATATTACAACTCTAGCTCATATAAATTCAGGGATATATTGTCCATGGAACTTGTACCAAAAGGATGTAAGGTGGGAATCAAATAATGAATCAATGAAGATGGGCTTCCTCGACATAGAATCTTGTATATGGGATAATGAGAGAATATTCATAAAAAGGGGAATTGTAGTTTTATTAAATGGAGAATTGTCTAATCAGAGACTAATGTCCTAATTATGAGTTTGGCCAACAGGAACACCCATCCGTCAAACTCCTTAGAAGGTGGTTGCCGTCATAGTAGCGACCACCCCGCCGCACCTATTATGAGTTTCCCGCTAGGCTGATGGGTGAAAACTAAGGTTTCCACTCATCTGCCTAGCAAGATACTGGTAACAGCATTGCCTCCGGCTCGAAATCGAGCTGGCGGTAATGCTGTCGCCTGCAGGGTGCACCAGCATCTTCGCAATGTTAATGCCTGCACAGCAGAACATTGCTATGATGCTCGGCAGGGGGACCCCAGCACTGCCCATGCCTGGTGCATGGGCAGTGTAGGGGCTCCCCTGTGGCCCTCTGCACCTGTTCTCCACCAGCCTTTTCATGGTGGTAAAATCGTCATGAAAAGGCGGGCGGAGACCGAGGTCAGAATCAGCAGGGAGGCGCTGCATGCAGCGCTGCCCTGGCTGGTTGCAATCTCCACCCGCATCAAACAGTCGGGATCACCAATCCCGGTGGAGACGGTGGAAGCCTGGTGGTCTCACCACCAGGGTCTTAATGTGTCAGTCGGACTGCCACAGCAGTGGTCAGCCTCATAATGAGGCCCTAAGCCTTTAAGTTACCCCTTGCCTTTAAGGAAGCAGACCCTTCTCAAATGTACATCAAGGCCTGATCATCTGAGGGGAACAATACCCCTACTAAAAATCCTGGATGTAGTGGAAGTAATAAAAAGGAACTAGATTAAAACCCAGCGTATTTGTTGTCTAAAAGTAAGAAATCTGTAAAAATCAATCAATTCACTGCAAAGAACATGAGCTGACAGAAAGATGAAGGATCGTGAATAGCAGATGCTCTCACCACTGTTAAAAGCAGATCATAACTGTTTACTTCAAACACAAATACAGATACAATTTATGAGAGTGAAAAGTTGAGTAAACTTCCCAATGCATTTTTTACAATTCCTTCCTGGACTGCGGGAAAGATACACAAATGAAAGGAAAGAATAGATGCAAGTTACTTCTTAGAATATTCAATATGATTTGTCTCCAAGACACATTATCCAAAGATTGAATAACATTTCTACATTGCAATTAATTGGTTTAGCTAGCTAGAAGAAATGCTGTAATGTTTAGAATGTCTTGTGGATTAGCAATTTAATGTAATAAAATTTAGAATATCAAGGGCAACCAATACCAGTTAAGTCAGATTATATCAGGTACTTTATGAGGAAAGCAGGTTAATATATTTTTGGTTGTGTGACTTCAAAAACATGTCTTGGGTCCATTCAGGCCTGTTTGTAAGAACTTAACTCAACCCTAGTAAATTTGGCTTTGAGCCATCAGCCTTTGTCAAAGGAACAAGTGTCAAACATTTAGAAGTATCAAAACAGTTGAACAAGAAAGAAACACAACACAAAGAATGCCTAACACCAATTAGCTCTTATTGTTATGAATTGTTAGGACGGTTCCGGAGATACAAATTATTTTGCAAATAATAAATCACTGCTTTTCATTCAAATTGAAAAGAAGCATTGGCAACTACCACATCTAGACAAGAAAACAATCATACATATAGGAGGATAATCATTGGTTGTAAGTCTCTTGTAAGAAATAAGAAGTCGCTGTCTGAATCCCTACTCGGAGGACGCTTGGGTTAGGTCATGTGAAGCCGTGACCTAACACAAACACCATCCAAGTCGGGATTCAGCCTAGGACTTTGACTGATGAGAGACTAACAACCAATGATTATCCTCCTCTATGCACGATTTATTTATTGACTATGCTACTATAACAATGCCTTGAGAAAGCCTCAAGTTTTCAACCATGTGAGGGATGAAACACGTGTCGGCTGTATGTCAATGGAATGATGCATGAAAAAAATTGAATGATTGGATTAATCTTCACAAGATCAAAATAAAATTGAACTACAGAAACCAACAAGACTGTATCTCATAGTTTAGTCTTTGGGCAGCCTCTCTTTGCCCGGTCCAGGGAGCAGCAGGCCAGTCATTCTGTGGTCCACTCACCAATGCAGAAGTGATCTGCAGTCTAGGTGCCAACAGTGCCACTTGTACGCACAGGACATCCCTGCGAGGGACACGTTGACTACTAGCCAGTTGTCCATCAGGTCCCATCCTACCCCCAGGATGGCAGAACCCCGATCTCAGTGTGTGGAGTTAGGTAGCCCATCCTAGAGGTGTGGCGTCCCATGTTCATGGGAATACTGGTTTAGCAACTGTTTCTCCTTCTCTGTACTCAACAGAAACCTGTTTACCAGAACAAAAGTATAGCTCCTCTTGTGTGTCCACCATTTGCCCTTCAAAGGCAGCTTCCATTTTCAGGCTCTTCTTTTGGTCTCACACCTTGTTTGGCCTTCCTGACAGGGAGAGGTAACACCTCTTCCAACAGCAGGCCCTCAGTGTTCCGTCCTGAGAATTGTTCACACCTTCACCCAAGAGGACAGAAGGCTGTCTCATGGCCAGCAACCATAAACGGTCGCTAGAAAACTTGGGCAACAGAGTGGCAACTTTCTAAAGTTGCCATTTACTTAAATGTTACATTACATTCGACTTGAGCATCAAGCCAGGTTTAATGTAATGATTTTTTTGACACCTTAAAGTTCCAACTTTAGTAGTCCTATTCCAAAGTTATCACAGCTGAGTTGTCAGTGTGTAACTCTGTACTCGCCAATGGGGCTACTAGCCATTCTACAGCAAACACAATTTGAGATTTTTACAGTTAGGACATATATAAACACATCTCCTACTTTTTAATATACAGCATCCTGACTTAGGGATCTAGAGGCTTACCTAAGGGGTGAGATGTATATTAAAAAGGGATGTCTGGAATTTGTCATTAGTTTAAATGGCAAAGTAGAGTTAGGAGTTCGAAAACTGCTCTGCCAGCCAACAGTAACAGGCTGGGAGTCTTGTTTTGCTTTATCACACTCGTGGTGGCACAGTATGTGCTGCAGTCCATGAGGGATACATTCACTGACATGCTGTGGGCACCCCTGGTACCTTTTAGGGGCTTATAAGTATGTTCATTTATACCAACTGTGGGTGAACCAATCAGTCATACATGTTTTAAAGGTCTGAGCACTGGCTCTAAGACCTGTTTGCCAGGGCTCAGTGCACTCTTAGAACAGAACCCCCAGCTGCATTAGTTCAAAACTTTGGGGTGATCATGCAAAAAGATATATATCCTTACACAGGTGAAATTCGATTTAACACTTATACACATAAATTTACATTTTTATTTAATAATGTTTACATTCCATTGGGCTTGAAAATCCTTAAACCTAAAGACCTTATTAAAGTACATTAATGAACAACTAACCAGGCAATTCAATGTATATTTTTTGTAATTGGTAATTTTAATGAAGTCTTGAATCTAATTAACATCATACAAGGCACAATTGATGCACTCAGAAGAGAGTGGAAAATTCTTGAATTGAGATCAGAGTTTACATACAAAACCAAAGAAAATGTACATTTTTGTGCAAATTTATTTTTATCATTACTAATAAACTCAAATTGATGGATCCCACTGAATATATAATAAAATCCAACACACTGTGTAGAATGCTAAGGAAATCACATACATTTCACCTTAGCTACTCCATCACTATTACACCAAATATTTTCCTTTCAAATCACTTCCAGTACGGAGAGGAAACATTACCCACAAATTGCCCAATTTAGGTGGGAAATAAAACAATGGAAAACTTATAAAACAATAGGCAAGTCATAAAAGACAATAGCTATAAGGAGACTAAATTGGTCACAATATTCTCTGGTGATATACAAGAAGTGAAAGGCAGAATATGGAACTAAGTCTATCAGGATGCCTTTAGCCTACAAAAAGGTGAAGAGACTGTACAAAACTGGGATAACTTACTAACAACACTACACAATAAGGAGGCAATAGAATAACCCAAGAAAGCAACACAGTGAAAAACACCTAATAGCAGAATAAGAACAGAAATTTAGCTCATGATGAGATGACTAAATCATTTGATGACACAAGAGCCTAAAGTGCATAACTATGAATGCCCAAGTAAAGAGACTGTCAAAATCAGAAGGAATTCAAGAAAAAAGTTTGCAAGGCAAAAACTGACTTTGAGTAGAACAGTGGAATGACATAATTAACTGGTGAAAACCTCTCAATTCCAAGAGTTTGGGGAGTTTAATATCTAGCTTATATTACGATGAAGGCAAATACAATTCAAAGTGGGCAAATGATGATTCTATACTTCAAAGCTGTACTGTGACACTTCAGCATGTAATTGGAAACTCAGTATTGACAGCATCACAGCTATCAGGGTTTGAGAAAAGATGGGTTTGGCTAATCTGAAGCTGACACTACCTTCCAGAGCCACTGGCCTGAATGGAATCCCTATTAGTGTTCTAACGTCCAGGGTGTTCTCCAACCAGTATATAAAAAGGGAAATATAGAAAAATAGCCTTATTGGACTCTGAGGTTAAATTCTCGGATAAAATCCTCTAATCAGAACTGGAAAAATGGGTGCATCATGCAAACCTGCTACCAAAAACTCAAGTACGTTTCAGAAAAGACTCCAAGACCATGGACAATGATTACATGATAACAGGTATCTCACAACATAAAGCAAGTTCTAAAAGACACCAATCTATGCTTGCTGCTTGGATGCTAGTGTTGCATTTGATAGTGAAAATGAGGAATTGTGATGGACGAACCTTGCATCATTACTCTTTAAAACTATTGAACTCCTAATACGGGTAAGGATGAAAATAGGTGAGGGCTCAAGAGTGAGCAAGAAAATCTAAATTAACTGTGACCTCCCAGAGGGTTGTTCTGGGCATTTTACTCTTTAATCTATACACAGGAGATGTGTAACTGAGCATAAGTACAGAAAGACATTTTCCACCACACACCCGTTTGCTTCAATATGCTGTTCATACTATTTTATTGGATACTACCACCATTGGTCTCCAACGAGCCCTTAAGGCTCTTAACAACTATAACAACAACAAATACATAAAATTGAATATCGACAAAATAAAAAAATGATATGTGGGAGGCAACCTGTAAAGGCAGCTGGAGCACAAGGGGCCATATGATAGAACAAACCTCCATGTGTTACTACCTAGGAGTGTGTCAAAAGCAGAAACTGAGGAACTATCATTCCCTTCTGATTATGCTGATAAGAATGCAGCTGCAGGACCTAAAGATATAAAGAAAAAATACAAAGGGCCTGATTATGAGTTCTGCAGACAGGAAGACCCATCCACCAAACTCCCTACGGGGAGGGTGCCGCCACATTGGCTACCTCCCCGCCGGACCCATTACGAGTTTCCCGCTAGGCTGATGTGTGGAAACTGAGGTTTTCACCCGTCAACCTAGTGGGAAACTGGTGGCAGCATTGTCTCCGGCTTGAAATCGAGCTGGCTGTAATGCAGTCACTTGCAGGGTGCACCAGCACCCTCGCACTCTCCACTGTATGCAAAGCAGACAGTGAACTTTGCGAGGGTGCTGGTCAGGTGGACCCCTGCACTGCCCATGTCAAGTGTATGGGCAGTGCAGGGCCCCCCTGTGGCCTCTGCACCTGTTCTTCACCAGGCTGCTCATGGTGGTAAAGCCACCATGAAAAGGCTGGTGGAGAACGAGGTTGTAATCAGCAGAGTGGCGCTGCATGGAGCGCCGCCCTGGCTGATTGCGACCTCCACTCACCGTCAACCCATCGGGATCACCGATCCCGGCGGAGGAGGCAGAACCCTGGCGGTCTGACCACCAGGGTCTTAATGTGGAGGTCGGACTCCCACAGCAGCGACGGTCCTGACCGCCACCGCGAGGCTGGCAGTCTCAAGACCGCCATCCTCTTAATAAGGCCTTAGGTCTCTCTTGAATCTGAATGTAACTTATCTGAAGACATTGGTACTCTATATCGATTGAATGCAATGGAATTAAAGCCACTTTCCTTTAGTTTGAAACTTGCTTGTAAATAATGGGGATTTTTGCTACAATCAGAAGTAAGTGGATCCTGCTCTTGAGCCTTGGAGGATAAAAGGTTAGCAAGAGTCTCCTTCGGAGTCTAATAATGTGCAAGTATCAGAAAGTGAATGTGGTGCTTTTTCTATGAATCGATTTATAAGTGGAAATGTTGATTCCAATCATGAGACGTCAGAACAGAAATGTTTTTTCTGTAATAATAAGGATCCTGAGATGCAGAAAAAAAAATCAAAGGCCCCCTGCATTAAATTTAAAGTTGATACAATTGTATGGCATTGTGGGGTGAATCTGCAAGATGAAGGGTCTGATTGCCAAGCTAAGTGATAGAGACATGATTACTAGCAATGCAGTATGCTCACATGTGCTGTTAAGAAAAAGCCAGAAATGAATAGGATGATTCACAACATTTAGGGCCTGATTTCGACCTTGGCGGAGGGGGTTACTCCGTCCCAAAAGTGACGGATATCCCGTCCGCTGTTTTACAAGTTCCATAGGATATAATGGAACTTGTAATATGGCGGGGGGATATCCGTCACGTTTGGGACGGAGTAATCCCCTCCGACAAGGTCCGAATGAGGCCCTTAATGTTCATGTGTACATTTCCAGAGCTTACAGTTTTCATTCAATCCACAAGGTTAAAATAACAAACTATAACAAATTTCACAGGCATACACCAAAGCCAGGGATAATAACTGCAAATGACTAAGTCAAACCATATCAGAGGCAAAACTGTGCTATGAATCAGAGTCAGTGATCTTGGTGCAAGCAGCAGCAATATTAAACTGAGATGCAATTCAAGCAAACACCATCTTCTGGATCATTCAAATAAAAATATCAGTAAAAATATATATTTTTCAGTCTTTGCATGCTACAGTGTCTGAAAGGCTATCTGCTTGCTAGCAGTGGAACTGTATCCATGTCTGCCAGTTAATAAATGTGCAGTATGTATGTGATGTTGCTATAGCGCAAACCTAACAAAAAGGTGCTGTCAGGATGTTGCACATGGGCTAGTACAAGTGACCGTACTCCTTGTAAACAGACAGACACACAACCTGCCTGTCATCAATATTCTGTCACCATGTGAGAGTTAAGACCGGTCTAGCATCAGTGCCCCATCAATGCAAGAGGGATGCTATACCAGGTGTACACATCGAAACACCTCTGGATCTGACATGTCACCTCTTGCACAGGCCGGTGAGAAGGCTACAAACCCCTGAGGCACAAAAAAGTGAATCCACTGAACACTCAGAGCAAAATGTCTACTTTGTTTTGTTTGTTATGACATTCTTTGTTGCTTTGTTGAAACAATGTTAAATCTGCAATGGATACAGTTGATTTAAGAGAGGTACACTACTGTCAAAACCAAAATAAAAAGTGATCTTTCATTGATGCACCATGCCTTACCATCATGTGTGATGTCTATTTCTTAGGTGTTGCAATCACTCTGACCTCACAAATAGTTGTTGGTGATATGTGTGCATCATGCACTATCCTCTGCTGCACTCTTCCCATCCTGCTGTACCATCCTGCTGTACCCGTAGTGGTGACATTTCGGCATCTGAGTCAGATTGAGCCTCTATGTCGATATTGTGCAGACCCTTGCTCATGTCTATGTTGTGAAGAATGGCATATGTGGCAATGGTTTTGTAACAAGTCTGAAGTCTCTAATGCAGTGATCCGCCAGTCTTGTAAAGGCATCTGAACCTAGACTTCAGTTTACCAAAGGTACATTCTATGCTTGATCGTGTTGTCTTATGTACCCTGTTGTACTGCTTTTCAGTTCTTGAAGTCAAGTATGGTGTCAGTATCCAAGGGCGCAAGGCATATGCACTGTCTCCATTAATAGTATGTGATGGAGAAACCAGTAGGTCACTTTACAAACACACTTGTGGACACTATATGAATTGAGTTTGCTACTTTCTTACCAAGTAATAAACCATTGCAAAATTCACCCTGAGACAATGGGTTAGTTATTCCACTATGATGGAACATGAGGGAGTCATGGGTGCTGGCTAGGAATCTGCCTATAAAGTAAGTTATGATGCATAGGGCATCACACACTACCTGTACATTGTGCAAATGGGCACTTTTCATATTCTGTACGTTGATTCATTTGTACAGAGAGGCATATGTCAATATGTGTGCCATCAACACAGCCAATTACATGGAGAAACTGCACAACCCTGTAAAATATTACTTCGATCTGTTGCAAATATTGCTGCATATTTAGTAAACATATATATTTTTTTGCTTCGCTAACTATGCTGTCCAGAAACATGTTACACACCTAGAAAATGAACTTTGTGACACTCATCTTGTCACTGCTATAACTTCCACACACCACTCACACACATAAACGAGCACATACAAGCACACATACATACATGTTACATCACCACTACACACATCACACCCACGCAAACATACATGCACCCACACACCCCCTCTCGACACTCACACTCACAGCCCCATTCATGCACACACCACACCACACAACACCCCCCACCTCCTCCCCTGTCGGACAATCACCTTACCTGCTTTGGTGGTCCTCCGGGAGGGAACGGGATCCATGGGGGCTGCTCTGCCGCCATCACCCCATCACCAGAACACCGCCACACCGAATACTGGTACGTAATTCGGTGGGCAGTGTTCTGATGACATGGCGGTGACGGAGGAGCAGCCTCCACTACAATGCCGACCGCCAGTATGGCTGCTGGCGGCTCTCCGTCCAAATAATGGCGGAGGGTCGCCACCAGTCATAATCTGGTTGGCGGAAGACCGCCAACACTGGCTGTCTTCTGTCCGGCTGGACCTCGGTGGTCTTTGAAAAAGACCGCCGAGGTCGAAATGAGGGCCTAAGTGTTAAAACCATTGGTTAGGCATCTTCACCCATCTTCATCATACCAGCTTGTACAGACCAGGAATATTGACTTTGCTAATGCTTTTATATTTTATTGTCAGCAACAATATTGAATTATGCATGCAACATGCACATATGAAAAGACACGAACAGCCCTGTGAGAGTGATAGGGGAGCTGTCAGGTCCTTGCCAAAAACAATAATAAGTAAAGAAACAAAAATTAAATGCATAAGTGAATTTTTGTTTCATGTTAAGGCGCAAATTAGCCAGTGGTCCCTGACATTGAAGGGGACTACTTTTTCTGCATAGCTGCACATTTTGAAGGAGCAGAATGCAGTCGCTCATAGTGACATAAGCCTTTGGCCTAAGTGGTTTGACCCTGTCCCCCATTTTCTATGCTGTAGTGGGTGAAACAAAAAAGATGGAAGACACAACAAGCCAATGGACCGAGAAAGGTGTAATATTTTAATATAATTATATATATTTCAAGTACTTAGTGACATGGCCATTGAAAATGTCATTACCTTTGGATTATTTGTGATACACTATTGTTTTAAGTAGTGTAACATACCACCAATCTGGTGCAGGAGCCTTTGTACCCTGCTACTCCTATTCTGATTCCAATGTATATATTGATCTAGGTCTTCCCACCTGTGTAGGAAGGAAGGAGTTCACCTGTCTCACTACAGGTTCTCTTGTTTCTTTGGCAGTGAATTCTCTTATATCATTTATTCCATACACTATAAAGAAGCCTATGAAATCTACAGCCAAAGGGATGTTATTTCTTTATTTTTGTTGTATGTAGTGTCTATGGTGTTTTCATTAAGATCCTTTCCTGTATTTCTTAACTGCCTGGTCTGACATCATCATTGGGCATTTGGAATGTAACGTTTCCTAATTTCAAATCTGTGGAAATTGCTATTAGAGGAATGCACTTGTATGTACATTTCATTTTGTGATTTCCTAATAGTGATTTCTACATATTTGCTATTTGGAAATTGCAAAGATAAATTTTCGTACATATGGCCCATAGAGTGCCATCAAGCCAGCCGGAGAATATAACCATGTTCAATACTGGATAGCCTTTTTGAAAATGGTTCATTTCCTTTTAGCCACAAGACCATTAGACCTTCTAATTATCACTGGGAGATTCGGAACCTTTATTTTTAAATATTTTTTATTGTCATTTTTATGGTTCAACTCTGTTTATTAGTTTTAGCTCACACCGTCATCCGATGGCTGGTGGGGAGAAGGAACCAGTATACACATTCTGCTGTGGTAACTATGAGCTTAGTACCCAACTACCCCAACTATCCCTCACTTCTATCCCTCGCCCCTTTCAGGAGTACTGCAATGAGAATCTTGTGTGGATCGTTGGTTCCTGTCTGGGACAGCTTTGATCTGGTGAGGCTATTTTATGTGTGCGATTAGGGCACTGTGAGTCGGAGGGCACGCAGATACCTAGGGCAGGTTAATTCCCTGAATTCCTTGGAGAGCGGTGTGAGGAACAATTCCCATAGTGTCTTATACGAGTCCCTCTGAGCAGTCAGTACTAAGGTAAGTTTCTCCATCGCTAGAAGGTGCCATTGTTTGTCGAGCCATGCGAGATGTGTTGGGAGTTTATCTGTGCCTTAGTGGGAGAAAATGGTCTGATGAGCAGCCCCGAGTGCAATACCGATTAACCGGCCTCTGAGGGACCTTAGTGGGTAGGTGAGCTGGTTTGGAAGACCCAGGAGTGCGTATGCTGGGAAGCGAGGTAGAGTACTGTCCAGGCATTCATCTATGTCATTTAGGAACACAGTCCAGAATGAGGTGAGTTTAGAGCAGTCCCAAAGTATATGTAGAAGTGTTCCATCTTGGCCACAATGGCGCCAGCACAAAGGACTACGAGCTGGAGAACCTCTTTGTAGATGAGGTGGTATCATGTACCAGTATGTGACTATTTTTGTAGCCGTTTCAATGCCGGCCGTATTAGCAGATGCATGTTTTGCCCTATAATAGATGTTCCCTCACTCTTCTGGTGTGAGTGGTCTGCCTATCTGTCACGATTTACCTTTTGCTTACCGCCCTGATCAGGAGGGGATGACGTGCGGCCTCGGTTCTTGTAAGTCCAGCTCTGGCCAAGATAGGGGCGACCCCTTCCGGTAGCCACGGTGCTGCTGACAGTAGTACGCCACCCCAGTCCGTGCCCTCCAGATGGAGTCTCAGAGGAAAAACCCAGAAGGGAAAAAACCTCTAGACAGGAACTCCCTGGAACAGAAAAAAAAGACACAAGAAAATCAGAACTTCAACGCCTGGAAGTTATCACTGGGAAGGCAGAGGAAAAAACAGGAACAAAAACTGGAATCCAAGAGAAGACCAGTCGGAGCGTGACCACCACAGGAGAAGTGTTGCAACGCAAAGAGAAGAAGAATCTAACCCCTTATATACTCTTTAGCAGGAAGTGACATTCAGGAAGGAGTAGGAACGCCATCTGGGATTGGGAAAGGGGCTAGCGAACAAGATATGAAAGACACCATTTTGGTAAGGAGAACAGATGCATGCAGGGAAGAGGAAGAAGAATGGTATGCTGGGGCAGGAAAATCATGGATGCCACGGGAGCCTGCGGCATGACACTATCTCTCTTTGCGTAGGAGTTGGCTGGGGGCCTTGACCTGGGGAGGCGATGGCAAAATAATCCAACAGAGGTCAGAGATCAAGCGGCGATCTTTCGTTTTGGTCACAAGCCACTTCTCAAATTGAGTCAGGGGGCGACTAGCTCCTGGTCGCATAGAGTGGTGGGTAAGCCAATGTCTGACCTGTAGGTTTTGTAGCTGTTCAGTTTTGGGCAAGCTGTATATGTGCCTCAGCTGGTCAAATGGAATAAGGCCCTCCTCGGAAAACAGGAGCCTGACCGAGCATCACTTTGTCTCCTGCCAGAGGCGGAAAGCACCGGAATCCAAACCTGGGGAGAAATCACTGTTGCCCACAATTGGCGTCAAAGGAGAAGGGAAAGATGTCAGCTGTTTACGTACCGTGACTGCAGCTCACACTTGCAGTGTCACACCTGTGATCGGGGTGTGTAGAGGCTCCGCGTTTGCTGTGGTTACTTAAGAAACAAGATTTTCCACAAAATGGAAGCCTGCTATGGGCTATTCCATGAAGAGACAGGGCTTCTCTGACTCCGGCAGAGACCATTCCAGCAGGTAACGGAGGTGTGCCACCTGGAATTAGCTCTGTAAGTGGGGTATGCCCAATCCCCCCTTTCCATGGGGCGAGATAACTCCTGTTCTTGCTCAATCGGGGTCGTGTTCCATCCCATATAAAATCATGGATGGCATCCTGAGGCCACTTGTTCGTCCCGGGAGGTGGCTTGAGCGGTAGCGTCTGAAACAGGAATAGTATTCTTGGTAGGATCATCATCTTGACTGCGGCAAGTCTGCCCATCCAGGAAAGGTGGTGAAGGTGCAACGCAGCCAGATCCTTAATAATGCGTTGTGTGGCTTTAAAGTAGTTAATGAGCGCTGTGGACTGAGCCTTAGTGGTCAGCAGTATGCCGATGTAAATGATAGATTCTGTTGCCCATTGGAGTTGGGATCGTGTGGCTAGGTACGACACCCTATCAGGAGGGACAGGGAGATTAAGGGCCTGTGATTTGCCCACATTAATAGAGAAACCTGAAGCTGCTCCAAAAACCTTGACCTCTGTGAGTAATGCTGGGAGGGATCGCCACAGTTCCTCCAGGGCAAGGATAACATTGTCCGCATACAGGCTAATCAGATGTTTCTCCCCACCAAAGCTGACTCCTGTTATGGTAGGATTGTCATGCACTCTTTGTGCAAAAAGTTCAATGTACAGCGCAAATAAGATAGGTGAGAGAGGGCATCCCTACCTCGTCCCTCTCCCGATACTAAAGTGGGCGGACGTTGTGACATTCATGCAAACTGTTGCCCTTGGTTGCCCATAGTTACATAGAATCCAAGAACAGAAATGCTCCCTGAAGCCACAGCTTATCAGTACCTCTTCCAAATACTGTCAGTAAACCTGATCAAATGCTTTTTCTGCATCAATGGAAAGTAGCATGATTTGTCTCTGTGACGAGGATGCTTTATCTAGAATATGGAGCAGCAGCTTGGTGTTGTCACTACATTGTCTTGAGGGTAGAAAGCCAACCTGAGCAGGTCCAATAAGACTCAGCATCAGGGGATTAAGGCGGGCCATCAAAATGCTCATAAAAAGCTTTATATCCTTATTTAGCAGGGAAACTGGGTGGTATGACCTGCAAAGGAGTCTGTCCTTCCCAGGTTTGGAAATGAGGCTAATTGAGGCTGCAAGCATGGAAGGGGGGACCATGTCAGGGCCAGTGAAAGAGTTCAACAGTCTGGTAAAGAGGGGAGCGAGGAATGTGCAGAATGTTTTATAGAACATAGGCGGGAACCCATCCGGGCCCGGTGACATATGAGGATTTTGTCTGGAAATGGTCACAATCACTGCTTCAATACATATGGGTACATTTAAGTTTTGCATTTGTTCGGCTGTAAGCTTTGAAAGATGGGTGCCTTTCAAATACTGACAGGACTGCAGAGGGGATAGGGGCTGAGCTGTTTAGAGGTCTACATAGAAACTGCCGAACTGATCAGCAACGAGGCGATCCTCCTTCCCATCCCTCCCCATCAGAGTCTCCACCTGTATGGACTGTCTTTGTGCTCTGAGTCTCGTTGTGAGAAGACAGCCACATTTGTCAGCTCCCGTGAAGAACGTGTGCTTTAGGCGTAACAACATATACTCCGCGCTGTGTATGTCCAGTCCTGTCAGCTGTTTCTGGGCCACCTCCAGCTGCCTCGAGACCCCTGGGGCACCAGTGCATTGGTGGGTGCTGCTCAGCTCCCTCACCTGGTTCTGCAAATCTTCACATTGTGCTTTCTGATGTTTGTTGACTGCAGCCAAAATGGCAATAAATTCCCCTCTAATCACCACTTTTATAATTTCCCATAGAAGGGATGTGGGAGTGTTGGGTGTGTCATTAGTTTCTAAAAGGTTGTTTATGGAAGTAACGATCTGTTGGACAATCTCAGATCTGTGGAGAAGAGTTTTGCGAAGATACCAAGGATGATATGTATAAGGTTTCGGTCGGAGTGTCAAATAAATTATGATGTTGGCGTGGTCTGATAGGGATCTGGCACCTATTTCTATATTGGAAGTCTAAGATTTCTCTGGTCCCCAAAAAGTGGTCCAGATGTGCGTACTTTTTGTGAGAGTGGGAGTAAAAATTGTAATCGTGAGTGTTTTGATGCGTGTCCCTCCAGAGGTCTCTTAGTCCCACTCATTCAGCCAATCCTTGCAGTCACCAGTAAGTTCTTCTCCGCCCCCCTGCTGAAGGGCCGATCTGTCCACTGTGTTGTTAAAAACAATGTTAAGATCCCCTCCCAGTAAAATAAACTGGTCTTAAGTTGCCATCATCCCTGCCACTGTCTGTCTAATAAAGAATTCCTGTCTTTCATTAGGAGCGTATAAGGAGCTTAATACTAGTGTATGACTCCTAGTATATATTCGGTAGACTATCAAAAGACCCTTTAGTGCTGAACTTCCCTGGAAAAAAGCAAGCCACTGAAATGGCAACTCCAGCTCTCTTCTGAGGGGGTGAAAAGTGGAATTGGTGGGGGAAGGGCTTAGAGCGCAGGCGGTGCCAATCCCTGGGCATCAAATGTGTTTCCTGTAGGAAGCAAACGTCCACCCCCGACTTTTCTAAGAATGACAGCACAGCTCTCCCCACATTGCAATGACAGATGTTGTCTAGGGCTCTGGGCATTACTTAGGTGAGCTAAGTGTCTGTTTCTTTCTGAAGGGGTTTCAGGATAGCTCACTGTTTCTGACCCATGTAACTGGAGTCCGGTTTCAGGTTGCTGGCTGTGGATACTCACTTTCTCCAACTGGACCCAGTCCCAGCTCTCTGGGTCTGCCTGCTCAAGACGGGCTGTTCTACCAGCTCCGGGTCTAGACTCAACAGAGTGCATGCCACCGTAAAACACCTGAGTTGATAAAGTTTCTCTTCTCAGTCGAATATGAGGCAAAACAGGTGCCCCAAGGAGTTTGAAATGCCCCATTTTCTTAGGAGAGAGGTCACTGGACAAACATCCTTGCATTTCTGCAGGGTTAGGGTGGAGAGATCCTGATATAATGTTACACCATGTCCTCTAAATTTCAATGGGTGTTATTCTCTGGCCCGACGCAGGATCTGCTCTTTTGTCACGAAGTCATGGAGACAAACCATTATGTCAGCCTGCCTCTCAGATCCAGATCTAGGGGGACCAAATCTATGTGCTCTGTCTATCCGGATTGGCAGAGAGTCCTCGTGGCCCAGGATCTGCGTGACTAGTGCTTGAACATAGGATTCCACATCTTCACTCTCCGCTCCACTTGGGGCCCTCCTAATTTGAATATTGTTGCACCGAGATCTGTTCTCCAAGTCTTCTGTGTGGGCCTGAAGATTGATGTGTTGTTCCTGGAGGCACAGGACCTCCTGCCGCAGGTGTTCTACTTACTCCTCTTTAGGTGTTTCTTTGTCCTGAAGGACCGAGGCCCTGTTGCCCCCTCGGTAAGGTCCTTGTGTATTGCTTTTATATCCTGCGCCTGTTCTTTTTTAAGTGACTGGAGATTGTCTTTGAGTGACATGAAGAGGGCTTCCATGAAGGAGTGAGTCACCGGTCCCTCCACTCCCTCCCCTCCTCCACTCATCCCTCCACAGATGTGGCAGACATTTGCACGCCTCCGTGTTGGGCGTCTGTGGGGCGTGACAACGTGTCCTTTAGGGAGCAGTCTATCTTTTGTTTGGCCCCCGCCATGGGTGTACCTCTCTGTGCCTACCAGTCAGGATCTTACAGTGCGTGTTTCTGGCTCTGATGCTTCGCAGACAATCCAGGAGGTCAGCGTGAGCAATGGGGGTGAACCATGGCAGGACCAACAGAGGTGCAAGAAGATCCTGGGGTAGCACCATGAGATGCAGTGTCCCACAGCCGAGCAGGAGCCCCCTTAGCTGACAGCAACCCAGGCGTTGTGCTCCCTTTGAATGGCTAAAGTCAGTGATGTCAGGCATGCGCCGGCACCCAAACACCCCTTGTTGGCTTGATCATCCTTGGCTGCTCAGATCACTGTGCCACAGAGGGGGCCCACGCAGTCTGGATGAGAGCGTGCACCAATCAGTGGACCAGACTGACTTGCACTGTGAAGGATGTGCACTGGAGGAATATTAGGGTGTGAGGGGCCCTGTCTCTCCCCTGCTCATGAGTTGACAGTGCAGGGGTCTCCCAATGGTGCGGGAAGAGTCAAGCAGCAGGGTCCAAATATGCGAGGCAGAGGCGGGAAAGCTTCTGTGCAACAAACATGGTGACAGGGCTTCCTATTAAATTGTTATGCATGGCAGAGGTACGTTGGCATCTACATATGTGTTTTCGGGGGTAAGGGGCCCTCATGGTGCATCATCGCACCTGTAGTGATTGATGAGAAGGCTGATGAGTCTGGTCCCATTGTGGCACACAATTCTTCCTCCACCAGTAGTGGCTGTACTATGTGTAGAGCTACCATCATCTACCTGACTGTTCCCCTACCATGCAAATCTGTGAAGAATGCCTTATTTAGAGTGGCTGGTAAGGCCGCAAATAAGTAAAGAACTTGCATAATATTAGCATTTTAGCCACTTGTTTCATAGGGGAAAGTGTAAGGCCACCCCAGAATGATAGCAACTGAGGAGCATATGTGAGAACCCACCCTAGATCCCCACTGATGAGATCACTCTCTTCATGGTAAATGTGTACCCTCAAGTATTTGAATGTGTCAGACCTCCACTCCAATCTTGCAGGATGTAGATCCCACTTGGGTTCCTCTGCACTGTGGAAAAGGGGAGCAAGCACCTTTTGGTCCATTTGACTTCCAGGCCAGTTATTTCCCCCAAACTCATTGAGAAGGGCTGTCAAGCTCAGCAAGGAGACTATTGGTTCCTGGATGTAAATGAGTGTGGCATCTGCATATAGCAATACCACTTGCAACGCTACATGCAATCTGCCTGTGTGCTCTGGCTCTGTGCCTGAGTCGGGTGCCTTCATCGTCAGCAGACAAACCAGTGGCTCTATGGCCAGTTAGAAGATAAGAAGATGATTGGGTGTAGCGGAGACCCTTATCTGGTGCCTCTGCATATATCAAAGATGGTCTGCTCTATTGATACTCTGGCCATTGGTTTATCATACAATAATTGCACCCAGCTAATGAACCTAGGTCCCAGCCCTACTCTCCTAAGGATGGCCCACGGGTGTGACCATCCAAGGATGTTAAAGCTTTTTCAATGTCAAGGAACACAGCACAACTTCTGTCACTTTCAGTCACACCCATCAGTTCCACTAGCCACCAGATGTTGTGAATGGTGTTTTGACCTGGCATGAATCCACTATGGTCACTATAGTCTCAGCCACAAAGAGCAGCCTGTTGAGCAGTACCTAAGCTAGAATCTTGCAATCCAAGTTGAGCAGTGAATACTGGTGATAGGACCTCATATCTAGGGGATCTCGCCCTTGTTTAGGTAAGACCACAGTCAGCAGTTTCCTCATGAAGTCTGATAGACTTCCAAGCTGACTGATTTCCTCATACATTGAAAATAATTTCTACTCCACATGTACCTTATATGAGGTGTAGAAAAAAAAAATATCTCAATATTTGGGCTATGGTGCAGTGAATTTCCTTTCTGCTCAAAGCTTCTTCAAGTCCTTGGTATTGTAGGGGGTCATTCGGTGGAATATTAACTGCCCGAGTGTATGACTGGATGCATGTTAAGTCAGCGGGCCTGAAGTCGGTGTATAAGACTTTGTAGCAACCAGTAAATGTTTCAAAAATACCCTCTTGGGTATTGACCACTTACTTATTTAGGGCTCTAATGGCTATGATACGAGACTGGACCACATCAGTCCTCAACAGCTCAGCAAGCCTTCTGTCCACCCTATTTCCATCTCTGTGCTGACACATTATATATATTCCCTGTAGTTGAGGTTCCACAATCTATCTTTCAGTTCCTACTGTCATCTCCAAAGTTGTGTCAATCATCCCTCTCCTTCCAAATGCCTTGCTGTTGAGTTCTGATTGCCTTAAACTATTCTTCACATCAGTGATGTGCCTGTCCTCCATCATCCTGAGCCACAATGCAGTCTTAATGCAGAGGCCACGAACCACCACCTTAAAGGCAAACCATTCCACTAATTTGTTAGAGGCCAGTCCCTAATTTTCTGCAAAATCTCATGTAATATAATCACCTATTGTGTCCTGGAAAGAGACAAAAAGTAATGCTTCTGATCTCAACTTCCATGTTGGTATCCTGGCCTGCTGTCTTCCCCATGTCAGCCCCATCTTCACAAAACAGTGATCCGATAAATTTCAGGCCAAATAATCCATGTCAGACATTTTAGGGCATATGACTTCACTGTACAGCCATATGTATAACTTTGTGAGTGAGTGATGGGCTGGGGGAAAAATGACTATTCTTTAGAAAGTGAGTGTTTCAGTCTCCAGGCATAATGTATCTACATAGGCACCATCCATTGCTGGAAGTGTTGTGTGACTGTGTGACTCATTGCTTCAGGTAGAGGAGGAGTGGATCTGTTTGCCTCTATTTCAGGCACACAATTGAAATCCCTTCCCAATGGCATGGGACTTGTGGATCCTGCTCAAGACCGGGGGTGAGAGTTCCCATAAAAATTGAGAGATTTGCATTTGGGGCATAAATCGCTAGTAGATTCAGGGATTCACAATCTAAGCATCTAAGGTCCCTTTTATTAAAAGGTATCTACCCTCCAAATCCGTTTGAGTGTTGTGAGGCACAAACAGGACTCCAGTTGCTATCCAACACAAAATCCCTCTAACAAACTGCAAGTCAGATATTCCATTAAACTGCCCTTGCCTCTTGCTTGATTAGCTTCTGTACAAGTATATTTTGTTGCACTTTTGTGGAGTAATCATACCCCATATATTCAATGTCAGTATCTGGTCTGTATGCTCCATTTGAATTTCCCCAATTGCATTTCCTGGTGCATCCCATACTCTTTAAGCAATCCAGATCGAGGCCTGTATGACCCCACCACCCTCCAGTATGATTAACCCACCACATCTAATCAAACAGCTTTAACACACCAGTAACAACAACAACAGCACTCCCAGCTCACATCTGCAGGCTAAGAGGGGAACATGTTCTTTGCTAAAATAAGTATTCAACCTACAGTATTTACACTTAAATGCATTTGAAATATACCATTTCCTAGATGGTTGAAGTGTGCCACAGAAGCCCAGTTACTCCAGTGGCAAATGCACCTTCTCTGCAAATCAGAATTTTGGTAGGCTTCCTCAATATTATCCACATCAGGATTGGGGTATTCTTTCCCAGAGTTTCACAGACAACTGGCCCCATGGTGTCCTCAGAGTACTAATTGATAACCTCTGCCGTCTTAGGTGTTACAGCTGGACCCAGCAACTGCTGCGCATAAGAATCACCTGAGCCATGAGCACCAGTCATTGTCCATCTCAGGATCCAAGGTCAGCACCTCAGAGGGGTCTTGGCAATATTGCAATACATCGGCCACCACCTGCACCCTTTCACAAAATTTCTCACATAAGGCCTCCCTGAGAGCTACTCTCCACTTAACTACAGACTGAGCATATTCTTTAACATGCCTATTAATGTGTTAAACCAGTCTATTAGTTTGCAGTTTACAAAGGCCTGTCCTACAGTGGACAATGATCAAGTCACTCAGGAATTCCTTCATTTCCTGCTAAATTAATTGGACACCATTATCTGTGACAATACCTTTTTGGTACTTCCTCGCATGCAAACACATCTTTTAAAAACTCAAAATCACTCCTTGTGAGGATAGAATGCACACAAATTGCAGTAATGAACTAGGAGGTATAATCCACCAGAATCAATACATATCCCTCCACAAAGTACAACAGTTCACATTGACTCATAATATGCAGACCAAGTATCATTGATGGCTCAGCTGGCTAAAGCTCAAGTAGCTGGTGATACCTCTGGAGATCCCCTAAAATACTGGGAGAATTACCTCCTGTATAGTGAGCCTCAGGCACCTGTGAATGGGGAAACACGTGTGTTGATGGTCTCTGATGCTACAGGGCCTTCCTACTGGGACTGGCTCATGAAATTCCCCTGGCAGGACATCTGCATTGGGAAGAACTTTGCCAGGCTTGTCTTCCACTTCTGTTGGCCCCAGTTAACGATAGCCTCAGATATTTTCTGCAGCACCTTTCTCGCCTGCCAGGTCAGTAGGAAAACAGGGACAAAGATGAAGGCTCCCTTGAATCCCTTACCTGTCATTGGCACCCCCTTTGAAAGGGTGGGCATCAATATTGTAGGACCCTTGGAATCAAAACTTCTTTAAGCAACAGATGTATCCTGGTCTTGGTGGACTATGCCATTCGATAACCAGAGGGAATCCCTTTGTGACTGCACCTGCAGAAGCTAGGACCCAGATGGGGATTTTCACCTGAGGGGGGTTCCCCAAAGAAGTGATGTCTGGCTGTGATAATGAGGTGATTGAGAGGAAGGAAATGGCCACTTACCTGGTGGACCTCAAGACCCTTGGAAACCCCTGGAGGGTACTCCACATCAATCATCTCAAACCCCACTATGAGACGTCTGACGTATCCATCTAGCTGGTGACAGATGATGGAGAGGAATAGGAGAGTGAACCTCTCCCCCACCTCCTGTCATCCAAAGAGAAAAATAGCTCAGTGGAAGGTATCAATCTCTCTCCTACCCTGACCTCTGAACAGCTGAGGGACTGCTGCCAGCTGCTGGGACAGTTTGCCTCTCTGTATTCCCTCACTCCTGGGCTTACACATTTGTGTATACATGACATTGACAATAAGTTAAAAAAGAAAATATATAGGCTGTCAGACAAAGTGAGGATCAGAATCAAATAGGAAGTCTCTAAGATGCTGGAGTTGGGAGTGATTGAGCACTTCAGTAGTGACTGGTCTAGCCTAGTGGTGCTGGTACCCAAGCCCACCCCATCGGGCAATGGCCCCAGAACTCAAGTTTCGCATGGACTACAGGAGGCTCAACTCAGTTACCAAGCTTGATGCTCATCCCCAGAACTGATAAGCTCATAGATTTGTTAAGGGCTGCCAAGGTTCTGAGTAACTGTGACTTGGTTTCTGGGTACTGGCAGATACCTCTCCCATAGAATAACACTGGGTTGTCTTATTACATTTATTAAGTGCTATCATTTGATTGGGAACAGGTATACATTTTGTGTTTGGTGTCTTTGAAATTTTAATTTAAAATCCTTCTTAATGACAAAGTCTGATTTTAAGTTAAAAAATTAGAAAATGACATTTTTAGAAAGTTGACATTTTGCTGCCATATTTGGTGCCTGAAGACTGTCCTAGGTCACATGTCTGTGCATAGTTGACAGTTGGACTTTTGTATTCCTCCCTGACAAGTTTACCATAGAAGGATTTGGGGTGCCTGGATATGCGATTAACTGGCAGGATGGGGGGAGAGAGGTGCACATTTCCACTTGCAACTAAATAGGATGTGCTCTGCATTCACACAAAGGACTTGTCACCTCTGCATTGTTCATGCAGTCAGCTTAGATCCAGGGCATGGGAGTCAGGAAACTTTAAGCACTTCAAATGGGATTCTTTAGAAACTTCTCTGACTTCAATGGAGGCAGCAGGTATAAAAATAGGATCCTCAGACTCACGCTTCAGTTCACTTTCTGGACCTGCTGCAGGACTCTCACAGGATCCGACTTTATGGAATTGTCATTGGCTACAGCCTCCTCCCTCGTCCCGCTGTAGATTTTCAACTTCCAAAACAGGAACTAAGTCCAACCATAGGAATCTTCACTGCAACTTTGCCCAGCGGCTCCCCAATGACAACTCTTCCTCCTCAGACATTGCCCGCAGCCTTGCCCCGCTGTATTTTCCTTCTAAGTACACTGTTTTTCAGAATTTCTTCACAGTCCGAAGGTAGTGCTGACCAGGCCAATCCACTTCTTGTATCTGACTCTCATGCCATTGCTTTCAGCCATATTTTTCAACTTTGAACCAGTCTCGAATTACTAGATGTTTGTGGCTAGTGCTTTGATCTTCTAGGCACTGGTTTTTACTTTGGATTTTAAAAATTCCATAACTCCGGTTCTACTGATTAGATTTTTTGTTATTTTGGTGTCAAATAAATTATTAAAATTTACTCTATTTCCCTAAATTGGTGTGGGATTTTTCTTGTGTTGGGTTGTCACTTTATTATTGTTTGTGTGTTGCATAAATACTTTACATATTGCCTCTATGTTATGCCTGACTGCTGTTGTGCCAAGCTACCAGAGAGTTGAACAAGGGTTAATTTAGTGACTTTTGTGGTTCACCTTGACAGGAATTATGGCTGTTACTTGAACAGGGTTAACACTCCAGTCAACCAACATCCCAATTTCTCACATAGGTATATTTCAACCACTCTAGCATGGCGAACCATGTTTTAATCAGATTCAAAATGACCAATTTGAGACCTTATTGGTCCATAAAATCTTACAGGGTCAAGAAACAGGCAAGGTTCCTGCTCAAACGCAAGGGTCTGTAATTTGAAACACCATTGTTTAGTGCTTTTTATAGTGAGTTTGAAACCTGCCAAATCCATGGCCATGTGATCTGCCCCACAAGGGAAAAGTAAACTCTTATGGTTTTCCCCATCTTTAATTTACATGGAATTTCACCTTTGAAATGTCAATAGATTCTGTAATATGGATAATGTACATTTGTTTCCTCTATTAAAGGCTGAATGTCCTGAATATTCACAGTTGCTCTTATGGGTTATATGCAAGTCAATCAGTAAAAATGAGGGTGTCCGAATTCACTATAAAGTTGACATCAAAATATTGAAATAGGCATTTATTAAGAAATGTCAGTTTTTGAACTCCTCCAGGAGACCAAATACTTTCTCTATATAAATTACATTTTGATACAGACACCCTTATCACGGGTACTGAAATGTTGTACAAAATTCATCGAGAAAGCATAAGAACATACCCTCAGAATGGCTTAGACTCATCAAGTGAGTGACAGTAAAGAATACGTTTGATATTTTATGCCTCCTAAATTGATCAGACCACTTAATTGATAGAACTCAATTCCTAATACAAGAAATAATTGTATTTATTCTCTACCATTATAAAAGATCCAGGGAATTCATTTGGAGAGTTACTTAGGTGAGCAGGATATGTAATTACATGGTGATATAAATTAGTAATGAGAGACATGACATGAGATACATCAGAATTCCATAATTAAAATGTAGCAAAATGACGTTAAAAATCAATAACTATTTAAGATGTTAGAAATTGCTGAGTCAGGGCGTAGAAAGACTATGGTGTTATTTGGTTGTGTATTGATAATCTACAGGCATCACTAAGGAAATCACTTTTAAATCAGAGAGTAAAATGTACAGCAATGATGTGAAGGTTAGTTTGTAATAAATAAAGAAGATATATGTTTCTCAATTATTGATGATATGATGAGGGGAATGTTTATAAGACTTTGCTGGGACCACTAAAATATAAATAACCATGAAAATTGTCCTATGTCATGAACAATATATCAAATGATACCTGGGAGGAAGAATAAAGTTTTGAATTCAATTATGTCAATAAGAATTATATTATTCACCGAAAGGTATATGTGTTTAATTTGTTAGTGCATTTGCTCAATAATAATAACAAATATGGTACATGTTAGGATAATTTTGCATAACTGTCTTTAATTTTTCTTAGTTTTTGTTTACATAGACAATAAGTATATAAAAATGTTTCTTCATATTGTTTAAATGGCCCTGACGAAGTGACATAATTGCAAACTATGTGCTGGCTGTATTATATAGAGAGTTAGGATATCAATAATACACTTATGACGTGATGATGAAATTGAAGATCAGGTTTTTGTATACAACTACAAGATGAATAAAATTGGCTTTTAACAAAAGAAAGATTTAAGACGTCTGCTTTTCACCTCTTAAAGAACTACTGATGAGTTTATTTTATAGAAAGTGGTAATGCATACTGACCACCAGCAATGTTAGGTAACCCAGAGGTAGATTTGAATAGTACTGGTGTCCTGATTTGCACTGCAGTGGTGTGACTCTGGTAATAGTTTAAAGGGTTTATGAATGTGCTGTTGTCAGCAGGAGCAATACCTGAAAACAACTACAAGAGGTTTGCTGACATTCATTTTCAGTCCAGTACGTGGTGCTAGTCGTTGAGCAAGATTTGACGATCCTGATTGTTGTGTGTGATGAAATAAGCACACATCATCATTGAGCAAGTAAGATTGGTTCTTTGGTTCTTAGACACTGGCAAATGCTTGATTGATAAACATAGCATATGGCAGAAGATCAGATGTTTCAAAGAACAAATGTCCATTATCCATCTCCTTAAATATAACAACAAGCATTAGTAAAGTCAATTGGTCTAGCTTGCATTTTCAATATTGTATGTACTAGCATTTATATAGCATAAACCAACAGAGTATTGTACATTACATGAGGGGGCAATCTACAATAGAGTATAGACCACATGAGGATTACACATGGGGATTAAGTGATATGCACATAATTACAGGATGTTGAGTCCAAAACAAGGCCAGGATTCTAACTTGGGTACACAGATTCCAAAGGCAGCAGCTCAACCCAATGGGCTATATCTTCATTCTCCTATCTAAAGTATTTTGAAAAGCGTACATCACTATAAAATGATTGCTTTCCTTACCACTGCAGTCAGGAGATAAAGAATTTATAATCTGTGAAGATTCAGCACTGTATGGGTGGTGAAATGATACACACAAGAGCAAACACCATAGGCGAGAGCAATACTCCTCCAGACATTGCCAAACCCCACTCTGTGGTCCTTAATAACAGTAGTTACTATTGCAAATATTCATGGACGTCATTTGGGGTAGCGACCCCCTTATATACCCTTTCCAACCTCTGGCACAGTCCTTGTGACCCCTAGTATCAGTGGGGCCAAGAGGCTAAAGCAGGGCCGGCTTTTGGGCAGTGCGAGCTGTGCGACCGCACCGGCCGCTGACCTCAGGGGGGCGCTGTGTTTAGTAATAACTTCAGAAACTTGCAATTTCAAAGCACCTGCTGAAAAGTTCCTTGAGCGTTTAGCCTTCAAGAAACAATTAAAATGTCAAGATAACTCTTGTGATTAATGTTCCTGCTAGAGAGAGAGATGGGAGTTTTGCCTAGGTGCAGCTTTGATTCAAGATACAGTAGCAGAGAGGGTTAATATGCCTGCTACAAAAAACAGAACTATGGGTAATATTTAAGAAAAGTGGTGCTGCACATAGTGCATCACCACTTTTCTTGCACCCCTTAGCACCCCCAAACGCCACCATGTGAGCGTCATATTTAAAATACGGTGCACCGTGGCAGAAGTTAGGGGACTAACGAGAGAATTTTTTATGCTAGTCCGGTGCTTTGCTGGATTGGCGTCAAAGTTGTTGCTGCTAATCTTGCAAAGCACCCAGAGTCGCATTGTAACCAATGGAAGCCTCCTTTTAATCCCTGCTCTGAGCAGGTGTTAAAAGTGCCGGAAAAAAATGACGCAAAGAAATGTAGCAGGTTTCTTTGCATCATTTTTTTGGCCACCCTAACGCGAGGATGCCCCCTTTGCATACATTATACCTGGTGTAGGCATAATGTAGCGCAAAGGGTTACAAAGTGGTGCAATGCATGCAGTGTGCCTCTGTAAATATGACGCAGCGTTTTTGGCCTTCTAACGCCACATTAATGTAAATAAAATGACACTAATGTGGCGTTAGAATGGCACTAGGGGCTCTTAAATATGCCCCTATGGCAGTGCTTAATTTGTGCTTGTTGTTTCCGGTGCGCAGCACCAGCACTTATTTTTGAGGACCGGCCCTTACTTTTCTGCCTCAATCATTTACTGCGAGAAAAAGACACATATGGGAAAGACAGAAGAAGAGAAAAATGAAAAAGCGTCACAATGGGAAAAAGCTGAAATCCGCAAGAGTGAGCTGAAGGGGCAGGGAGTGCCTGTAAATGGATTGAAGAGGCCCGAGATGGCTTCAGGATTACGCTGCCTCTGTATTCTGTGTTCGCACATTTAATTGCAGCAGCCGCATGTTTAAGAAGAGGGCTTCGGGCACAGGCACCTTTTTATTTACAAATTAAGCACTGCCCTATGGGGCATATTTGAAAAAAGTGGCGCTGAGCCCCACTTTTCTTGCCCCCTTTTGAATCCCCGCAATTCCACCAAGTGTGTGTCACATTTAAAATACAGTGCACCATGGCGGTAGTTAAGGAGACTAGCGTCAGAATTTTTTATGCTAGTCCGGCGCTTTGCAGGATTAGCATCAAAAATGTTGACGCTAATTCTGCAAAGCACCCAGAGGCCCATTGTAACCAATGGAAGCCTCCTTTTAATGCCTGCTCTGAGCAGGCGTTAAAAGTGCTGAAAAAAATTACGCAAAGAAATCTGTCAGATTTCTTTGCGCCATTTTTTGGGGCCCCCTTTGCATACATTCTTCCTGGCGCAGGCATAATGTAGGGCAAAGGGTTACAAAGTGGCGCAAAGCCTGCATTGTGCCACTTTGTAAATATAGTGCAGTGTTTTTGGCCATCTAAAGCCATATTAGCTTTAAAGAAATTACACTAATGTGGCGTTAGAATGGCACTAGGGGCTATTAAATATGCCTCTATAGGGCATATTTGAAAAAAGTGGGACCACACACAGTGCGGCACCACTTTTCTTGCGTCCCTAAGCACTCCCCTAACACCACCATGTGTGAGCTCTATTTAAAATACAGCGCAACATGGCGGTAGTTAGGGGACTAGTGTCAGAATTTTTTACACTAATCCGGCGCTTTGCAGGATTAGCCTAAAAAATATTGATGTTAATCCTGTAAAGCATCCAGAGGCCCATAGTAACCAACAGGCGCCTCATTTTAACGCCTGCTCTGAGCAGGTGTTAAAAGTGCTGGGAAAAAATGATGCAAAGAAATCTGTCAGATTTCTTTGCACCATTTTTTTGGCCCTAACTAACGGGGGAATGCCACCTTTGCATAAGTGATGCAAAGGCATAATGGTGCAGGCATAATGTAGCGCAAAGGGATACAAAGTGGCCCAATGCACGCATTGCTCCACTTTGTAAATATGACACGGCGTTTTTGGCCTTCTAACGTCACATTGGTGTAAAAAAATGATGCTAATGTGGCGTTAGAATAGCGCTAGGGGCTCTTAAATGTGCCCCTATATTTTATGTGACTAGCTGAGTAGATTACAAAACTAGCCTTTACAAGTGCTTTAAAACACATCAATGTATGTGAAAGGGGAGCGATGGAGAGATGAGGGGCACATTTGCAGTGGTAGTAGTGAGTGAAACTGAGGACGAGGTCATGGGGTCGGAGGGGGGTGCCACAATAAACTGTCGCACAGGGCGCCACCAGTCCTAAAGCCGGCCCTGGGCTAAAGTGAGAAAGCATGCCTGGCATATTCCTTTGGAAACTCTGACCTCTCCGGGCAATTCTCTCGAACGCGCTCCAGTGTTACATTGTATTTGTCTCAATTGTGTTAGAACATTAAAAAGTGTACAGCAAAAGGGTTTAATATTAAAAATTAGCTGAGAGGTGCTTCTACTAATCCATTGAAGATATATCATGCATGTTCCATCTACAATCGAAAAACGCAAATAAATAATATAGTCACATGAGTAAAAATTCAGAGGACTGCAGTGAAACGTTTTGTCATTGTAATAATTACATTAAAATTACCCAACTAAAAAATAAAGATTATCTAAGATGTAAAAATTATATGAATTTATTGCTGGGTAATATTGTATGCAAAACTGCTGGTGCAAACCGGCACTTGTGTTTTAAAACAGGGTCATTATAGATTATTTTCGGTTAAATTGTATTTGGAAATGTGCCCATGGCATCTCCTTGTTGCACCATTGTTATATCGTTGCTTTAGTAAATTGTTCCTATTTGATAGCCTTACACTTTAGCTGACAGCGCACTTCCTATAATGTGAGGTGGGGCTGAAGACCACGTGGCACCATTACCTGGGATGTCATTAGGGTCAACAGACATATATGATGGCACATCTTGTGATGTCATCAGGTTCAAATGGTATGTAATGTAACTTCCGCTACGTCTGGCATTTTGGGGAATCAACACCCATTCACACATAGCAATTAACCATTCTGCTCGTAATAACAGCCCCTGTGTATTTTAAAGAATTGCTTAAAATTGGTAAACGACACTTGTGCTGTCAAGTCAGACCTAAAAAACGATTAGGCATTAAGGAATCTTTACAGCACTCCACTATGGCTTCAGGAAGTCTGTATTATGGACAAATCAAGTGAGAACAAATTGATGAAGCATTGCTGGGAGAATAGTCTTTCTTACATATATGTAAGAACTATTTTTTCATGAGTCGATTATCTTTTTTCCTTAAAGAGGGTTCTCCAGCACGCCTTGAAGGAACTCGGTCATCAAAGAAGCCATAAAACAAAATAATGTGTAAGGTGGCCAATTGCCTCATCCAAACAAGATATCATATTGTGCCCTAACATTTCCTCTCATGCCGCGGTGCATGTTGGTACTTGTAATCTAAGTGGCTTAATTTTGAAACAATGTTACATTTCACTGCCTGCCCTGTTTAAGTAATGAAAAGTCCTTGAAACTTTGTCCCAAGCCGAGATGGACCTATGTGGCCGCCCTATTCATTTATATCTTTACGTAAGCATTTGCTTTGTTCTGTGGTCCGTGTTTTTAGCACTATTGACAGCTGATTTCCAATTGTGAAGACTGGTCGACTATGATAAATTGCATTCGTTTTATGATAACTTCTTGGAAAGGCCGGAACAGCTCGCGCTGTGCTTGTTCCATGAGACAGTCACCCCGGACACGCGCTCTTGTGTGTTGTCACTGGGGAAAGTGGTTTCTTAGACTGCAGCCTTGCTGTGGTCGAGGTGTCTAGTGACAAACTTCAGAACAAACTGACTGCCCTATGAGAGAGAAGCACACCCTGCCTTTCATTCAAACTGGTCGCCAATGGCAACCGTCAACAAATGTGGCGAGCACTCGGCAGCAGGAGCTCACGGGAGCAGAAATGCTGACTAATTAAATTTAGGCACCGCTGAGATTTTCTGGCGTTGAAAGCATATTCGATTTACAGTCCAGTCTCCATAAAGTAAGTCTACGTTAGGGGAATGTTTACAGTCAACAGGTGAGTCTTAAGCTAATTGAAAGATGCTACTAGTCTTGAAAACGATTTATTTTGCAGTCGTAGTCAAAGGTGGAAACACACGAGATGCTTTTTGCATCGTACCTTTGTTTTATCTACTTCCACATTGCATTTCAGACGTTAGCCCTGAGTGTGTCCACAAATACTGGCGGTGTTTGGCAGATTGTAGGGCACCGCCGTGGTGGTGGAAGAGGAACAGACTGATGTTTAAAACATATTTTCATTATAATTCGGCTTGTTCGCCGCTTTGCAAGCGTGTCCCTCTTGGTACAACAGCAGAGACCATGTTGTTATCACCATCCGTTGACATGTTTACAGCTCGATTTGATTTCCTTGTGTGACTTAGCGCTGTATGCCACCGGAAATGGTTTCAGTTTTTGTTTCCCAGGAAGAGATTGTAGTAATGGTTTATAGCAGTGTAATATTGTTCCATGTTATGTATGAAACCTTTCACCCACTCCTGGCATTTTAACCAGCATCCCTTTGCATTCTGGGACTCAGTTTTTTTCCCCCTCATTATAAATGCGTGCTCCCGAGTCCCACTATGCAGTGTGCTGCTGAGTGAAAGCCATGACTGGCTGAATGTGCTATGCATGACATGTGTCCAGCTGAAGAGATATGACCGAGTTGTACTGTGTTGTATTGTACTGCATCATTATATAGCGCTTACTGTGTTGTATTGTACTGCATCATTATATAGCGCTTACTGTGTTGTATTGTACTGCATCATTATATATCGCTTACTACCCCTATGTGTGCACTGAAGTGCTTGCATACATGGGTGGCATGCTGCATTGTGTGGGGTATGTGGTTGGAACAGTGTTGTCTGTGTTTTGGGTTTGATTCTATGTGAGAATTCTTTTCATGTACTACTTGATGATCACTGAGGTGCAGTTATTGTGTTATGGACGCAGCGCTTAGCAGTTTGATGGACGAAGAGATGTAAGAGATAGGCACAGTTCATGGTTTTCAGTAAGCTGGCAGCTTTGAGAAGCTACACAGGTCCCTTTCTTATGATTATAGTCCACTTATCTAGTTACTACACTGGATTGTTCACTCTGAGATATTGTGTTCAAAGTTTATGTAATCAAGGGTCAAAAGCATCTGACAAAACATCTGCAGGCAACCGCCACATGACAGATACAGACATGCAAGACAGTTCAGCAATAAAAACCTTACACATGATTTTAATGTAAAAATAAAAAAGCTTAAAAAGAATAACACCATTGTGACAGGCTCCATGAAAAAGCATACACAGGACAGTGGTGAAACAGAATAAAACCCTTTTATGTCTGCTTTGCAGTGAAAGATATAAGGAATTCCAACAAATGCATGGTACCATCATTCCAAAGAAGCAGCTCCCAATGATATGAGGACCCTCCACCATGCTGTCCACTCTTCATTACAAAGTACACAATTTACATTTCAGCCCAGACTCCCTTCGCCTTGTGTATGCAACACATTGGCTTGAAAAGCCATTGCTATGGTACTGTACTCGGACACCCTGGTTCTCTATACCCACTCCATTTAATGGGTGTGTTAGACCTGACAGCCTTAGGGTGGTCATCCTCCAACATTTTACCTGCCTCCCTCTATTTTCTGACCCTGCTTTGCTGGCTTTTGGACTCTGCAGACTTTACCACTGCTGACCAGTGCTAAAATGCATGTTGCCTCCTCCCTAAACATGTTGATATTGGTTCCTAACCAAATGGCATATTTAATTTACTTGTAAGTCCCTAGTAAAAGTGCACTAGAGGTGCCCAGGGCCTGTAAAGTAAATGCTACTGGTGTGCTTGCAGCACTGGTTGTACCACCCACATAAGTAGCCCCTTAACTATGTCTCAGGCCTACTGTTGCAAGGCCTGTGTGTGCAGTTTCACTGCCACTTCAACTCGGCATGTACAACTACTTGCCAAGCCTTAAACTCCATTTTGTCTACATATTAGTCACCATAGGCCATA
The DNA here is from genome assembly GCF_031143425.1 of Pleurodeles waltl. Classification (NCBI taxonomy): domain Eukaryota; kingdom Metazoa; phylum Chordata; class Amphibia; order Caudata; family Salamandridae; genus Pleurodeles; species Pleurodeles waltl. The sequence continues at coordinate 391,390,199 of NC_090442.1, read as the reverse complement.
GGTAACCCATGGGGCAGGGTGTTATGTAAGTAAAAGGCAGGACATGTACTTATGTGTTTTATATGTCCTGGTAGTGAAAAACTCACACATTTGTTTTCCACGGCTGTGAGGCCTGCTCCTCTCATAGGCCAGCATTAGACCTGCCCTTATGTGCTTTTAAGTGGTAGATTCTGATCTGAAAGGAGTAGCCCTGTCATGTTTAGCATGACCATAATGGTAATAGAAAATCCTACTTACTGGTCGAAGTTGGATTTAATATTTCTATTTTAGAAATACCGCTTTAGAAAGTGGACATTTCTCTGCACTTACTGCCATCTGTGCCTTACAGCCTGTCTCCAGTCCACATCTGGTTTGTGCTGATTGCCAGCTCCCCTTGTACATTCCACCCAGACAGCCATAAACACAGGACACTCAATCACATCTGCATTCATCTGCATACTGAATGGGTCTCCCTGGGCAGGAAGGGTGGAGGGTCTCTCTCTTAAACTTCTAAGGCTGTGGCCTTCCCTCACACAAATGACTGATGACTCCCCACACCCTACAGGGATCCTGGCAGACAGGACTGGGCTGAAAGGGGAACATGTGCACTTCAAAACCACTCTTTGATATTTCCCCAACTTCAAAGGCATTTTGGGGTACATATACTAGTCTCTGACCCTATCAAATCAGACACTTCTGGCTCTACACCCGGACTCTGTCAGAGGGACTTCCTGGCTGCCCAAAGGACTCACCTCGACTGCTTTGCTGACAAGGACTGCTGCCCTGCTTGTTGCTCTGCTGCCTGATGACCTCTGACTCTGCTGAAAGCACTCAGCCTTCCCCACAAGTGCTCTCCAAGGGCTTGGATTGAGCTTGCTTCCTGGTATGAAGTCTCAGGGCCACAAAGACTTCACCAAAAATAAGAAAATCCCTCTGCAGCAGAAAATCAATGCAACACCTGCAGAAATTGATGCAGGGCCTGCCTCACGGTGGAAAATTTGCCAGATCAGTGAAACACCTACTCCCTCTACCAGCGTGTCAAGAATTTTCAGCGCATCGTCCCTGGGCATCAAAATATCCCCGTATTACAGTGAGGAACCAAGGCTGCGCTCTTGGAAATCAATGCACCATCTTGCAGCGTGGAAAGAAACAACACATCGTCCATGCTGTGCCGGAAAATCCGAAGCAGCACCTTATTTTTCAATGCATCTCCTCCTCTGCGGCCCCTGTGTGTCATTATTTTTGACACATCCTAGGTACTGTGTGTTACAAGAATACAACCACTGATTCTTAAGGATTGAGACTCTTTTAACCCATTAGAAAGTGATATCTTGATCTTTTTGTCTCTTTGATCTTATTTTATTCAGATAAATATCTGCATGGGTGTGGAGTACTTTTTCTGGTGTTTTCACCATGTTACTGTATGTGTTATTGCACAAACACTTTAAACACTGCCTTCTATTTTAAGCTTGCCTGCTCTGTGCAATGCCAAGATACCAGAGTGTGAGCACAGGATAATTTGGATTGTGTTATCACTTACCCTGACTAGGATTGTGGTCTCTACTTGGACAAGGGTGTATACCTCTGCCAACTAGAGACCCAATTTCTAACAGGAGCATAAACAGCTGCCAAAATCACAGAGCAAAAGATTATATGGATGGAGGTGATTGATAATATTCATTAGACTCAATCACCAACCCTGGTGCACAGGCTATCACTGTCTAAGCACAACAAATTTACTAGTGCATTATACATGGGAGCAGGAGTCTGCAAGGGGATAAAAGCCCTGGGAGTAAAAGCACTTGCATATCTATTCAGAAAAATTTACTTTACTACTTGTGGGAGTCTTTGGCACCTTCCATGAAATAATCCATACTCAGAGAGGACGGTACACAAATCCGTAGAATATGTGAGGCCCACTTAGCCTAAAATACCTTGTGGTAGCTCAGGAAGCAGATAAACACTCTCTTATAATGTTGTATCACTACTTTTTGTATTCTCTCGTGACCTTCACAATATAAATTGTGGAGAGTGAAAATCACACATTATCCTAACAATGGTGGAAAAAATAATAGTGTGTGCCTCCAGAATCAATAGCATAAAAAATGCACAAATGTATCCCTGAAATCGTGACACAGAAGTCATCCAGAGTGACTTTTTTGCAATTGCCACTTTTTAAATCGACAGAAGAAGACAACCTTAGCCCTTATTAAACATAGGGCACCTTGTCTCTCTTTGTGCCATGTTGCACCTTTCAAAAGGTGCACCTGGAGCAGACCGGGATAGTGCATCCTGTTATGATGTATGTGCTGCAAAGTTTTACTGCCCTAGATGGAGCTCATTGGTGAAATAGGGGCAGATGCTTCCAGGCCACTCTGTGTTTCTTTATGCAGGAGACAACTGTTTGCACTTTAGAGAGGGCACAGACAACCCCCTGGAGGCAGGTGTAGTGAGTGCACCCACCTGCAGGGGAATATCTGGGGGGTCCATGGTCTAGAGGTTGCCTTTTGGGAGTGTACTAACAGTGACATAATTGCATCTGTGCCCTTGCCCGCAATATGGTAGAGGGAGTCCCTCCTTTGCATGGTGCCACACCCCCACAGGGGAATGTCCTCTCACAGTAACACTGGTACTATATGTGAGCCAGCACTATCAGTATTACAGAAGAAGCTGAACAAGTCTCTGCAGCCACTCTATAATACTGAAGTGCCCCAGGAGCCACAAAGTAGGTGCACACACCGCTTGCACCCTCGGACATTCTGCATAATACAGCCACATGGATGATTACAAGTGGCAAATCAAACTCAGATCAAAGAGGGGTGGAGTACATTAATGAAAGTGGATAGTGGACAGTTTAGGAGATATGGAAAAAGGGCATAGAATTCAAACAGTGATGGTCAGTGAGGGATATAAGAAATAGTGGCAGTCTGGTTAGATGTATGTTATCTATACTGACTATGCCTTTGGAGATGATACCTTTACACGGGACTAAAAGAGAGGCCAGCTGAAGGTGTCTGCTATACTGCAATATGATACATAAAAAGAAGTGGAACTGAATGTGGGAAGCAGCAAGTGGACAACTAGGCTGGTTGAAAAAGATGGGTTTTTATCAGAGTAATGAACTACTTTGGTGAATGCCCAGTTCTGTATAGTTAAAACCTCAGTGAAATGTGAAGAGACCCAGCAAGCCGTTGTTCTGAATCAAATGCTGTTAATAATGAAAAAATAATCTTATGATTGGTCTGCTCTCTTCTTAGTCAGTCTATCGAAGTCAAGGATGTTATGCTTGCTATCAATTGGATCCCTTTTGGAAAAGCACTGGTACCGGACGGTCTCCATGGACTTGTTCAAACACGATATTCTCTTTGGTCACCACTGATAACAAATGTAATGAATGCTGCAATAATAGGCCCTTTAGTACCTTCCTGGAAGGAGAGAGTCGTGGTACCCATTTTAAAAAAAGGAGATAGGAATTTCCAATCTGTTATTATCCAATCTCCCTAATAAACAGTTCATTTAAGAATCTTGGCAGAGTAATAATCTAAAGTTGGAGACTTGGGCAGAGCGGAATCAGGTCCTGGCCAAGGTGCAATACGGTTCTGCCTTGGGTTGGTCACAGTTGAGCAGTGTCTCAACCACCAGCTCATAATAGAGAAATATGTCAGGGCCAGGAGAGGGGTCATTCTCTTTGCATTCATGGATCTCTTCTGTGCTTTTGCCATGGTACATTAGTCTAAGCCTCGTGACATAATGGAGTAGATGGGCTTTGATAAAGTCCTAATAGATTTATTATGCTGAATGCACTTGAATACCATGGCTAATATTCGTTATGGGCTAAATGGTTAACTGGCCCCTAAAATCTGATCTACTCTGGGAGTCCCTAGGGATGTGTGAAGGCATGTCTGCTTTTCTTAATTTACATAAATGTTTTGGGAAGTGATCTGTGTTTGGCAGGGAAGGACATGCCACATTTGGGGAACTGTTGGTACCAGTTTTGCTATACACTAATGATGCGGTTTTAATATCTGGAACCACAAATGGGCTCCAACTGCTTCTAGATGCCTTCAGCAATTTTATGAATGATTTGGGCCTCAAAACCAACTAAACCAAATCATTCATCATACAATATGGGCCACAAAATACTAAAACAAAGACATTCCAACTTGGAGAGGCTAAGATAGTTAAAGTGCAAAATTTCACATACCTGCGTATTCCTTTTTATTCCACTGCGAGGTGGGGTTTATTATACAGATCAACAGCACAACAACTTAAAGGGATCCATTGAGTCTGGTTTTAGCTGAGTGAGAAGAATGGACCATTAACCAGTGAAGGAGATTATCTGTATATATCAAAATAAGCATGTTGTGATGGAGACCAGCGGTTTGGGGGCATTTTGGTGCTGAATAGCCACAAAATGTATGCCCTTCAACGGCACAGTACTTAAGTGGCTGACTCCTTATTTTTAGTGACCATGAACAATTGAATTTGCTGTCACCTATTGAATCTCAGCGTAAGTCTCTATATTGTGGTGTACCACAGAGCTCAATTTTATCCCCATTATTATTACATGAGTAGTTTTGCACATCATATCAATCAAATGTCTTGTGAGATATTATATATCTGTATGGAGATGATACTCCATTGGCCATCAAGTTTTCAAAATCAATATCAGTCTTATTTGGGTCCATTAGTGGATGTCTGTACGTTTTATGTAACTAAATTCATCTAAAACCAAGGTAATAATTTCCCCAGCAGGAGCCTATGCAACTGGGATGCTATCTTGGCCAAATATCATGGCCCCAACTCCGTCCCATGAATAACACAATTTGGATATCATGTTTGATTCTAATCTGATTTTTAAAATGTAGGTGACTTAAAGTAGCTAGCACCTGCTTTCTCCGGCTAAAAACTCTGCGTCACTTTCTGCCATTTGTTGACAAAAAAATAATTTTTCTAATGCCCAAGTCCAACTTCGTTTGGGTTGAAGCAATCCAATTTCTCTATCTGCCCTAGCTCAAATTTTGAGCCTTTTTTAGTTGGTTTAAAATACTTCTGCTCGATATATTACAAAAGTCACAAGATGTCAGCACATCTTGCCGGGTTGTAATAAAATTACAATAACTACCTATTCTAAGTGGGTCAATCTTCAAGTGCATGATTACGGTACTTCAAGCTGTCGAGTCCATCAATGCTTTCCTGGTTTCATCTCCTCTATATTCAGCTGGCACAAGTCTGTTCGTGATCTGCGATCTACTTCACAATACCTTCTAGAGGTGCTCAGAGCAAAAACTGTATCAAATGGGCCCATGCATTTAGCTCTTTCACAAGGTGGACATACGCCACAAGGTAGTTCCCTATAGTGCCAGTGTTGTCGTATGTGATAGTAGGGCACATTTGAAGTGAGCACAGGGCACATTCCAGTTTTATCAGTTACTTTCTACTTCCAATGCTGTTGTACATTCCTTTTGAATTGAACCTTTGATATATCACAGCATACCATACTGTGTTCTAGGACAACTCTGCCCAGGAAGAAAACCAGACTTTGGGCCAGATGTATCATTTTATTAAATTATGATTTTCTAATTGCGATTCCCTGCGAATCGCAATTAGGTAATCGCTATTCTAATGTGTGAAACTCATGGGGTTTCATTTTGCGTTACCTAATGGGTCGCAAAGCAACCTACCTCATTAATATTCATGAGGTTGGTCACAATTTACAACCCATTAGGAAAAGCTAAAATCACAGGGAAATCACCATGTCTGTGATTGCTTTTAAATAAAGCAATCTTTTTTTTTTTTTTAATGCAGCTCGTTTTCCTTAAGGGAAAATGGGATGCGTTTAAAAAAGAAAAATCTTTTCATTTTTTAAGAGTAGGCAGTGGTCTGTGGGACCACTGCCTGCTCTTAACAAATGTTTTGACATGCTTTCACAAAGGGAAAGGGGTCCCTTTGGGACCCCTTCCTGTTTGTGAATGGGTTACCACCTACTTGAAGTAGGTGGTAAAATGCAAATGTTTTGTGACCGCATTTCGGTCACAAACCATTCCTGCATACCACTGCGATGCAGTATTAGGAAGGGATGCCTTTCACGTGCCCCTTCCTAATACTGAAATGGTCTGTAGTCACAATTTGAATTTGCAATTCGGTAACAAGTTACCGACTCACAAATTGGAATTCATACATACCAAAAGACATTTTAGCGTTGCAAATGGCCAGATTGGGATGTTTGCGACCGCAAAAATACATGACACTTCTGGCCCTTAGTGTTTAATTTGCAGCACATTTTTTAACAGTTTTATTTAAACATAGGTGGATGTAGTTTATGTTTTAGTATCCAATATTTTATGCTGTGAACCCTCTTCCTTACTTCTTTTACACTTATATTTCCTTCTTTCCTTTCTTTCTTTTTTCACCCTTTTCTCTTTTTGCTTCCTTCCCTGCTTCATTCTTTTTGCAATTTCTTCTTTCTTTCCTTTTTGCCTTTCTTCCTTCCTTCCTTTCTTTCTTTCTTCTACAGCCACTGATTGACTTTACTGTGAGTTATGGCATGTTTCCCTTTCACAAGGAGCACATCCACACAAAAGGCAGTACCCTCAGAGCTGGGAGTAACACGGTAATGAGTACTTTTTTGGGGCCAGAAAAACACTTTTGCCTTTAGCTAATGTTTTTTTCGTTTAGATTTAATGAGGTCCCAGCAGCTTCTTGGACAATAAAATTATTCAAAAGCCATAACAAAACAAAAAATGAATTGTCAAAAGAGTGGCGGCCAACAGCAGGCCTATTGGCTTTGCCAATGTTTGTTCAGTTGCTGCAGCCAAAACATGGAATTCCTTGCAATTATCACTGCATTGTAAATCTTTCCATAGCCATTTCAGAGAGCTTTTGAAAATGTTTTCTCAATCTTTAGGATCTAGCGTAGTCATGTTGAAACCTGGTTAGCTCCCAAATCCTCACTGAAAAGTCCAAGAATGAATTAAACTAAAATACTTTATCACATCTGCCTTAAATGATATTGTTAGACCTGACAGCCTTAGGGTGGTCAACCCTAACTTTTTGCCTGCCTCCCTCCACTTTTTAGATACTGTTTTTGCTGGTTTTAACACTCTGCTCACTTTACCACTGCTAACCAGTGCTAAAGTGCATATGCTCTCTCCTTTTAAACATGGTAACATTGGCTCATACCCAATTGGACCGTTTAATTCACTTATGAGTCCCCAGTAGAGTGCACTATATGTGCTCAGGGCCTGTAGATTAAATGCTACTAGTAGGCCTGCAGCACTGATTGTGCCACCCACTTAAGTAGCCCCTTAACCTTTTCTCGGGGCCTGCCATTGCAAGGCCTGTGTGTGCAGTTTCACTGCCAATTTGACTTGGCATTTAAAAGTACTTGCCAAGCCTAAAACTCCCCTTTTTCTACATATAAGACACCCCTAAGGCATGCCCTAGGTAACCCATAGGGCAGGGTTCTGTGTAGGCAAAAGGCAAGACATGTACTTATGTAGTGTACATGTCCTGGTAGCGTAAAACTCCTAAATTCGTTTTTACACTGCTGCGAGGCCTGTTCCCTTCATAGGCAAGCATTGGGGCTGCCCTCATATATTGTTTGAGTGGTAGCTGCTGATCTGAAAGGAGTAGGAAGGTCATATTTAGTATGGCCGGAATGGTGATATAAAATCCTGCTGACTGGTGAAGTTGGATTTAACATTACTATTTTAGAAATGCCACTTTTAGAAAGTGAGCATTTCTCTGCACTTAAATCTTTCTGTGCCTTACAATCCACGTCTGGCTGGAATTAGTTGGCAGCTCCTTGTGCATTCACTCAGACAAACCCCAAACACAGGATACTCAGCCTCACTTGCATACATCTGCATTTTGAATGGGTCTTCCTGGGCTGGGAGGGTGGAGGGCCTGCCTTCACACACAAGACTGCCACACCCCCTACTGGGGCCCTGGCAGACAGGATTGAACTGAAAGGGGACCTGGTGCACTTCTAAGCCACTCTTTGAAGTCTCCCCTACTTCAAAGGCACCTTTGGGTATATAAACAGGGCCTCTGCCCCTACCAACTCTGACACTTCCTGGAGAAGAAACTTGTAACCAGTACCTGTATTCTGCCAAGAAGAACTGCCTGGCTGCCCAAAGGACTCACCTGACTGCTTTCTGTGAAGGACTGCTGCCTTGCTGCTCTCTGGCTGTGGTGAAGAAGTGCTCTCCAAGGGCTTGGATAGAGCTTGCCTCCTGTTCCCCGAAGTCTCAGGACCAAAAAGACTTCATCTCTTCAAGAAGGACTCCTTGTGAGGGGAAATTCGATGCACAGTCTGCCAAAAACGACGCACAGCCTGCCCTGTCGTGAAAGTTTCATTGCATGCCGAACCGGAATGACGCAGCCTGACTTCGTAATGAGAAGATTGATGCAGCGCCAGCGTAGCGACCAGAAATTCGACGCACGGCCCACTGGATCAAGGCACAGCCGAGCCGGAATGACGCAGCCCGACTTCCAGAGAGGAATCGATGCAGCGCCTGCCGTGCTGTAGAAAATTCAACGCAACGCCCACCGGATCGACACAGCTCCTGTGACTTCATCCTGCCAGTGCAGGAAATTCAGGCATCGTCCCCGGGGCATCTGAAAAGCCCGCAACCCGAAGAGGATCCACGACCGAGCGCCAGAAATCGACATACAGCTGTCACTGCATGAACACTAAATGACTCATCACTGTGTGCAGCCCGAGAAATCGACGCACACCCCTTTGTTTCCACGCATCTCCTCCTCTGCAGTTCTTTGTAGAGATGTTTCACACAAATCAGGTACTTTGTGCTTGAAAGAGACTTTGTTTGCTTTTAAATGACTTAAGACAATTTATATCACTTTTCAGTGATATCCCAAAATATACTTATTGCATTTTAATCATTTTGACCTGCACCTTACCAGATAAATATTATATATTTTTTTAAACACTGTGTGGTGTATTTTTTGTAGTGCTATATAGTTTTATTGTATGATTTATTGCACAAATACTTTACACATTGGTTTCAAAGTTAAGCCTGACTGCTCAGTGCCAAGCTACCAGAGGGTGGGCACAGGATCATTTGGATTGTGTGTGACTTACCCTGACTAGAGTTAGGGTCCTTGCTTGGACGTGGGGTAACCTGACTGCCAACCAAAGACCCCATTTCTAACAGATGTGCACTCAGATGACATCTGCCTTCTCATTGAGCAACTTGGAGCAGAGATCCTCTGGACTGTGTGGTTAAGATGGCCTACAATACGATCACCTGACCATACCAAGACAAAATTAGGTATCTAGAAAAGAAATGTAATAGGAACTACTACAAAGGGTGCCTGTACAGGACTAGAACTAAGAAACAAGGGAAATTGGGATGAAAGACTTCCATCCAGGAGGCTTGGGAAAAGAGGAGAGAAAAATGTATTCAGAATACACAATGCATTTCATTTCAAGGGTAGTGGGGTGATGGTTTTAAACCAGTTTGGTTTTCACTCAGGTAGTTTGGAATGTGTGTAATGGGGAATGACTGATTCTAAAGTTTTAAGAGCAGCTCACGAAAACAAGAGAGGAGAATTGTGTGTGGAAGTGAGATTTGGGCAATAGAGTAGATAATGAGCATCAAGAATGCTGAGAAAATAACTCTAGATAAAGTCATTCATGCTTTGACTAGAGTAGGGTTTGTCTTTGGGAAGAGGGTGAGCTCAAGAGAGGGAGAGTATGGCTTGAGTTCCAAGGGGTGGAGTAAGAGGCACTTGGAGTAGAGAGGGACTTAAATTTCATGTTGAGAAAATATGTCAGGAAGACAAATGGGGCTTGTGTTTGGTGGTATCTCAAGTATGAGCTACTGAGACATCACCACACTGGAAGAAGGACTTCTTAGTGCACACCATGCTAGTGAGGTGTAAGGAGTAGCTCTTTGCTATTTTGCACTGGATAAAGAGTGAGTAAATCTATAAGTATTGTTGTTTCTTGCACTACAAGGAATGTAACCAACAGATTATTATATAGGCATAGGCTAAGTTAACCTAATGGTTGAACATGAAAGTCAACTGAATGGCTAAAACATTATCATTCTAGAAATTAAGATCCTGTGAATGTAGCAAATATTAATATTATTCGGTTAGACTCAATCTAAAGTAATGTTGTTAGAAAGGGATCTCTAGTTGGCAGTCAGTTTACGCCCTGTCCAAGTAGGGACCCTCACTTTAGTCAGGGTAAGTGAGATACAGAGCTCAGATAACCTCTGCTCACAGCCTCAGTAGCTTGGCACAAGCGGTCAGGCGGATCCCAGAAGCAATGTGTAAAGTATTTGTACAAACACACAGTAACACAGTGATACGTTGATTTCACTGATGCTCCGTTAATTTTTCAGCTGCGGTGCAGGCGCTGTGTCAGTTTTTTTCTGCCACTTGGCTTCAGTGCATAGATTTTCATCTTGGCTTCACCAGATTCTCCTTTCAAGGGCCCAGGGACTGGACATGGCACCACTTGGCAGGGTAGGGGTCTCAGCAAGAGAACCCAGGTGCTGGTAGATGAAGTCTCTGATGACCCGGAGACTTAAAAACAGGGGGCAAGCTCAGTCCAAGCCCTTGGAGAAACTTCACAAGCAGGATTTCTGAAAGTAAAGTCCAGTCCTTTCCCTCTTCAGGCAGAAGCACCAGCAGCAGGCCAGCACAGCAAAGCAACAGGCGGAGTGGCAGGTTCTCCTCAAGCATCAAGCTCTTATCCTTAGCAGAGGTTCCTATTGATCCAGAAGTAATCTGAAGTTGTGGGGTCAACAGTCCAATACTTATACTCATTTCTGCCTTTGAAGTAGGCAAACTTCAAAAGAAAGTCTTTGCAGTGCACAAGGCCCTGCCTCTTCCTTGTCCTGCCCCAGGCACACTCTAGGGGGTGGAGTCGGTATTGTGCAAGGCAGTCGCAGTCGCAGTCACAGCCCTTTCAAGTGCAGGTGACAGCTCCTCCCTCCCACACTAGCCTAGGAAGACTCATCAGGATATGCAGGACACACCTCAGCTCCCTTTGCATCACTGTCTAGAGAGAATTCACAAACAGCCCAACTGTCGGTCTGACCCAGGCGTGGATTCAGCAGCCAGACAGAGGCACAGAATGGCTAAGCTAGAAAATGCCCACTTTCTAAAAGTGACATTTTCAAACAGAAAATCTAAAAACCAACTTTACTAACGGAGGAATGTTTAAATTGTGAGTTCATAGACCCCAAACTCCACATCTCTATCTGCTCCCAGTGGGAACCTACACTTAAAAGATATTTAAAGGCAATCTCCATGTTAACCCCTGGGATAGATAGATCTTGCAATAGTGAAAAACATATTTGGCAGTATTTTACTATCAGCACATGTAAAACACACAAGTACATGTTCAACCTTTTAAATACACTGTACCCTGCCCATGTGGCTACCTAGGGCCTACCTTTGCAGTGACTTACATGTAGTAAAAGGGAAGGTTTGGGCCTGGCAAGTTTGTACACTTGCCAGGTCGAACTGGCAGTTCAAAACTGCACACACAGACACTGCAGTGGCAGGCCTGAGACATGTTTACAGGGCTACTCGTGTGGGTGGCACAATCAGTGCTGCAGGCCCACCAGTAGCATTTGATTTACAGGCCCTGGGCACCTCTAGTGCACTTTACTAGGGACTGACTAGTAAATCAAATATGCCAATTATTGATAAACCAATTATAAAAATAATTTAAACAGAGAGCACTTGCACTTTAGCACTGGTTAGCAGTGGTAAAGTGCCTAGAGTACCAAAACCAGCCAAAACGAATTACAGAATAAAAACAGGAGGTCAGAAGCAAAAAGTACATGAAACCATGCCAAGAAATTACTGGTCTAACAAAATGTGCATTTAAAATAACTGAGCAAGAGGAACATTGCTACATAGAGAAACATCTATTTTTGAAAGATTTACAAAGCCTCAGAGACACTAATTCTAGATGGTGACATTTAAAGCTTGGCGGCTCCAGACAACTGTCTTAATGAACAACCAGTGTCTAGAAACTTTACCTTGGTTATTCCTCCTTCTACTCAAAAATAATTTTGTTTATACTGTTGGATATACATGGTGGAATAGGTCAGTAAGAATTAAAGCAATTTTCCTTGTTGGCCCAGACGTTTGATGGGAAGCACATGGTGAGAAAAGAAGATAGTAAAAAGCCCAAAACAATGACCCTTCAGCAAAAAGATATACTATACAGTAAACCAAATAATAGACATTATGAAGAAAAGGAGACTCTATTTTTAGGTTCAGCCTACTGTCTGGTTGGAAAACACCTATAGTGGGCTTACCAGGACCTAACATTGGCTTACAGGCAGCCCATTGCTTACTTGGTTGGCTTTATTGTCACTCTTGTTTAGTTGCTTCTAATGCAATGGTTTTCCTTGTCCATCTTGTGTATGTCCTTCCCCTGGAGCATCATTATTTACAAACCTCCTGACAAGGATATTTTCACTGCACACTTTTAGGGAACTACTTTTTTTTCTTTTTGGTTGTGCATTCCTTCTCAACTGCATGTGTTCCACCTATCGCTTTCTTTTGTTTCTCTGCACTCTCCCCATCCAAATACCTGCCCCATCATGCTAAGTGTTTGCCCTCCCCAGTGGCTGCTCTCTCCTATGTACTTCTCCTTCAATGTCCATCAGCTGTTGCTCTCTTCCTTGTGCTTCTCCAGCCTGTGCTTGTGTTACTGTTTCTCTCACGTGCTTCTCCTCTTGCACCCCATCCTGCTCTCCCTTGTGCCTCCCACCCTCTCCCAGTCGCTTACGCAACCTGTTCCCCCACTCCCTACTCAATTTCCGTCCCTGACCACACCATTCTTTTTTTTAATATATATACACTTTTGGATGTCCACTCAGAGACATTACACTGGATCCCTGCCCAGCTTTACCTTGGGCTTCACGTGGACAACACCAGGAGAACACAAAGAAACATGAAGGACAACAACGGAATCACATTATATAAATCTGTGCCCAAGCGAGATGGGGGTGAGGGAGGGCACTACCTCCACGGAGAGGTACCACTCAACATGACACCTGAGAGGGAAGAAGATGTAATAGCATCCTGTGCTTGAATAAGTATTTGTAAATTGAATGTGTGGTTGTTTATAGTATAAATAAATAAGAAGTTTAAACAATATATATTTTCAGAAACCCCTAACTGCTAACAGCAGCTGCGTCACTGCATCTTTTTTATTAATACTAAAATTGACAAACAGCATTGCTTTCTACTGATGCTGTTCAGCGTCACTACAAATCATTAACAAAGCCAGTAGGTACCAAAGGTGGGGTCTTTTGGCTTTGTCAATGCTTGCTTTTCTCTGGGTCTGTAAGACGATCACCTGATCTTTAGCAAGACGTCCAATAATAGCAAATCCATTAACCATTTATCAGTAGAAGCAAACATTACTTTCAAAGTTTGCTGGAAAAAAATAGTGTCAAAATACAAATTATTGGAGGTTTCTGCTAACCATGGAAAATGATTCGTGGTCAATTCTGGATGAATATTTATACTGTATTGCCTCCTTTATAGGAGACTTTGACTAAGGGGGCGGTAAAACACAACCCAACGCTGTTACCAAGTTTTCCCTCTGAGTGGCCGTAGGCTCGTTGTGACCTATTCGACCTTGCTAGAACACAGAAGGATACACCGAGATTGAATTTGTGTCCATGACAAGCTGCCTTTTGTTTTTCTATTATGCAGTCCAATTTGTTGGACATGGGAGTTTTGTAGGGGAGACGGAGGTTAGATCTAAAGGTGGGGGGAGGAATTGATTTCTGTATTGCAACTTTTCTTTTTTTTAAATAAAATTCATTCAGTGCCTAAAGATCACCGGAATTATGAACGTTTTGATTTGCACATTTCCTAAGTCCACCATTAAACCAAACTGTCTGCAAGACAATTATGAAAAAAAGGTCATGTAATTTTTGGGGGAAGAGCGAACACGACTCTCAGTACTTAAACATATTTTCTTGCAGCTGCTTTGGTACATCATCCCAAGATGGCGGCGACGGAGGCCTTATCTTCAGGTGCTGTTGGGAACCGTCTGTCAGAAAAAGCACATCTGCAAGATTTGAATGAGCGCTTCAGTAATTACATAAAAAATGTGAGAACCTTGAGGGACCACTTAAGGCAGGTAAGGAAAGTCAACGCAGGCTCGTAGTAAGCAATTGGCATTCTGCTCACTATCTGTGCCCACATGTGCGTGTAATACAGTTGTGCTTTGGTGATCCTGCATTTACAGGGGTTGGATACTTTGGGAGAGATGCAAAAGGCACTTTTAAATACAATATTGTCAGTCTTTTTCAGTCTCGTTCAGGGTTTATGACTGTGAAGATCAAAGGTGTGCTTCTTTTCCTAGTAGGAGGACATAAGAGACATACCTCCATACTATTTGATGAAATGTCATCGGTGAACATTGGGCACTAGTACCTATTGAAAGTCATTTATTCGTTGAGGAGTTTGCAGCACTGCATGTCGCGTTTTGTTTACTTCAGAGCACTATTAGGAATAAAGTAATCTTTAACTTGCTGCAGCCGGAGTCATGTCGGTAATGGAGTCCAGTCCAATGTTCTTCATTGCAATTCCCAAATACGGGATCGTCCTCTGAAAGCCGGAACAGTTAAGTTTTCAGGTCCTTCCTGAAACACATGTAGTTTGGATCTGCTCTGAAGTTTGTGCTCACAATATTCCACGGTTTAGACCTCTGTATTTCTATTATCCCGCCCCTATGGTTGATACTGTTCAAGGCTCTTGTTGGGTGATAGTGTGTGCAGATGCAAAGTGTGTGGTGGATGTTAGTATTTGTAGTTATATTAGGCCTTGTGGATGGTGCAGAAAACTTGATCCCGGTGTCTACTGCCAGCCAATGTAGACCTCTTGGGGCTTATTTTATGTGGTCATTGCTCTTTAAGTGCAGGTATAGTCTGGCTTCCTGGGGTAAGAGATTTGGAGAGCTTTTTTGGGAGTCTAGTCTATCTGATGCAGTAGAACAGCCACCTCCAGGACTCTTGTCAACTCAATTCGATAGTCTATTCAGAGGAGTGGGAGGACTATGAAGAAAGTCAATCATCTTGACCTTTACCTTAAGTTAAGGGATGAAGCAGAGAGCTGCACCAAAAACCACCCAGCTCTTCTGCTGCACAATTCCAAGTGCACACCTATGCTCCCCTGTTCCTCACAATCTAGTGCTCTCCTGCTGAACATCATTCAGTGCTCTTATTAGATACATCCCCCACGGCTCTCCTGCAGCCTATCACACAGGTGCATCTCCAAGTGCTTTCCTGTAGAGCATGATCCAATGCTCTCTTGATGCACTTGAACAGGTTCTCCCCTGAAGTGCATGACCCAATGCTCCACTGAGGTGTATGGCCCAGTTCTCCCCAGATGCGTATGATCCAGTGTTCCCCTGGTGTGCATGAATGACCCAGTGCTCTCCTGATGAGCATGACCCCATTGTCCCCCTGAGGCATATGTCCCTCTGCTCTCCTGAAACCCATCACCACATGCTCCCTTGAGGCGCATGATCCATTTCTCCCCTGAGGCATATCAACTGTGCTGCCCTGTACGCAACACCCTGGGGACCGTGCATATTATTCTGTGTCCTGCTGAGGCATGTCACCCTGTTACATCGAAGGATGTATGACTGATGATCTGTGTGCATTGATGCCTGTATGCTTGTTGGTTTGTGAGCCTCGGTGCCTGCTGTCTTCTGTGCTTTTTGATAACGCAAATCTGCAGTAGTGTTGTGGGGTGTGCATGTCTGCATTCTCTGAATACTTTTTTTCTTGTATGTTGTGTGTCTCTGCGTGAAAGCTCTATATAAAAACAAAACCCAATGACTTTATCAGTGTTTGTTATTTTTGGACACACACATACGCTGTTGTTGTGTTCACATACTCTGTGTCATGTGTACCTACAATATGTATCGTAAAACATGTATCGTGCTGTTTAAACAAAATACATTTCAGTAATTTCAGTGGGGCCATGAGAAGACTGAGTAACTGACTGAGAGGTGTGTCAGTAAGAGCACTCACAGAATAATCACTGCTGCTTCCTACTGCCCCCTTGATATTTATTTGATGAACTTTCGGCAAATCACACCTATTTTGTTAAAACTGGGTAACCCGTGATCGGTGAAAGATAAAATGACGAGTGTGCCTAGGGAGAACAGTTCCTAAAAAAAAAGCTGAATTGCAGGACAACACACAAGGGACAGCATCTCAAGTCAGATAGGGGTAGGTGCAGGGAAGGTGGTGGAATCCACGTTCCTCAGGTTTACTTTCTTGTGGGAGTATAGTCTCTCTCCTAGGACTGGGGTTGGGTACCAGTGGAGGCTCATGATGGGGTGCATGAATCGGGCTTCTATATTTGACGTTATGGACCTAATTATGAGTTTCCCAGGGGCAGAGGGGAGGATTTACCGCACAGTAATTTCACATGTGAATTTACAGTGTGGTAAATCTGACCCAGCACTGTACAGTTATAAATTAATCCCCATGGAAGGGGAAATTAGTGTGTGGGGCAAATTGTTCTGATCAATAATACCATGAGGAATTCCCAAGTCTGTAGGGTTTACCACATACAGTCACCATCTGCTCTAGACAGATGGTGAGTGTATGCAGGGACCACTGTGTGGAGTGCAGAGTAGAGGGGATGAGATGAGGGAAGTAGGGTGGGAAGAAGGTGTTTTCTGGTAGGGGGAGCATTGTATGCCCCACGTCAGAATAAAACGTTGAGTGGGGCATGGCTACTGCTGCAAGCAAAGCCTTGTGTGATTTCCCTATGTGAAAATACAGCACAATGAAGCCGGGCATTATTCTCCCTCACCTGAAAAAAACAATGTAAGAACTGACCCACTTGGAATCAGGTGAGGCAGAACTTCATGAGGGCATTCTGCTCTGCTTGTCTTGTTATAAGCTCTTGTGATGTGAAGGAATTTAATTCCATGCACATTATAAAAGCAAGGGTGGTTACGCAACCACATACTGTGGTACACCAGCTGATTTGCTTTACCGTCTAACTTTTTGATGTTTGCTCTTTGTTTCCTGTACCAGAAGGACGTACTTAGTTTTGCCTATTGTTTCCTTACTTTTTAATTTCTGTTTTTGTGCTTTCATCTGAATAGTTTTTGATTGAATATAATTTTGAACCTTACATTCTACATTCATTTGTTGAAAACCGTTGGGTCAAAAAATTAATTTGGCACGTTTTAGTGGTTTTTGCATTATAATTGATTGTTCACTGTTGCTGTTCATTGAAAAATTGAATACGCTTTCACATGCTGACTCAGAGCAATTGTCGCCTGAATTAACGAGCTGGATAATGGAGTTAGGAAAGGTTGTTAAGAACCATAAAACGTACTTCTCTCAAAGGTTGCAGTTAGTTTTTATTTTTTGTCAGACAATATTTGCCTGAAATAACTAAGCACCATTCAATTGCCACACTACCATGACATCACGAAAGATGTTTACAACTAGTTCAGACCACCATTGCTAAAAAGAACAAGCACTGTCAATGTGTTTGGCTTGCCAAGGTGGTGTGATAGTTATACGTTTATGTTTTTTTGCAAACATATGACCCAAAATAAAGAATGAAAGAGCATTCACTAATGTGGCTGTTTTACTAGTGAAGTGTTTTCAAATAACATGCCTTTTATTTGTGCCACGCATTTTATTATTATTATTATTACTATTATTATTATTATTATTATTATGTTTGTGAGGCAAGAACAAATTACCAGGTAACCAAGGACTCCATTTGCAGGCAGCTAAAATGTTACAGTAGCTCACAAAAACTTTGTAACAGCAACTTTAAAACTATGCAGCATCTCAAGTGCAGGCAAAATAAATAGCCAGTATTAAGATCACTACAAAGAGAGGAAATGAAATAAAACAGACTTTTAATCAGATTTGCCACTGAACCGAAAGGTGCTATATTGAAATGGATGGGAACAATGTATAAAGGGTACACGTAGTCAGTCAAAATGAAGAGAGTCAATGAGGAAAGTGAGCTTACCCATTGCCCCATGTTATATGCTGTCGTGGGCAGAAGTAAAATGTGAAGGACAATTTAACAAACCATTAGATGAAACCTCCTAACCAGAAGCCCCTTGATGTCTATAATTGTGTGTGAATTTTTGTACCATCAATAGAGTCTGATTTAAATTTGGCAGATGGGTTGCAGGTGGGTTGCTCTGTCACAAACATGGCAGAGATCCCTTTGGCCCTATCACAAGTGCATTATGTCCTATGGCACTTGAAATGAGGCATAGGACACATTTTTGATGGAGTAACCCATCTGCCAAGCCCCACCTCTTTGCTTCTGGCTGTTCTAAAACAAGCGCCCCAAGAACACCTTCACCCTGTAGGCACACTACATAAGGTATGCCCAATAAGGAAAACATCCAAACCTAAAAAAGACCCAATAAAACAAAATGGGCAAAGAAAACAAGCACCTTAAGAAAAACTTTGAAGAATACATTCAACCACTTAGTCCCACAAAACTCCCCTTACTCATTGCAGAAAGGACTGGAGTATGCCGTAAAACATACCCAGTCCACTTCCTTCACCCAGCAACATCAATGTTGAATTGCATGAGCACTTACTTCCTCCACTACACAAACCCTACATCATCACTTAAATTCTCTTTACACTGCCCGCTTTTAGTTAAAAAGTCCTCTAAAAGGCTGGGCCCAGTGAACTTCAAAATCATTCTTTGGTAGTGCTGTTGTTAACATCAAACTCATCTAGATCTACAGTACTTGGAAGATATGTGGCAAAAGAAACAGAATATCAGCTTTAGCCTGGGAACCGACATACAAACTATGTTCTTGACCTTGATGTACACACAGGACTCTATTAAAAAAAATAAACTAGCATTTTAGTTTACACCTAAATTTACCATTATGAATAGGGCCCATAGTTATCCAGGCACTGATGATGTTAAGAACGTAATATGGAACCCTTGTGAGAGGCCATGTGGAATCCTTATTTACCTAGAGGTAACCAGTGCAATAGGCTTTTGTCAGGCTGATACAGTATGACCATAGGTCTAGTCTTCACACATTGGCCCACATTCGAAGGCTTTAGTATTTTTTTTTAAGGTGGTCTGCCTAACATACAAATCCTTTCACCTAAATAAATGGTATAACCTACCAAATTTACACCAATCGTCTTAAAGAATCTGGTCACTGAACAGCAATGTGTAGCAAACCATCTCCAAACTATTCCCCTAAGGCTGGTCTCCACAACCTGATTGTTTTAAATGCTGCGCCTCTCGGCTTCTTATCCTTTTATACACTGTCTACTCTCGGTCAGTATCCACGCTCAGCGGAAATTCCACAGCTAAAAGGGTATGGCAAGGCAACATGTTTTCTGCCAAGTACCTAGGTACCTTTGTTCCAGCTGAATGGGTATATGTGTCAAGTTGCTTACTCGGGTTGACTAGCAACGGGCTTTACACCACATTGCCCATATAAATAAACCTTCTCAGGACCTGGCTGCATTATGCCCTCTTCTCACCTGTGCATTCACGTTCAACCTCTGTATTTCTGACCAGATGTTTCCTAAGTGATGGGCCTGCTGACCACTGCTCTCACTGCCTCTGTCACCTCCCCATCTCTGCCTTTCTGATTATCTTCTGGAAACTACAACCTTCCTGGCTTCTAGGCACATTGTGTGGCCCTTAATACTCCAAGCTGGTCGTTTGAATGGAAAATAAACTTCTGTGAACATTAGAGGGCAAAAAGGCTCCTTCCCCAAGTTCCCAGAACAAAGAGTTCTTTATGGGTTAGGTATGTTGATATTTTCTAGGGAACTGTGAGCTCAACCTTAACCCAGAGTTCAGAACTTCTAGGAAGAATGAGAAATTATCATATTTGTTGTGCCTCTAACATATTCTTCTTAAATAACAATATCAAGGTTGACATCAATTCTACTGAGTTCCAATATTTGTCATTACATGAAGCTGTTGTATGCCAGGTATAGTAATATATCTTCTCCAGGGTCTCATAAAGGTTTTTCCTGAAGAGTTATTGTTAATTTCTGAAAGTCAACTGTCCGCTTTACTTCAATTGGAATTTAGGATTTCACAGGCAAGGGTGCAGGTTATTGAGATAGGTTATTGAGATAGTATTTATCGTTACCTGGATTTAACAAACTAACTCACGGAAATCCCAGAATGCGAAGCCACGGCACAGTCTCTCTGTGCTAGCGACAGTACTTGTTGTTCAACTCTTGAAACTTTTGGTGTCAACAAATGAAAAAAACTTTTGCCAAGCCAACAGGTCTGGCATTGACCTGCTCTTTAAAGCCGGGCCCATTGGCTTTGCCTGTAGTTGTTGCATTCTGTTACTTGTAGTCCTGCATTTTCTAATAGGAAAACTACATATACCAGAAAGCAAAAAAGAAACAGACAATATAATAATCTTTGTAACATCTCTTCTGATCCGAAGTTTTTCAATGTGCACCCATCCAGATACCAGAAACACTGGAACAAACTATGACTTGTCCAATGTCACCCGGGGTGTCAGTACGGAAACGAGGCTCAATTCTAAGAATTCATAATTTTAAATTCAATTGTCTGACAGTTGAACCAAACGTCCTGCCCGCTGCCTTCACGGCCCCACGCGGATCGACGCAAAGACAGATCCTAAAATGTAAATAGAGTAATAGAGAGAGAGAGAGAGAGAGTGTCTGTGTGCATGTCTGTGTGTTCGCTTAAAGTCTCCTTGTTGCCCTTCATCTCAGAAGTATTGCGATACTTTTGAGGATCGTCTACTCTAGTCATCCAAAGAGCTGCTGTTTGGGGTACCAGTGCTGCTACTGCCTCAATTATGGTGTTTTATCCCTGCTTCAAAGCCCTTTCTTATTCAATGTATGTCCATCCTGGCATGCCCCACTGACAGTATGGCAGCGTCCCTGCCAGTAGCGACTGCCACTGAACGAGGGTGGTGGGACAGGGGGAGTTAAAAAAAATAAACAATTAAAAAACACCTTCTCCTTTGGGAAACACTTTGGTCTCTCCTCCGTCCCCGTTCTCTTCAAAGCAGCAGCACAGGCACCAGACTCGCCTCAGCCAATCATGACACTGCTGTCACCAGTGTGACAGCAGCATCGTGATTGGTGTGAGCGGGCTGGTTTGACGAACACACAGGGAGTGGGACCCTGTGCACTTTCTCCTCCCGGCTGTGCAATACAGCTGACTGGAGAAATGCAACACAGCCGGCCAAACAAACATGCAGCCTTACGGTACTCATACCCCTCCTCCTCCAGCCCCGCCCTAACCTGGCTCACAATGACAAATAAAATGATAACATTTAGTATTATTTCATTTTTCCTTTTATTTAATGAGTGGGGCGATGCTCCTCTGGCTTAGCGGAGGAGCCGCTGCTGGTCACTGGGAAGTGCCAGAAGTGTTGCATTAAATGTACATCACTGCTGCTGAGAAGTGATAGCATTATACCTTAGAAATATTGCAATGGTGCTAAGAATGAATGTGCTGCAGTGTGCCCTTTGTTGTGGTAACTCGTGTTCAGATCTGAGTTGAAGCATGGCAATAAAAAACAGAAGTTCTGGCAATTTCCATTTAACAGTACTGCAGTCACACCCAAACATGATCATGTCATTGCCAGCTGTATTTTGTAGTTGATATTTTTATACTTAACATAGTAAGAATGTAAAATTGGGAGACAAATTAATTGCTTAACGATCTGTACAGGGTTTCTTTTAATGACTGTAACGGTATATTTACCGATTTTAAGGGGTATTTTAACGGATTTGATTGATTTCTTTTTGTATCATTGGACAATATGTATTGATGTTTTTGTGCTTTTATGGTCGTTTGGACCTAATAAAGATTAATAATAAGAATGTAAAATTGAGATTTTCCTAGCCTTGGTGTCTGAAAGGCTAGATTTTATTAAAGACACAGAGGCGAGTATTATGCAGTCTTTTCTTGCTTTAATTTTCAATAGCAGCCAAGTAAAAAACTACAGTTCCCAGTGAAAACAAACTACAACAATGACATCATATATGAACAACCAATAGGATATCGAACACCAGTATTTATATCTTAACTGCGAGCAACAAGCCCTCTTTTCTTGATGCGAAACTAAAGAGGAAAAGTAACAAACAAAACGGCATTAAAAATAGAAACCAATGTCACAATGTCCCTGCAACAATCCCGAAAATGGCGAAAGCGGAGTGCAGCCTGGTAAGAGTGGATGCTGAAGGCCGAATCCAAAGTCGGTAGGAGTTGTCCGTGTGAATCATGACGAGCCAACGCTGGAAGAGGGAGTTGGCACTGAAATAAAGGGTTAGAAACAGTGGTGGGATAATACTCGCCTCCGTGTCTTTAATAAAATCTAGCCTTTCAGACACCAAGGCTAGGAAAATCTCAATTTTATTACAAGACCGGAGGCTCATATTATGCATGTTCAAAGCATAGCAATCACTGAATATGAAACATGAGAAATCGGCTTACAATAAAAAGTTCTGAAAGTACTTTCATTAGACCAATCTGCAGACTTGAGAATATCCTGTAAAGAGGATCCTGCCCAGAAAGCGCGAGAGGCCATAGCCCCTCTAGCCGAATGGGCACCGAAAGACCCTACATCAATGCCAGCTAGGGACATGATCCATTTAACCCAACGAGCCAGAGTAGGGGAAGAAACAGGGTTATGGGTCTTCTGAAAGGAAATAAGTAGTTGGGAGGCAGAGGATGATCTCAAATCTGCAGTACGAGTCACATAACGTTTCAAACAATTTCCAACACATAGTTTGGGTTGAGAGGGAAAAAATTGATAATTAACACAAGCTAAATTAATTTTAGTAGGTCTCTTGATCTGAAAAGAAACACCAAGGGGGGAGAAGAAAAAGGAAGTAACATCCAATGCCTTAACATCTGAGACACGTTTGATAGAGACTAGACACAAAAGCATGGTCAACTTGGCCGAAAGCTGTTTGAGAGAGAGCAAATCATTATCTGGCCAAGTGGTGAGAAATTGTAATACCAGATTAACGTCCCACATGACATTATATTTAGGAGATGGTGGAAAAACGTATCTTACTCCCTTTAATAATTGGCAGATGAGAGGATGTTCACCAATTGGTCTGCCATTGACTCTTTGATGTTCAGCAGAGATGGCAGATCTGTAAATATTAATAGTGCGATAGGCCTTACTTTGGGAGGCTAAGGAAGCCAGGAAATCTACCACTAATACTACATTAGCTGAAAAGGGATCTGAATTCCTGTCCACCAGAGCCTGCGGATCTGGCCTCCAACTGAAATAGGAAGGAAGGTGGGAGTTGAGGCGAGAAGCGAAAAGATCTATGGACATTTCGCCAAAGATGGAAGTAAGATTCTTGAATATTGAAGGGTGCAATTGCCAATCGCTGGAATCGTTAAGATGTCTGGAATACCAGTCTGCTACCGTATTCAGCCTGCCTGGCAGAAACACTGCCTTGACCGAGATCCAACGGGGAAGACAATACTCCCAAAGATGTTTCGCCAGAGTGGAGAGAATCTTGGACTTGGTACCGCCTAGATGGTTGATATACCTGACCGCAGACAAATTGTCCATCCTTACAAGGATGGTGCAACTTACTCTGTTTTTTGCAAAAGTGCGGATGGCAAAGGAACCTGCAAGCATCTCTAAACTGTTTATGTGCAAGAAGGACTCCTTCAGAGACCATGCGCCTCCAGTCGAGAACTGACCACATCTTGCGCCCCAACCGGTCCGACTTGCATCGGATTCTAATACAAGATCTGGGGTGGCAGAGAAGATAGTTCTGCCATTCCAGGCGTCTAGATGTGTCAACCACCATAGAAGTTCTTCCTTGGATTCGGCATCTAGGACCAAGGGATCCGAATAAGCGAGGCCCTTGTGAAGATGGCGGATCTTGAGCCGTTGAAGGGCGCGATAATGTAAAGGACCTGGGAAGATGGCTTGGATAGAGGAAGCCAGAAGTCCTACCAGACGTGCCAGAGTCCTGAGGGAGATGTGAGGAAGGGATAGGGATTGACGAATCTCTTTTTTGATTAAGGATACCTTGTGTTGAGGAAGCTGAAGCACCGACTGAGTAGTGTCTATTAGAAATCCGAGAAATTCCAACTTCTGAGTCGGAATTAGAACCGACTTCTGAAAATTGATAAGGAAGCCTAAGCTGAGAAGAAGGTTCTGACAAAGCTGAAGATGGTCTAGAAGAAGACGTTTGTCTTGTGCCATCAAAAGAAAGTTGTCTAAATAAAGGATTGGACGAACCCCGTGAGCGTGGAGAAAGGCCGCAACAGGTTTGAGAATTTTGGTGAAACACCAAGGAGCGGAAGAAAGCCCGAAAGGAAGAACTCTGAATTGATAAAAGGAGTCTAGCCACTGGAATTGAAGGAATCTCCTGTGCGAGTGATGAATTGGCACTGTGAGGTAAGCATCCTGAAGGTCTAATCTGACCAGCCAATCGTATTGAAGCAGAATGTCCCTGAGATGGAGAATAGTTTCCATCTTGAAGTGTCGGTAAATGATAAAATTGTTGAAAGCCTTTAGGTTCAACACTAAACAAAATTTCTGATTTTTCTTTTGGACAAGGAAGATGGTGCTGAGGAAACCCGAAGGGTCGAACAGGACGGGTTCTATAGCATGCTTGGAAAGGAGAGACTGGATTTCGTCGCGCAGAAGCTCGGTTTGATCTTGGGAAAAAACTAGGGGAAGAGGAACACGGGATTGAATTGGGGTTTGGTAAAACTCTAACAGGTACCCTTGAACGGATTGAATTACCCAGGGATCTGAAGTGAGAGAAAGCCATGAATTTAGAAACAGAGCCAATCTGCCTCCTACTGGAGGAAGGCCAGAACTGAAAACACTTACCGGAGGTTTGGTCTCCCCTGTTGGCGTAGCCCCTGTGACGATAGCCTCTTGATCGACAGGGGTAGAATCTTGGCTTGTATCCCGTGTAGGTCTCAAGCTGGGATTGCTGATTGTAGGAGTCTCTGTTGGCATATTGGCCTCTGATGGAGCGGCCGGCAAAGCGACTCCTGCCTTTGCCGGCCCTGGCAAAAACCCGAGATGAGAAGATTTTTTGCATAGAAAGTTGGGCCTTGTCCAGGGAGGCAAAGGTGGACACATATTTCCCAAGTTCTTTGATAAAAGAATCCCCAAATAGTTGGCCCTTCGCCGACGGGCCATCATCCTTGGAGGCTAAAGAAGCCAGCTTAGGATCAATTTTCAACAGGAGACTTTTCCTCCTTTCAATGGATAGCTGAGTATTGGCATTGCCCAACATGCAGATAGCGCGTTGCGCCGAGTTCGAGAGGACTTCAGGGTCTACTGGACTGTTATCCATTTTGGCTTCCTCCGCCAAATCAAAAATTCTGGTGAGAGGGCCCACCAAATCCAGGAGCTTGTCCTGACAACCTGACCAAGCTCTATCAACACCTTTCTTAGGATCCTTGCCAAATTTGGTAAAAAACATGAGCATATTGGGATCAATAACCGGGGTAGAAGTAATGTTATCCGGTAATGAGGGACGAGGACATTCAGACTTAAGCTTATTGCGGGTAGCTTTGTCGAGGGGATGGCATAAAAAGAATGATACATAGTCAGCCACATGATCAGATGGGTTCCACTCCTTTGAATTTGGATGAACCATGAGGGAAGGGTCAAACAAGGGTTCGCCAGCATGGTCAACCAACACATGAGACACAGGGTGAACGTCACCACCGTCACCAGGAGAAATTTTACGCCTTTTCTCCAGAGACCCACACGAAAATGGATCCGAAGATCCGTCCATATCATCAGTATGACTAGGAGAGTCATCATCGTCATCATCAGTGTGTCTCAACTGTGTAATAGGAAGGAGAGGGAGGGGGACCCAATTTAAATACCTCTCGGGTGGAAGGACCAGAAGAAACGCCTTTTGACGGCACCAGGAGGGTAGCCGCACGTTTCTTGCCTTTGTTAGAAGGCACTTTAGAAGAAGACATCATTTTGGAAAAAGAGGCTTCTAAATTTTTTGTTATATCAGACATAGAAACAGCCACTGCCTGCCTGACTGAATCTTTGATAAAAGATTTCAAATTCTCTTGAAAGACTTGGGAATCTTCTTCCTCAGCCATTGTGGCCACAAGAGAATATATTAAATTTAGAAAAAATAAGTGTATTAAAATATTTAAACTTGAATTTAAGAGGAACTGGTAAAAAAGGGGTTAAATGTGAGGAGAAAAGAGAGGGAGTGGCCAAAGGGGCAGGAACCAGGAAATAGGGGCGGTTACCCAACGAAAGACAGTCCTGAAAGGAGACCGTGTGGGGAAAGCGTCAGAGTAGCAATGGACAGAGAGCTGAGACCAACCGAGGAAAAAACGAGCAAAAATACGCTAAAAATGCCGGTCCCAGCGCGAGTTCTGTCAAAGAAGGTACGCCAGGAATGTAAAAATGATCGGAATGCGCGCGCGTGCACCCGCGCCTCTACAACGGCCGAAAACGACCGTTGAAAGACGCGCTGCTCAAAGAAAACAAGGCGCGCGTCTAAACAGAATACACGTTCGTATGCAATTAAACATTGTTATTTCAAGAAATAAAGTCAGAATAATGCACTTAGTACAACGTTAATATGAAGTGAAGAAAAATAATGGAGATACTTATCTTGACTGCGAGCAGCAAGAAAAGAGGGCTTGTTGCTCGCAGTTAAGATATTAATACTGGTGTTCGATATCCTATTGGTTGTTTATCTATGATGTCATTGTTGTAGTTTGTTTTCACTGGGAACTGTAGTTTTTTACTTGCCTGCTATTGAAAATTAAAGCAAGAAAAGACTGCATAATATGAGCCTCCGGTCATGTAATAAAATCAATATTTATGTCCTCGATATTTTATGGCAATAGTTTGCATTGTAGTGTTTTTGTTGATCAGATGTCATAGAAGTGCCTCCAAACCCCATGGGCAATGCTGGAGATGCTGTGTCTGCTGTGGTTGTGACCGAGGGTCCAAACACATTGAAAGCATCTTTCTGTCATGAGTGGCCCTGAAGATATTTGTGTCTCAGAGCAGACCCAAGAAACTAAAACATGTAATGACTCTGACACACAAGGAGAAACTCCCGGCATGTCTATCCCATAGTTTTGTTTTTTACCTAACAATCTACCACTTTGGGAGCTTGTTTGAGTAAAAAAAAACAAAGAACGCAGAGGGGTGCAAAAATGGCACCGGCTTGGCCTTCAGCTGTGCCTAGAATGCGTCTGTCTCTGGGGTCCCAGTGATCCTAGCCAGGCTGGTAGGAATGTCTATATGTATTGGGTGGCCCTACACCAGGGAGGAGGTGGCAAAATCCTCCACTGACTGTTAGAACTGTTTGACCATCTAACAGTGTCTCAATCTGCATACATGAGTACTGCTAGCACATAACTGCTAGCTTTCAATACTCTCATACAATATTGCCTCATTGATCCAAGGAATCAAGCTCAATTCCTATGGTGAGCTGCTCAATTGAGCCCTTTGTCTTGAAGTGTCATTGTCACAGGATCAGCTTCAGATTCACACTGTGTGTGTTAGTAAAACTCATGTTTGAAATAGGAACATAGAGTAGTCCGGTTGAAAATTTCTTTAATGGATGAAACTGCGAAGGCTTACTGAATTTAGGGGACAGTCTACTATAACTACTACTTTGCTTTGTGGGAGGCTGTACAAAAAGGTATGGAGCAGGTGTGACTTTTCACTGCTACTTCACTGATTGTAGTGTAATTTTTGATTGACTTGACTAAGTAAGTGTTTCCTGGGATAAGGTTAGCACTTAAACTATTCTTACCGGTTTCTTGTCAGTTATGTTGATGCTGCACAGGCAGAACTGGGAGCAGCTGGACAGGAACAGAAGACTGACAAAGAAAATCTAACTAATAAACATGCTCAATAAGTGTTTTATTTTGGTCCCATCACCTTTTAGTTTCTTTTTGGCTGATGACCCTCAAGTGGTTGAAAACTCTTGTTTTTAGGGTTGAGCGCGCAAGGCGCTCTGTCCCTGGTGTAATCTCTCTACAGGCTTTTAACCATGCCCATCAGGTTGGTTGGGTCGTGGGCTTGCCTTTTAAAATTAGCTTGATTTCATTAGTGAAAGGCGGGCATACGTCATGCTGTTTCTGGGGTGTTTAGCCCTCCTGGAGCGCACCGGCCAACTACTGAAAACATATGAGGCTCAATGTTTTCCGTATGGTTTTTGGACTACTTTTTATTTTTATTTCATAGGCAGCGCAATCTCGCTGGGCAGTAATCGAGCGCTGTGCATGACATCGACCCTGTTACATGGATAATTGCACTTTTGCCTGTTTCATGGATAATTGCGAACTTCTGTTTCATTTTGTGTGTCTGCTTCGCGCTCATGGCGGCCGACGGCTCACTTATGTGAAACCGTATTACTTTTCCCTTTATGTGGCAAGAAAAGTCCGGTTAGGAGTTTAAAAAGCTAAATAGCTCTAACTCAAGCAAACACGAGACCCATTGCATTGCAAATGCTTGTTTCTCTCCTGCAATGGGGAACGGGAATGCAGAGTGTTTTCTACATATGAGCAATCTCGCCACATTAGACTATTTTCCAGTAAGGATCAGAGGAAAACCAATGGTCTACAAAAATATTGTGATCTGAATAATTTGAAGAATAATGTTGATACAAAAAAAAAAGTCAAATTAATAATTTATATTTGGAAAAATGTTTTTCGTTCCAGGTGGTGTTAAAAGAATAATTAAGAGATTAATTAAAGCTATACAAATCTAGGAATGTTATTTATGAGCTCCCTTTTATGGAAAGAATAGTAGGAAAGTGTGATGGCAGGATTCTTTGCGCTCTGGGTCTGTCCTGAGATTTGATGCCCTAAAAGGAAGGTTCTCAGCACAAACCCTCCTAAAGGCAAACCAATGGTAAGCATTTGCCATTAGCTTCTTCTGGATCACAGATGCTGACGCTGGTTAATAACCTTGATTTTCATAGATTTCAGGGGACAATGTTGTAAAATAGGACTTCCCCTCGTTCAGGGAATAAGAGCAGGATACAGAGTGCGTTCAGACAATTTCTAGCCAAAGATAATGTGTTAAAATGTAGGCCCTCTTTGCTAAAAGATGAGTCCAGTAAGGTTTCATCACTATGCTGGCAGGAACTTTAAAAGCAGGAAACTGTTTGTAAAGGCAGCTCTGGGGACATATGAGGCATATGGAAGTCATTTTGCTTGGTCAAATGTGTCCTGCGGGTTTGGTCCCCTGTCTTGGAAGAGACATATATCAAAGGTAGCACTGAGTCAAATTTTAAGTAAAGATTCTGCCTATCTTCAATCTATCAATCAATCAATCAGTGATTTATAAAGCGCGGATAGTTACCTGTAGGGTCTCAAGGTGCTCTATAACACGAACTCGGCTCTTGGCAGGATTCTTCATTGTTTATTTGAATTTTAGATTGTAAAGGTCTGAACTGAAATCTGAACAAGGCGCATTAATACTTTTAGCAGGAAATCGAATTTATGTAGGCAATTCTAGGGAATGAGGGGAAATATACTTGTAATGGGAGTATGAATTTTTTGTACAACAATTATTACTGGTTTTCCTTGTTTCGTGCTAAGCTATTTTTTTAGACTGTTTTTAAACCTAATGTTATAATCGTATAGCAGCTGTTGATCTTTTTATTAACATGAAATTCTACAAGGCTGATTTTTTTTTTAATACCCTCTTCTTATTTAAGCTGTCGATTGTATTAAATGATTATTTTTCAAAGTGCAGTAACGTTTTCAGGGCACTCACCACCAAACATTAACTTACTAACACGTCCCAAACCGATTCAAGAAGCAGCTGTGAAAAATTGTCTTTAAAGCTCACCTTCCATTTAACCTTTGCGAGTAAGAAGCCGTCAGGCTTTGGAATGGTAAAGCAGCAACGCTCCCACAAGTATAATGAAGAGTAATGTATGAAATGTGGCTTTTTCTATTCACTAAACACTGTAAAACATGCCTTCCTTGGGATTATCTTCCTCAGAGAATAGACATGAATGATAGATTATTTTGTTTTTATTCAAACTACCTAGCATACATGCCGACACATGTTTCAGGCACACCAGAAGGAGTATCCTCGATGAATGGGACAAAATTATAGTAATAAAAATGTCTTACCAAACTGCTGTCAGGGACCTATTACTTTAGGTAGGCCCGCCGCCTCGAAGAGCCTCTCTAAGGAGGCCTCAAGCTCATTGACTGGCCAGTCACTTTTGCAAGAGTATTTTACTCAGCATGAACTAACATTGCTGCTCCCTAGCAAACATAAACAAACAGTCTCAAGCCGCTCAAGGTCAGAACTCTGACAGGCTGATGTCTATCCATCTGAAGATGTTAATTATCCTTAAAGAAAATCTCATGGAGGACACCAGAAACACTTTTGTGTGTTATTTAAAAAATCATAAAGCCATTTTCTGATGATTCTAAACGTCACAAGTCTATATATCAGGCCCTCAATGAGGCTACTTGGATCTGCATTTGAGTGACAGCCCAGACCCATAGAAAGGAAACTCATGTAGGATGATGCTCCGGAAACGTGGACCTGTCAGAGTGAATATTTCTGGGACAAAAATAACCTCTGCATGATTCCAAGTTGCTGGGATGCCTTTATTTTTTATCCACCTTTACAGTCATGTTCACCATAGTGAACAGCCCACTGAGGGTTCTCCTATTCATTGACTTCAAGGCCTGACAGCTAGGTTCAGAGGTCGAGGGGGCACGTAAAGTGCACCCCTCTTAGAGAGAGTTGTAATTGCTTCTCTGTTTAAAGTTTGAGAGACAGATAGTGACAGCAGCGCAATTGTGGTGACAAGACTGGTCTTTTTACCAATACTACTGTGAATGAATTGGCTACTGGGTTCCGAAGAGTTAAAAGGTCATTCAGCCCTTCCTCTTCTCATTTACATCCAAAATGTCTGGGACATATGCAAGGGCACAAATACACCTGTCCAATGGACTCCACCTATGTGTGGTCTTCAAGATGATGGCTGGCCTTGTGAATGACTGTCAGGATACACGCCCACCATGCCAGCCTGCACATTTTACATTCCTTTTCTTCCCGCACCAAAACACAGTTTTTCTGTGGCATACTGACACTTCCACTTTGTTTGCTATGATTTGCATTCTTGAAGATTTGTGTTTCTTATTAACGTTTCTTCTGAACCTGCACTTTGATTGGTCAGGACTGACCATTAGTACTGAGTTTTTTTTTTTAGAAGTACGTGATTTCATGATTTTTTAACTTGCAAGGTGGGAGCTGCACCCCAGAGCGGCAGAGGACTGCATCCAGGGATAGAATTCCACTACTACACGTGGTCGTTCAAGGCTAGGATTAAGCCAGAGTCAAAATCCTTAAGGAATGTTACCGGGAGCAGTCTGCAAGGAGAGCACTGCCTTCTTGTGAAGAAGATGCTGCACTGCATCCTTCAGGAGGAGAGCCCACTGTTGTAGAGTACAGCGCTCAGGTGACTGAGGGAACCTGTGAGAGCCTGCTGCAGGATGTGAGGTCGCCTCAGCCAGCTTTTCAGGAAGACATCCAACATCTGCATCTCACCATCATGGCCTTTGGAGCAGTACTTGTCTGTAGGCATTGTGAGAGTGAACCTGCTTTGTCCCCACCCTTCCACCCCATGCAGTGGTCAGCCTCTGGACTGTTGGCCACTAGACTATAGTCGAAGTATCGATCCACAAAAATAGTGAATACAAAACATCAGCTAGCACTATATTATCAATGTTAGTATCTATAGGGAAGTGTCGATTTAATATTTTAACTCCATATCTGCTTATAGTGATGGCACATTAGCAGTGGCTATTTGGATTCAGTATTTTTCTAGGTAGATATTTCAACTACATTGTAGTTACCTCCCATCATCAGCGTACAGTGTCAACTACCAGCAGAGTTCTTGACCAGCACATCAGCTCTCCCCTCGCCCACCCATCCATGACCCCCGTCTGGGGTTCAGAGAAATAGGTAGAGCAGCTCATCTCAAGTCCAAAACTATCGACTACGTCTTTCTTTTTTCCGATTCTGGGAATGTTTGCGTGGCATCGCAGACCCTGGCATAGAGAAAATTATTGAAAGTTACCCAACCCTACATTGGGCAGAACGTGGCCCAGGACATTGGAGCACTCTAGAGCAGAACCAGACTATGTTACCCATATTCTTTTACTTTTTGTAAACATAGAGTTAAAGTGATTTGCCCAGAATCACAGAATGCTGAGCCCGGCGTGGTTCATCATATTCTAAAGTCGGCAGCTGTGATTACTTGGCCACATCTCCTGTGAATGGATGGGTGGATAAATGAAAGCATTAACACAATTTTTTGCTTTTTGCACTGTTAACGCGTCCCTTTATGTCAATTTTATACACATTAGGACTCGTTTTAGGCCGATGAATCTTTTGACCCGGTGGTGAGACACCGTAGAACAAGATAACTGATCAATATGTCAAGCAATATGTTAATGACGTTATCAACATATATCACCACGATATACTTTACTTTGGATGAAGACATTTATTAAACTATCGGCGCAACCATGACCTTTCAGCCATGAATAACCACACCTTTATTGAAGTTTTGTGAATTTTATTCCCTATTGATTCCAATCTAATAATAAAAGTGTCAATCTCAAAACCAAGAAGCAAATGAACAAAGTCACAACACGACAGCTATGATAAGACTTCAATGATGCAAGGATTTCAAACATAAAGGTGCCAACGTAAGATTTGCATAAGTCAGATACATCTCAGTTCAGCATAGCACAATGTCAGTCACGTCTATTTGCGTCAGTCAAAGTGATTACCTAGCCTAACCTTTAATTAGCATCAGCATGTTGGGCTTCATGCAAAATAATTTGGAACACAAATTTGGAAAACATCTGACTAAGGTCTCTATTAAAAAATACAGCAGTTGGTACCTAGAAAGGAAAAGCAAACAGACAAATTACAATAGCATTGTCATAATTACCCTCCTCGGAATAAGTCAGCATACAGGATCAGTCTTCGTCTTCAGGACATCAGTTAGATCGCCAACAGTTTATTTCATCTAAGGGACAGGGGACACTTCCCTCATAAGGAGGAGAAGTGTAAAGGGGCAGTCTATGGATGAAGATGGTCTTGTCTAAGTCTCAAATCACCAAACAGAGTGACAGAGTTTTTCACAATACATTCCCCCAAAATTCTATTGGATAATCGCTATACCCCGTTATCTTTAGCCTATCAAATTATACATTAGGTAATCCAAATTGTCACCCCACGATAATTTATAACGTTTGATTGGTCTTCATAATTGACGTCTTCGTAGGTGGCACATCCGGGGTTACTTCATCCTTTGGCACGTTCTTCAGGTCAAAAGTTCTCTTTTCCAGGGTAAAACATCCTTGAATGTTTCTACAATTGTTGCAATACGTATAAAACTTATACTAAGGCAGCTAGCATGCGGATGGGAATAAGGCATCACTTGCAACATAAAACAAAGGAAAAGAACACATGCTGGGTCATGGCCTTTTGCGAATCAGTACACTGAAAAAACAGAAAAATGTGCTTTAATAAGAGAGCTACACGGCTAAAACTTCAACTCACGCTAATTTAAGGCCTACGGTTCTAATGCAATCTTCGTAGGAGTTAACATATTCAATTAATCATAATGCAAGCAATTATTTCTTACAGTCGACAATTTATGTGCACAATAGTAACTTACACTTATAATCATGTTAAGAATACATTTAAACAAATAATATTTTATGATCGTTTTTGTACGCAGCATTGTTAGGTATAAGCATTTCACGTCTAATATCTGTAATATTTAAACTACGCTCTCTCAGCACCTTTGGAATAAATGTTTTCAATACCTTTTCTATTATAATGATCATTTGCAGGTGTTTGAAATTGTTGTTAGGCTCCTTTTGATGGAACACTTGCCAACATAATACTGTCGACTATGGCCAGATTATTTAGCCACTTTCATGCCTGTTTGCCAGGATTTGCATATAGAGTTGTCGGTGCACTGAATGGTGAGATTTTCCATGGAAAGTAGCGCACAATCAGAAACCCATTGACCTTGCTTCTTACTTACTCACCTTTCAACATTGACAGAGTACTGACAGAACATAGTTTAATGATGGCCCAGGAAGCAGCATGTCCTACACTGTAAGACATTGGATTATCAATTGGGGTGAGTGACAATACTTGTCAGGGTGAACCGTCAAAACTACTATGTTAACCTGACCGCAACCCTCTGGTAACTGTAGCACAGAGCAGAAGGATTTAACTTAGGACAATGTGAAAAGTGTTTATACAGTACCAAAACAATAATACAATTAAAGTGTCTAAACAATAAAAATCCCAAACCAAATTAAAGAAACAGAGTAAAATGCAAATAATAAAGTGACAACAAAATGACACAGATTCAATAAGGTGAGCCAGAGATATGAATTAAAAAAAATGTAAGTATGGATAGCGCCAAGAAGCACAAACCACCAATGACAGTCAAAGATCACAAGTATACTGGCACAATTTGATACTTACTGCACTAGAGTGGAGGTTAGGTACTCCAACAAGGTTCATGGTGGTACAGTATTTCATCTTCTAACTGTTTTGTCCCAATCCATCACAGGAGTACACTTCTAAAGCAGCCAAGACCCCAGGGGAGGCACTTAGAGACTCACAGAGTGTCAAGCAGAGGCCAACAACAGGGTCCAGTTGCCGCTGTTCACCTGGGCAGTTGCAAGAAGGGTTTTTGTAGCTTGCTGTATCTCTGTAGCTTGAACAGAAGGTCAGCCTTATGATGCTTGGAGTCCACATCTTTGTGCAGTTCTTCAGGGCTCTTCTCAGGTAACAGGCAGCAGGTTCAGTGCTCTTCTGACTCTTCCACAGGCCCAGTAGTGTTCTGATTTTGGTGCCTGAAGATGCCAGATTTATGCCTGGCAGGAGCTAGTGGGTGAGAATGAATCCTGGGCACACCCTAAACAATGGGGTAAAAGTTCTCTGGGCTAACCCTACTCACCTTGGGCATTTTCAAGATGGTGAAATGTCTGGCCACACTAAACGTGGGCTCTGATGGCTGGGGGATGTGTGTCCTTCCACATTTAACACCAAACTCCAGTTGGAGGCAGCCACTATATATCCAATAAGCCCCAAAATGTCTTGGCATCCTGTTTCCCTTCCTTCCAAGTGTGCCCCCATTGTTATATGTTAACTAGCAGACCTGCCAAGCATGATTTGACAATTAATTCTGTGAGGTTCAGAGAAGTAAGCTCTGCCCTTTCACATCAGCTTGTTGTTTGCTACTGAAAGGCATTTCACACCTTTTTCACACCTATTCAGTTGCTAATCCTTGGCATGGAGGAGTTTGAGAACAAATGCAAATTAGCCTTCAGGAACTTCAGGCAAGAAATGTAACTTTCTAAAACTTACTGTTCCTTAATATTTATTAGAAATCTGAATTAATGATTGAATTGGATAACTATTAAAAGCAGTTGTTTAATTATTTTCCTATCTATTCTCATTCCCAGGATACACTATTAAGATTTTAATTTGTACTCTGGTTTTCTATATAGGACAGCCAGGCATGCCAAAGTGAAAAATACATTTTGGGTACTAGTCAGTATAAGGACATGCTAATATTACATTTCTAAATGTCCTACTTTTAAATACAATGCACCCTGCCTTGTGGACTACAAGGCTTACAGCAGTGACACTGATATTTAAAAGGGAGGTTTGACCTGTTAAAAGGGTTTATTTGACAGGTCAGATTCCAGTGTTTACTCTGCCAAAATCAAACTACAATTTAAGGCCTGAAGTCCTGTTTTACACTGTCACTGTAGTGAATGGCACAATAGATGCTGCTGTTTACTAGTGCCATTTAATTTGTGACCGATGTGTGTTTGTACCATATACTAGGAACTTTTAGGAAAGTTAGATATCCCAATCAGGAATATGTTAATTGGACCATGTTTAAAGGGGAGCACAGACACTTTACCACTGGGTATCAAGGTTAAATTACACAGAGGTCTAACACCAGGAAAAATACAGGATCCAGGAAAAGGCAAAAAATATGGGGTGACCATGCAGAACAGGCGAATGAATCTCCCACACTATACTTTAGTAAGTGATTGTGGGGTTTAACATTTCGTCTGCTTCCTGTTATCACTAGGCCATACAAACAAGTCTGCTTTTCTTGTGCATTGTTCCATGACATAACGGAGTAGCACCACCCATACTCTGTTCACTACTGCCAACTACAATTATAGGTCAGCCATTGAAATGTTCTTTGTGAAAATATATTCACTGATAATTTTGTCAAAGGTACTCAACTTTCTCACACTACGGTCATGGTGCTAATCTCATCTTAGTTCCTTAGGTTAAGATACTTGCATACTGATGAACAATTGATCTACCAGATGATGTATTCTGATCCCAGGCTTATGGACACACCTATCAATTGTACTAGTAGACAATTCAGCCTTAGCCATTGTCATGTTTTTTAGTCCCCCTATCACTCCAAAGAAGTGCAACCAACATTGAGAGATCAGCAAGCATCCCATGTCCGTGCCCGGGAGCTCTGCCTCCCTCTCCGTTATGAACATGGATGTTTTGGTTCCACAACATCCATTCCTGGAGGTGACAAGTATAATAATAGGACTATGATGTCCGCTGTATGTGCCGATAGCTAAGTGTCTAGGGTAGCCCACAGCCTATTGAGACTCCAACTTTCCATTTTTTTCCATAACGTACAGCTGCCTTACAGCTACAAGCCACTCTGCCGTAGCTGGAGAGTGAACTTGCAACCACTTCCTACAGATATCCGTTGTTGCTAACAATACTATCAGATGTCATTGGTGGTGCCAGTTTTTCCCACTAGACAGTAACATGTCCAGAAAGGGCACCACAAAGTAAAAGCACTTTGCTATTAGAGTGTTTCAGGAGAGTATGGCAGATTGGTTACTCTGTCCCAAACTTGACGGATATGCCATCCACCATACTACAAGTGTCATTGGATAGAATGGACTTGTAATATGATGGAAGGGATATCTACTATATTTGTGATGGTGTAACCTGTCCGCGGAAGTACAAATCGGGCCCTTAGCTTAGATGCAGCATTTGTTATTGTATTTTATTAGTTTAGATACGGTATTTGCAAACTTCTGTCAGTTGCTTCAGAAGACTAACTTAACCTCTTGCAATAGAAATGGTATGTGAATCCTTCAGAATTTTGCTCTTTCTGAGAAAACATGAAATCCTCAGTAGTATACATAGTTGTTGGAAATGGCCCTTTTTGCAGTGTTATCCCCAAACTTTTTGCCTTCTTCATCCTATTTTTTGAGGTCCGTTTTTGCTGGTTTATTGTCTCTGCACACTTTACCACTGCTAATCAGTGCTGAAATGCAAGTGCCCCCTATAGAAATTGTACTATTGATTGGTTTATCCATGATTAGACCTATTTGTTTTCCTAGTAAAGTGCACTGGAGGTGCCCAGGGCCTGTAAATCAAATGCAACTAATGGGCCTGCAACATTGGTTATGCCACCAACATTAGTAGCCCTGTCAAAGTGACTCAGACCTGCCATTGCAGTGTCTGTGTGTGCAGTTTTAAACTACCAATTCAACTTGGCAAGTGTACCCACTTGCCAGGTCTCAACCGTCCCTTTTACTACATGTAAGACGCCCCTAAGTTAGGCCCTAGGTAGCCCCATGGGCAGGGTGCAGTGTATATTTAAGGTAGGACATATACTAGTGTGTTTTATATGTCCTAACAGTGAAATACTTCCAAATTCTGGTTTCACTGTGCAAGGCCTATCTCTCTCATAGGTTAACATGGGGGCTGCCTTTAAATATCCTTAAAGCCCAGATTCTCTTTGAGAGCAGATAAAAATATGGAGTTTAGGGTCTCTGAGATCACAATTTAAAAATACATCTTTTAGTGAAGATGGGTTTTAGATTGTTAGTTTGAAAATGCCACTTTTAGAAAGTAGGCATGTTCTTGCTTAATCCATTCTGTGACTCTGCTTGTTTGTGGATTCCCACCTGGGTCAGTTTGAGAGTTGGGCTGTTCACACCTCTCCTCTAGACAGTGACACAAAGGGTCCTGGGGTGTAGCCTACATATCTTGATTAGCCACCTGTGCTGGAGGGGAGGGGAGGAGTGGTCACTCACACCTGAAAGGACTGTGCCTGCCGTCACACAATTCCATCTCCAGCCCCTTGGTGAGTGTCTGGGGCCTGGCCTGGACAAGGAAGGATCTTGCAAACACTTGAGACTTTGCTTTGACGTTTGCCAACTTCAAAGGTAGAACTGGGTATAAGAAGAAGACCCAGAACCCCAGACTTTTAGAATCTTTCTGGAATCAAGAGGAACCTCTGTCCAGGAGAAGAGCTGAAGAGCTGAAGGAGGAGTACTGACCTTTGCTGTGTTGCTTTGCTGGACTGGCCTGCAGTTGCTGCTTCCGCCTGAAAAGAGTGCAAAGGGTGAACTTTGCTGTGTGTCCTGCTTGTGAAAATTCTCCAAGGGCTTGGGGTAGAGCTTGCCTCCTGTTGGAAGTCTCAGGGACACCAAAGACTTCAGTTTCTTCGACCTGCAGCACTGGGAACTGCGTGTTTTGTGCTGTTCAAGAGGAGAAACCACCACAACGCCGCCAACGATGTCGCTGGCCTGCACCATGACCTGCCGATGCCACACGGAGTCGTATTGCCCCGATTCGCACCACGACCCTGGTCTCACTGATGCCGTCATTGGACGACTTCACTGAGCCGCTGCTCGCACCGCGACCTGTGGGCCACGCACTCCGGCATTTCCTGCTCACACCGCAGCCTGGGCATCCCCGACGACATCGCTCCGGCGCCGCTGCCTGCACCGTGGCCTGTGACACCGCTCGTGAGGTACACGAAGCACCGTCCCATCCCACACCGCAGCCCGGTCCACCGACGCCAGTACCATCGACTCCTGTGTCGTCACCAGGCATCCTGCCTGCACCGTGGCCTGTGGACACCGCTTGTGAGGGTCACGAAGCACCGTCCCGCACCGCTGGCTTGGGCCTACCGACAACAGCACTTCAGCAATGACAATGCCGCTGCCTGCACCGTGACCTGTGGACACAGCACGTCGCACCGCACCATTTCACACCGCAGCCCTGGTCTCACCAACGCTACTGGACGCCACCACCGAGCCGCTGCCTGCACCGTGACCTGTGGGCACCGCACATCGCATCGTCTCACTTCGCACCGCAGCCCCAACGCCATCCACGCTGGCGCACCTGACTTCATCAGCCTGGAGTTCGATCTGCAACGCGTGTGACCTCAAGGGCCCGCCGACTCCGGAACCGACTCCGGAACCGACAATGTGTCATCAGTGACACTGCGCTTCGGAGCTCACCGTGAGGATCACGACGCGTGCAAATCCAAGGTACTGTTTGCGGGTCTTCCCAACACCGTAGCTAGCCCGCAACGCCGTGGCCGGCCTGAACTGTTGGTTTTGTTGATCACGACGCCGTGATAGTCCCAGGTGGAGCTATCTACTTCAAGGAACTGTAGTTTTGAGTAAATCTTGCCGAATTCATATTTTTGTTACTGTATGTTGGATTTTTATCGTTTTTGGTCTTGTTTTATATGGATAAATATTGGCTATTTTTCTAAAACTTGTGTGGTGTCCTTTTGTAGTGTTTTCACTTATTACTGTGTGTTATGTGCAAATGCTTTACACATTGCTTCTGAGATAAGCCTGACTGCTTGTGCCAAGCTACCAAGGGGGTGAGCAGGGGTTATCTGAGTGGGTATCTCCCTTATCCTGACTAGAGTGAGGGTCCCTACTTAGACAGGGTGCAAAACGACTGCCAACTAAGACCCCATTTCTAACAATAGTCATTTAATAAATATTCTTTCATGCTGGGTTTGAAAGGCCTCTGCCCCCTTAGGCCAGGTTACTGGGGGACAGATCATTGTAGGCAGCTGAATCGATGATTCAGTGGCACAGATCTTTTTTAGATTTAAATTATTTTCCCACCTGACATAAAAAATCAATATTGCAATTAGTAAAGTAATTCCATACTACAAAAAAAGTGCACCGTAGCTTTCCACTACACAGACATGAGCATTAATGTATGCAAATACTGCAACTGTGAAACTTTAAAGAGAGTCCTTATGTACATATTTCCTACTAGTCCAAATTCCTGTGGGTGCTATGGGAAACGAGCACCCAATGTCCATTGGGAGGACATTATCTCTTCTCCACTCCACTATCCACAATTACATTTTAAAAATATATTTCCATCCTCAAGACATGCTTACTCCTTGCAATTGACAAAGGTTTAATAAGACTGTCCATTAATTAAGTTACTCTGAATGTATCAGAACAAGAGTCAGGCTAAAGCTATGTCTGTAGCCTTCATGCCCAATGTGTTATGTCAGTTCAAGCTCTCCATTGCAGCAAATAGATATTTTGCACAAACTGTAAGGAAATGCCTTCCTTGGCATGGTTACCCCCTGACTTTTTGCCTTTTGTTGATGCCAGTTATAATTGAAAGTGTGCTGGGACCCTGCTAACCAGGCCCCAGCACCAGTGTTCTTTCCCTAAACTGTACCTTTGTTCCCACAATTGGCACAGCCCTGGCACACAGATAAGTCCCTCGTAAATGGTATCCCTGGTACCAAGGTCTCTGTTGCCAGAGAAGGTCTCTAAGGGCTGCAGCATGTCTTATGCCACCTGGGGGACCCCTCACCCAGCACATGCACACTGCCTCACAGCTTGTGTGTCCTGGTGGGGAGAAAATGACTAATTCGACATGGCACTCCCCTCAGAGTGCTATGCCCACCTCTCATTGCTTGTGGCATAGGTAAGTCACCCCTCTAGCAGGCCTTACAGCCCTAAGGCAGGGTGCACTATATCACAGCTGAGTGCATAAGTGCATGAGCCCTATGCCCCTACTGTGTCTAAGCGAAACCTTAGACATTGTAAGTGCAGGGTAGCCATAAAGAGTATATGGTCTGGGAGTTTGTCAAACACAACTCCACAGTTCCATAATGGCTACACTGAAATCTGGGAAGTTTGGTATCAAACTTCTCAGCACAATAAATGCACACTGATGCCAGTGTGGGACTTATTGTAA
Source organism: Pleurodeles waltl (assembly GCF_031143425.1). NCBI lineage: Eukaryota > Metazoa > Chordata > Amphibia > Caudata > Salamandridae > Pleurodeles > Pleurodeles waltl. The sequence continues at coordinate 391,349,089 of NC_090442.1, read as the reverse complement.
AATACACCTAGAGGGCATCTTAGAGATGCCCCTGAATATCAGTCCGACTCCTAGTGCTAGGCTGACCAGTTTCTGCCAGCCTGCCACAACCAGATGAGTTTCTGGCCACATGGGGTGAGTGCCTTTGTCACTCTGTGGCCAGGAACAAAGCCTGTATTTGGGAGAGGTGCTCCTCACCTCCCCCTGCAGGAACTATAATACCTGGCGGTGAGCCTCAAAGGCTCATTCCTTTTGTTACAACACCCCAGGGCATCCCAGCCAGTGGAGATGCCCGCCCCTCCGGCCACTGCCCCCACTTTTGGCAGGAAGCCTGGAGGAGATAATGAGGAAAACAAGGAGGAGTCACCCACCAGTCAGGACAGCCCCTAAGGTGCCCTGAGCTGTAGTGACCCCTGCCTTTAGAATCCTCCCTCTTGAGGTTGGAGGATTCCCCCAATAAGAATAGGGATGTGCCCCTCTCCCCTCAGGGAGGAGGCACAAAGAGGGTGTAGCCACCCTCCAGGACAGTAGCCATAGGCTGCTGCCCCCAGACCTAAACACACCCCTAAATTTAGTATTTAGGGGCGACCCTAAACCCAGGAAATCAAATTCCTGCAACCTACACCTGAAATCCCTGCAGAGACGACGGAGACGACAACTGACTTGGCCCCAGCCCTACCGGCCTGTCTCCAGACTCAAGTAACCTGCACAGCGACTCATCCGACAGGGACCAGCGACCTCTGAGGACTCAGAGGACTGCCCTGAACCCGAAGGACCAAGAAAGTTCAGAGAACAGCAGCACTGTTCAAAAACTGCAACAACTTTGCAACTTTAAAGCAACTTTCAAAGAACTCACTCTTCCCGCCGGAAGCGTGAGACTTTACACTCTGCACCCCCGGCTCGAGCTCCAGAGAACTAACACTGAAGAGAGGACTCCCAGGTGACTATGACGATGTGGGTAACCTGTATCGACCCCCCTGCACCTCAATAGCGACGCCTGCACAGAGGATCAGAGGCTCCCCCTGACTGCGACTGCCTGGTAACAAGGACCCCGATGCCTGGACCAAGCACTGCACCCGCAACCCCCAGGACCGAGAGGAACCACCTTCCAGTGCAGGAGTGACCAGCAGGTGGCCCTCTTCCTAGCCCAGTTGGTGGCTGACCTGAGAAGCCCCCCGTGCCCTGCCTGCATTGCCTAAGTGACCCCCGGGTCCCTCCGTTGCTTTCTATAGCAAACCCAATGCCTACTTTGCACACTGCACCTGGCCGTCCCTGTGCCGCTGAGGGTGTGTTTTGTATGCCAGTTTGTATCCCCCCCCAATGCTCTACAAAACCCCCCTGGTCTGCTCCCCGAGAACACAGGTACTTACCTGCTAGCAGACTGGAACCGCAGGACCCCTGTTCTCCATAGGCTCCTATGTGTTTTGGGCCCTCCTTTGACCTCTTCACCTGACCGGCCCTGTGTTGCTGGTTATGTGACTTTGGGGTTGCCTTTAACCCCCAACAGTGGGCTGCCTATGCCCAGGAGACTGACTGTGTAAGTGCTTTACTTACCTGGGAAACTTAACCAAACTCACCTCCCCCAGGAACTGTTGATTTTTGCAGTGTCCACTTTTTAAATAGTTTATTGCCATTTTAACCTAAACTCTGTGTACTACTGTTTTAAATCAAAGTTCTATACTTACCTGTGTGAAGTGCCTTCCATTTTATGCACTTACCTCAAATCTTGAATCTTGTAGTTCTAAAAATAAATTAAGAAAATATATTTTTCTATATAAAAACTATTGGCCTGGAGTTAAGTATTTGAGTGTGTGTTCCTCATTTATTGCCTGTGTGTGTACAACAAATGCTTAACACTACCCTCTGATAAGCCTACTGCTCGACCACACTACCACAAAATAGAACATTAGTATTATCTAATTTTGCCACTATCAACCTCCAAGGGGAACCCTTGGACTCTGTGCACACTATCTCTCACTTTGAGATAGTACATACAGAGCCAACTTCCTACATTGGTGGATCAGCGGTGGGGTCTAAGACTTTGCATTTGCTGGACTACTCAGCCAATACCTGATCACACGACTAAGAACCTGCACGAATGGACCCAACCGTAGGAACATCTCTCTATATCCCTAACAGACAGACACTTCATGCAGACACAGGAAGGAGCAGAACCTGGAGATAAATAATATGAGACAGAGAAACAACTACACTTATCATATACAACATAGTTCTTCAATTACTCAACTCTGGCACCCACCCCGAGAGGGGTCCTGGTCCACGAGTAGCGCTCTCATCCCCACAATCCCCAGAGGTAACCTCAACCCAAACAGCTCCAGTGCTGCCAACATCATTATCTAGAGTCTGTTCAGGCAGGCTTTCAAAACAGGCCTTAGCAGTGTCCCTCTTTGTAAACATATTTTCTTTCCTGTATGGTCAACAAGTTTTGCTGGGAAACAAAGCCTTCAGTTTCAGTGTCAGAGCCTTGGTGCTTAGATAGGGAACAAGAGTGTGTCATTATGCTAAATAACTTTTGCTTTCTTCACTGTCACCATTAGTATCTTCCCTTGCCACTCTTGACTCGTCATAGTGACTATAACAGTGCTACCAGCCTGCACAGCATCACTCTGTGACCTCTATGGCAGTTGAACTGCCACACATACCACCCAGTGATCCTTCCCAGTATTCAGAGCATCCAGCAGAAAAAAATGCCACATTTAAGGCATTGTCATATGCGACAAAGGATGCACTGTTATATCCCATGCAGCGCTACAAATGTGCACTTCGATTATTATTTAAGACCCATGACCCTCCAGTCAGCACTCATGATCCCTGACATTTACCTGTCAAAGATAGTACCTACAGTGTGGGTAAATGATGTCAAATCTGTTTATCGAAATTCTGCATTTATTCTGTTAAACTACACAAGCAAGTGATACATAATGATATCAATATAATTGACTCCCCATAGATCCACTTCTGCCAGAAACCCTCAAGATCACTCCCAGATTTGATATAAGGGAATTCCCTGGCATTGATGGTGCCTACCACCATGGTTTTCGTGGCGCTAAGGATGCCACGAAAACCATGGCGAGAGGCGGGGTCATAATCCCATGGGCAGGCTAGTGACGGCCGCCTGGCTGGACACTGAAATCTCCAGCCTGGCGGTTATTACCGCTGTGGCGGATGGTGTGCTAAATTGGCAGTTTGGCTTGGGCCAAACCGCCAATGTCATAATATGGGGAAAAGTACCGCCAGCCTGTTGCCAGTACTTTTCTCCATTTTACCTCCGTCCTCCGTGGTCATAATGACCCCCATATTCTGTGTCTACCGTTGCATCACCAGCTCTAAAAGTACTGAAATAATTCTTATCATCCTTTCAGCAAGAAGAATACCAGACACGAGCATTCACCCAGCACCATCTTCCTTAGCACCATCCCACAAAACTCATCCTCATTTTGTTACATCACCGCGTAACTACAACCCAACGGACTTTTTCAGGAAAACGTCCCTTTACAAATGTAAAGCCAAACAGAAATGGGCCATATACCACAAGTCCTGTGCATCTTCTAGATGACACTGTTACACCAGGTCTGTTTGGGACATCAACACAGGAAAGCAGCTTTTGGATTAGAATAACGAGTATGCCTCACTCGAACCAGATTGTACTATGGAAGCCCTTTGTCCCACATGCCACTTGTTTACTACTTAGATTAAAATATTTCACAACCCCTACTTTTCTTGTATGCAGACACAAAATGTAGGGAGGAAAAGGAAGATGGAGAGGATGAAAATTAAATACTTCAACCAGGCACTTACCAGGGGATGTGTTTCTTCCGTTTTGGTGCAAGACGGGTCATTTTGCAAATATCATTTGGTGAAAATAACTCGGCACTTGCGTATATTCAACAACGCATGCCATTGAAGCTAAAATAGCCAGTTTTGTCTCCAAAATGAACAACCTACGCGTCAGGAAAAGAAATAGAAAGGTGGATAGTGTAAGGATACAGTTGTGGAAATGGATGTCTGGTGTGGGGAAAATTACTAGTTCATTTTGAGGAGTGTTGACTAGGCCCGTATACATTTTCCATTACATTAGCAAAATATTGTGTAATTTCAGTAATTTCGTGTTGTAATTAAATCTAGAAATTACATTGCACAATTACAAGCATAATTACAAGCTATTAGCCCAAAAATTTAGCCCCAACGCACAGGAACAATGCGAAAGATCTGCACACCAATGACTCTTCTTCGCAGTGCTAGGGGGTTTTCATTTTTTTAGCGCCAAATGCCGGTTTTGGATTTTGAGTAATTATAAGTAAATTAGTTTAATTTTACAAAATTTTACATAATTTCATGAAAGCAGCTGATACGAATTTCGCACATCCCTAGGATCGACTGTATTTAAGATTACTACCATTTGACCGAATGACCTTATTAGCTCTTTGTTTTTATTAAGTACCAGTAAATTTGGGAGTCAGATAGATTAATGCTTTACACTATGGATAAATGAGTAATTACTGGGTGTTCCTAATAAACACAATTGAAAGCATCACTATCACTGGGGAGGATACCCTTGTCTAGGCTCCCATTGTAACATAAGAAATTATAAGAGATAATGGCGTGTTTTGTTTGTAATGTATAACATTGACGATGCTCTGTGTAATGAGTACATAGACACACGTCTGTACCATTGGAGGAATTATAGAGTGAATAGAAATTGAAGATGGAGATTGGCTGGCTGCTGGCTACTAATAGTCTAATTGATGACAGGGTTCTGCTTCTGGGATTCTGGGACGGTCTTCCTCCTCGGCCTGAACCTGCAAGGTGACCTTTTTATCAAAACGTGCTCCGGTGGTTCATTAACTTCCATTAATGCAAGGAAAGTTAATTAAAGGAAGTCACCGAAGTCTGCTCTGAGTGCTTCTCGAATAGCTGGAACTGCACGAGATCTGCCCACTAAGGCTCCCAGGTGGATGCACTTGAAGTTGTAAAACGCGTCTTTGTGTACTTATCCCTTATGCATGGATTTATCGAAAAAGCAGCCATGCACTTTTTCATCCCATTCATTTTTGTCAACATTCCTTTATTTGTATTTACTTTGGCACAGATATGAAAACATATACCTTCATGCCGTCAAATATAAAACCTGTTTGCTGAACGCTACATAAAGAACCCAAACAGGTACAAAACAGAATACTAAACAAGTAAAAACATCACAATGTAGAATTAAACATAACCATGTGAAGGAACAAAGGGAGAATCAGGAATGAAGGTTGTTTTAGCAAAGAACCAATTGATCAATAAACATCGTATACATTATATTGTTGTCGTGTAAAGGGAAAGTTGTCACCTTACCATAGAATTGAAGAATAATAGAGCAATACGGGACAGAACATTATTGTTCATGCGTTGTCACCAACAGTGAAGGGGGACCAGATGGCCTCCAAGTACTCCATTTATGTTCAGTTTTAAGGTTTCATTGGCCACCCACAATGTGCAAAGTATGTGAACTGGCCAAACTTCCAACAATGGAGTGGCCACAGAGTACCTCATACTTGTGCAGTACTAAACATGTGTGCTGGTCTTTTAGGACCTACTGGCATGAAACCTTGACTTTTACAGTTCACAATATTTAGTTCAATTCCATAGTGTAAGAAAATGAGTTATTATAGGGAGGACGTCAGTTCCACCCAAATAATAAGTCCCGTTCTCTTACACTGGGGGCAGTGGTGGGATAGTTTACAGTGAGGTAAACCAGATGTGCTGCAAAAGAGGGAAGTTTTGCCCTTGGAAACATTTTGCCCATTGCTCAGGGAGTGTACAGGAGACACTCCTACCCAGTGGCTAGTGCACTGGACAAAAGTTGCATCGCACCCTTGGCACCCCAGATACATTTTGGACAGGTGGCAGAAGAGAAGAGGGCTGGACTTGCATCTATGTAACCTGTGAGAAGACCTGAAGAGCTGGACCTGTTCCGACTTGTACCTGAGGCAAAGAAGTGGACTCCAAGGAGAAGTTTGCAGACCTCTTGTGTTGCTACAAGTACATACCAAGCTGCAAGAGGCTTTTCCTGGAGTTACCAGTGGCCATTTACTAGAACTAGAATTGGACTGTACCTTTTCGGTGGCCTTTGCTGGAGTGTGTCATGAATGTGACCCCTAAGTAGTTCACCTGAGGTCATGGAAACCTTCGAAGTGGCTAGGAGGAATTCCTCTCAGGCTTGCTCTTCTGGAAGATTTTGAGCTCCCAAGAAAAGAAAGTCTGTAGGTAGAAATCTCAAACGGGTGAAGGAGCAAAACAAATTCACCCAACGAGAAGTCCTTGACAGTTGTGAAAGTTGACTTTCCTTCCTCAGAGCTTTTCCCACCAAAACCAATGGCTTTAGCAAATCCTTGTCCAGTGGCTATTTGGATTTTAAAGGGACTTTGGGCCTCATTAAGAGTTTGGCAGTCGTTAGACACCCAGACTTGCGGTGGCGGTTGGGCCGCCACACTCCTGGCGGTCCGAACACCAGATTATGATGGCCACCACCATTGCCTGGAGCATGGTTCCTGATAGGGTGGCGGTCATCAGAGTCGTGATCAGCCACTATGCACTGAGTTCAGCACCGCTGTGCTGATCACGAGTCATCTTAGCACCAGCCTTTTCATGGCGGGGTCCCCACAGAGGGCAATGCACTTTTCATGCCCATGACTTTGGGTAATTCCCTTTCAGCCTTGGAATTATTTGGGTGAACCCTGCAAGGCACAATCTTGATGGGGTGTGCTTAATGTTTTTAATCAGGCCACAACATCTAGCAGATGCATACATTTTGCATCAATAGGTATTACAATGGAGGTTCCCATTTGCACAACACCAAGATCTAAACTATCACAGTGAATGCTTATTGTTCACTGACCCAGCCATTGATTTGTAGATTCCAAGATGCAGCATGTATTTTACCAATCCCATTACAGCATTTCCCCATTGCTCCAGAACATATTGTTCCACTATCTTGGAAGTTACCACTGTCACTCCATGATGCTTCTCTGCCTTCCAATGCTTCCTGTTTGGGCATGCACAGTGCAGAGCAGGAAACTAGTGCATGGCCTGACACTGATGCATGGAACTGCTGCAAACAGCATGCCACTCCATGCTGCTGTTGTAGCACTTTCATCCTGCGCAGGAATCAATGTTCTTTGAGGTTGATTAATCTTTAGACCCAGTAAGTAGTGTGGTAGAACCATCAGTACAATTTAAATACAGCCCTAACTAATATACACACCATGACCAATGTGGCCACTGAAGGAAGAAACTCCAGTCGGAAATGAAGTTAAGGGATTTATTACAAGCACAAGCTCAAAGTCATGTAGACTATTCACAATACCAACTTATAAAGATACATAATCACCAAGGGTTGCCAAAGGTGACAAAATAAATTCAGACAAACTAACATTAACAAAACTAAGCTTTCAAGATGAACATTGCATAATATCAAAATAAATATCCGAGATACAGAACACAAACATTGTTCAGGGTTAGTAATCATCAGTCAATTCAAATTCAGCAGAGTCATAATTTAGGCTGAGCAGTGAGAAACCCTACAACTAACCAAATAACGGAAAAACGTGTGGCAAAAACACATGCAGACAAAATACAAAAAGCATGAAAAGGGCAAAAATAGTTTAAAAAACGATAATCTCGGACTGTAAGTTACTAACTGTGATAGGCAAAAATAAATAAAAAGGGAAAGCATCGGCATATCAGAAGCTTGATCAAGAGTCTTTGAAGGGAATTGGGTAAAGGTTTGCATGTCTCAAATGGACATAGAAACCTTTGTCAAGATGAACAATGCATAATATCAAAAGACATATCTGAGATCCAGAACTCAAACATCATTCAAGGCTAGCAATCACCAGTCAATTCAAATTCAGCAGGTTCCGTCAGCCCTCAACAGCTAAAGCAAAGAGGAAGTTATCTCTCCAATAGGCTCATCATTCAGGGACTCTTCATCAGCAAAGCATCAGGGCAGCATCTGAGAACTGCTAGAAACTGACCAAAAACCAACTGAGCACTGCAATATCAAAAGCCACAGAGCATTCTGATTCTCCAAAGATATCAGTCCATGTCACATTGAAGGGCATCATCCAATAATAATCGATCACAAGACTCCGGGTTGCAACATATTCTTTCTTTCCCAAGCTTTCCATGAGAACATCTTCCAAACGTGAGACTCCAGATAAGATTGAAACAATCGTATATGATGTCAGTCCATGTTCCACAATGTCTTTTTCTCAAGGGCAGTACACTACATTCTCTCTACTTCTAAACAATAGGATCTATTACCTACATCTAGTCTTCTCATGGGAAAACAGTCTGAAAGAAAATTCACTTTATGAAACTAAATCAGCATTTCCTGCTGTTTCCATACAAATTTCAACAGGCCTCACTTATGCTAACACAAGAGAATTATAACAATTAATTTAATTACTATCTTTTAATAAAACACATGTAATATGCAAACTTATGAATTCAACATTATTAATACTTCATTAATATGAATAATATATTTCATTTCAAACAGAAAAGCCTTGTTAATGCATTTCATTAGATGTGGCAGGAAAATACATTTCTCTCATTGTTTCACATAGCTTTAATTCACTAATCATTAGAAAATTAATATTGTTTCAATATGCACTGACAGTCTAGAGCAGTGGTCTCAAAATGTTTTAACGCCGTGCCCTCCCAGTTGAAAAATAAAAATCATTGGGGCCTCCTCTCAGAATTTTTCACAATTATTTTATAAAGATGGCAGTGTTTAAATATGTCTAGACCTGTTTAAACACTACAGTTAAGTACTGTTACCTTTTTAAAAACGCAAAACATACTTCTGCTTAAACCAAAGGCTTGTTATCTGTATAATGCTTCTTTTAGCCGGAGTCTGGTGCCCCCCCTTGGATCACTTGAGGCCCCCCAGTTTGAAGACCTCTGGTCTAGAGTGTAAATAACTTTATAAGATCAGTTTTATCCCTCTGACATGTATTTTAATTCAAATACCACCTAAGTAGAACTCTGAAATACAAGCAAATGTACATTTAAATGTGTGTGTCAATGCGGATTCTACATTTAACTATTAATACTTTCATTAGCATAAACATAAACTTTACCATTCTGATGACTTTTGTGACATGAGGGGCTCTACCAAATTTTAGAATACATCACTGCTCTACTGCTTTACTCTGCCTGCTATGTGGGTCTGCCGGTGCTTTGGCCCTGTTGCTTTTATGGCTGCTGTTGGACACCCTGGTTCCACCTATAGAGAGGTAGTGGTTATAAAAGATGTTAAAAGAGTGAAGCTGAATATTTGTTGTCTATCCCTCTACACTACGCTCATCGCAGGCTGTACTGTAGCTTACTCATTTTCTGAGTTGGTTTATTTATGTCACTTGGCTGCTGCTCTTGCTTTTCCAAATCACTTGGTTGCTATCCATTCTCAATTTACACTGACGTTGGTGGTACATTTTGTGCACCTCACACACTGTTTATGGGTAGCTTATGTCTCTGTTCTGTGTCCAATATAAATCCTGCATATCAATCTATTACTGTTGGATGCAGTCTATGTTTCAACTGTTTTCTGTCTGCTAAGCCTTTAATGTGCAAACACATACCGTCAGCAACCATAAAGGTCTGTGGCTGTATGCATTAGAGCACACTAATCTATAACAATCTGCTCTTTGTCACTGTGCTCTGTGGCACTGCAGTCTATGCCACTCTACACTACTATGCACCACTCCATTCTATGCCACTGCACTCTGCACCACTGCTATCTACTCTGCACACTCTACTCTACATCACTGCACCCTACAAAAATGGACTCTACACCACTTTACTCAAAACCGATGTACTCTGCACCAATCTACTCTGCACCACTGTACTTCATGCCACTTCATTGTAGTCCACTCCACTCTAGGACACTCCACTCTATGATGCTCTCCTCCATTAAATTCTACTCCACTCTTTAACACTCTACTCCACTCTACACCGTTCCACTCTACAACACTCTACTCCACTCTATTCCACTCTGCCACTACTCCCCTCAAAGATTATCTCACAACTTCCTCTACACCACTCCATGGTATTTAATACACCTTATTCTGTGACACACTACTCCACTGTATAGCACTCCACTGCCCCAGTCTATGCCAATCCACTCCACACTATGCCACTCCACTCTGATACTCTATGCCACTCCATTCTACGCTACTCTACTCTACAACACTCTATTCCACTCTATACCATTCCACTCTCCTGCATTACACCTCTCTATGCCACTCCATTCTATGACAATCTACTCCACTGCACATCACACTTCTCTACAACACTTTACTCCAAGAAACTCCCTCTACCCCAATCCACACCACTTCAAGACATTGTATGCCAATCCACTCTACAATACTCTACACCACTATGACACTCTACTTCACTCTTTGCCCTTCTACTCTATGGCACTCTACTCCCTCCATGACACTGCACAACACTGTACTCCACTCCACTCTATGCCACTCCAAGACACTCCACTTCATGCCACTCAACTCTACACCACTTCATGCCACTCAACTCTTCACCACTCTATGCAACTCTCTACGCCACTCCATAACAGTCCACTCTACTCCTCTTTATGACATACCATGGCACTCTCTTCACCACTCCATAACACTCCTCTCTATTCCACTTTGTGATACTCCTCTCCTTTACCCCACAAATCAAATTTTCAGTCATGCTGAACAGCAGCCACGCTGGTGTACAACATGGCTAAAACATATTGGCAAAGCTGATTCCTCTTGCATAGGTGAGATATAGTGGCTTTGCCAATGCTTGATGATATAGCACTAGTGCGCCTTAACACAATGGGAAAATGTGTTTGGGTTGGGGAGTGAGCAGGGCTTGAGGCAAATGGGTCAACGGATACCATGGAGCATCTTCATAGCACTGAGTTAGGATGCATAGTGACCATGGGTGTTGGTTCTGGTGTTGATCCTCCCGAAATAGAGGTCCTCTGGTCTGAAAATCCTGTAATTTGGCAAGACAAGAGATCTCATGTAGATGGTGAGAAAAGTATTCCTGTATACAAAACTGAAACAAAATATAGCACCAATTAATCATTTAAGATAATTGTAGGTGTGTTTCTTTGCATGTGTTTGTATGCCCATTTTCCATTGCTATGCCCACGTTTCTTCTTGGATCCACAGTAGTTAATGAAGAAGCATGTGGTTGTATGTTTTTGTCTAGCCATACTAATAGTATTTAAGGCTTGCTAACTGTGTGTAAATGTTTTAGCCCCAATGCAGACTTGCAGTTATGGAGCTTTGTCTTGAGTGGCTCCTACGTCCTTCTGTGCCATGGTGGAAATGTGAGGGTTCATGTGGCTGTTTAATGGTTGTTTTTTGGATATGTTAGAGCCTCTTGGGGACTGAGTGAGGCTATGTTTCACTCCATCTGACTGGCTATCAGAGGCTATATTGCTGACTTTTGTTGTCTTGAGGGCTATGTGAAGGTAAGCTCTCTCTCTTGAGATATATACAGATTGTGTACAGGGACGGAAGGCCCACAACTGGCAATGCCTTTCTGAACACATATATAGGCACTATATTAACGTTTCCACCATCCTCTCTATACATTGTGCGCTGTTATTTTAATTGTAATTGTAATTGTATTTCTCTGGCGCTTACTACCCTGAAGAGTTGTTGAAGCGCTTTTCCGCGAGTAGCATACTACTTAAGAACCAAAAAGTATTAGTGGCGGATTAGTATAGGGAAAGATGAGTATAGTATTAGTATTAGTATAGGTAGGTATGAGTTAATTTGAGCAGATGATATGTGATTCTCTTTGAATGATTGAATAGAATAATGAAGGGCTAGAAGAGGAAAGAATCCAGAAGTGTTAATTAGGAGATCCTAGTAGTAAGATAAGGTTTGGGAGGAGTAAAGAAGAGATGGAGGAGGGAAGAGTCTGGAGAAAGGAATTAGGGATTTCATAGTAGTAAATTGAGGTTTGGGATGAGTCAAATGAGAAATACATGAGGGAGAATTTAGTTGGGTAGTTTGGGAGGTCATAGTAGTAAACTGAGCTTTGGGATGAGCCAGGAGGGGTAGAGGAGGGAAGAGTCCAGGAAGAGCTATTTTGGAGATCATTGTAGAAGAATAGGTTTGGGATGAGTCAGAGAGTAGAGATAGAGGAGAGATTCATAGAGGTCTAACAAGATGATGAGACACAGTAAAGCTGTTGAGAGAGTATTTGTTCCTTTTTTTTCTCTTGTACAGTAGGACTCAAGTAATAAATATATAGATACATGATGACATAGTAAGGGGATATATATGTAAGGAAAATAATATATTAATATTTAAAGTTGTATCGTATAAACACACACTTTCAAGTGTTGTAGTGTTTGAAGTTAATTTATTTGTGTACTTTTCAAACTTTATTTTACCTTTCCTCTATATTTTAATAGTGAAATGCTTGTAGGTCAATAGTTAAAATAATAGTTACCTATTGTGTTAGATAAAATAAAAACAGCGACTCATAAGCATCTAACCAAACAATTTATGTAGAAACTATGCAACGACCTATTAACATGTTAACCATAGAATAATCTACACATATATATATATATATATATGTATATACTCATACATAAACATATATATTTCACTGCAAGTAATATATACATTTGTTAAACAGGCCTAAATAGTACGTTTATATTTTAAGATGAAATAGCTATTCATATTTGTTCATAGAAACGCACATATCTAGATATATGGAGTAGTAAGCGCTATATAAATACTATTACAATACAATACAATATATACATATAGTCAAATTATAAATGTTTACATACACCGGGATATGCAGTCCAGTTCTAGCTTGTAATGCTAAGGAAGTTTATTCAGTGGACTAACCAATTGAATACATTTTCTAAATAACCCACTGGAAATGTTTACATTTATTTGTTGGAATGAGACCAACAGCTACCCAGTAATGCACGTATCATTCATGGGGTTTCATGGGAATGTAGAAGTTAGCCCTACTCATTGTCAGCAACTAGGAGAAATTTGGGAGTCCATCTTGAATTTCCTATCCACAGAGTTCAGGTACTTTCCTTCCCCAGATTCCATAAATTGCTGTCCATAATCCTTTGAGAACAGTCACAATTACCTCTGCTGTATGGGGAGGCAAAGGGGAATAAGGCAGGGAATGTAACTATTAACTCTGCACATGTTTAGTATCACCACCGAGGATACACGGATGACTAGCATTTAGGGGGCGGGGTCAGGGAGGAAGGGGTAGAGGAGATGGGTATGGAATACTTATTGAGTTTTTCGTTCTCTTATTTAAGCCAGCCTCCAGATTTTAGACACTTTTTTAAAATCAATAAACACTATGTTCCATAAAATTATTTGTTGTGTCTTTTAAAGCCTATAAGAACAACAAGGAATACTACATAAAGCCTGGTGGCATCTTGCACACAATGCTATGCTGTCGCTATGCTGGAATAATCTAGATCAGGGTTTCTTAGACGTTTGAGAAAGAACCACAGTGGGTTCAGTATAAGGTTCTGATGTTGCCAACTGGTGGGGCTGAGTAAATCAGTTATAAGCCATTATTGACTTAACGTTGAAAATTGAGTTAGTGGGGCCACATCTCTGTAACACATTGCTCACTGAAAGAAAGTTAGGTCACATCAATGAAATGTTTGAGAAACCTTGATCCCTACCAGTTCCTCCATGATAATGTGCTGAGGGCCACAGCCACCACCCCGTGATTGTACAAGGGCTGTAAGAACCTTAATCTGCCTTCAATGCTGAGTCACCACATTTTAAGGGCCGGGCAAGGAATGTAAAGTGCAAGAAACAAATGGCTATAGGAAACCTACTTACTTTATGTTCCTGCTACTGCTTCCCGTCACCTGAGGACAGGGATAGCAAGGGCAGTGGGTATCACAGAACAAGCCATGCAAGTGAAACCTCCAGCTGAAGTGCTTGTAATCTACTGAGAGTATTCAGACTTCCAATCTGTCATTTCTCTGCTTTCCATAACAAATAAAGTCATGAAGATTGTAAATCTTGGCAGAGAAATGTAGCATGGACGTATACATTCACAGCTAAGATGCTCATGGCCCAAAAATGCACTGTGACATCACGGGTCCTCAAGAGCTGCTGGCAAGAGCCGGCTATCCTATCAGTACAATCAGGCCTTCATCGAATTTTTAAAGGCATTTGAAATGTTACCTCCCTGATATCCATCAGCAGAGGAGGAAAAGTTCACTCTTTATATTGTAGATGGAGCCTTGAGGCCCCAGGAGCATCTGTGACCAGGACTTAAATAGAGAGTGATCGGTGACTGCTAGTAATACCCTTGAGATGTCTGCCCTACTCACTCACAAGCAGTAAAACAACGCTTTCATCACTTCTTCCCATGTCCGTAATTCTAAATTCTGCTATATTATTAAATGTTCTTCTACTCTTATTTTTAATGGAACATTAGTAGGATACATTTCAAGAATGTCATTCTTGAATCTAACCCTAAATTGAATTAAATTACATGTTTTAATTAATTAAAATGATAGGTTACCTTATTCCAGTGCTTACACTAACCACAGCACAATATATATATATTTTTTGATTTAACTCAGTAAATACAAATTCTAAACCTAGCCCTATTATTTGATCTATTTGATTACATTAAAATATACTTACTTCATTCTTATGCTGCCCAGGGCTATATAATGTATTCCATTTAAACAATTTAAATCAAATTAAATTAACTTATTTAATAAAATTGCAGCATTATTTATGGTTATCCTAATCTTATTCCTAAATATTTACTTTACTAAATACATTTTATTATAGTTGAATTTCAATACGTTATTGTAGTGCACTAACGCTACTGGCAAACGTTATTGATTCACTTTAATTTAAATACTATTAAGCTAAATGTTTAAAGGACATTTCCGGGGAAAGCTAAACCTAGCCCTAAATAAACAAAAATACATCCATGTAATAAATCAGCATTTAATAATGTAATCATTTTTAAGTATAATTCAAATGTTCAATTCCCTTAAAAGTTGCTCTCCTGTCAGTTGGTGTGAAGTGATAGTGCAACTCAGCAAACGAAATGTACAGTGCTTTAAATGGGCCGGTACTGTCCGGTATCGGTACCGGCACTTTTTTATTTTGAGAGGGAGAGTATCTGCACTTCTCAAGATAAAAAATAATGCTTTTAATTGAAGAGTACCGGCACTTCTCAGAAACAAACAGGTACTCTGCACTTCTATTTTTCCACTTCAAACATTGGAACTGTAGAAAAACCAAAGATGTTTTCCAAGTTGTTTTAGGAAGAAAATTTGAAACGAAGTAAAGGAAGATAGGTCAAACACCTTCTTTTTCTCTTAGAACCTTAATGTATGACTGCTTCTGTGGTGGAATTATGTGGTGTGATGTCCTGAACCAACTCTTCTCTTTGTGGATTACACGCATTGTTTCCACTCTTTTACCACACCGGCTGTCATGCCCCCACAGTCAATCCCAAATCTTCACCATATCCTGATTCATTGTCAATGTCACGAGGATATGGCTGTTTAGAAGGAGACAGTGATGTAACAAAGGCCCTAGCATGGAGGAGGGGCAGCTCAAAGGGAACCCCTCAGCACAGCGCCTGAGGGCGGTGGGGGGCCCTCCATGTTCTTTGCAGGGGGGTCAAGTTTCTTTACGCCAGTGGGAGGAGGGCAAGGGAGGACATGCCATGTCGCCATTTTGTTGCTCAGAGGTGCTGATAAACACCTTGGACAGGTGTTTGGGTTCATCCACAGTCAGCGGCCGGATATCCCTTGAAGCTGAAATGTGTCGTCTTGCTTGAATATAGCCTTAGAACCCGCCATAGCGGGCTCTACCGGCTATTAAAGGCCCGCTCCCCGCGTTAAATGCCCGAGCCGAAGGCGAGGGCATTTAACAAGGGAGAGGGACTTTAATAGCCAGTAGAGCCCGCTACGGCGGGTTCTAAGGCTATTAGAACATTCTGCCACACAGGGCAGAATGTTCTATTAAAAAAAAAAAATGTTCACGGAGCCCGAGGGAATTTAAATCCCCTCGGGCTCCGTGAGGCTTTGTTCACAGCTGTTGCTGTGAACAAAGCGAACATTGGAATGTTGGCGCGGCGGGCTTTTACCGGCCTGTAAAAGCCCGCAGCAGTCCATTGTCTTCAATGGACATGCCAACATTCGAATGTTCTAATGGACATTATCATCCATATGTTTGTTTATGAAAGTATTTGTTAGGTGTGATTTGGCCAAAATTGTAATTTGGCGCTCGTTATAATGTAGCAAAGCAGATGAATTGACTAGCATCACCTAAATATGGTGATAGTGGCTAGCATTAAACATTAAAGATACTACTGCAACAGTGGTTACCGTGATATTTACCAGCATCTGTGTATCCGTGTCTGTCTGGAAGAATCTGGAATCTGAGCACCGAGCACTTGGACTGCATCAGACTGGGATGACGCATTTGTGGAAGAAGAGACGTGAAATTACATATCTGGGTCCAGGTAGCCATCTGAGAAAAATCGATACAGTATAGATAAATTGAAGTTTAAAATATTACTGAATGATATGGCAAGCGAGTGGTTTAGGATTTTTATTTTCATATAGGTTTAATGGGTGCACGGCGATGTGACGCCGAGAAGAGCTAAACGTATATGCTCAAGTAAACTTTGGATCAATACAAATAAAGCAAGAGTGTTTTATTGAAAAATAATAAAGTGACGATATACTTGGTCTCTGTTGTCTACAACATATCGTTTTATTAACCACACAATGTACTCGTGGTTTTAAACTGTTGTGTACTTCCCCGTTGAATAAATGCGCCCACAAACAAGGTGACCTTCTGCAGTAAACCTGCTCACGTGGTCCATTAACCTCCCTCGAGGGGAGCAGAGTTAATTGAAGGAATTCATCGACGTGGCTTTGAGGTCTTTTCCATTCTCTTTAACTGCAAGAGACATTCTCTCTCATATCTCCCTTGTGACTGACGAGAGGTTGTGGTATTCTGAACGTTTAAGGTAAAGCAGTTAAGCCTTACACTCCGCTTCCCTTTCTCTCTGTCTCTTTTCATCCTTTTCAGGCCTCACCTACCAGAGGGGTTGCAAAAGACCATGGGGCCAGATGTACGAAAAGATTTTACCCATTCTGTGTCTATAGGAAACTGTGTTCGTACATATGGACCCATGTGTGGTATTGTGGGCTCACCAATAACTTACATTGCTTAGCATTGGTTGGCTTTATTATCCCTCTTATTAGATGGCTTTCCTTGTCCGTCTTGTTCCATCTTGTTTTTCTTCCTTCCTTGGAGCACAGCCTTTATACCATGCTTGTATTCCCACCAGGCTCCATGTTGCTCTCTCTTGCTTGTGTGCTGCTCCCCAGACCACCACACTCTGTTTTGCACTTTCTTGTGTGCTTCTCCCCTTGCTTATGTGTTGCTCTCTTACTTATGTCCCCACCACCCAACTTTATTTTTAGTTTATTTCCCCAACCTGCTCGCTAGCCCCTCTCTTCCTTTGCTGGCAACCTATGCAGTCTTATGAGTTATGTATTTATTTGTTTTTTTGGAGAGCTACTTTATTTTCCTTGTTCTTTTAACGCATCTTGGTTCAGTAATACAGAAAAGGAAAGGTTTCCCTCTCATTTTGTATGTATGTGCCTGTATGTTTTAGCTTCATCTGCTGGGAGAATGAATGATAATGTTGGGGAAGTCAACAATTGCAGCCATTTTAAGGAATAGCAACAACTGGAAACTGTTATGCTGTCTCCACTGTTTTGTAGCTATGACAGAAGGCATGTCAGACTCAGGGCTGCAGTAGCTTATTGCAATCAGGAATGCCAGCACTTTCAGAATGACAGCATGGATACAGAGTCAAAAAGGGTTGTTGGACCTGCTGAACTCTCATGCCGAGTTCAGAAATCAGAAGCACATCTGACAGGTGGATGAGATGACTTTGGTCATAAGGAGCAGGCTGCACGTTTTCAGGAAGCTCACCCAAGGCTCTCAGTCCTCATTTACGACTAGGATTCATTATGTGTTGGGGCTGTAGTGCACACCTTAGCAGGTGGCAAGAGATCACGAGTAGACTGTTACAATGGCTACATGCCTCCTTCCATTAATGATTTCATCATCAAATACAGTGGCTTTGACTCTACACACTCTCATGGTCTAGGGCCAGGTTGAGCAGCTGACTGGTCTCCATTATTGGAACTTCATGATATGAAGACCCTCATGGCAGTACGATGATCAGCGGTCCACGTGCTGAGTGCAAGGTTGTTGGAGCTTTGTGACCCTGAGGCTTTAGTCAGGAGGCTAGCCAATTAGCCTTTGGAGTCACAATGGGGTCCAGGGTTCAACAGATGGATGTCCAGTCCTTCTCACCCAGGCAAGAGGGCAGCAGGCAACAGATTGGCACAGCCGGCTAGCAGTCCTTCAGAGCAGCAGTCAAGCAGAGTGCCAGCCCTTTCAGCAGCACAGCAGTCATTCTTATTGGCAGACTATCCACAGGTCCAGAAATGTTATGAATAGTTGGTTTCAGAGGTCCAGTATTTATACCTGGACCTTCCTTTGAAATGGGAGAATCTTCTAGAGGTGCACAGGTTTAACAAACAATAGGTAGTATGCAATCCTTGTGTGGAGGCAGGACACAGCCTATTCAAGTGTAATTAGGGCTGTGCCCAGCTCCGCCCTCCCATTCTGCCAGCGATGGCCCAACCAGGCACACCTAAGCTCTCTATTGTGTGTGGCTGTCGAGAAGGAATACACAAAGCTCAGCTGTCAGTTGCATCCAGCCATGTGACCAAGAGACATGATGTCCAGGGCCTACTCCGGGGATGACGTATATGCATTAAAAAGAAAGGTTTGGGCCTGGCATAAAGGTTGAAGTGGCAGTTTAAAACTGCTACCTTGAAAGGCCTGAGACATGTTTAAAGGGCTATGTAAGTGGGTTGCACTATAAGTCCTTCATGCTCACTTGTAGCATTTAACTTATAGGCCCTGGGTACATGAAGTACCACTTTCCTAGGGACTTATAAGTAAATTAAATGTGGCAGTCGGGGATAAGCCAATGTTACCATATTTTAGGGAGTAAGCTCCTGCACTTTAGCAATGGTTATCAGTGGTAAAGTGCACACAGTCATAAAGCCAGCAAACACAAGATCAGCAAAAAATGGAGGAGGAAGGCAAATGGTTTCGGCGAAGACCACCATAAGGCTGTTAGGTGCTGTTTATGTACATTGTGGACCCTATCCCAAGGATACCATACTCTTCATGTGTTCTTCATATGCCCAACCATTACTCACATATGCCACACGCAATTAAGGTAAGTCAGGAGAGCCAGTCATATCAAACTACACAGGTTTACACAGATAGAGCAGGTAGGCAGTTTCCACACTGGGGCACATGGAAAAAGTTGCCACTAATCGCTAATTAAGCCATGGCCTGGTCAAGGGGATGGTAGGCACCATACCATTATCATCAAGATGGGCATGTTCTTTTTGTATTATACTGTGTTTTACTTCCTATTATCTTTTGATATAATATTTAATGTTTTTCTTTGACATGTGGCCATGCTCTTGCACCCTCGACTGGATGTATTTGCAGGGACAGGGAGGCCATCTTATATAAGGTCTGTACCTGCCAATATCAGAAAGAGTATTCATGCCTAAAACATCTGGCTTTTAGGGTGTAGCCTACCACTCTGTGCCAGTCCACTCTATGCCACTCTACTCCACTCTATGCAGCTCCATGACACTCTGAAACCCTCCACTCTATGACACTCCACTCTACAATGCTCCACTCTACAACACTCTAGGACACTCCACAACACTCCACTCCAATCTATGACACTTTACTCTATGACATTCCACTCTACGCCATGCCAGTCTATGCCACCCCAATGAACGACACTCTACTCTACTCTACATCACTTTACTTCACCCTACTTCACTCTACTCCACTCTATGCCACTCTACTCTATAACACTTTGCTACACTCTATACCCCTTCAGCCTATGACACTTCACTCCACTCTACAGCACCCCACTCCATTCTACACCACAACACTCTACACCCCTCTGCTCTACACTCCTCTGTTCTATACCCCTCCACTCTATGCCCCTCACTCCATGCCCCTCCACTCCACTCCACTCCATGCCACTCTACTCTATTCTATGCCCCTCCACTCTTCATCCCTCCACGTCCCTCCACACTATGACCCTCCACTCTGACCCTTTACTCCATGATGCTTCACTCTACGACTCTCCACAGCACTCCATTCCACTCTATAACACTCAACTATATCCACAACATCCTACACCAGTCCATTTTATGCCACTCTATTCCATTCAATGCCATTCTACTCCATGCCACTCTTCTCTACACCACTAACCTTTAGCCACTCTGAACAGCAGCCACTCTACATTACTCTATTCCACTCAACTCTACACCACTCTACAACACTGTATTCTACTCTTATGCCATGACACCTCAACTACACTCTATGTCCCTCCACCCTATCCCTCTCGACTCTTTGCCTCTTCACCCCTCCACTCTATGCCAGTCTACATCACTCCACCCTACACCACTCTATTCTACTCCACTCTAATGCTCTCCATATCAGTCTATGACACTCTACAACACTCCATTATATGTTGTTTCTCGACACCACATGCCACTCAGTGACAACCTATGCCACTCAATTCTATGTCTCTCTATTCCACTTTATGCCAGTCCACTCCATGCCACTCTCCTGTACACCATTAACCTTTAGCCACGCTGAACAGCAGCCATCCTGGTGTAGAACATGGCTAAAACACATTGACAAAGCCAATAGATCTTGCACAGGCAAGATCTCTTGGCTCTGCCAATGCTCGTTACATTTATTCCTTGACAGAAGCTGTTCAACAGAAAGCCCTCCTTTGCTGTGTTTCCTGGAATAGTGCACATATAGCCTTCTTAATGTCTGACTCGGAGTGCTCAGGGAATTTAAAATGTCTGGGGAAGTAGTTTTAAATCCTACGTGGAGTATAATTTCAAGAAGTTTTGTAGTTGCAGATAATAAAGATTATACCTGTCATGTCAGAGTATTGAAATATGATTCGATCTAAGCTCGTGTTGCACGTTTTATAGTTTATTGACTTTGCAGATGAGGAACGTCAAATAGCTGTGCGAGTATGGTTATTATTTTGATTTAGGGCACATGGATAAATGAAGGCAATTTAAATCTGGGATGTTCCATTATTATACGACTAACACTAATATGCAGATGTCACATTTTGTTTGCCACATTTATTTGCAATAAACTAATTCTGATAGACTGCATGTGTCTGCAGAAGTTCCTTGGTTGTATTTTATAACAAATAAACAGGATCATAACTTCATCAAATAGGCCATTGTAATTGATTCACTAGAGAAATGAGAAAGGGGTTGATTGCCTTTCGTTGTCAATCCGACATAGACTGTTAAAATATATTACACATCGCCCTCGTTAGCTCGAGATACACATCCGTAACGGTGGATATCAGTGACTGAATATTCCTGAACCAATCGAGGCTGCTATCAATTACACTAAGGAACCACTCAGTTTATGAATGAATTATCTATTTTAATGATTTGGAATTGATAATTACCAATGAATGTCCTGTGAGGTAGGTGTACACAGAGCAGCCCGTCAATGTGAATTTAACTTTGACAATGTGAGCAGGGCCGGCTTTTGGGCGACTGCACCGGGCGCTGACCTCAGGGGGGTGCTGTGTTTAGGCGATTTAAAAGCACCTGCTGAAAAGTTCCTTGAGCGTTTAGCCTTCAAGAAACAATTAGAATGTCAAGATACCTCTTGTGATTAATGTTCCTGCTAGGGAGAGAGATGGAAGGTTTGCCCAGTGCCAGCTTTGACTCAACATAAAGTAGCATAGAGGGTTAATATGCCTGCTGCAAAAACAGAACTATGGGGCATATTTAGGAAAAGTGGCGATACACACGGTGCAGCGCCACTTTTCTTGCACCCCTTAGCGTCCCCCTAACGCCACCATGTGTGCGCCATTTTTAAAATACCGTGCACCATGGCGGTACTTAGGGGACTAGCGTCAGAATTTTTTACGCTAGCCCGGTGCTTTACAGGATTAGCGTTAAAAATGTTGACGCCAATCTTGTAAAGCACCCACAAGCCCTTTGTAACCAATGGAAGCCTCCTTTTAATGAGCAGTTGTTAAAAGTGGCAGACGAAAATGACGCAAAGAAATCAAACAGATTTCTTTGTGTCATTTTTTTGGGATGCCCCCTTTGCATACATTATGCTTTGCGCAGGCATAATGTAGAGCAAAGGGTTACAAAGTGGCACAATGCATTCATTGCGCCTCTTTGTAAATATGGTGCAGCGTTTTTGGCCTTCTAACACCACATTAGTGTAAAAAAATTACACTAATGTGGTGTTAGAATGTCACTAAGGGCTCCTAAATATGCCCCTATGGTAGTGCTTAATTTTGCTTGTTGTTTCTGGTGCGGAGCACCGCCACTTATTTTTGAGGGCCAGCACTTATTTTTCTGCCCCCGGGATTTCCTGGGAGAAAAAGACATATTTGGGAAAGACGGAGGAAGAGAAAAATGAAAAACCATCACAATGGGAAAAAGCAGAAATCCGCAAGAGTGAGCTGAAGGGGCAGGGAATGCCTGTAAATGGATTGAAGAGGCCCGAGATGGCTTCAGGATTACGCTGCCTCTGTATTCCATGCTCACACATTTAATTGCAGCAGCTGCGTGTTTAAGAGGACGGCTTTGAGCACTGGCACCTTTTTATTTACAAATTAAGCACTGCCCTATGGGGCATATTTGAAAAAAGTGGTGCTGCACACAGTGCTGCCCCACTTTTCTTGCTCCCTTTAGCACCCTCCCTAACGCCACCATGTGCGCGTCATATTTAAAATACGGCGCAGCATGGCGGCAGTTAGGGGACTAGCATCAGAATTTTTTATGCTAGTCCGGCGCTTTGCAGGATTAGCAAAACAAATGTTGACACTAATCCTGCAAAGCACCCAGATTCCCATTGTAACCAATGGAAGCCTCCTTTTAATGCATGCTCTGAGCAGGCGTTAAAAGTGCCGGAAAAAAATGACGCCAAGAAATCTGTCAGATTCCCCCCCCAGCGCAGGCATAATGTAGCACAAAGGGTTACAAAGTGGCGCAATGCATGCCTTGTGTCACTTTGTAAATATTGTGCAGCATTTTTGGCCATTTAACGCCACATTAGCTTAAAAAATTACACTAATGTTGCGTTAGAATGGCACCAGGGGCTCTTAAATAATGCCCCTATGGGGCATATGTGAAAAAAGTGGCGCTGCACACAGTGCTGCACCACTTTTCTTGCAAGCCCTAATCGCTTCCCTAATGCCACCATGTGTGCGCTGTATTTAAAATACAGCGCAACATGGCTGTAGTTACGGGACTAGTGTCAGAATTTTTTACGCTAGTCCGGTGCTTTGCAGGATTAACGTAAAAAATGTTGATGCTAATCCTGCAAAGCACCCAGAGGCCCATTGTAACCAACAGATGCCCTCTTGAATGCCTGCTCCGAGCAGGCATTAAAAGTGGCGGAAGAAAATGACGCAAAGAAATCTGTCAAATTTCTTTGTGCCATTTATTTGGCCCTCCCTAAGGGAGGAATGCCACCTTTGCATACACAGACCCCAGGGTTTTGTCTGAGGGGCAGTCCAGGATGTTCAGACCAATCCTGGCGCTGCTTTCATGCAGGTTCACCATAATGCAGGTTTAACATGAAAGCAGCACCAGGATTGCTGGGGAGCCTGTGCTGGTGTCCTAGCGAATGTTGGGACGCCACAAGAAGACGAGAGGAGCAACGCGTCAGGAGCTTTTAAAAATTGATATATATATATATTTCCCCCCCCCCCATCCCTCTCCCTGAGATTTGAATGCCGCTGCCCCAACTGCTATTTTTATTGAATCTCTGACAGCACAAATGCTAATTTGCTTTCAGGGACGCAGGCAAATCTTTTTGATCATTTGAGTATCTGCTTTTGGCGTGGCTGTAGACATTGTTATTAATGAGTCATAAAAATAAAGGCCTGATTTATATATTGACGGAGAGGGTATTCTGCAGCAACAGAGTTCCTTCCCCACCAATATAGTGGTCCGCCCTCCAGATTTAATTGCGGGTGGGCCTTAATTTTGGCCACAGTGTACACTCCTCTTTCTCTGGCTTGGCCAAACTTCTTAGACAGCCCCGGGGAGTAAGGGCCATCAGAGAAATGGCTACATATCCACCTGCCCAATTTGGATGGGTGGAAATGCAGTAATTTTTGTACTGTTCCTACCCTCAGGTAAAACCGGGCAGAAAAGAACAGTAAAACCATTATAATGCTCCCCTGCCAAGGGAGAAGCCTCCCCTGGTGAGGGGAGCATTACTTTTTTTCTTTAACCCCTTAGCTACTGCGCTCTCTGCCCCCCCAGTGTTGAGCCATTTTTTGGCTTTTTGGGGTAGTTTACCCATAGACCCCCATACCTTTTTGTCCAAATGAGCTATCCATGCCATATTTGCGTCCTTTTTTCCAATATCATGGGGATTCTAAAGGTACCCAGAGTTTGTGGGTTCCCCTAGAGTAGATCGAGAAATTAGCCAAAATACTGCTAAAATTTGTTTTTGGGGGGAAAAATGGGAGAAAAGTGCTGCAGAAGAAAGAATCTGTTTTTCCCTGCAAATGAAATCAACAAAGGGTTTGTGGTGATAAAATCACCGTATTCACAGCTTTCAGGAACAGACAGACTTGAATCAGAAAACCAAATTTTTCAACACAGTTATGGCATTTTTCTGGGACATACCCCATTTTTACTATTTTTTGTGCTTTCAGCCTCCTTCCAGTTAGTGACAGAAATGGGTGTGAAACCAATGGTGGATCCCAGACAGCTAAACATTTCTGAAAAGTAGATAAAATTCTGACTTAAGCAAGGAGTCTTTTCTGTAGATCCTTCAAGGTTTTGCGATAGAAAATAACAGTTGAAAGAAAAGAAAGTATTGAAAGTCAGATGAAAAAAACAGCCAGTTCTTTTTATGTTTTCTTCTGTAACTTTTTCCAACTATGGTAGGTTTTGAAAGCAATATACTGTTACATCTGCTAGACCTTTCTGGTTGAGGAGAACTATAGGGCTTGTAGGTTCATCTATAACCCAAGGTACCCAGAGCCCATAATGAGCTGCACCTTGCAATAGGTTTTCATTGTATACTGGGTGTACAGCAATTCATTTGGTAAAATATAAAGAGTGAAAAATAGATATCAAGGAAACCTATGTATTTCCAAAATGGGCACAAGGTATGGAGTTTAGAAGTAGTGGGTATTTGCACATCTCTGGGGTACCCATACTAGCATGTGAATTACAGAGAATTTCTCAAACTGACTTTTTTCACACTTTCTTACATTTGGAAGGCACACAGGTAGAGAAAGACAATGGGCAATAACACTTGTTCTTCTATTCTGTGTTTCTCCAAGTCTCCTGATAAAAGTGGTATCTCAATCCTGTGTGTAGGCCTACTGCCCGCGACAGGAAACGCCCCCAAAACACTACTTGAACACATCACATATTTTCCAATGAAAATGGATGCGTTTTTTGCAAAGTGCCTAGCTGTGGAATTTGGGCTCTAGCTCAGCCGGCACATAGGGAAACCTACCACACTTATATATTTTTTAAACCTAGACACCTAGGGGAATCCAGAATGGGGTCTCTTGCGGGGCTCTCAGCAGGTTCTCTCACCCAGCATCCTTTGCAAACCTTAAAATGTGGCTAAAAAACACTTTTTCTGTACATTTTGGTGATGGAAAGTTCTGGAATCTGAGGGGAGCCACCAACTTACATCCACCCAGCATTCCCCCAGGTCCTCCAATACAAATGTTACCTCACATGTGGCGGTAGGCCAAGTACCCGCGACAGGGAAGGTCCAAAATGTATTGCGGCGATAATGATAACTGAGGTGAGTGTACTAATTAGTCCTGGGATTGGGGACCATTTAGGGAAACCTATCAAACCGAGAAATTTCTGAAAAGTAGACATCAAGGGAAGTCCAGGGAGGTATCGCTTGTGAGGATTCCCCAACGTTTTTTCCCCCAGAATGCCCTATAAAGATAAACCCTATTTTTCCTTGCATTTCTGTGACGTAAGCTACAGGAATATGCAGGGATCTACAAACTTCTTACCACCCAGCGTTCCCCAGCTTGTCCTGATGAAAAAGTTACCCCACTGGTGTGCCTGGGATTAGTACCCCTGACAGGAATGGATCACACAATGGTCAATGGTAGTGCTTAAATGAGACACCTAGAGGGATGCAGTGTGGTGTGACATGCATGGATCTCAGCAGGTTTCTTTTTACCCAGAATCCATTGCATATCTGAAACTTTAACTAAAAAAACAAAACATTTTCATTACATTTTCATGATAGAAACTTCCAGAATCAGCAGGAATCTAAAAAATTCCTACCACCCAGCATTACCTCACTTGTGCCGATATGAATGCTGTTCCACTTGTGTGGCTAGGCCCAGTTCCAGCAACGAGAACAGATCAAACCTAGGTCAATGGGATTCCCCTGTTGACGCTCCAATTGACCTTGGTTTGAGCTGTCCCTGTAGCGGGCACTAGGGCCAGATACACAAGTGGGGCTGTATTGTTATTGGCACAAGTGGGGTAATGCAGAGTTGTGCAAATTTTGTGAATTCCTGCAGGTTCCAGAAGTTTTCATCACAGAAATGGAAGTAAAATGAGTGATTTCAGGCAAACTTTGAGGTTTGAAGAGATATTGTGGGTAAGAAAACCTTGCAGAATCCACACAAGGCACACCATCCTGGACTCCACTTGTGCCACAGCATGGCCCCAGATACAGCAGCTACCTGTATTCCTTATATCTCTCACTGTAGCGATTTAATGCTTTTTATGTTGTGGCCTTTTGGCTCACCAACACAAGTGGGATACTGTTCTTATGGGGAGACATGTGGAAACTCAGTGTGGTAGGAAATTTGTGGCTCCTCGAAGATTCCAGAAATTTCCATCACAGAAATTTGAGGAACATGTTTGTTTCCTACCAAAGTTAAATTTTTGCAAAGGCTTTTTGGTAAAATTATCTGATAAGAGCCATGCAAGTCATGCACCCATGTACTCACCTGCTTTTCTAGTTTTAAAAAATGTGCGGGTTTGCCTAGGGGCCAGCTGGGCTAGGGCTCAAAATCCACAGCTAGCTTAATTGCCAAAAAAACGAAAACAAGGAGTTCTTAGTAAGGGTCATATTTATAATTTGACTGACAGAGAAGACTCTGTCGCCCTGGCAGAGGACTAAATGTTTCTCATGCTGAAACTACTCCCCCGCCAAATTTAGAAATGACCAACAAGCTGGGAGTCAATTAAAAAAACATTGACAGGAGCCAACGAAATGGCTGTTCCTGTCAATGCCTTTTTACGCTTGACGCACTACTCCATCAACATGACAGAGCGTCCTTCATTATTGTATTTTTATTTTCAGAAACAAAATCCCAAAGCCAGATTTTCTTTATGAAGAAAAAAAAAGGCCCCTCTCCCCATGGGAGTTATCTCCCATGGCAAGGGGCATTAGACAGTTATCACTGCCCCGTATCACTATGGATTATCAGGTGGTGACGGGCAGTAAAAACTGACTTGAATGTCTGCACATCTAAATTATGTGGCGGACATACAGGTCAGTCACAGATACCCCTTATTCAGTCAGGAGATGGGAGGGGAGCAGCCATACCAGAAATGGTCTGTCCGCATATATCTCAGGCAGCCAGACCAATATCTTCACAGTAATGATACTCTGTTGCCACTGTGACCGAGTATCATTACTGCCACAGATGTAAATCTGGTACTCATTTTTTTAAGTTAATCCACCACTTACACTGGTTAGTATTAGTGCCTCTAGAAATGATAGCTTTAAAACACAAACCCTTATCAAAGTATCTGAATACTGAAACCAAGACTACTGAAGGTGAGCTATAAACCCACATCAAGGCACCAACAGCTTTATGGTTCATTCACATGCCATTCACACACCACACACAAGACATTCATACCTCCTGCCACCGGCCCAATCCAACAGATCAGTGCACTCAAATCACATGCAAGGGCCCATCAGGCCCATCACATTAATTTGCCACAGGACGAAATCCCCATTCAAGAAGACCTTTGAACCAGTCATCAACCAAATTGCACACAATCACACCACAAACAAACCTCTATAAACACATAAGTTCAGACATGTTGACAGTTTATGCATCTACAACCTTCACAAATGAAAAACAGTCTGACTACATTTTTAACACCCGTCAAGTAACTGCATCCATTCTGAACATAACTAAATGCAATCCTAGTAAACCTTTGCTAATAGCTCTCATGACAGCCACATGAGGCTTAAGAGGAAGTCTTACATGTGTCTTCAGCACATTCACTGTGGTAAATCCAACTCGTTCTAGTTTGTGGATGCAAATTGGGGGTGTCAAAGAATGCCTTCCCAGACCTACATTGCTGGAACTGAGTGAGCATGCCTACCTTTGAAACTAAGGCAAATATTTTGGAGAAAACTGCCTAAGTTTCTTAAAGAGAACATCATAAACTACGAAGAACTGTCGTTTTTGACACAAGGGTAGTCATTGAGAGTGAGCATATGTCACGCGCACTGTTATGTGCAGTGATGTGACCGTGATGCACTTGTCACACAGTAAACGGAACATATAATAGATTCTGACAGAGGATGAACATGGCAAGCAGGACAATCATTTTATCCACACTTGTAGCGTTGGGTTCAAATTTCTCTGTTTTCATTTGTTTGTAAAATTCACTATCACTCCACTTTTCATACCTGTTCATGTCTCTGTCCTTACAAAAGTCCTGCCTTATCCTGAATACTTGACAAGTGAACCTATGGTAACACCTTCTGACACTAGCTACCTGAAGCTCAATAAAATGTGTCTTTTATGTGTCTTCAGCTCACTCACTGTATGAAATCCAACTCCTTCCAAGTTGTTGATGCAAGATAGTGGTGTACTGGAATGCCTTAGAGGCCTACATTCCTCAAACTGTACGAGCATATTTACCTTTCAAACGTAGGCAAACTTGCTAGGGTATACTGCCTAAGTTCCCAAAAGTAATAAGCGAAACAAATGTCCCGTGGGACTTATTCACTATCACTTCCACTTGTGAAAACTCAGTAACTTGTACCAGGACCAATGTTTTTGCAGAAGGATACAGGATGCAATATCTTTTATGATGATTGTTTACACATCTTTAGATAAGGAAAATGTACATTTCATTATGTATCCAAATAATTGCAAATGGCGCAGTGCAGTGCGCAGTGAACTAGTATTTATACAACAACATAGAACAAGATACTGAACAGATATCAAGGTTGCATAAGATTTTATATCAAACAAACATAAGCGGAGAACCTGTCTGTTCACATATGGTATTTCCTGGTGAATCATAACATGTTTTGAAGGCAACTTAGGGAGGGTAAGTTGATGTTTCAACCTGTAATTAGTCTTCGGATCTCATCAGAACAAAAGGTGTCTGACTAAAGTTCCCTAAAAACCATGGAATCTTGGGACCTTTAAAAAGGCATCAAAGGCATTCTGTAAGCAATACATCCAAGAATACTTCAATCCAGAAACTACAATGTATATCTGACCTCTGGTTAGTCAGGAAGTTGTGGAGGGGTAACAAATTGTTCAGAAGTGTACCTTTGTAGTGTGTGGAGAAAGTTCTCTCTCCTACCCCTTTCCTTGCTTGGAGCAGACTCTACAATGATGACATGGTTGCGCCTTTGTAACTCTTTCAAGAATGGGATCAGCAAAGTGTTGATCCTGCAGCCTTGCCAAGTGCTCCAGAGCACATGAATTGGTGATTGCGGTTTCTGTAACAATAAGACTTTCAATGACGGCCAACAACATGAGTCTTCCTGTGGTGGTCTGTTGATAAACAACATACACATTGTGGATCAGGAGGGTAAACAGTTTCTTATAACAAGTGTGAGTTTTACGATTCACATTGTATGGCTGAAGAACATGGTTGTTCTTATCCACTCCGCCCCTGTACTTGTTGTAATCAAGTATACAGGTTGGCTTGTGAACCTCGGCCATCTGACCCCAAATCATACCGGGGGAAATGCTCTCATCATAAATTGTAGTAAGCATGTATTCCATGCTCACACATTTAATTGCAGCAGCTGCGTGTTTAAGAGGACGGCTTTGAGCACTGGCACCTTTTTCTTTACAAATTAAGCACTGCCCTATGGGGCATATTTGAAAAAAGTGGTGCTGCACACAGTGCTGCCCCACTTTTCTTGCTCCCTTTAGCACCCTCCCTAACGCCACCATGTGCGTGTCATATTTAAAATACGGCGCAGAATGGCGGCAGTTAGGGGACTAGCATCAAATTTTTTATGCTAGTCCGGCGCTTTGCAGGATTAGCAAAATAAATGTTGACGCTAATCCTGCAAAGCACCCAGATTCCCATTGTAACCAATGGAAGCCTCCTTTTAATGCATGCTCTGAGCAGGCGTTAAAATTGGATAACCTGATTGAGAGCAGTTCATTGGAATGCAGTGCAGTGCTCTGGGATTTCTGGAGCTTTGTATAAACAAGCTCTTGTTGAAATTCTTTGTGGCAACAGCAAACTGAACCGCATGCCACAGTGCCAGCTTTGTACATCTCACTCAAAAGCTCTACTCCTGTATGGAAATTGTCCATATAAAGGTTATATCCTTTGTGAATGAGTGGCTGCGCAAGCTCCCATACACTCTTTCCTATGACTTTTAGAGTGGGAGGGAAACTTACAGGGTTTAGAGTAGAGTCCTTCCCTGTATACACTTTCAAGCTGTACACATAGCATGTAGAGCTATCACACAGCATGTACAACTTGATGCCATAGCGAGCTCTTTTGTTCACAATGTACTGGCTGAACAGCAGCGCCCTTTGTACAAAATCAAGGACACATCAATGACTATATTCTTTCCAGACGTACAAATCTCTGGAAACCTGGTAGACAATGTTCCATGACAGGCCAAATTTTTAACAACCTGTCAGGGTCTGGGTAGTCCTGGGGCAATGCAGCCTAATTGTCACTGAAATGAAGCATACTCTGCAATAGCAAAAAACAATCTCTGCTCATGTACAGTGTGAAGATGCCCCAATCCGTGCAAGTAAACCAGTAGGAATGCAAGCTTGGTTTGTGTCCTAACCCCATTTTGAGCGTAAGCCCCAAAAACTCTTCAACTCCTCAAGTGAAGTGGGAGTCCAGTGGTGTGCCCTAGAATGAGTCCCTGGAGTGCCTCCATGTCCCCTCAGAAATTGTTCAGCACTCAGATTTGTTTGCTGCACAATTTGCTCATGTAAGTCAACACCCAAAAAGAGATGGATGTAGTCAATTGGCAAAAAGCTGGCTCTATTGGCTTTACATCTAGGGTCACTGGTGAAAGGCAGAATTTGGGACTGAACTAAATTGGAAGTCTACAAGGAGAGTGCTTTGTCTGTGCTTGCTGTGGCTCATGCCGGCTCTCTGGGTTGGTATAACCTGCTACGGTCACCACACTGCACAGACTGTGCTTGTGACAGGACAGCACAAATGGCATCATCATGTTCCTCAGAATCACTGGAAGATAAGTCATTGGATGGAACTCGGCCAACTGAAAAATCACTTCCAGATTCTGCTCCATTTTCCTCTCCCTCAGATGCTGTCTCAGTATCTGCTGTCTCAGTCTCTGATCCTGCCCAGAGCTGTCCTCCATCACCCGAGTTAGGGCCTGGGCAGCAGTCATCCACCTAGACAACATCTCTGCTGACTTCCTAAAACCTTACTCCTAAAACAATGTCCTACTTGTAAGGCAGAAGTATTGTTCTAAATTAGTTGGCGTGTGTGTTCATTTATTAGATGTGTGCATCAGTAAATAAGCAAAAAAAGACGTATCTTTCTTTTGTGGTGAATCTGCAGGGTCTCCAAGGAGACTAATGAAACGAAAAAGAGACAGTGTTGCTTCACCTTACTACATAACTAATACAACTGCATACTTACATCACAGCTTCTGCAAAACTTTATTATTGTGGAGCTGCTGGGCCATTGCCAGTTTAAAAGTAATTCCCAAAGCTACAGATCTACATTTGATCTCAAGAAGCATACATTCACACAGTGGCCTCTACAAATTTGTATGCAGGTATGCTTCTTGTGAAAACTCACAGTGCTACCACCAGGATCAATGGAATTATGCAGACGGAGAGCACCAAATTACGAGGCAGAGTTGAGTAAATTATGCAGCAAGAAAAGGCAAATTATGCAGCATAATTCTGATCTTTTTTTGATAGTACGACTTAATTTTTTCATGATATGCAAACATAGTAATACTGTCCTGGCAAACATTTCACCTCATGAGTGCCACTTTAGCAACCAAATGCAGAAATAAGCAACAAAAGATTACTGTTTTCATTTGCTCATGCCCTTCCACTACATGAAAAACATTAATCTATTTGCAATATACTGCTTATGCTACATAAATCTACCATCTGCTGCACTACCTGAAGGTGGTAGGTTTAAGTGGCATACACAGAGTAATTTTTTTTACAAAGTGTGGTTTCCCTCTTGGGGTGGGGGCACAATCTCCCCCCATGGAAAAACACATAACTGAAAAAAATATATGTGGCCCCCAAAGGAGGTGCACCCATTTGCTGAGAATCAACCCTTACCAACATTGCCATACTTTTTTGTGTAGAAATGTAATTCCCTTGGGGCTGTGATTGGCGCCCTTCCCCCTGAGGGAATACATCTCACCCAAAAAAATGTTCAGTGCTCTCAGGTGGTTGGCCCCTGTGGAGGGAGGGCTGATAACCTGACAATTTCAGCATCCCTGTTTAACAACTAGCATGTTCCAGCTTGAGTTTAACATATGTGGCTGCGGTTTTAGTGGTGTGAGATTTATACCAGCAGTATAAGTGAAATTTGTCCCTCCATAAATTTCAAGTTAGAAAACTGCAGGTGTTATGGCGTCAAATACAGACTCATTGTAAGGTGATGTAGTTAGGAAAGAGGAGGCAGCATTTGCACTAAATACTACCATTAGGCAAAATATGAGGTAACATTTGGCAGAACAATTACACCTTTGTCAATTACCAATTCTTAGATATTTTACTACCTATCCTGTGTAAGCAGGCTTTGTGGCACATATTTTTTTGAAGGCCGTTTCACCACCTGCACTGTAGCTCCTTGTTGCCGAATGGCCCTCTCTGAAGGGTTACCCCAAACCTTTTGCCTTCCTCCTCCTCGCTCTCTGACCTAATTTTTGTTGGGTTTAGGACTCTGGACACTTTACCACTTCTAACCAGTGCTAAAGTGCATGTGCTCTCGCCCTAAAAACATAGTAACATTAGCTCATACCCAATTGGCATATATAATTTACTTGTAAGTCCCTAATAAAGTGCACTACATGTGCCCAGAGCCTATACATTAAATGCTACTAGTAGGCCTGCAGCGCTAGTTGTACCACCCACATAGGTATCCACTTAACCATGTCTAGGGCCTGTCATTGCAAGGTCTGTGTGTGTAGTTTCACTACTACTTCAACTTGGCATGTACATCAACTTGCCAAGCCTTAAACTCAATTTTTCTACGTATTAGTCACCCTAAGGTAGGCCCCAGGTAACCCATGGGACAGGGTGTTGCGTAAGTAAAAGGAAGGACATGTATGTATGTGTTTTATATGTCCTGGTAGTAAAAACTAAACAAATTCATTTTCCACTACTGTGAGGCCTGCTCCTCTCACTGACTAGCATTAGAACTACCCTTATATACTTTTAAATGGTAGATTCTGATCTGGAAGGAGTAACCCTGTCATGTTTAGTGTGACCATAATGGTAATAGAAAATCCTGCTTACTGGCGAAGTTGGATTTAATATTGCTATTTTCAAAATGCCACTTTTAGAAAGTGGGCATTTCTATGTACTTACTGCAATCTGTGCCTTACAGCCTGTCTCCAATCCACGTCTTGGTTAACAGCTCCCCTTGTGCATTCCACCCAGACAGCCATAAACACAGGACACCCAGTCACATCTGCATTCATCTACTTACTGAATGGGTCTCCCTGGGCAGGAAGGGTGGAGGGGCTCTCTCTTACACTTTAAAGGCCAGTGGCCTGCCCTCACACAAAGGACTGATAACACCCCCATAGGGATCCTGGCAGACAGGACTGGGCTAAAAGGGGAACTTGTGCACTCCAAAATCACTCTTTAAAGTTTCCTCCACTTCAAAGGAACTTTTGGGTATATGTACTGGGTCTCTGGCCCACACCAAATCAGACACTTCTGGATCTACACCTAAACTCTGTCAGAGGAACTGCCTGTCCGCCCAAAGGACTCATCTGGACTGCTTTGCTGAGAAGGACTGCTGCCCAGCTGAACGCTGGCCTCTGACTTTGCTGGAAGGACTCTGCTGTCCCCAAAAGTGCTCTCCAAGGGCTTCGATTGAGCTTGCCTCCTGATCTAAAGTCTCAGGGCCAACAAAGACTTTGCCTACTAGCTTCTAGATAGTTTCCTGACTTTAGCTACTCCAGGACTGACTTCAGTGACTCAAGCACAGATGCTCTTGCCCGATGCCACACCTCTGCCTGCTCCGGCTCTGTGGTCCTCGCTACACGCAACGACTGCGGCCTGCAATGCAAGTTTGACGTCACCATGACATCGCTTACGTCCCGCATCGCCGAACCGGAACGACGCAGCCCGGCTCCCCGAGTGGAGATCGGCACAGTGCCAGTGTTGCGCCCGGAACTTCGATGCACAGCCCACCGGATCAATGCATCGTCGAGCCGGAATGACGCAGCCCACCTTCCTGCATGAAGAATCGACGCAGCACTTGCCGTGCGACACAAACTCCGTTGCATCACTCAGCTAATCAATGCAGCACCTGTGACTTTGCCTAGCATGCCCAGGATTTCCACGCATCGTCCCTGGGTGTCAAAAGACCCCACATCACGAAGAGGATTCAAGCCTGCATGCCGGAATCCGATGCAAAGTCCTCGCCGTGTGGAAAACAATCAACGCATCATCTGTGTGCACCCAGAAATCTGACATATACCCTTCGTTTTCCTCACATCTCCTTCTCTGCGGTCTCCGTGCGTGTAATTTTGACGTATACCAGGTACTTTGTGCACAAAAGAGACAATTGTTGCTTTTTAAAGACTTAAGACTCTTCTTATCATTGCAAAAGTGATATTTCAACTTGTACTTATCAAATCTTGAACGTTTTGACCTTAATTAATTCAGATAAATATCTTATATTTTTCTAAGCTTTTGTGGTGTATTTTTGTGATGTTCTCACTGTGTTATTGCCTGATTTATTGCACAATTACTTTACACATTGTCTTCTAAGTTAAGCCTGACTGCTCAGTGCCAAGCTACTAGAGGGTGGGTGCAGGATAATTTGGATTATGTGTGACTTACCCTGACTAGGATTGTGGTCCCTACTTGGAGACTCCATTTCTAAAAAAGACCAAGCACAAATATAGTCACAACACAACTTAATGTCCTGTGTGCTGTTAGGGAGGGCTGCACCTCTTAACCCTATCGCTCATTAACCCCTTCTGGTCTAGATGGTACGTCCCCTTTAAGAATAGGGTATTGGTATCATTATGGCTCAGGTGCAGTCCTACCTTCTAACATTCCTGCACTCCATCTCTCCCAGTTCAGTTTTCACTTTGCACAACAGAGTCTGGAGTCCCACCAACTACCAACCCCAAATGACTATGTTCAGGAAGTCTAATCAGCAGCGCCTTGCCAAACAAAAGGCCTAAGTTAATTTCTGAAAAAAGTGATGTCTGTACTTCCTTCACTGAGTGTCTAGTTGTCTCCCTCCAGTTTCAGTAATGTCATCAATACATTTCTAATATCAGTAACAACCTTGTCACCTCCATATTGTGCTCAAGACCAGGTTAGGACCATCCCTAAACAGATTGCAGATGCCTCCATTATTCTGGCTTACTCATGCACATCATGCATTTACCACACAGGCTTATGCAGACAGTCATACTCAAAATTCAGTTGGGGTTTTAGAGCAAGGAGTCAGGTAAATGCACAGATCAAAGCTTTACATAAGTGGGCCAATAGGCCTCTGCTTTAGTGATAAAAATAAAATGGAGTGGTCAAAACTATGGATTCACAAAACATGGTGTGTTACCACCAACACCATATTTGCTAAACTCAAGATATGGACAGTGGTCCACTGTCTGTCAATGAGGGCATGCTTGGTGCACACTCCAAGGCATAAGATGGGTTCAAGGCCATATTTATGTCAAGGTGTCGCTTAGGTTCTCATTATGCTAATGAGGCTACTGAATTTGGGAGACAGGATCACATGGATTTTGGCTACTAAGTAGAATACCACACCACATGATGCCAGTCAGCCTAATCCGGGTTCTCCGGCTAACTAGCAGCACCTTTTCTCTGGCCAAGATGATTGAAGCAAGCGGACGCATGACAAGAAGACTCCTCAGGGGAATCGTGGTCAATCAGATCCCATCCCTTTCTCTCAGTTACCAGTAAGTCTCATGCAGGCAAAGACAACAGAGGCAGACTATAGTTCAATAAAGATTTATTCAAGCAACTGCATCTTAGATAGAAAGGCATGTATTGCAATAACTAGGATGATAAAAACAAAAAAAAAGCAAGCAGGTGACTAACAGAGTTAAAACACAAGAATAGTACTACCATACTGTCACTAAGAATAATACATATATATATTTCTCCTACCTACACTATGTCTGAGCACAGCGTAATATGCCTAATTTGCCCTTTGGGTTTTCCCCTTGGGGTGCACCATCCCTCATACCTGGAGGAAGAAGCCTGTAGTGTAGAGAGACACCGTCCCCATGTGGATCAAGGGTCCGGACGTCTAGGCAAGTAGCTGCAGCGAAGCAATTAGCATACAGTCGTGGTCATCTGGCTGGAATCTCCCTCTAACGTGTCTGATACAAAGGGTTGTTTTTATAATAAAATAGCTGACATTCTAAGAAATGTACCCCACGCATGAGCTTGTGTTTTCTGTGAACGTTGGAGACACAGCATACCATGTTTGTTTGAATAAAATGTAGCAGGGTTAAAGTGCACAGCGGCAGGCCTAGTTAGCATAAAACAACATGTTTAAAACATGGCTAAAATAGCTATACAACAAAGGGACTCATGTCTCTGCATACAGGCTAGGCTAGCGTGACACTATGGTCAAAAGCAAAATTCTGCGTACTAGATACCACACAGTTAGGCAGTTAGAGCAAGAGAATGCAACTCTACACCACACAGTGGTTATTTCCATCCCAACATTTACCCTTTGAGAATCCTTCAACCACCCTTACCCTCGTCCGCTTCCTGCCCTTCCTCACTCTTTGTATAATTCTATCCTCTTATCACTGCCCTACTAATTACCTTTTTCCCCCTCATTCACTGTATCCCGAATACTGTCAAATATCAACTCAATCTCTGGAGTCTGACATTGGGCCTCTCCCATCAGCCCCTTATAGCCGCAGACATCCTTCATCTCCACCTGCTAGTAACCTTGCACCCATCCCCTTGCATCCTTATCAACAGCAGATTCACGAATAAGAACCATTTGAACATCCACAGCTTTATTACAAACTATAGACCACGTGTTATCTTCATTACAGCGACCTGAATAGGTGAAGATGCTGCCCTGTGCCCCACGAGCAGTCTCATCAGGTTTGCAACTCCTGATCAGAAACAGAAATGCTAAGAACGTGGCAATGGCTTAGTGTTCTTTTTCAAAAACTCCTTACTCCCTCCCAGATTTTAGAACTTTACAACCACTAAGTGCAGCTCCATCCTTGTCAGTGACTTCCCTCCAGCCACACATTCAACTTCACTCCTGTGGGCCTAATCACTAGGGGGTGCGAATTTCCCATAATTTGCTTTGGTGTAATTATGAGAGTTTTATTTAAATGATGCAAAATACATATCTGACATTTGTTCTGTTCGTTTGTGGTAAGTTTTTACCGCGAGCAGGCATATTCGTGGTAATCTTTTACAGCGAATAGCGCATACTGACGCGATGTATCATAATAACATAATTTCAGGAATTATGCATAACATGAGTAATGATAAATTATGAATTATGGCACCATAATGCAAATTTCTCCCGAGCCTACTAATCATCCCCTTTGCCTAATGCATCCTTCTCAGAAACCTTCTGTGACTGACTTGAACATTGCCTTCAACCACTATATACTATGTTTCCCAGGTAATATCAACAATTAGTTCTATGAGCCTGGCCTACCCTAAACTTGGTCCCTCCCAACAAACTCAAAAGCACCAACCCCTTGATGCAGGCTTCACCTTTTTGCACTCGACTAGCATGATAGGAAACCACCATATCACCCAGAGGGATGACCACATCTTCCAGAATAACCATCCTTCTGCTTTGATCATGCCAACCACATGTAACACAGACCATCTCAGACCAAGGAGGAAACTCAAACTCATCTAATTTCAGTTCCTCTTCTATCTGCGTACTGTGCACCTCCTACATAGGTTTTAATACTGGAATCCTTTATATAATCCTGTCAACGTTGAGCAAATAAATATATACATACAAAGACAAAAATGGACAAATACATAAAGGTTTCTATTTATACACAAGTTTATTATTAATCGATAGCCACTTATATTGTATTTCATAAATGAATGGACCAGAACCTGAAAACTCTCTATCAACCATCATTCATACCCACATACTCCTATCATGTTCACCAATTAAAAAGAATATAAATAAACAATTGGCCTAATTGATGTTATTCTTAACCTGTTCCACTAGTAAGGAGGGACACTGTCATCCAAGAGTGAATACATTTCACAGGAGTAGTTTTTCAAGTTCAACTGTTTGTAATTCAATTTCCCAGATTCAAATCTTCATGTTGTATATTCATTCAAAGTCTGTTTTGATGTATTATTTCATCCTTGGATATATCTTCCTCCAATGTATGTACTATATACAATATGTATTTCAAGATCCACTCAAAGGAACATCAAGCCAAAACTCCTGGCCAACAATCGTGCCGATGCACATATCGGTGTAAAGTGACCAGCCTTCTTCAGGGCACATACTTATCCACTGTCGCTAGTTAAAAGATGCATACAGAGAGGTCTGGTCCATTTTAAACCAATCTTCTGCTCCCTTTCTGTAATAATCTCGTTTTGAGAGACAGATCACAGCCTGCCACACATCAAAACTTTGGGTAGGGGAGGGTTAAAACCTTTATGTGAAAGCTCACATGAACTTTTTCTGTTCGTGGCGTCCAGCTCACGAGCTTACAAAGCGAGTGGCACATTGAGTTTCCATCTCGCTGCTGTTGAGTTTTCCCTTTGTGCAGTATTTGTCCCTGTCCCGCTCCTTCATTCTTTGTTCAGGGTCCCCTTCCTCCGGTTGGCTCTCTGCCTAACGTCCCTAAGGTGGGAGTGCAGCAATTGTGTTCTGGCTTACTGCAGCCTTGGACACAGGGGCGTAGTGAACCCCCAGCTTTAGTAGCTACAGCGTAGGTGGAGTTCTTGATGGGCATCTTTTGTCTGCAACTCGGCAGACAAAGGCTTGTAAATAATTTGAAAGTGTGGATAGTTGGTTGGTTAAGTGAGTTAAAGGATGGGCGGATGGATATGTGTGTAAGTGAAAAGGTTGATGGATGGATGAATGAGTGAAAGGATGGATGAACGAATAAATGGATTAATGAAATGGTGGATGGATGGATGAAAGGATGGATAAGTGAAAGAATGGATGGATGAATAAATGAAAGGGAGGGTTGATAGATGGATGAAAGGGAGAGTGGCTAGATGAGTGAAAGGATGAATGGATGATGAGAAAGGGTGGATGGGTCGAGTGAAAGGACAAATTGAAAGGGTGGCTAGATGGATGAGCGAATGATGGATGAGTGAAAGGATGGATGCAGGGACATTGTGAACCCCAACCTTAGGATCTACAGTAGAGGGAGGGGTCTTGATGTGCCTCTTCTATCTGCAACTATGCAGACAAAGGTGAGTGAGTGGATGGCTGTGCGATGGATGGATGAGTGAAAAGATGGATGTAAGGATGTATGAGTAAAAGAATGCAGGATGAGTGAAAGGGAGTATGGATTGGTGGATGGATGGATGGGTAGGTGAAAGGGACAGTGGGTGGATGGATGGAAGTATGGATGGATTAGTTAAAGGGTGGATGGAAGATGAGAGAAAGGATGGATTGAGTGAGTGAGTGAAAGGAAGGATGGCTGAGTGAAAGGGATGGTGGATGGGATGAGTGAGAAGGAGAATGAGAATGAGTGGACTGATGGAGTGAAAGGTTGGAAGGATGGAGTGAAAGCGTGGAAGGATGAATGAAAGGATGGCTGAGTGAATGCATGGATGAGAGAGGATGGACGAGTGAAAAAATGGATGGATGAGTGAAAGGGAGGATGGATGAAAGGGTGGATGAAGGGATGGGTCAGTGAAAGAATGGATGTTTGAAGGGGATGATGGATGGTTGAAAGGGTAGATGGGTGGATGAGTGAAAGAAAGGGTAAATAGATGGACAGGTGAGTGAAAGCGTAGATGGATGAGTGGATGGATAGATGAGTGAAAGGGTAAATGGGTGGATGGATGAGTGGATGAGTGAAGGGGAGGATGGATGGGATGGATGGAGTGAAAGGATGGATAGATGAATCACTGTAAGGATGAAGCGATGATAGAACAGGTGGATGGAGAGATGGATGAGTTAAAGGCTGGATGAATGGATGGATAGGTTTGGAGATGAATGGATAGGTTTAGATACGGATGGGCAGATGTACACAGAGGTGAACGACTTAATGATAGATGAAAGGTGAACGGTTAATAGAATTTAAAGATGAAATTGTGGATATCAGCAGGTGGATGGAAGGATGACAAGTTGAATGAATAGATGCTTGGACAGGAATCCTCTTCTGGGGAGGGTAGTAATGGTTTGCTTTGTTTTGTTTGTGCCATTAGAGCTTTGGCTTGAAGTGGGGGTATTTTGAGTTTCTGGCTACTCCCTTGCTTCGACACCTTGATTATTTTCAAGATGTCTACCTGTCGAAACAAAATCCAAGCTGGGCTGGTTCTCCAAAGAGCTAGAGGCAGTAAAACCTGAAAACATATCCCTTGAAAGATCATAGAAAACATTTGGCACCAATGATAAGCTTAGCCTCCAATGCCATTGTAGAAGTGGCTTCACTACATAACTTGGGTTCTTGAAGCAAGCTTCTCATCAGGAGAACTGCACAAAGCCCATTGCTGAATTTTGGAGTCCTAAATGTACCTTCATTGGCACCCTGTATTCACAAGATTGTTGTGATTAGCTTATGGCACATTTAATCTGCAATACCTAAGTGCTGAACAACTCCGCCTGACCAAGACCACTGAAGCAGGTTCACCACAACCACAGCCACACAAGTTGTAGCGCTCCTGACTATACCCAAGACTTCTCTTTTTCAACCTGCTCTCAACTAGTTAGTGTAGTACTGGAGTATTGTGAGAATATTGTTCAATATAAATATTTTGTCTAGTTATCATTGTTTACTAAAGTATCACCCCATTGGATTTGATAATATAAAATGTAAGCCAGAGAGAACCATCAGTTTGTATTTAGTACATGATATTTATGTCAACCAATGTTTCTGTATATGATATTTTGACATGCTACCAAGCCAGTAATCTCACAGAATTTAACAAAGTGAGTAGCACAGAAGTCTCACTGGATGCGCCTTAGCCACTAAAGTCTTCAAGATATCAATATTTTTAATTCAGCAGCACTTTGTGGCAGACCCATCATCAACCACGTCATGTCTGGAGCATTTCCCGTGTATCTCAGACCATGACGCCAAACCAGTTCTCAAGCAGCAAGGCCTTAATCCATCAGACTGTGCAACCTCAAACGTGTTTCCAATAGACCCTTCCTCAGCAAACTCATTGAAAGATTAACCTCCGCACTACTCTCGGTCTTTGTCAAGGAGAGCAACTTACCTTCAGACTTCCAAACTGGATTCAGTCTTTGTAAAGGCACATAAAGCACCTTGGTAGCAGCATGCAATGGACTTAAGTTTACCGTTGACAAAAATGGGTCTGGCCTCCTTCTAGTACAGAGCCCCTTTTCCACCGTTGATACTGTCTATCATGCACCCTTACTGCAAAGTCCAAAATTCAACCCTTTATTGGAGCACCTCCTATCTCACGGAAAGATTACACATATCACTTCTTCTTTTCCCGTCCGCCTCTTTTGCCACAAACGCAGGTGTTACTCAAGACTCCGCAGGCTTCTCTCTTCTAGCCAATGCTACATCTCAGCCCTCTTTCAGACATTATCAAATCTTCAATCTCACCTGCCGCATCTGCACCAATGAAACCACGATTATTCTTGCTGAAGGCAGGCACGCTTAGCTCTTGCCTACCGGCAGTAGGCCATTGGATGTCTTGCAAGTACCTCAAGCTTGGTCTTTCGAGAAGATGACGCTTCTTATGTTGAATCACAATAGATTGTCTCCCCTTGGCATCACAACCTTCCAGCATCACCAACCCTCACTGGGATTCTTGGATGCAGACCTCACAATCTGGCACAGTGGATGATCACCTCACTATCGGTCCACAGGCAGAAGTATTTACTATGTAAACCTGCCCACATATGCCCCATCTACCTCACTCCCTTCTGCTTCACTTTATATCCACGGCGCTGCACGTTCACAATGAAGAATAATGTCGTACTCCTCT
The DNA here is from genome assembly GCF_031143425.1 of Pleurodeles waltl. Lineage (NCBI taxonomy): Eukaryota > Metazoa > Chordata > Amphibia > Caudata > Salamandridae > Pleurodeles > Pleurodeles waltl. Next base: position 391,306,252 of record NC_090442.1, on the reverse strand, counting down.
GACCATCACACACAACACCGGACACACTGGACACCTCTCACCTAGACCACACATTCTAGCAAACAGAGACAACAGATGGTAACTTTTTACCCACTTGCCCAATGGAGCACTTCCGGGTCATAGCACTGTTATGAAGCACTGATCTACAGCTGCAGTACAATAAAATGCAATATGATTCCAAGCAGTCAGTCACCAAATCTGAATTTCCGCAATCTGCTTCTCATTATTTTCACATAATGCCTGACAATGTATGTGTACCATTGTCTAATAGACTGCAAAGCAGCTGATGGCGGATCGCAGCCAGTGCAGGGTACTGACTCACACGAAGAGGCCCGGAAGTAGACCTGCTTCAGAAAACATGATTTGAGCATGTTAGCCTGTTTGTAGAAGGGTTTAAATATTGCCCACAGAACAAGCAAAATGGGCAAGAAGCAGAAGCAGTGACTCTGGCGTAGGTTTACGCACATCTTCCCAACACTAAAAAGGGTTAATTGTAGTTTCGTGTCATGTCATTTTCCTTTTATACGTCATTTATTTCTGCAGACGTGCTGAGGGGTAAATGCGGCATTTGCCTTACGTTAATGTTAGCGAAATTTCCAGAGAGATACAGTACAATGAAATCGGCCAGGCACATGTAACGTGACTGTATATTCAGTCCACAGTAAAAGGCACAACCAATGCCTAGTGTGCCTGTGCATGGTGATTATTGTAAACACTCTTTAATGTTAGTTCCCTCATTTATATCTGAAGGGCTTGCACGTGCTCCTCTGTGACACACTAAGCATTCCCCTCTTCTTCCTCTGTATTATTGTTATTTTCTGAGAGCAGCTTTGCTTCCGTAGTGCAGGACATCTATCCTGACTTCCCTATGACTTCTCAAGTGTATATGATTTTTACTGCTAAGTGTCTGCATGAATGAATGAATAGATGGTGATGTTAGGGCATGTAAAGAACAAGTCAGTCGTAGAAGTGCTTCTGGAAGGGGCGGTGATCCTGTATTCTGTTCTCTCCTATTTCCAAAGCTGAATAAGTAGTCATGTGCCAATGTTGTTTTGTGACTGACAATGCATGTGGATGGTTGAGCCCGAGGGTAACCTGCATGTGTTACATGCTGTGATAGCACAGCCTCTAGCTCCATGAGGGGCAATATCTTTCCTAGACCACGGCTGATCCTACCGTATTAAGTAATTCTGCTAACTGTATTTCTTCAGTAAAATGCATCTCTCTCTCTTTCTGTCTTTCTCTCTCTCTCTCTCTCTGTTTCTATCTCCTCCACAAGAGTCGAGGGTCCAGGGTGAAGATCAATATACAGCAGACCAATCTAGAGGATCTAACCCATATTTATACTTTTTTAGCGCCGCATTTGCGTCATTTTTTGACGCTAAAGCGGCGCAAACTTGCCAAATACAATTGTGGGCCTTATTTATACTTTTTGGTGCAAAACTGCACTAAGGCAGTTTTGCCCCAAAAAGTTTTGCACCGGCTTGCACCATTTTTTAGCACCAGCTGGGCACCATATTTATGGAATGGTGCAAGCCGGTGCAAAGGTTAGGCTAGCTTAAAAAAAAATGACGTTAGGCAGTTTTGAGTCAAAATAAATGATTCTGACCAGATTAGCATCATTTTTTGACGCTAAGGGGCATATTTATACTCTGTTTGCACTGAATTAGCGTCATTTTTTTTAAACTCTAATTCAGTGCAAAACTAACTCCATATTTATACTTTGGTGCTAGACCCGTCTAGCACCATATTTATGGAGTTAAAGTCATTTTTTGGAAGTGGAAACCTACCTTGCCTTAATGAGATGCAAGGTAGGCATTCCCGTGCAAAAAAATGACTCTATGGCCTTAACACCATATTTATACTCCCATGTAAAAATGGTGCAAGGGAGGGAGGAGGGGTCAAAAAATGGGGCAAAGCTTGCTTTGCCCCATTTTTTAAGACCTGGGTCAGGGCAGGTGTTAGGGGACCTGCGGCCCTATTTCCATGGTGTAACACCATGGAATAAGCCCAGAGGTGCCCTCCCTAGGCCCTAGGGGAACCCCCACCCACACTAGAGGGACTGCGAGGATGGGGGACCCCATCCCAGGTAAGTACAGGTAAGTGCATTTTATTTTTGAAAGTGCCATAGGGGGCCCTGAAATGGGCCCCCATACATGGCACCGGGTGCAATGGCCATGCCCAGGGGACCCCTGTCCTCTGTGCTGGCCACTGGGGTGGTGGGCATGACTCCTGCCTTTTCTAAGGCAGGAGTCATGTGGCATGGTAGGTTTAGCACCATAAAATGACGCTAATCTGGTTAGAGTCATTTTTTTTTACTCTAACCTGCCTAAAGCCATTTTTTGGTGCTAAACCCTCTTCTTCTATACTGCCAGCCCCACCCGACTAAAGTCATTTTTTAAAACTCTAGCCTACCCTTTGCACCGGCTTGCACCATTCCATAAATATGGTGCCCAGCTGGTGCACAGAAATGGTGCAAGCCGGTGCTAAACTTTTTGGTGCAAAACTGAGTTAGTGCAGTTTTGCAGCAAAAAGTATAAATAAGGGGCAATATTTTGTAAGTTTGCGACCCTTTTGTGTCATAAAATGACGTTAATGCGGTGCAAAAAAAGTTTAAATTGGGGCCTTGGTGCTAGATGGGTCTAGCACCAAAGTATAAATATGGAGTTAGTTTTGCACCGAATTAGAGTAAAAAAAAATGACACTAATTTGGTGCAAACAGAGTATAAATATGCTGCAGAGTATAAATACGCCCCTAAATATGGAGTTAAGGCCATAGAGTCGTTTTTTGCACGGGAACGCCTACCTTGCATCTCATTAAGGCAAAGTAGGTCTCCACTTTCAAAAAATGACTTTAACTCCATAAATTTGGTGCTAGAGGGGTCTAGCACCAAAGTATAAATATGGAGTTAGTTTTGCACCGAATTAGAGTAAAAAAAAATGACACTAATTCGGTGCAAACAGAGTATAAATATGCCCCTGTATTTTGTAAGTTTGCGCCGTTTTTTTTGCGTCAAAAAGCGGCGCAAATGCGGCGCTAAAAAAGTATAAATATGGGCCTACATTTTTCCCTCTCTGGTGAATTGAGTTGGTGCCCATTTCTAGGCTCAAAAACTCCTTATATAGACCTGACCGTGGGCAAGACGATTGCACTTTTCTGATGTTTCCACATCTTGGGGTTTCTGTTAAATCTCCTGTTAGCAGAACTGCAGAGGAAGGGATGTTTCTGTCTGGAAGATGACCACGTGGTTCAGAATAAACAGTACTCTATAGGTCAGCAGCAGTGCTATGGCAAGACAAAGTTGAACGCAGTTGTCAAACGGGGATCATCCGCTGGTAGTAAATTAGTAATTATTGAAAGTGGATTAAAATCCATATTCAGAAGAATTATGGATTAACAGAATTTACTATTTTGTGAAGACTCACTGGAAGTGTCTTTGCACCACATGCCTGAAAGCATAACACATAGCCTGTCGCAGATCACTGAGGAAAACTTTTCAGAATTGTCTGATGCTTTGTGAGCAGTGTCAGCCGGGCAAAATTTATAGAAAGGTTGAACAGTGGGACTAATCTAATTTGAGTGAGAGCTAGGATCAGACCATTCAGTGCCTTCTGACCCACCGTTCCAGTATTGTTAACAACACTGAGAGATGTTGACTTCACAAAGTATGGCTGTTGACGGTCTGCACTTCACTGACAAAGCTGTGGAAGTATAGACTCAGCCAGGCTCTGAGCAGTATGGCAACTAAAATACAAACTTGCTTTCACTGATTAATGAAATAGCTCTTCACTAAGCAATTCTTGTGAAACGTCAACATTTGATTGGCTTGTTGTGTTCACTACTGAGGTGAACCTCCATATGAATATAACAGTTAAATGAATCATCAGAAGAAAACTGTAAGTGTCCACGTTTTTATAAACATTTGAAAATCAAACGGCATCAATTTAGAAAAATCTTTGGGAGTCTAGTATAGTTTTGTTGGAGCCACAACATTTCCTGTAGTTGTGTGAGCAGTTTGTTTGGGGCATTATCAGAGGGAAAAGGCTTCAGAGAGTTAAAAGGCAAACATTGGCTTGTGAGAGGGGCTGGCCCTTATCCAATTTAGTGGAAATTGGAATATCCCAATGGCTAATCAAATTCAAAGATTACTTCAAGAACTTTGGAGAACCAATCCTTGCAGTTTCTGCTTCAGGTAGCAACAATCCATGACCACTATTTAGAGCTGAAATTACCACTATTCTATAAGTGTATACTAGGTAGACAGACAGATTTTATGAGTGGGTACGGAATCAGTCCAGCCCTTTCAATGAGGTGTCTGCCATTCAGACAGGCCACTCATCCAAAGTTGTCTTCTTGATGTTGCACTCTCTCAGGTCAAGTCTTGGTTTGGAGTGTCTGTCAAATAGGAAATGTCTTTCCTGGAAAGGACCAGACAGCACATTCCAAAATAGGGGGTGATAAATGTCATTAGGTGGGAACATTCTGGAAAAGGGGGATCAGCTACTCCTTTAGATAAAAAGGCCTGTACCTTTCACCAACCACTGGTAGTGCATAGCCTATGCTTGGGGGCAGTATTCACCACTCCCACACTAAAGGAAATGCAACCTAGCTGGTCCCCAAAAATCCTAACAGTTTCTAGCACTCTGTCAGAGAGCACTTGTCAAGAGACCTATAACATGATTCTGTGAGAATGGTTAAAACAAGGTTGCCACATTTAACCCAAGTGAATGCCCTCCCTACCAAAATCAGACATCCAGAGACTTGGTCTGCCCAATGAAGGCTCTAACATTTGATATACTGAACATGTTAGGAGGTCCATTAGCATTCCTAAGGGACAACCCTTCCCTGTGTTGCACAGTGAATCCCAGCCCCTTTGTGGAAATCGATCACCTCATCAATTTCAGGTTCTGCCACTCCATGACCATAATCTGAGATGGAGACAGAACCTCTTCAATGTCTAAATTATGTAATATGTTTCCTCATCAATTCTGCCTAGTTTTTAACCCTGGGGAGAAACTGATATCTCATGAAAGCAAACAAATGGCTCCTACCCATGTTATCTCTTTGCCAGAATGATGCCAATACTCTTGCCAGAGGCATCCATCTGTGCTATGAAGAGCTTACTGCACCCAGACACCTGGACAATGGATGCTTTTCTCAAAGCATTCTTCAGCCTGTCCAAGGTTTCTTTACATTCCAGTTGAGCCACTTTGGTTTGAAAGTCAACCCAGTCAACTGAGAAACTATTGTCCTATAATTCTCCATGCATTTTTGTTAAAACTCACTTAGGTCATAGCCTTGGGAATTCCCCAGTCCAACACCACTTGAACTTTGGTATCTGGAAGCTGGATTTTGACACTACCTAGCTAGTTCCCATTGGTAGCCCACTGAGCTTTGCCCAATCTAGCACTTGTTTGTCTTGATCATCAACTTGGCCATCTTCAGATACTGCAGAACCCTTCTCAGCTTGTCATCCGAGATAGCACAGTAGACTACTATGTTGTCTATTTAGGCAACACTGAAATCCTCCTTTCCAACTATGACATCTTTCATCATGTGCCAAGAAGTGTGGGGGAGGGGCATTCTTCAGCCTAAATGGGATGACTTGTATCTGACAGAGTTCATGACAGGGTTCAATTGGTGTCCCAAGTGTCACTTTCTCATATGCCTCAGTAGTAAGTGCAATCTGCCAGTACGTACTGGTCAGATCAAAGTTGCTCCAGCACTTGGCACCACCTAGCTTGTCAACAAATTATAGCCACTTGATCATACAGGTGGGAGTTGATCTTTTTGAACTCAATAAGACCACAGTAGTCCATTCAAAATCTCAAGTCCTTTGAGCACCAACAATACTGAACTTGCTAATGCACTGCATGACTTTCAATAACATGCCGAACACAGCTATGCACAATTACATCATAAAAGATCCAAATATCATACTATGTGCAGGTATAGCTTCACATGCCCTTGAAAGCCTCATCATGCTCAATGTATGTCATTGATAATTAATGAAGCCACCTCATGATCAGGCTTACATGCAGATGGCGAGTGGAGCCTCTCTGTGAAGCCACTTCTCTGTGGTCTACACAACTCAACGGCAGCTAAGTAATCCTAGTAACAAGTATTGCTGCGGTACCTGGGAATGCTGAATCCAGATACTAATGTAAACTTGAACATAGTGCCCATAAAATCCTGAGGGATGCTGAGGGAGAGTCTGAAGCTTGCAGGTTGGTAGGGTATGTATGAATTGTATTTCTTCAATGTCGCATTTTTTAATGGAAGATTGTATTCTGATGATGTAATCAAAATAAATATAATTCTGTCTTCATCTGTGTTCTCCCACTGGTGACACTGCTGTCACTGCCACGGAGGGGGACCATTGTGAATCCTTCCCCAAAGCCCAATATAGACCCTAATTCCAAGTTGCACGGTGCTGGGATAACAGCCAAAGCTCACTTGATTTTTTCTTTCCTATGTGTAAATCCCCACCAGTACTATGCAATTACGTGTAAGATCCCATTGAATGGGACATTACCATGTGTGACTGAGTTTTTTCGGTTGTAAAACCACGTGGAATGCGCCATTCTCTATGGTTTTACTGTGTACTTTTACCATGAGCTTTGTTTGACCAGGTGGCAAAAGTATGCATGGACACGTGGGCCCGGTAGAGAAGATTTTTTCTAGCAGGGTGAAGCATTACATGCTTTATATGCGCCACCGTACTAAAAATGGAATGAGGCTTGGCTTTTGCTGCAAACAAAGCCTTATGCTATTTCCGATCAGAAAAATTGGGAATACTTCTCCAAACCTGCCCACTAGGACTCCGGCCAAGCAGAATTCCATGACTTAATTCTGCTCCACCTGAATCATGATCAGCCCCACAGTGGTCTGCTTATCATACTTGTAGCCGGTGCCCAGAGTATTCTAGCCCAAAGTCACAGTTGGTGTGGGCAACCTACGCTAATCAAGTGATTTCAAAGAGTCAAGAGTATAAGTAAATCACCACTCTTGGAACTCTCTTTAATGAAATGTTGCCTGACTTGCAGGTTCATGGCATCACCCTATTTTTTTCTTTCACCCTTTCTCTAGCAAAGGAAGCAGTTCAACCAATGCTCGTCCTCTATACCTCCTTCAGCAAGCAGGAAACCTTTGGGTGAATAGAGGAGGGATAAAGTGTGTGGGCGATCACACTCCTTTTTGCTGCTGTGGGGGCTACCTGTAGGACAGTGAATGGGAATTACAGAATGTAAAGACAGCTGTCCAATCATTGCTTACTTCGCTAATTTGTGTGGCCTTTTTGAACTCTGAGTCAGGAGGTCACAGGGACAATACTAGGGGTACCAATGATTACAAGCATGTAATGGCTGCTGCTCGTGATAGCCACTAATAGATGCCCATCCTTCATTTATGTAAAGGTATTAGTGTATTATTGGTTGTTCCTGTAACAGTAGAACCTGGAAAAAAGTAAATAATGCTTTGATTTTCTTCCTAGACAGATTCGTCATCTCGGATTCACCGTTTAGAGGAAGAGGTCAATGCCGCTCGAAACATGTATGACCAGGAGATCAATACACTTCGGGAACAGTTGAATCTGAGCAGCAGAGACAGATCTCGAGTGGAAATCAGTAGCCGTCAGAATTCACAACTAGCAACAGAATATCAGGACAGGTAGATTTCTAAATGTTTATAATTTATGTATAATTCAGGGAGCAGTCCTCTCTCATGACCATGTCTGGAAGGAAATTGAATTGAAAATATAATCTCTCCTTTGAATACTCATATAGTTTTTATCATATATTCTCTGAAACAGAATGTTCCTATAGTCATTTACCTTTCACGAGCATCACGTTGGCATCGCTATAACTCAGTTGGTAAGCCTAAATTGCAAAATATATGCATTCAATGGGTTGCAGACGGGAAAACAACAAAAGATCACTCACCCATTATTTCCTTTAAATCTTTGCATTGGTTATGCAAACAGTACACAACATACAGCATCATACCCTAGTGGATCTGCCAGAACCTATCTATGGCATACCTTCCAAAAGAAAGCCAATATAACGTTCCAACAATGAATAGCACAGCGTTGGTCATATAAGCGACCAGTTTACCAAGGGTCCATAATTCTTGCTTGCTCCCTTGTCTGTTTCTCAGTTCATATCCCATCTGTTCAGCCAGCATCAGTATTCCTCAAGCCGTGGCTATAGTTTACTGCCACTTTCGTTACATTGTCCGCTCCATAGCAATACAGATTACCTGGGGATGCAGGAGTACAACCAAGAAGGTCGTCTTGGTAGCGTCGGGGACCTCTCTGGGGCCTCTGCTCTGGATCAACACCAATGACTCAGCAGCCGCAGTTTACCCAGATAATTACTCAACTGTGAGTAAAGTGCCCAGCACTTCGAGCTATTGGGATTAGCACTGTAATGACGTAATAGGTGTTTAGAATGTATAATGGTTCTGTACAGTACTTGGTTTTGAGCTGTATAAGAGAATTGTAGTTGGCTTAGAACACCTGCCAGTTCAGTACACTGATACTCATCAAAAAGAATATTAAACCATTCACCAGTTTATGAAGCACCGCCCGTTGTTCCTGATGTGGAACCGGCAAACTGTAGCCATCCCTTAATCTGTCCTTTTTGTTAATTTTTAAACTTTTTACAGTATTTAGTGTCAAAAACTTTGTTATGCAGGCATTTGACACACAATCTCATGTGGCGTGCAAGAATTCAGCTCTCACGTGTGCATCTGGGGCAATTTGCAGACATTTCCTTACATTTTCTGCCTATGTTCTGTGTCTTTAGCTGTACTTTTTTATTCTAAAACTAACTTTTCTGGATACCTATTAAGTGTATACATCCTGTCCCATACTACGTATGTGACACATGTAACATCTGTATTGTAGATCCGAGTCAAGTCGTTCCCAAGTTTATTAAGGCCAAGATTTTTTGGGCCATATGTACGAACACATTTTCCCATAGACACAGAATGGGTAAAACGGTTTGCTACATCTGGCCCTTTGTTCCTTACAGTGTCGCTGAAGAACATGAAGTGTTTCTGTCGCCTTCTCTCGACCGCTAAATAGTGCATAGTACCATGTATGTCAGTTGCTCGGGGTCTATTAATGTTGGTCCCTACTTGTCTATTATCTCGATGTGGCAATTGAACTGACAGCACAGCATGGTTTACTTATTTATACTCTACTCGGGTCAATTTCAATGTTGTACTATCTTCAGTCAACTGTAATTGTGCCTACTTTTGTCTCTACATCTGTTTACCCCAGTTAGGCTTGAAGGGTGTGTCTCTATTACAATTCGTCCATAGTAGTCTTATCCCTCCTTCCAGTCCCAGTCCCATGATTCTATCGCGTTTTGAATAACATTCTGCCCTCTTCCCCAAAGGCTGTAATTTTGGCCAGACACAACATTATTTTGATTTATTCCTCCAGGAGCAGCACTGTGTGAGGTTTCCTGGCTTTTTCTGGCAGGTCCACTTCTCATATACTGTTGCATTGTTTTCCACCCTAAGTTCCAATATGTCTGTTCTATCCAGCACCTTCATTATTGGAACTTATAGTTCTGTCACCATTCCTTTTCAGGATGTGAACCTTCCCGTTTCTTGTGGGTACCTCATGTCATATTATGCAATTCAGAGCAGGCTACGTGGAGCTTCTGCATGAGACTTTGTTGTTGATAACACAGCCATCAACGGGGTGCCAGCAGGAACATTGCTCATTATGAATGAGGCTGTGTCACGCGGACGGTGGCAACTTGGGGACTATTGGGTCTCACCATGTTTGAGAGAATAATATGTTTGGTCACTATTACTAGGGATCCCAGTGTATGTCAGTAGGATATCACTGTCCTCTAAAGTGCCCTCTCTGTCCTTCAGCAATTCCATGGTTTTTATTTTCTTTGCTCAATATTGGTAGGTGGGAAGGACTTGGTCAGGGCAATCCGGAGAAAATGTTGGATGACCATTCATTGCAAAGGTCTGCATCTGCTCCATCTGCCTTAACACCACAAAGGGGTGCAGAGTAGAGTTATCATCACAGACCTTCCTCTAAGCCTTAGTCCAGCCTCTCATCAGCCATTAAGAGTTTACATGTGTGCAACTGCTTTCACTTGTCTCAAACTGGGGAAGATTTGACCAGAGCCTCACCAGAAATTATGTTGAGGACAGGCTGGTATAGACTAGTTCCTCCTGCCTCCATTTGAATGACCCAGTTCTGCAAGTCGAGTGACCGTCCAAGAGAATGCCTCTGGCTGGCATTAGGTCTCCACACATGGTCTCCTATACCACAGTAGGGACAAGCCATCAGCTGTCTTTCTAAGGCAGGTAACGGTGACCAGTCATTCCCTTTAAGAGACTTGGATCAGCTTCATTCAGCCATCAGCTTCTTGTGCTGCGCAACCTTCATCCAATGTCTTAAGAAATTGTTAAACACATCTTGGATCATCCCATAGGATTTTTGACTTGAGACATCCCACTGGAGAAAGTTAGCTTCACCGGGTTATTATTAGCTGGTAGGGTGTGTCCTTCCACTTTCATTGGAATGCATGAGGGACTGTTTTGTGTATGAATTCAGTCAGCTCACAAGCCAGTAACTGGGAAGCGAGCATTGACCAAAACATTCTTTAGCATCTATTTTTTTTTACTGCACTCTCTCCACACTTCTGCTGAGCTAACAGGCATGGCACCTGCAGACCGGATCTGCATGCCATACAATCGTCATTCCTATATGCTTTACCATTGCTTGTTTCTTTTAAGAAAGACTTGAATTGTCATTCTTCAGATTACACCTACCAGATTTACTGATTCAATTCTTATCTTTCCGAATTGTAAGGTACCTTTTGTAATATGTTTATGCTAGACGTTTGTAAAGCACTATGTTGCCCATCTGGCTAGGTTAATACAATTACAACAAATAAATGAATACATATTTACTTGCCAGGTTCCCACCGTTTCACCTTAAGGCACATATTTATCCAGTTTCATCAGACCACAGTATTTAGAAACACACACACCACGCACACACAACACCCAACAGCCCCTATACAAAGCACCATAGCTCCAAACCTGAGTTCCTGACAAGTGAATATAAAATAAGCATTTCTAATTGTTAAATATACAGGTCTTACCCTGCTGTCTCGTTTCCTTGTTGTAGTCAGAGTTACTCACTCTTTCTTCTGCTCATTTAGGCTCATCAATCTGAACGCAGAACTTATGAAGAAAGACGAAGAATTGAGAAATCTGCAACTTTATGTGGCCCAAAAGGAAGCCGATGTGTTAGCATTGAGGACCTCCAGATCTTCCCCACTGGTGCAGCTGGATCTGGCCAAGAGAGAGCTGGAGGACTTACAAAGGAACATCATGATGTGCCAAAAAAAGTAAGCTGCACCTTTTTAATTGTAGACTGCTGTCTGTGTAGGTATGTCAGATGTACAGTATCATTGGGGGTACATACGATACAATATCCATATTTTACTTTCTGTACTCCAAACTGTGACACCAAAACATACTTGAGCCAACTGCCTTGGCAAAACAAATGTGAAGATTGCAGCAGTGGAAACTAACCATGAATACAAGTTTTGACACCCTTGGTGATACGTTTCCACTTTTGATTATAGAGAGCTAGATTGATAAACATATTTGACCTACTGTATGCTAATTTTATTGAAACCTTGCCTCAAGTTCAATGAAGCCAGTCTCTCAAAGTCGAGGGACAGATGTAATCCCTATAGCTACAATGATGGTTCACTTCACACAATGCATTGCACTTTGTCAGCCACTTCCACTGTCTACACTGAATTTATAACCGTTTCCATAGACATTTGTGGTTAATCGTTAAGATTTTATGGAAGATAGGATGCTTGGTAGCACCGTGAGAGCACCATAGTTAATAGGCATTGTTATCATAGAAATCAATGCAACTCTTTTTGTCAATGTTGCAAGGATGAAATTCGCAGTCACTCCAAATTTGACACCATCCTCGTACCTGCATAATTATGCAGGAGATGCAGTACCCCCAGAGTGCTCATAGCACAAGCTGTAAAGCCTCTTCAAAGTCAATGCGGTACCTTGTGTGAGTGTCTCTCTCAATCCCATAAAACTACCTGGTACACAGTTAGAATGTTGGCATTTATCTTCTATTGAAGGATGCTCCATAGACATGTAAATTATTGTTCAGTTTTGTGATTATGTGGTGCAGTGAGGGCCTTTTGTAGGGGTATGGTGTGGTTTTGGGAATATGCTAATTTTTTTGCCTCCCCCGCCCCCTTGAAGAGCTAATGGCACATGCCAAATGACTGAGGGGGTCATTCTGACCCTGGCGGCCGGTGGCCGCCAGGGCCACCGACCACGGGAGCACCGCCAACAGGCTGGCGGTGCTCCCACGAGCATTCTGACCGCGGCGGTTCAGCTGCAGTCAGAAGCGGCAAGTCGGCGGGCTCCCGCCGACTTACCGCTGCTCGGGGAATCCTTCATGGCGGCGGAGCGCGCTCCGCCGCCATGAGGATTCTGACCCCCCCTACCGCCATCCTGTTCATGGCGGGAAAGCCGCCATGAACAGGATGGCGGTAGGGGGGGTCGCGGGGCCCCTGGGGCCCGTAAGAGGGCCCCGCAAAGTATTTCAGTGTCTGCCTTGCAGACACTGAAATACGCGACGGGTGCCACTGCACCCGTCGCACCTTCCCACTCCGCCGGCTCGATTACGAGCCGGCATCCTCGTGGGAAGGGAGTTTTTCCCTGGGCTGGCGGGCGGTCTTTTGGAGACCGCCCGCCAGCCCAGGGAAAAACTCATAATACCCTCCGCGGTCTTCTGACCGCGGAGCGGTATAATGGGGGCGGAATTCTGGCGGGCGGCCTCCGCCGCCCGCCAGAATCAGAATCACCCCCTGAGTGTCTAACAGGAAGTTGATTGTGGACCAAGAACAAAATAGGCACTGAAACAAGTACATTACTTATACAGAGGCTTGGTACTTAAGCAAACACCAGTGGTAGGAATTTAAGCACTATCCAGCTAGAACTGCTTTTTGATTTTGAGGGACCCTGAGCCTCGATCGAATTGACCTTCAAGAACTGGATGCTCACATTGTTTGAATGAATGTGGGGCAACCAGCTCAAATGCAATACTAATAAAACAGAAAATCTTCTTATTGGTTCACACACTTCACATTGGTGGGAAGATATCTGGCCCTCTGACCTGCCACCCCGCTTTCCCTTCTTTGGTGGCTAAAAATCTAGGGGTTAAGCTAAATAAATTTGTCCATGCAACCTCAGATCTCTATGGTAGTAGGCCAGTGCTTTGCAACACTCTGTACTTTGAGGAAATGTCTTTACCTCCTGACTCTACATTGCAGGAGGACTGTGATCCATGCTTTGATTACATTACATCTGGAGTACATTAATGCTCTTTATCTTGGAGTGTCAGAAGCTTTGCTACAGCGCCTTCATGTGGTCCAAAATGCATCTGCTACACTGCCTAGCAGTACTTCGATCTCCCCTTAGGTAAAATTGCTTCACTGGTTGCCAGTTAGGAAACTGATCTTATTTAAATCACTTGTCTTGGTCCTTGAGGCAGTGTTTCAAGCTAACCCAGGTTATGGTTATCTTGCAAAGAGATTTGTGCCGAACCGCCCTTTCAGAAAGCTATGCTCTGCATCTGCTGTGCTGCTGGTTGTCCCACTCATCAATCGCTTGACGAAGGGTGGCAAAACTTTCTTGTTTCATTATTCAAACTGCAAAATTCCAAATCATGCCCCACAGCACCAACATAAATGTTAGTTCAACTGATTGAATCAAAAGAAACCTGAATAGGAAGTGCAGTGATTTTTTTTTTTTTTCAAACAGGCATAACCATTAGACGAAAAGGGGACAGTCACCTTTAAACATTTTCCACAATAAATGTATTAACATAAATTACTAGCATGAACTCTAATATCAGAAAATCAAAATCACTTTATTGTGTGAACATAAGCCTCATATGTAACATATGAATAAGTCCTATATTAGAATGTGGCACAGATGTTTCTTGTGCCAACAGTTTGTCAATAATAATGGAATGTCAGACGAAATGTCTCTACAATGTGAATGTAGCCATTCATTGAGAATTGGGAAACAAATTTAAAATGTAAAAAAGCATAAAGAATAGAACAAATGTGTACAACTCAATAGCATGTTAACTTTCTCTCTAAATGTTTAATGATCAAGGTCTGTGTTTATAAAACATTATCTGTCATCCAAAAAGCATGACATCTCCACACAATCATGAAGACACTTTGGGTGAAGGGTATCCAGTCTTTTAATTTAATACAGTTCTCTCTGTAGCAACGTTTTCAGTGAATCATATTCAGAATTATCTTTTATATACTCAGTGAGTTGAAATTTGAGTTGAGAAATGTTATGATAACATTTGTTGAAGTGTAATACTGTTGCAGACATCTCAGAATGATGACCTATGTTGCTTTTATGTTCAGCGATGTATAGTTTTATCTTTCTTTCAGTTATCCCTATTTATAGTAGCCCCCAGTGGCACTTCAAGGAATATGCACAGTTGTTGGTATTACAATCACTTTGCTATTTCAGCCTGATTGGAGTCCCTTTATGTGGATGATAAAGTATTGGGTTGCTGATAAAATTATTACAATGCACACAGTTGAAAGCAAGGGAAGGTCCCTAGTTTTCTTGTGGTCACAGCAGAGATGTTTCTAAGAGTGGTGAGTTCTTTCAAATTCTGTGTGTTTATAAGCAAATAGTGGTAGATCATTAAATAATGTACCAAAATCAGGTTCAACTGGGAATATATCTCATGTGTTTCTGATAATTTGCTTCATCGCCATATTTTTTGTTGAAAAAGTAGGCACACAAGTCATTTGGATGTGTCGAGATTTTTGCTGTTTCTTTAACAGCTGATCTCTGATGAGGTGTTGTGCCCTTTCCAATGAAAATTGGAGAAGAGTTTCTTTGGGTAAATCTCTTTGTCTGGTCTTGTATTGCTGTCTGTAGATCTTTTGGGACAGAGTCTATTCTTTTGATACGGGTAACCATTAAAATGGTAGATGTTGTTTGCGAGATTCTGGATGGAAACTGCTGTAGTGAAAAAAACCTATTCAGTCCATGTGTTTCTATATATATTAGTTGTAACTCTGCTATTTTGTAAGCTCATTAGTACATTCAAATATTTTTTTTTTACTAATGTTATGGATAAAAGTAAAGTGTTCACATTTAGAGTTCAACCTTTTGATGTTCATTTCTAAGTTGTCTTGTGTTCCTTGCCAAATTAAAATAAGGTCATCAACTTGTTTTGCATACACTATTAAACAGTTTGACTAACATCCTTCTCTGTAGATATGTTCAACTTAAAATTGAGTCATAAATTTGTTTGTATAACTGGTTGCCCCCAAATATCTGATAGATGGTCCACTAATATGAAGATAATAGTTCGTCTGCCACCTGAAATAACTGTGATACAAAGCAAAATGTAACAGTCATAGAAGAAACACTTTGTTGGTTGGTATTCTGTGTTCAACTACTTCCAGACTCGATGTATGTGCGATTGATGTGCACAATGAATTAACGTCTGTCAAGCAATGGTAAAGTTCTCTGGCCACATGTAGTCTGAGAAGACGTAACTTGTTAAAAAATTCAGCAGTGTCTTTCAGATATGAGGATGTTTTTTGAATTAATGGCCATAAAAAGTCTTCAGTGTATCTCACAATCGGGTCCTAAATTGAACCACCTCCAAATACTATAGGAAGGAATGGAGGATCCTGTAGATTGTCATGGACATTGGGGAGCATATGTATCCTTGGCCGATGGGAATAGATTGAGAATAAAATAATCTTGGTATAAGTGTTAGTCCAGTAACATTCCGATTGATGTAGAATGGTCTCCAAAGTTTTTTTAAATTCCTTGGTTGGGTCCTGGTCAAGTTTAACATTGTGATTTAAGTTTAAGTGTTATGATTGTAGCATGTATTGTTCATTACTTCCAGTACTCCTCCATTAGCTGCTGAATGGATTATAAATTCTCACTTCTTTGACAAAGTCGTGATATTTCTGTCCTTCATAATTAAATTAGCATGTTTAGATGCATGAAATTGAAGTTTACTTAGATCTGCTTGGATCAATATTTCAAAATTAGCCAATGTTGTAGTGAATCCTAGTTTGTTTTAACAGGATAGCAGGAGTTAGCTTAGCCGTAGGCCTGTAAACTCGTGCCCCCGTCACCTAGTGACTTTTAACCTACTTAGCTTGCTCTGTCTTAGCCCATTTAATTATTTATTTCCTCTAAGATGGCTGCCTTGTTATGAATTTTATTATCAGTGTCACTGTGCCAAGGCGTCAAGTTTATACACGAAAGACAAACAAACAGTAGGTGTTCACACTTAGGGATTTTCCCTCTCTATACTTTCGAGGGATTGTTGATATTAATTGCCGTCCCAAGCATGCCTGTTATCTATTGTTTTGGAATACACCTACGTCAGGGGACCTTGTAGATCTGTATAAATACATCACACTTTAGGCAGATAATCAGAGGGATTCCAACCAGAGGGCATCACCACCATCGCTGATACCGATGCTGCAGTTGTCAAGACGCTGACCCAGTCTTCGTGTCCCTACGGAGTCTGAGATAGAGACCTCATTCCAAGGTAACCAGGGTTGGGGGCTCCACTCGTGGACACAGCTTTGGCAGATTAGGTTTAACAAACCCAGCTCTCCTTTAGGTAGGAGGTTAGGCCTATTCACATTAGGGTAATAGGGCATATTCCATCTTATATATCTTTTTCATGTATTTGCAAAATGGTGGGGTCTTCATAACAATGACTCTCTTCTTCACAATACTCTTACTTGCTATATTCATTATCCTAATCATTGCAGTCCATGCAACTTACCGCAAATTGCAGTTATGTTAAATAAAAAGCTATTATAACTATACTGCATCTGTCTCATTGCCTGTGTTTGTATGAGACATAATATATCTGTGAGAAAAGGGTAATCTCCGTTTAACCACGACAACCCTGAGATATCTTACTTTGAGTCCATGCGTAAGTGACTGCCACAAATCACCTTTTACTATTGTGTTTCTGGTGAGGTGCTGCTAGTGAGCCGGTGAGGTTGGGACAACAGTTGCAACTTGTTGTAGGAAAGACTCAGTCGCCTACAAACAAAAGTACTGTTGTCTAAAACCAGCAGTCTTGCTCAGAGCAAGAGTCCAAACTACGACATGGCGCCACCAACGATGGTGTTTAGGCACTAATTTACAGATACCCTGACTATCACTGTCTCACAGACAACAGGTACCCTAAGTACCATTATATGGAGACGTCCGTGGTCTTTGGGAGAATCCTCCTCAGCTGAACAGGTAACACCTAATTAAGCTGTAGGTTGTTCGAGCTCGAACTAATAAAAAGGAAAAAACTTCCCCTATTTGGTGTTCCGTTTCTCTAAACAACTATGGCTAATACCATAGACATTCCTGCAAATGCTAGACATGCACTTACACAACATTTATTAGCGCATGGCCTTACAGAAGAGGGTGGGGATGTTACTATGATAATAGAAGCAACTGAAGCATACCAAACAGAAACGTTTTACTGTTGGGTCACCTTTCCTGAGGCTGACCAAAGAACGCACACATTTCACACATATGAAATTGCGAACGTGCCGGTACGGTACGAAGCATACCAGTATCATGAAATATCGCTCACATATCAAGAGCATCAAAACTGGTTTGAAGGCGCCCTACCACATGTACTACGAAGAGTGAGGCTAGGTCCTTTAAGTAATGAGGGCCCTACGTGGCCTATGTTTGCCACATATACACCTCACCCAGGCATTCAGAATATGCCGATCGCAGATTTACGAGTATTATATAATGAATTAGTGGCATTATATAGACGATTGGTTCAGTTCGTAATGCGAACATTGAACACAACACCAGCGCGTCCAGCACCGCCAGTAGCTGGTGGTTATCAATTGGCTACTGGGATTAATCCACAAACAGTGCATACTATTATGGGTAAAGTGCCCACGGAACGGGAAAAAATACCGTTCTGGATTGCCCAGAAAACTAATCAGCTGGAAGCCGTGTTTCCCCATACGGGACCACAGGAAAAACATAGGCTGCTCACTATGTGTTTGCCGTTTGGGATGGTTCCCTCTGTGGATGACTGCGCCACATGGGGCACAGTCTTCGCTGCCGTTTATACTACCACACATGGTACCACGACACTTGCCAATTTACTGGAGGTGTTAAAACAGATACAAAATGAACATGGGGCTGCACCGGCCCTGGATCTGGGGATGAAATTGATGCGTAACTTTGACGCCGTCTCCTCAATAATACTGAGTAATATTAAAGGGGAAGCGGTGGCACTGGCAATACGCCAACGTCTCCGGGAAACTCCAAATCTGGAACAGGAGAGACAGCTGCTGAAAATAATTTCCGATACCTATACTATTATAGGACGGGATAGTTTGGGAGCCAAACCTAAAAAAATTGAATTACCGTGTACCACCCATAAGGAAGGTACGGAGCAGGCACAAGAGGGCACTAAAAAGCACTGGGACAAACAAAAAGATTTTAAAGACAAAAGAAATAAGAGAGCTGATTCTCCACATCCGGAGTACTCCGAAAGGAGGTATAATCTCAGAAGTAGGGAGCACATTAGAACTCCCGACAGATATACTGATTCACGTCCCTCTCGTTCCTTTCAGGACGCTCCGGATAAAGGTAGCGAGAGAGGGGGCCGTCAAGATCGACGTCCGGAATACGTGAAAGAAAAGAAAGACTCACCACAGTCTGCCATTAAAAAAGAAGAAAAGACTCCTCAGCTAAAGCCGCAGTTTAAAAAGAAGAAAGTGGCAGCACTGACAGTTAAAAATGCCAGTAGTATTGAGAACACTGTTGAGGAACAAGAAGTGGGCCTTGACTCTGTTGGACAGTGCGGCAGAGGTCACGATATGTCGCCAGAGTCTGAAAGATCATCTGGATGCAACAGCAACTAGCGATTACATCGCAGTTGAGACAGCAGATGGCCGCGTTCTCCCACCCGATCGGGTTTATGATTTAACAATTCAGATTGAGGGAGACGTGGAACGAATTATTTGTGTAATATTTTGGGATGAACTAACTAGTGATATCCTGTTGGCCGAGAGAGACTGGCCACCTGAACACGTCCGCAAGCTCCCGCATGGGGAAGATGTCATTTTGCCTTCTTTCTCCGATCTTGTTCCGGCAGCAGACAAAAAAGCCTATGCTGCTGAATGGGCTTTAGCGCAGGCACCTGCACTATACCGTAATCATGTGGGTTGGGACAAGGACTCTCTTTGTCATGTTATTCCTGTTAGGTCTACACCCCAACCACAGCCACAATACCCTGTTAAACATGAGGCAAAAGCTCCGGTGACAGAGATACTTTCACAACTTGAGTACCAGGGAGTGATTGAGCCCTGTACATCGGCAATGAATAATCCGCTATTCCCTGTTGCAAAGCCTGATCATTCATATAGAATAGTGGTTGATTATAGACACTTGAATAGTCATACACGCACATATGCTATACAAAACTCACACAGCACAGCACTGATAAATAATATAGTGCGTAAAAAATATAAAATAACATTGGATATATCTAATGGATTTTTCTGCCAGAATTTAGCACCTAAGTGCGTTTTCATTTGGCTCCCAAAAACGCTTTTGTCGTTTACCTCAAGGCTATAAAAATAGCCCAGGCCTGTTTTCGGCCCGTGTAACATCAATTTTGAACGAAATTGATTCCGATGCATTGTCCTATGTGGATGATATCTATCTCACTGACGACGCCCTCGACATTCATCTTGCGAGGGTCGATCGGATCATTTTGGGGTTTGCAGACCTGGGGTATAAATTCAATTTTAAGAAAAGCAAGATAGCCTTTCTTAGTGTGTTATTCCTGGGATATGAGCTATCAAATGAAGGGAAGAGCCTGGCTCCGCACTTTCTAGAAAAGTGTGCTCAACTACAGCCTCCCAACACACTTAAGAAATTACAGTCCTTACTAGGTTTCTTCAATTTTGGCAGAACATACATTCTAGATTATGCAGAACGCATCAAGCCACTTTATGACTTAATACAGACGATGGACCATTGCACACACACATATCCTTAGGGATATGCAACGGGACATGCTCGATGCTAAACACTTACACACACGTGACAATAAAACAAATTTGGTCATCAGAATAATTGCTGGAGCACTTGGATTTACTTATGTCACCTTTAATGAGGATGACACAGTGCCGATAGCATATAAATCACATTTATATTCCAATGCTGAAAAGCGTTTCGCACCTACAGAAAAGATTCTGACAGCAGTTCAGATGGCCGTCATAAAGGAGAGGCCACTTGCCCAGGGGAAACGCATTATTGTTGTCTCCCCGGTGCCGGCCTTAGAGGCGGTCACTAAAGCGAGCGTTCCGAACGCTAAAGCATTACATCCACGTTGGATTCAATGGGCAACGTCTCTGACCGCCACTGATGTCGATTATGTATTTGATTCAAGACTTCAGACACAAGAGTTTCTCCAGTATGAACAGGAGTACCCCGCTCCTCTAAATATTTTGCCACTAGAGAGTTATGATACTATCATTTATACTGACGGTTCAGCACAACCGGCTGTAGGTGCTAAACATCAATACTCGCCAGCTTGCGCAGCCGTGTGTGGGGTACTGGAAGATGGCTTTTTCCACCCTCACAATACCTACACACAGACCCTAGGGGACTGCACAGCCCAGTTGACTGAGCTTAAGGCTCTTCTTCTAGCACTCGAACATACTGCGGCAGGAAGCCAGACTTTGATAGTCTGTGATTCATATTACTGCGTCCAGTCATACAATGAATATCTCAATCATTGGAAACTGAACGGGTTTAGAGATTCTAAAGGGAACACCATTAAACACAAAATATTGTGGGGAAGGGTGGCTGATCTTAAGGATAAGCTGCCATGTGTCCATGTAGTTCATACATTAGGACACCAACGTGTAGGAATACACGTTGCCGGCAATAATTTGGCTGATGAAGCGGCCAAAGCATCAGTAGCTACGGCTTCTGTGGCTGCAGTGACTCGTTCTCGGACGAGATTGGATAATGAAATACTGATTGCTGTTAAAGCTTCGGCTGCAGGCAAGACCCTTCCGAAAGGATACCCTACGAACTATACTTACCATATCAGTGCACAGAATGTTGCTTATACAACAATTCCTGGGGTTGGAGATCGAGTGATCCCCAATGAAGACCAGAGACTAGAGCTGATTACGGCCTCACATGAGGGTGTCGCTTCTGCACATGCTGGTATACAGGCCACAATAACAATACTACAGCAACAATACTGGTGGCCTGGTCTATGCAGACGAACTAAACAGTATGTCCTTTGCTGTGACATATGCCAGCAGATTAAGGGCTCTAATATCAAACGCCCTCCGCAGACATCCCTCTTAGTGTCAGACAAGCCACTTCAGTGTGTGTACCTAGACCATTGTGGTCCCTTACAGCCTGATGGTGCATACAAATACATTTTAGTGGCTGTGGATTCCTGTTCTAGATTCCTGTGGGTATGGCCGCAGCGGCCGGCTGACGCTCGGACTGTTATAAAAGATTTGCTGATCTTTATCGGTACATATGCGGTTGCAGTATCCATTTGGACCAGGGCCCTGCGTTTGCCTCTAAGGCATTCAGGGACACCATGGGGACGATGGGTGTTGAACTCCATTACTCCTCACCATACCATCCTGAGGGAAATTCGGTCGTGGAGAGGCGGAATCGTGATCTAAAGCAATCCTTAACAGCTCGAGTATTAGGTTCAGCCCGCAGTTGGTTACACCACCTATATGGAGTCCAGAGAGCACTGAATAATCTGCCAAGACGGTCCTTGGGGGGAAAGTCTCCATATGAGGTTCTCTTTGGGATACCTATGTATGTCCCAGATCTTGATGCCCCTGGTATGGTGGCAGCAGAAACGCCATTTGATATAAAAGAACGTCTCACTGTTTTATAGGAGCTTCAACAATTTTGTGATGATAAATCATCTGCAAGTGCTGCCACCTTAGGAATAAGGGAATTGGCGAAAACTTCGACTGGCTGGATACCTAACGTTGGGGATTTGGTTCGTGAGAAGATCGCTGTGAAAAAGGAGTTTGGTCCATCATACAGAGCACCTGTACCTGTCTTGGGAATAAAAGGCACCAGGACTGTCATCCTACCACCATTGTCTGGTTCTAAATCGAATAGATTCATCTCCATTGATGACATCAAATTACACCATGTGGCCGATTCTCCACAGTAGACCAGGAGGTCCCTTGGGTGGTTCCCGATCCCCTCTCACTACCCAACAGGACATCCATCTACATAGTAGGATGAACATCACTGCTACTGACTATGCAAGCATGTCAACTGCTGTTCCAGACACTTCCTCGACCATGGGGAGGGCGGAAAATGAACTTTTGTTGGTTCCAGTCACATCTTCGGTGACCACCCCGCTTCAAGATTTGGCTGTATTTTACACGAACACTTCCACGACTAATGATGTTGTCTATCAAGAACCTCCACGAGCGGTGGATCAGAATTCAGCGGGTCCTGTGTTTGCAGAGATTTCCTCTGGCTGTTTCATTGACATTGAAGATTTTTCTTCGGATTCATCCTCAACGCTGTCTGACGAACTTTCGAAAAGTAGTAAGCTGTATCGATGGCTTAAAAAGAACTATTTGATCTACCCATGGAACTATCTATGGTTCTGTTTGACATTTATTGCATTATTTTTATGGATTGGTTTTGTGACTGTTTTCTTTTTACTGATTAATGGTCACTATATTCCTGATCGCTCCTCTGTGGATCCTGTTGATGTAATTTTAACACCACATCATTCTTCACATAAGGTCCGACGAGATTTGTCCCCTGTAGATATTACAGCTATACCAATTACTGATGGGATTGTGTGGGACAAAGTTCCATTCGATATATATGGGCCTACTGAGATAATTCAAATACCATACGTGTTCAAAATTTCAATGTCTGATGTTATTACACCTAATGTTGTATCTGATGATTGGGATGTCCAAACAGTTAATTCCATGATAGCTGAAATGAAGGACTATTCCGCTTTTGGAAGTGATGATGTATATGATTATACAATGCATTATGGGGAAATGTTCTGCTATAACAATTGGGGACATCACTGCCTACACCGTTCAACTAGATATAGGCCTCTCTTGAACTACACACAGTGGGAACACTGTTCCACACCAGGGGTGGGGAGTCCAAAGTATTACAGCGATAAATTTACGTACTTTTCTGGGCATGATACATGGAAAGCAGAGTCGTATTACTTTAAAATACCTCCGGCACATATTAGTAAACTTTTGCTAACAGATACAAAACTGATTTATTCAGATCCCTTCGTTTCCCGGCTCTCGCTTGAGGGTTACGAATATTGGAAAAACACTATTGATTTGAAAAGTGTAGGGGGAACACAAGATTGGCAGATACAGGGTAAAGAAGCTTTGTTTCGGGCATGCCTGATTCCTGTGCAAATGATTTTCTTAAATGACACTATAGAGCAGACATCCTGCCTAGGGTTAGCAAAAATTAAAGACATGAACACACCCAGTATCCCTACTCCTACAAAATTTAAAGATTGGCAACACTTTCTTAATGTCTCAGAAGACAGACTAGATGCAATGGTTAAGGCTGGTGCCTATAATTCTTCACTTTCTCGTCCCGGCGGGTGGTTGGTATGGCCCACCGACACTGATGAGTGTCAAAAGCATTTCTTGAACTCTTCAAGGGGTTTTTCCATTCACAGGCCTGACCCTCGCTTTCTATCAGGTCAACATACCGGTATAATTACGACATACAGTGTGGGTAAGCTGTGCCAGCAATGGGTGTAGACGAACACGTTAACAGCGGTTAAAAAACACCTGAACACTCTTTCTGACGGTATAGACTTGCAGGATTTCCTGTTAGGTCCTAGAAAACAACGCTCGAAACTGTTTTTATATGCTATGTACAATGAAATTTGGAAACTTTCCCAGATTGAGGCTGCTGCACGTTTAAGGCAACTCGATAAAGAAAATTTGGAAAAAACATTAGCTGTTGTCGACAATGGCATGAACACGCTGTCCAATAGGATTTATACACTATCGAATATAGTGTCATCTGCTATTGATATCACTCAGACAGACTTGTCCCGGTTATATCATGGGCAGACGCAGCTACGTTCCATCATGCAGCTGGGTTGGACATTACAGACACTGAAAAGTGGCCACATTCCATGGAGGTACATTAATGGGAGTGAACTATTCACTGCTTTTAATTTCTCCAGGGAACAAGAGACAATGGCTAAAAGGGAGGCTAGTTTCACCCTGCTTCAAGTTGAAAAGTTAGATAAGTTGCCCTTCACGGTAGCAGAGAGTCCTTCATCTATCTGGCTCTTGCATGGCATTATTAATTTACCGATTTCAACGTTTCGTTTCTCGAGCTGCCTGAGATATCTTGCCGTGGGACGATATGAGCGGCTAGGAGATAGCTTTATTAAGGAAGAGTGGGAGTTGCCCTTTGACTATAAATGTCTGAACGGTGAACAGGAGGTCTTTCTTAGCGGAAGTGAATGTGAGACTGCTGTTCGCCATACGATGATATGCAAACAGGTGTCTCTTCACGGTCTTTGCAATGCGGGGGTTAGCGAATTTGGCCTGTTTTCTGAAGGGTACTCCTGACCCCTTGATTCATCCAGTGTTTCAGGTACTTTCCAATGGAAGTTATGTTCTACTGAACGATCAAAGCTGTTGCGGCTTGCGACCTGGAATTGCCTACGCAATCTCAGTCACGAAGGTCGTTATGTGTTGTGGACATATTTTGTTTCCCCCCACACGAGAGAGAGAAGTATCTGACATGTGGCCCCACATAGATACTATTAATATGAACTATGACAAGTTGAGTAGACTAAAGGCGCTATTGTTTCAGAAACAGGTCGCCTTGACTTCCGCAAATGAGACGTATGCTCTCCAGATTGCGAGATCATCAGCCGAGATACAATCCCTTTTAAATACCGATTTCCCCAAACACTTTGGAGAACTGGTGTCCAGAATATTCAATGCTTCAAGCACCACTGGGATTGTTCATTTCTTTAAGGCTGTCGGGTCTGGTTTCGTGTCCATCTTCCAGACTGTCTTCGGAGTCATCCCATCAGCCATCCATTCTCTCTTTTCCAGTGTGTTTGGTGGCTTTCCGATTATTTTGGCTTTAATTGGCGGACTACTACTGCTATTTCTTCTGATTCACGGTGGTTGTTTCTTTCCAGCAACACAGAGCAATGGAGCCGCTCCCGTCAACTCCACTGTGCCGTGAGCGCATGGTTCGGAACTTCGGTACACCTTTGCTGGTGGAACTGGAGCTTGACTGGTCGTTGTCATTCCGGCCGCTTCTCTGGTGTGTACAACCGGTCTTCCGCTGCATATGGTGTCTCTTTGAACATCTGCCTATGGTCTGTCTTGCTGTTGCACCAACATCTACTGTGGACCACGAACTGCTGATGTCCCCGATGAGGGTTCATACACGGTCATGCCCCTTGAGACTGAGGTTGCTCCGCGAGGCCACCTATGAGCCTTCCGTTATAAGATCTAACATGGATGAGGACACTGCAGCAAGTATTGATGCACCGGTGTATATGGCTCACTTCTGCTCTGTGGATCAGTTTATCCGCCCAGCACTAGACTTCACTTCGGACGATATGGACTCATTTTTGAGGTCCCTGACTGGTGACTTCGATGACATTCTTCAAGATCCTGCGTATAACACATAATTTGATGAATTTGCTTACCATTCCCGATTCCAAATTATGCAATTATAATAAACGTTTGCTGTACTTGTCATGGTTGATATTAACATCTCTGTATGTGTTTTTAGACAGTTTTGTAACGTGTTTTTCACACACAGCGATTTTTATTATTAGCTTTTTTATTAGCTTGTTTTTTGCCTTTGGCCTTTAGTTCAGAAGCAGCTTTTTTAGCATTTGGGTTCCTGTACCTTCATCATACTTGTTACGGCAATGGGGAGGGTGTAGTGAATCCTAGTTTGTTTTAACAGGATAGCAGGAGTTAGCTTAGCCGTAGGCTTGTAAACTCGTGCCCCCGTCACCTAGTGACTTTTAACCTACTTAGCTTGCTCTGTCTTAGCCCATTTAATTATTTATTTCCTCTAAGATGACTGCCTTAATTATAGTTAGGCCACTTGTTATGAGTTTTATTATCAGTGTCACTGTGCCAAGGCGTCAAGTTTATACACGAAAGACAAACAAACAGTAGGTGTTCACACTTAGGGATTTTCCCTCTCTATACTTTTGAGGGATTGTTGATATTAATTGCCGTCCCAAGCATGCCTGTTATCTATTGTTTTGGAATACACCTACGTCAGGGGATCTTCTAGATCTGTATAAATACATCACACTTTAGGCAGATAATCAGAGGGATTCCGACCAGAGGGCATCGCCACCATCGCTGATACCAATGCTGCAGTCGTCAAGACGGTGACCCAGTCTTCGTGTCCCTACGGAGTCTGAGATAGAGACCTCATTCCAAGGTAATGAGGGTTGGGGGCTCCACTCATGGACACGGCTTTGGCAGATTAGGTTTAACAAACCCAGCTCTCCTTTAGGTAGGAGGTTAGGCCTATTCACATTAGGGTAATAGGGCATATTCCATCTTATATATCTTTTTCATGTATTTGCAAAATGGTGGGGGTCTTCATAACAATGACTCTGTTCTTCACAATACTGTTACTTGCTATATTCATTATCCTAATCATTGCAGTCCATGCAACTTACCGCAAATTGCAGTTATGTTAAATAAAAAGCTATTATAACTATACTGCATCTGTGTCATTGCCTGTGTTTGTATGAGACATAATATATCTGTGAGAAAAGGGCAATCTCCGTTTAACCACGACAACCCTGAGATATCTTACTTTGAGTCCATGCGTAAGCGACTGCCACAAATCACCTTTTACTATTGTGTTTCTGGTGAGGTGCTGCTAGTGAGCCGGTGAGGTTGGGACAACAGTTGCGACTTGTTGTAGGAAAGACTCAGTCGCCTACAAACAAAAGTACTGTTGTCTAAAACCAGCAGTCTTGCTCAGAGCAAGAGTCCAAACTACAACAATGTATTATGCAAGGTGGATACATATTTGCGTGCTCTTCTTTTTTAATTCCTTACATACATTGTAAGAGTACTTTCCAGTGTAGCGGGGTTTTCTCCTCAATTTGAATATGCTTATTTCACTCTCAAATAGGGAGATGTGGTGTGTAGGAACAAAAGATGATCCTTTAGATAAAACAGCTATCTGATGTTTAGATAATTTTAGAGAAGTTTAATTAATCACAAGGTTTTTGTCTGGGTACTCAAGTTCTGACATATTGTTTCTGGAATGCTTTCTTTGTCCTATCCTGGTTTTGAGGATTGATTTAATGGTTTGTCGTTGGCCATAGGACTGATGGACAAAAAAGTTGGATCCATTGAGGTAGAGGGTCTCACTATTTTACTTTGTCCAGTAGGTTGATTCTCCTTGTGTGTACTTTGTGTCATGGTTAGATCCCCGCACAGTACTCACCTGATGTATTATTTCTTCTGAGGTAGTCTCTATATTACCTCTCATCACGCTTTTCTTTCATAAGTTTCTGCGCATGAATAAACTTCCTGTAATTTATAGTCACAATGAAACTAGAATTTTATTCTATTGCTTATTTCTTTGGCATGTGTACTGAATTTATTGTTTAGACCTTTCAATGTCTTTTGCTAAGTGTCTTCCTCCATGCAGCGTGTCAATTGTGATTTGAGTTTGTATATCTCCTCTTCCAGTTCAGAAAGCACTTTTGCTAATTCTTCAATTATAAAAATATTGAATACTGAACATTTGTTAAGAATTAATTATCATTTTCTAATTAATTGTTTATTGTTTTAGCACAATGTTGATTTCAAAGCGATACATTAACCTCATGGATTCTTTTGGTTTCATGGTTTTGAAGCAATGTTGTACATGCAGTTTGTGATTAATCTCCATCTTAAAGCATTCCAATTGTTACAAATTTTGCTATATTAAACCACCCGATTCAGTTAGTTTGGTTTCCCTAATTAATGCATCAATATTACTAGTTTTGTCATTACCGTAGGCATGAGGCGTAGCCCTTTATCCTGTAAGTTGTACTATTTAATCAAAAGACATATTCAATCTTCAGCTGGGTGCTGATGGAACCATGGACAGAAAAATATTCAGACAATATTGGTTTTCAAATGCACAACTATGCTGACCAATTTTAAATGTGAAATGCTCAAAGGTGCTAATCTGGTACAACCGCTGCCCAAGGTCATTACTGATATGGAACAGATACAATAATTCAAATCATTTTAGTCCCTGGCCATTCTTAAGAAAGGGGCAAAAAGCTCTGTAAATTGGGTTCTCTAAGATTTGTCTTTTTTCCAAGTGTTTTTATTTTATTCTTCCAAATCAAGTCCATTGCATTATGTTGATTATGCAAATATCACCTTCTATTACTTTAGTGAATTAAAATAATTCATCCAATGTCTATGAAATGGAAACAACCCCACAGTGCAACGCTCTACCTAAAACCAACACGGAAGAACCTTTCTTCCCCTCTTCTGAACTGTTGTGCCCACCCTGGAGGTGTAGCCAGGGAGATGAGCAACCCCTCCACTCCCTTGTGTTCACTCAAAACGGGTTCTGGGGCCAGCCCCTCTACCACTGGGAATGATTCCTGGGGGAACAAAGACAGGCCATGTCCAGATGTTAACTACCATTTGCCAGTGCAGGTAGGCCTCTTTGAAGGTGATCAAGCTTCTGGGAGCAGCCAAAAGGTCTTCTTGACAAATGGACAGAAGACCTCTCTATACCCGAGGTCTTTGTCTCAGCTGTGGAAGCAAGTTCACACCTCATTAAGGGGGCTATTTAACTGCCAGGTGACAGGTGAGGGTCATGCAAATGGGCCTCCATAGGCTTACGGCAGGGAAAAGGTAGCATTCTGAAAATCCCTTTTCCAAATACTTATTACAAATCCGATTTCACCAGTGAATTGTGATAAATAATATATAGTGTAAAAAAGAATTCAAAACGTCAAAAAATGAAATTTGTTGCTGTTTCCTAGCCGAAGATAACATTATTAAATTTAATATTCCAATGCTTTCCTATGGAACAGCCCTGCCAATCCTGCTTCAGTGAAAATAGCTTTTAGGGGCTTTTAGGGGCTTGTCTCTATAAGGACATGCTTAACATTGAACTTTTTCATGTTCCTGTTTTTAAATAACATGCACCTTGCCTTGAGGGTAGTAAGCCCTACTTAGGGGTGACTTATTAATATTTAAAAGGGTTTATTTTGACAGGTTGAATTGGAAGTTTTAAAATGCACAACCAGGCAACACATGGTAGGCGTGCAATCATGTTTCAACTGTCACTGCAGGGAGTGGCACAATGGTGTAGCATTGAACTTACAGGCCCGGGGTACACTTTGCACTATTTCTTGGGCAGTTGCAGGTGAGTTAAACATGCCAATTGTGTATGCCAATTTCATCATTTTAAAGAGAAAACACAGGCATTTTGCCATTGGCCAGGGGTACAGTGCACATAGTTATACAGCCTGGGAACACCTCGCAAAAGATAGTCATTTCCGACAATGAGGTTTTATATTTAAACTTTTTCTTAATGACAACAATAGCACTGGTAATCCACACGCATATCCAGCTGATTAGGTCCTCCAAGATGCCTGTCTGTGAATGGAAATAGACAACTGGTGCCCTTCAGTATTGGGATGAAAGATGAGAGATGGGCTGCATCAGGAATGATGATGGCTCCACTCAGTGGCTTAGTGAATCCCCGCTCCCGCTGAGGAGGGGTAAGGGATGATGATGATGGGCCCACAGTCCACTAGGAGCTCAACCTACTGCAACTTGTCACTATGACAGACAGCACCTACTCGGTTTGCTCATTGCAGTACTAGAGCTTTATGGGGTTTGTACTCCACAGGTCTGTTCCTGTTCTTAGAAGCCTTCCTTCATTACTTCAACCCTAGAGGGCCTTCTAGGACTGCTTCATCTCCTGAGAGGGAGAGTAAGACATAATTTAGGACAGTTGGACTTAGTCTCAGCTTACACTGCTTGACATTGTTATTCTCTTTTGAAAGAAGGTGTTTGGTAGGTGAGTGAGCGAGCCTATAGCTGCCTTTCTCTCCTCCTCTCCTGTAATGATGTGTATCTGCTGGAGTGTAATATTGGTGTTTGAAGAGTGCTTCATACCAGTTTCATTTATGCTCAATACATTTCTGTTTTTTCTAAGCACTATAATTTGAAAATAGAACTGAAAATAAGACTGAAAAACTGCTTTCATTGCCAAGCTTCTAATTCTGCAGAAACTATAGCGATTGCTTTTTTGCAACAGAAATGCTGATAGCTTACTGTACAAAGTGTTGGAATGTAATTTGGAGCTGTCAAAACTAATTTTCATCCCCATCATTTTTATATTACTCTTGCCCCTTTTGGATGATGAATACAAAATGTGCATTTTTTTTTCTAAATTACAGCTTTCTTTTATTAACTGCATTACATTTTTGTCCATATTTGTAAACAAACGGCATAAATGAAGGTAAGAAAACTTGCCAAAACAAGTTTATTTTTGTTATTCCCAGAATGGAGAGAAGAGAGAAAGTAAGAGAAGACATGTAAGCAGAAGGGTCAGAAGGAAGAACAGGGATAAAAGGAGGAGTAGGAGGGATATAAAAAGACAAATGGTGAGAGAAATGAAAAGAGAGGGAGAGAAAAATGAAATATGAAGGCAGATGAGGAGGGAGACAAATGTGTGATTGGAAGTGAGAGAGAGGGAAAACAAACAAGGGAAGATGATAGAAAGGGCTAGTAGGAAAAGAGAAAGGAAGGAGGTGGGTAGCAGAGAGTGAGAAAAAAGTGAGGGGAAGAGAAAAGAAGAAGGGTACAATGGGAAGAGATAGAAAGAAGAAGAAAGGGAGACAGAGGGTGAGAAAGGCAAGAGAAAACTGGGAGCATAGAGAGAGGGAACTCTAGTAGAAGAGAACAAAAAGAGAAAATATAAGAAAAGGAGAGCCTGTATAGGGAGAAACTAGATCCCTCATAGCCACTTTGGATGTGGGTCCAGGTGGGGAATATTGATTTTTTTTCTGACTGGTCCCACTACCTCTTCTGGGAGCGAGGTGTTGAAATTGCCTAGTACAATCTGACTTGTCATGCTATGCCACAGTCTATCTCTCTGCTGGTATGCCGCAGGGTGATAAATGTGTACTGTGGACCTAATTCTGTCTCAGCTTTCTTCTGCCTGTACTGTGCTTCTGTGATGACACCCTCTTCACACTCCCAGAGAGGGAATGTCATCAGCTTTCAGCTCTGGAGTCAATGCTAGGCTGGGTTGGAGAAGAGCAGCTATTTACCACTAAAGGGCTTCAATGGTCCCTCCTTGTGTAACCGTACCTGGATCTCGACACAGCGCTAAAACTTACAGCCATCATCCACCAGTGTTGATAGCTTTCAGGCTGGTTTCAGGATGATGCTGCTGCAAGAAGTACAAGTTATTGCAGAGTTTTACTAAGAAGTGCTAATGATGCTTATGGTCTCTTAGTGAGATATCAAAATTAATGAAAATAACATAACACTCTCTGTAAAGTGTCACATTTTCACAAATATTACATACCCAATGTGCAATCAAATCTACCACTGCTACTCTTTTTCTAAAACCCCAATCCCGTACCTTATTTTATGTTATGTCCTTTATATTTCTTGAACACTTGTTAGCAGAGCTAGATTGACAAAAAGCATTTAGGCCCTCATTCTGACCTTGGCGGGCGGCGGAGGCCGCCCGCCAAAGTCCCGCCGTCAGGTTACCGTTCCGCGGTCGAAAGACCGCGGCGGTAATTCTGACTTTCCCGCTGGGCTGGCGGGCGGTCTCGTTCAGACCGCCAGCCAGCCCAGCGGGAAAGAGGCTTCCACGATGAAGCCGGCTCGGAATCGAGCCGGCGGAGTGGAAGCTGTGCGACGGGTGCAGTTGCACCCGTCGCGTATTTCACTGTCTGCGCAGCAGACAGTGAAATACATGTAGGGGCCCTCTTACGGGGGCCCCTGCAATGCCCATGCCAGTGGCATGGGCACTGCAGGGGCCCCCAGGGGCCCCGCGACCCCCCCTACCGCCATCCGGATCTCGGCGGTCCGACCGCCGGGATCTGGATGGCGGTAGGGGGGGTCAGAATCCCCGCGGCGGTGCAGCAAGCTGCGCCGCCGCGGAGGATTCAATGGGGCCGCGGTACACTGGCGGGACCCCGCCAGTGGTGCCGGTCCGACCGCGGCTTTACCGCCGCGGTCGGAATCCCCATTGAAGCACCGCCGGCTTGTCGGCGGTGCTCCCGCGGTCCTCCGCCCTGGCGGTCAAAGACCGCCAGGGTCAGAATGAGGGCCTTAGTATCATATTGTGAAGGCTGATATAAGTAATGTGGCTAGTGTCAGTAGTGTGTGCAGATGATGTACTGTGTTCATAGTAATCCAGCCCTGCACTTCTTTTCTTGTGAACTTGCAAACAGAATTGCATCACCTGGGCATGCCTGTAGGGGTAGGACAACTATGGTCAAAAAGGTAAGACAGACAAAACTTTTAGGTGATTTTACTAATAGCACAAATAATACTCTGGGAGGGTAGATGTAGCATTGCGGATTTATACCTAGGCTGGCAAGACACCCTGGTCGAAATAGCAAACACTGTAAGGGACTTAGGTGCTCTAGCAGCCCCCAAAGTGGTACACCAATAATGGATCAAAAAAACAACATATATTGGGCAGGTTCAGATTACAGTATCTCTCTTTGCTGGACAAGTTCAAAGTAGAGGGCAAGAATTACAAGCGACCCCGAATTGGGTGATGTTAATGCAGCGATCTACAATAAAAAGCTTATATTTTATTTAATGTCATTTGAGGGGTTTCAATAATTCCCTTGACACAAGAGGTGGGATGTTTTAAGGACTGTAAGCTATTGACATTAGGTGAGTTTCTCAATGATGAGACATTTAAGGCATTTCTTTTGATAGAAAAACACACATCCAGGTACATCCAACAGAGACACTTCTTCACAACTGGTTTTGCATTGCTCAA
The DNA here is from genome assembly GCF_031143425.1 of Pleurodeles waltl. Lineage (NCBI taxonomy): Eukaryota > Metazoa > Chordata > Amphibia > Caudata > Salamandridae > Pleurodeles > Pleurodeles waltl. Next base: position 391,273,056 of record NC_090442.1, on the reverse strand, counting down.
TACACTGAATGCCATGTAAGAATCAAAAGGAAAACGTTAATCTCTGTATAGCATTGTTGTATAGCTATTTTAGCCATATTTTAGACACGTTTTTTAGCAAACTAAGCCTGCCGTTGTGCAATTTAGCCGTGTTACATTTTTATTCAGCATCGTTTTATTTTTCTAGCAATAGCCACATTTACGGTGTTGTTTTATTTTCTCTATCTATTTGTTTCATCGCCTAGGAAAGGATAGGGCTATGATTGGTGATTAGGGCTGGGTCTCCCATTAGTTGTTTGAATCAGGGCTTGAAATTGGATTGGCTAGGGTTAAGACCAGCTTCTTATTGGCCAGTAGGGCTATTTAAGCCTAAGACTCAGGGCGTCTCAGCCTGGGCGTCGAGGCAAAGGACGGAGAGGACAAGGGCAGTTGCCTGTTTGGGCCTGTTCAGGACAGGTAGGGACTAGGGCCAGAAATGCTGCCCATTTCTCAATTGACCATGAATGGTTTCAGCCCCTACACATCCCTCAACATGCAAACACATATTCTACAAAGACATCCAACTTATGCATCACAAACTGACCACAGAAAGATTGCATTGTCCCATCACCCAACACAATACCCTTTATACAACACATATACACATATCCTCCACAACTACAACAGTCAAACACCTTCATTCTCACAGCAAACACTACTCTGTCCACTCCCACTAACACAACCTGCCATCACCCACACAACACAAAACTACAGTATACATTTCTCTCAGTCTCAGCCTTCCAGATACACACTCTCTGCTCATACTAACCAACAACACTATCCACTGTTTGCTCCACACAAACCACCTGTCATCATAACAAGGCCCAAACCCTGCCTTCAAACACACCATCTACAAACACTCTTCCCCTCTCTTCACCAATTACACACAACCATACAATCCCCACATTTCACTCCACCACACATATTACCTCTTCCAGTCATCACAACTAACACTAACTCCCCCGACACACATCCATCACCTCTTACACACCTCGTACATTCATCTCCAAAACACATCAACACCCCATTTAACACTCACCAGCACTAACTCACATACAAATCCCTCACCAAAAACAACTACACCAATATCCCCTCTCACTATTCCACAAAAACAATACATACCACAAACATCAGCACATCAAATCAACACAAACTTATATTACACTTATCGTCATACCCACTCCCACCCTCAGAACTACACAAAGAATACAAATTCCATCCTATCTCCACCCCTACTTTCTCACTCTTCACAAACACCTACCACAAGCACCCCAACCCAGCAACTTTCATTCACTCGCCTCTCCTCCATTGCACAATTTAGAGCCTCACATCATGATCCACATGCTCCTCCACCACCCCAACCCATACTCCATCCACACTAAACAAACACAAACAAAATAAAAAACATGCCACTCATAGCAACCTCACATCCCCTTGTCTATTACATAATAAGACTACCCTACAAAAAACAGTACACTCTTCATGGCTCTCTCAGCCACCAAGTCCACCACCCACACACACAGACCCAACAAAATGCCTCCTTACCTGCTGGAAGAGGAACACTATATTGAAAAGCAAGACTATTGTGAGCCTCAAACAGTTATCACAACTAGCAACACTCCTGCTTCAAGCTCATATTATACTACTTACCCTTCTCCTAAACAAAACAACACTACCACGAACACACCTTTTCTAAACTGCGAGCTCATAAATGCTCGATCACTTTAAAAAAACAAGCACCACATCTACGACCTGCTCACAGACACACAACCTGACTTACTATTCATAACTGAATCCTGGTTGGGAGATAACATGGCCCCAGTGTTGCACAAAGCCGTTCCTCCAGGCTATCAAACCATCGCACAAAACCGTATAGGCAAGAGAGGAGGTGGACTAGCTATTATATTCAAACAGGCATTGAACCTCAGTAAAACAGACATCATCTCCATACAAGGTTGTGAAGCCCTCCTTACCAGATGCCACCCTACTCCAACTTCCTCCTGTAACTTTCTCCTCCTTTACAGACCTCCACCTAACAACTCCACATTCCCAGATGCTTTTCTAGACACAGTGTCAAACCTTATTACACTATACTCCACTATACTCCAACCTTGCATTCTTGGGGACCTAAACATTTGGTTTGACAAACCCAATATGCCCCATCCAAAAGCTATCACCACTGGCCTAGTCGCACTGAACCTACATCAGATTGTACACAATCCCACACGCATCGCTGGACACATCCTAGATGTCATTTTTGCTAAGCCTGAACTAGTTACTATTCATACCATCACTCCAATCACTTGGTCAGACCACCATTTGATAACTTTCCGACATACAACTCCACAAATCAACACACCCCACAACTACTTACATACATACACCTATCGACCATGGAGCAAACTTAATTTGGATGACTTAGAAACACAACTAACAGCCAACACAGATCTAGATACAATTAATTCTGTGCCAAAACTTTATGAGTGGCTACAGGAAGCTTTTGATATCCTAATACCACTCAGAAAAACTAAGCACGACAAAAGAAAACCAACACCTTGGACTAACACAGAACTTAAAAAGATAAATCAACAAATCAGAAAGTTGCAGCGGACCTGGCTCAAAACAAACAACAGTCAAGACAAACTGCAGCTACACAAACTTAACAGGATATACAAATAATCAATCAAAAAAGCTAAAAAAAAAGGTACTACTCAGACAGAATTCAACATGCTCAATCTACAACCAAGGAATTTTATAAAATTCTCAATGAATTTCGAAAACCTACATTTATGGAAGGAAGTCATCCCACTACTCAAGATTTCACAAACAAATTGACAATTCACTACTCAACCAAGGCAGACACATTGGACTCCTATTTAAAACAGAAGAAAAACATCAGCACCACCCCCTTTCCTAAAATACCCTCTAAGAATAAACCAACCCAACCTCTACAGTCCTTCCAACAAATATCCCAAGGTGAATTTATGGATTTGGTCAAAGCAAGCAGACCTTCTGGTTGCCCTTCTGACCCTTTCCCACCACAAATCTTCAAGAACATTCTTCTATCTACTTCTGCTGCCACTCCTGTAAGAAGAATCATCAACAACTCTTTAACTTCAGGAACTTTTCCTGTAGACCTGAAAAAGGCATACATAAGACCGTTATTAAAGAAAACAAACCTAGACCTGCAAGACCCCAACAACTACAGACCAATCACAAATGGACCTTTCCTGGGCAAATTGATAGAAAGAGCAGCATTCACCCAGTTGTCACAATTCATTGAAGACAATTATATACTTTCAGACTTCCAAACTGGTTTCCGCCCAGGAAGAAGCATTGAATCGGCACTCATAGCAATCTGAGATGATCTTAAAAACACAGTCGACCACAATGGAGTTGCTGCACTACTTCTCTTGGACCTCTCAGCTGCCTTTGATACGGTTGACCATGACACCCTAATTCAAAGACTCCACGAAGTCGGCATACAAGGGACTGCTCTCGACTGGATTACTTCCTATCTTCAAAAAAGATCTAATATCATCCACTCGCCCCCCTTCTCGTCCAAACCCTACCTCAGAAAAGCAGGGGACCCCCAAGGATCAATCATCTCACCTTTGATTTTCAACATCTACATGATATCTTTACCAGAAATGATCAATGATTTCCATCTCACATGCTACAACTATGCAGATGACACACAAATACTACTTAAATTAGAATGCCCCAAAAACACTGAAAACTCACAAATCTTCAGTTGCCTCAGAGCTGTTAATCAGTGGATGACCTGGAGCCATCTCAAACTAAATACCTCCAAAACAGAAATACTCATGTGTTGGTGACTGGAAAAATTATGACCCTCTGTGCGTCTGGCCTGACGATCTCAGACTACCTCCTCAATTATCGAAGGAAGTTAAAAACCTAGGAATCACCATGGATTCCAAGTTAACTATGAATGCCCAAGTGGACAAATTAGCACAAACAAGCTTCATCACCTTGAAGACTTTACGACGCATCTTCCCCCACCTCGGATTTACACACAAGGTGCAAGCTACTATCTCGCTTGTACTATCCAAAGTGGATTATGCCAATGGCCTCTACCATGGATCATCTCTATCTATTATGAAAAAACTACAACGTATCCAGAATTCTGCAGCCAGGCTACTATTACATGTAAAGCCGCAAGCCCACATCTCCCCTGCCTTGAGAGCACTACACTGGTTACCCGTTGCCAGAAGATGCACTTTCAAGCTGCTTTGTATCACCCACAAAGCTATACATGGAACAGGACCGCTTTTTATCAGAAACATAATAACCAAATACATCCAACAAAGAAACCTCCACTCAAGATTGGCACCCCGCCTTAGAACACCACCATACAAGAAAAAGACTATGGGGGTCATTACAAGCTTGGCGGGCGGCAGCACTCCCGCGGACCCCATTACAACATCCCCGCTGGGCCGGCGGGCGCAAACGGGGATGAGGCCGCAACATAGGAGCCAGCTCCTAATGGAGCCGGCGGTGTTGCGGCCGTGCGACGGGTGCAGTAGCACCTCAGACAGTGAAAAGCTGCACGGGGCCCTGTTAGGGGGCCCCTGCACTGCCCATGCTAGTGGCATGGGCAGTGCAGGGGCCCCCAGGTGCCCCAGGACTCCCCTTACTGCCAGCCTCTTCCTGGCGGTGCAAACCGCCAGAAACAGGCTGGCGGTAGGGGAGTCATAATCCCCAGGGCAGCGCTGCTTGCAGCGCTGCCCTGGCGGATTATCACCGCCGGGGCTAAAACGGCAGGAAACCGACGGCCCCGGCGGTGCGACCGCGGCGCTACCGCCACGGTCGTAATACGGGTCTCCGTACCGCCAGCCTGTTGGCGGTACGGACGACACTTTATCCCTGGCGGTCATAGCGTAATGACCCCCTATATGTGGTACATCCTTCTCCGTTCAAGCAGCCAAACTATGGAATTCATTACCCCCAACTATAAGAGCCACAGATAACTTTCTTGTCTTCAGAAAATTACTCAAAAGTTGGCTCTTTCCTTCATAACCAACATATTCAAACAACTATGGACTGCATATGCCTATGTTGATAAATATTTTTTTCTGATGTTTATATTTCTAGTTATGTATAGTTCTTTAGAAAATATGTATCGCTACTGTCATAACAACAAAATACACACACACTCTTTAAACCTGTTTGACTAAGTATATTTTACCCATGGGCACACATTCATGTGTGTTTGTATGTGTGTGTGTATGTGTGTATGTATATATATATATATATATATGTATGTATGTTTATATGTTGTTTCTGTGCTTGGCATGAGGGGAGGCTTCGGGTGGGGGTGTGGAAGCTGAGTCGGTTGTTGAGGTAGGTGGGTCCGGTGTTGTGCAGTGCTTTGTGTGCGTGGATCAGGAGCTTGAAGGTGATCCTTTTGTTGATGGGGAGCCAGTGCAGGCCTCTCAGGTGGAGTGTGATGTGGCTGCGGCGGGGGACATCGAGAATGAGTCGGGCCGAGGCGTTCTGGATGCGTTGGAGTCGTCTCAGGAGCTTGTTTGTAGTTCCTGAGTAGAGGGCGTTCCCGTAGTCGAGTCTGTTGGTGATGAGGGCCTGGGTAACTGTTTTTCTCGTGTCGAGGGGGATCCATTTGAAGATCCTGCGGAGCATACGGAGGGTGTTGAAGCAGGACGCGGAGACGGCGTTGACTTGCCTGGTCATGGAGAGAGTGGAGTCGAGGATGACCCCCAGGTTGCGTGCGTGGTCCGTGGGTTCCGGGGCTGTGCCTAGTGATGTGGGCCACCAAGAGTCGTCCCAGGCTGATGGGGTGGGTCCGAGAATGAGGACCTCCGTCTTGTCTGAGTTCAGCTTCAGTCTGCTGTCCTTCATCCAGTCGGCTATGGCCTTCATTCCTTGGTGGAGGTTAGCTTTGGCGGTGTCGGGATCTTCGGTGAGGGATATGATCAGCTGGGTGTCGTCGGCGTAGGAGATGATGTTGAGGTTGTGTAGTCGTGTGACGTGGGCGAGGGGGGCCATGTAGATATTGAACAGTGTTGCGCTGAGGGAGGATCCCTGTGGGACGCCGCAGATGATCTCAGTGGTTTTGGAGCGGAAGGGTGGGAGGCGGACGCTCTGGGTTCTGCCGGAGAGGAAGGATGTGGTCCAGGCCAGGGCCTTCTCTTGGATACCGGTGTCATGGAGGCGTGCTGATAGGGTACGGTGGCAGACCGTGTCAAAGGCTGCTGATAGGTCCAGGAGGATGAGGGCAGCTGTTTCTCCTTTGTCCATCAGGGTCCGGATGTCGTCAGTGGCGGCGATGAGGGCGGTCTCGGTGCTGTGGTTACTGCGAAAACCAGATTGGGACAGGTCCAGGATGTTGTTGACTTCGAGGTAGCGGGTCAGCTGTTTGTTGACAATCTTCTCGGTCACTTTTGCCGGGAAAGGGAGCAGGGAGATGGGACGGAAGTTCTTGAGGTCCTTGGGGTCTGCCTTGGGCTTCTTCAGAATGGCGTTGATCTCGGCGTGCTTCCAGCTTTCTGGGAAGGTTGCTGTCTCGAAGGAACAGTTGATTGTTTTCCGGAGGTGGGGCGCGATGGCTGTGCTGGCTTTGTTGAAGACGTGGTGAGGGCAGGGGTCCGATGGGGATCCGGAGTGGATGGAGTTCATGGTTTTGACGGTGTCTTCGTCGCTGACGCTGGACCAGACGGTCAGGCGACTGGTGCGAGTGGTAGTCGCAGGGGTGGTGGACTCGGTGGTGGGTGAGGGGGGGTCGGGGTTGAAGCTGTCATGGATGTTGGTGATCTTGCGGTGGAAGAAGGTGGCCAGGGAGTCGCACAGGTCTTGAGATGGCGGGATGTCGTTGGTGATGGAGCTGGGGTTGGAGAGTTCTTTCACGATGCTGAAGAGCTCTTTGGTGTTGTGTGCGTTGTTGTCTAGGCGGTCCTTGAAGGCGGTCTTCTTGGCGGTCCTGATGAGTTGGTGATGTCTGCGGGTGGCACTCTTGAGGGCTGTGTGGTTGTCTGGTGTTCGGTCGTGGAGCCGTTTCTTCTCCAGCTTCCGACAGGTGTGCTTGGAGATACGGAGGTCCTCGGTGAACCAGGTGGCTTTCTTGTTGGTGTGGTTGGTTGTAAAGGTCTTGAGAGGGGCGAGGGTGTTGGCGCAGTCGTTGATCCACTGTGTGAGGTTGGTCGATGCAGTGTCTGGGTCGGTGGGTGGTCTCAGGGCGAGGGCAGTAGTCAGTTGGTCCCCGTGACCTTGCCCCAGCAGCGGCGTGGTAGCTGTTGGGTGCGGTGGTGTGTGGTGGGTTTTCTGAAGGTGAAGTGGACGCATCTGTGGTCGGTCCAGTGTGGTTCGGTGGTGTGGTTGAAGGAGACGTGGGGGCTTGCGGAGAAGATGGGGTCAAGCGTGTGTCCAGCGGCGTGAGTGGGTGTCGTTACTAGCTGTTTGAGTCCGAGGTTGGCGAGGTTGTCGATCAGGGCGGTGGAGTTGGCGTCGTTGTTGTTCTCGAGGTGGAAGTTCAGGTCCCCAAGGAGGATGTAGTCTGTGGAAGCGAGGGCGTGGGTGCTGATGAGGTCAGCTATAGTGTCACTGAACTGTGGGCGGGGTCCGGGAGGTCTGTAGATGAGAGTTCCTCTGAGGGTGGTGTTGGGGTCGGTGTGGATCTGGAAGTGCATGTGCTCGGCGGTGGTGAGGGTGTCATCAGTGTTCGTTGAGATTTTGATGGAGTCTTTGTGGATAATGGCGACTCCGTTGGTGCGGTCTTTGCGGGAGATCTTGTAGCCCTGTGGGATGGCTATGGCAATGTCTGGTGCTGCGGTGGCGTTCAGCCAGGTCTCCGTCAGGAAGGCAACGTCAGGGGCAGTGGAGTCTAGGAGGTCCCAAAGTTCGATGGCGTTCTTGCGAGCGGAGCGGGTGTTGAGGAGGATGCAGCGGAGGTGGTTGGGTTCTCTGGCTGGTGGTGTGGAGGGTTGGATGCTGGTGAATCTGCAGTTCCAGCAGGTGAAAGGCCCCTGGGTGCGTTTCGGGGTGGCCCGGTAGCAGGGGTGGTCTCGTCTGGTGTTGAGTGCGTGGAGGGTGCTTGCGTCGTTGTGAAGTCTGGCGTTGCGGGGGGTGCGGGTTCCAGGGGTTCTGGTGCTGGGTGCGGTCCAGGCGCGGACGGGCGCAGACGGGGTTGCCTTAGGCGCGCCCGCTGCGCGGCCTCCATATGAGGGCAGAGGGAGGGAGGAGCAGCTGGGAGGTGGGAGCGGGGCGGCCAATGGGAGTGAAGGGGGCGGGGCAGCAGGGGCTCAGCAGCAAGGGAAAAACCTGGGGAAAAACCCAGGGGAAAACCTGGGGAAAAAACAGCGGGAAAAGACGGCGGGAGAGGGACAACAGAGCACAGGGGTACAGAAAGCAAAACACAGGGGCACAGAATGGAAAAAACAAGTGGCACAGAAGCACAAGCTCAGGGGAATAGAAAAAAAGGAGCGAGTAGTCAGGCGGCAAAAGTGGCAACGGAGGTTCAACCCACAGGGGGCTGCGTGGCAGATGGGGGGAGCGACCTGCCTGGTGACAGGGTCAAAGGTCGCTCTCTACCACTGCTTCGCGGCCTCCATATGAGGGCAGAGGGAGGGAGGAGCAGCTGGGAGGTGGGAGCTGGGCGGCCAACGGGAGTGAAGGGGGCGGGGCAGCAGGGGCTCAGCAGCAAGGGAAAAACACGGGGAAAAACCCAGGGGAAAAAACGGTGGGAAAAGACGGCGGGAGATGGGCAACAGAGCACAGGGGTTCAGAAAGCAAAACACAGGGGCACAGAATGGAAAAAACAAGTGGCACAGAAGCACAAGCTCAGGGGAATAGAAAAAAGGGAGCGAGTAGTCAGGCGGCAAAAGTGGCAATGGAGGTTCAACCCACAGGGGGCTGCGTGGCAGATGGGGGGAGCGACATGCCTGTCACTACCTGTCACTACAGTGACCTCCCACACAACCCTACTAAATTCTCCCACATTTATCTCACCCTGCTACTATGCTCTCCCTAACCCTTCCACATACTCTTCCCTCCTCCATCCCCCTTTACTCATCCCAAGCCTTTGGGTTGAGTAAATGAAGGATATACTCCCAATTAACACTTCTGGATTTCTTTCCTCCTCCACCCCTCCATTACTCCAGTCAATCTAACTAACAAACTCTCATATCCGCAGCTCAAATTAACTCATAATAATACTAAAACTGTACTCATTATTTCTCGATACTAATCAATCACTAATTCTTGTTGGGTTCAAGAGTAGCGTGCTACTCACCGAAAAGCCTTTTGACGCCTCGTCAGGGGTAGTAAGCGCTATATAAATACGAGATTACAATACAATACAATACAATACTGTTCTTAGCATTGTACTCTGTGCTTTCCTCAAGGCTGCAGTCAGATAGGATTGTCAGCAAAAGTGGCACGCTGTGTCTCCAATATTCACAGAAACATACATATCCTAGGTGGGGAACTGTTCTTAGAAGAACAACAGTTTTATTATAAAAACACTCCTTTGTCCGATACATATTAGAGGGAGATTCAAGCCAGATGAACACAACTGCATGCTGAATGTTTATTGCCTCGCTACAGCTGCTTTCTCAGACTACTGAATCCCTGGTCTCTATGGGGATGGTGTCTCTCTAGACTACAGGCTTCCTTGCTCAGGTATGAGGGATGATGTCTTCCCATGGGGGAAACCTGAAGGGCAGATTAGGGCTTATTATGCTGTGCTCTAACATAGCTTAGGTAGAAGAACTATGTATCACTCCTAGTGACAGTATGGTGGGACTGTTTTTGTGTTTCACTCTCCTTGTCACAATCTTGCTTTTATTGTGTTTTATCATCCTAGTTATTGCAATACATGCCATTTCATCTAAGATGCAGTTACTTCAATGAACCCTTGTTGAACTACATTCTGCCTCTGATTGTCTTTGCCTTTGTGAGACAAATGTAACTGAGAAAAAGGGAGGAGATCTGATCGACCACGATTCTCCTGAGGAGTCTTTCTTGTCATGCGCCTGGTTGCCACAATCATCCCTGTTCTTGGACAATGAAGAGGCGCTGGTAGTTAGCCGGAAAACCCAGATTAGGCCGACAGGCATCACATGGTGTGGAATTGTCCTTAGTACCCCACAATCTATGCAATCCTGCCACTCAAATCCAGTAGCCTCATTAGGATAATGAGAAACTGCGCGACAGCATGATTAGGTATGTTACTCCCATTATAGGATTTTCAGCCCTGGACAGGTCGAATTGGAATTTAGGAGCAAAGTTGTAATTATACTGTATGCTATTTATCCCATGGAAGTCATGTTCAATGCTTGTTTTATTGCTATTTTGGTAGGCCCTTGAAACTCTAGCAGGTTTGTTGTTTCTTTTATTGTCAACTCAAATAACGTTTTATGAAGCTTCACTCACTAAAAAGCCCAATCTGAACTAGGTGGTAATAGATGGTGCAGAAACACCCCAGGTTTTGTGCATCTTACTAGCTGCAAGAGCACACCCGTTTTGTGCCACAGTGTCATTTTGATGTAAGTTGTGCTCTACAGAAATGGTTAAGATGTATACACAGAACAGGTTTTTATAACACTATGTAGGACACAATGCTCCACAGGAGAATGATGACCAATTGTACATCTATCATGCAGTTTATTTTTATTGACAGAGCAATATGCTGCTCTCTTTTAAATGACTCTTTGTCTGTTCTCAATTTCTAGACTCAGGCTCAGTGTTTTTTTATTTAGTATTTCCATAACTCTCCTTCAACTCATTTCCTTCTCATTATTATTGTACCAAATATAGATATGCATTCACTGAAAAAAAACAAAGGCTAAAGGGAAGTTATAATTAGGTTCAAAACCATAGAAAATCAGCACTTATAGTTAGAATATTTCAAAATATTTCAAGTAACTATAACTCACGGCCTAAGGTAACTATAACTTGCACCCCGCGCAGCCCCCCTTCCTGGGCCGATTTTGGTCTCAGTGATCCCATCCCGCGGGGCCCTGCCATGTCACCTAGTACCCTGTGCACCCAGTCTGCACGATGGGGACCGCGGGGAAGCCTCTCCTGGCCGGCTCCCCGCCTATTGCAGGAGCTGGCATTTCTTTTGTACACAGGGAGCTGCTGAACATACAGTGCCCTGTGTGCTAGAGCAATCATTGCATCTCTTTCCCTGTCCGCAAGTCTGTGGGCAGGGAAAGAGATAAAACCCCTGCTTCCAGCAGGCAAGAGCATTTTGATAGATCTTGCCCGCTGGAAGCAGAGTGTTTGCTCTGACATGGCGGGAGCTGCCAAAGCTCCCGCCAAGCAAAGCAAACAGCTATGTCCTGGGGTTGGTCACCCTGGGACATAGCAGGAGCCGGCTCTGGGGCATGGCATTCCCCATGGCCATTATTGGCCCCCTTTGGGGGGGCAGCGTGGTAGTGGTGGTCCCTGGGGCGAACCCCCTCCATTATTTTATTTCAGCCTCAGGGGGTGGTCTTTGGGGCTACAGGGGAGACATGCAGCCCCTCTTATTTGCAATGAATTGCTATGGGGAGGTGGTGGTCCCCCTGCATTCATTTGATAGTTAGCCCAGGGAAGGTGGCAGTGCCTGGGGCTGTGGCGGAGGTCGTACGGGCCTCCCCCATTACAAATTTGCATTTTTTCCCATAGAGGTGGTGGTCTCCGGCTGTGGGGGGTGGCACACGGGCCCCCTCCAGTCATTTGATATTTAGCCAAAGGGAGGTGGCGGTCCCTGGGATGTAGGGGAGGCCGTACTGGCCTCCCCCGTTACAAAGAAAGATTTTGCCCCGGGGAGATGGTGGTCCCCAGGGTGCTGGAGGCCATGCGGCCCACCACATATCACTATTTTTTGCATAATCACCACAGGGAGGTGCTGGTCCCCAGGGCTCAATGAGCCTTAGGAGGGGGGCTCCATGGGCCCCCCTTTAAAAAAAAAATGCCCCCGGGACCTTGCCCACCCAGGGGATCTATTCAAAACAAGCACAGGAGCCCACGCTTGTTTTTTTAAAACTTTCACCGGAATCCTGTATCCGCCACACTTTTTGGAGATTTTTTTTTTTTTTAATGCTTTTTTACCCTGGTGGGGTCCCTCTGGCACCCCAACACCAGAGCAAAGGGGTCAGGGTGTCCCTACCGTGCCCCATTTTCTTTCTATGTTTTTTTCTGGGAGATGGCTGCCAACACTTCCTAACTGAAGTGTTGGCAGCCAATTTGATCTCAGCACGAGATCAGGAGTATTCGTGAAGCCTTTGCACCTCCAGATATCTTTAATTATTTTTATTTTCATATCTGAAAAACTACTGAATGGATTTACACTAAACAACAAGAAGGCTTCTTTCTGGGCCAAAAGTTACCTTTTGGTTAAATTTGTTGTAATTTTGTCTATCAGTTCAGGCTGTCGACGTGTTCGAAATCCATATGGGAATTATAATTTTCTCAGCCCCTACTTCAGCGATCACCCCGAAACTTTCCATGTACATCAAGATTCTCTGGAACATTTTTTTGGGGGAAAATCTCATGAAGATTAATCAAATGATGCCAAAAATATAGGCAAATCAAAAAATGCTTTTTCCATGGAAACATGGTCCTAACTAAAACTACTTATTGGCTATATATTTCCACTGAAAAAAAAAGTTAAAATAATTTTATAGTTACCCTTCTGGTTTAGTGTGGTGACTTAATTTCAGGTTTAGAATATTGATTTTGTGCTTCCAGGCAGGCTAATAAAGATGTGTAATACCAATTTCCATGTGTGGCAAGTTCATTTAAGAGTACCCAGGCTGGGGAGAACACTACTAGTGACCACAAGATAGGGGAAACATAACCCAAATAACTGATAGTGCTCTCCCAGAGTGTTTTTGTGGTCCAGCAAACTCCTTGTGGATGCCACACGGACCTCAGTCGAGGTGAAGATCGATATTTGGCATATGTGGAGTCAAAGGGCAGCTCCAGCCAGTGCTGAGTTTTCGAAGAAAATGAAGACCTTACTGAGAAATGTGTGTATTAGTGGTCGGGAACCTGCTAGTGAGGCTGTGAAAAAGGTGCTGCGCCACATCGCAACACAGAGCTATAAGATATACAGAATGATAATACTAGAGGCAGCAATCACCAGGTACATGTAAGCACTAGAGACATCAATAGTTGAATGCAAAGAAACAACAAATGCCTTACAAACAGATACAGAAAACAATGATCAGCAAATGTCAGTTGCAAGAGAATGCTGTGAGAGGAAGCAGATAAATGCAGAGAAACATTAGATGTGGGGGTAAGCAGGGACGTAGAAAATACGATCTAGCTTACCAGAACCTGGGTAAAGAGCCATCTGACCTCAACAACAGGAGCCACAACCTAAATGAAAGCATATTTTATGGAGCGGTCAATGCACTGAGAGAAACAACACCAAAGGTGCTGGCTGGGGCTTAGCACAACGCAAAAAGTCTTCAAGAAGTTGAAGGTCTCCATTGGCCACGAAGAAAGAGCACACCACATTTCAAATTGTCATTGATCACCCTGACGCCAGCACGTCGCAGGGCCTTGCCGATGGCCCTGATGAACATCAGACGATGCTGGAAAGAACTCCGCTTTCAACATCAGTAAGTTCCACAAATGGTTATAATGCTGTTTCTTTCTTAAAACCATCACTTACATTGAATACTGCCAATAGCAAAGTATTGGTGATAGATGGACTGTCTTGATAGAGACTTTTGATGAAACAGATGACAAAAAAAAATTATCAAAATCTTAAGAACCTTTCAGATGAAGGAGAGAACAAAGTAATAAAGATAATGCCACACTCTGATGAAGTCACGTACTGTCAACTCAAAGATGCCCTGAATATCAAATTCAATCCAATACTGAATGTTGATTATGAAACATATATTTTCTATCAGGAAAGACAAAGAACTGGTGAAACAATCAAAAAAATTGTTAAGAGACTTGATACACTCATCAAACACTGCTAGTTCAATTAATTCATTGATGAAGAAGCCATGCGTCCCAGAAGTATTAATGTTTGTTTGTGAGATTCATTCAGACGACCAATGCTGAGAGAAACACTACGGTCTGATTTAGATCGTGATGCTATTACCACCGTTCCGCTATTGTGACAGACTCAAGTACTCCATCAAGGCAATGGATTTCCGACAATCGTATTAACATGTATTGAGTATGAACATCTGACTGCCTCAACTGAGTGCACTTCCTAGATTTCTGGCTGGCAGGCTCCCGTCGACCATTTTTAGATGTTACAGTTCTGCAGACTTTGTACTGGTGGCAGATTGCTGACAGAGGGAGCCCATCGCTGGAGCCAATGCACATTGTACAATGGCAAAGGCTATGGAATAGAGGTAAGTTACACACACACACACACACACTCACACACACACACACCATTTACCTTAGCCATATGTGTCCCCCTGCATGACTCACTACACAAAACACACACAATATTATCCCTAGCATTCCACCACAATACTACATGTATATTCCGAAAACACACATTGCCACTCATCCATAACACAATATACAAACACTATTGAAATCACACCCACACACAACATAACCACGACAACAAACACAATTACATACACACCTACACAAACACACTTACACAAAAGCTCAACTATACACATCATAACAATGACCACAACCAGACTGCAACACTCAACTGAATGCTGCAGACAGCAACACAACATATAACCGAACATCCACAACAAACACCAGACCCACATGCAAGGCGCACACATATAGACACAAACACATCCACACTCTAGCTCCCTCTACCCCAACCAGCCAATACACTCACAACCCTCCCAAGTAAAAGCAATGATGTGGTAGATATGTGCCCAATAGATGCCCATTCATGAGGAGGACACGCTTGGACTATAGGCAGGACACAAGTGAAGGGCAATACAGCCTGGGGCAGTTGTACCATCCACACTTTTTACACTGTTCCATTTTAGTCACATTGCCAGGAAAACAACCTATGAGAGTAGCAGTACATGTCTGAAGATCTGAGTCCAACCTGCACACAGTATGTCCCACATTGTGTATTGCAGTATAGGTCATTGAACATTGGAATGGAATTGCCATTCGGGTGATATAAATATACTGACTCACATTCACCAAGGCAAGCACCACATGACACTTACAGGTCCCATTGTAAAGTGCACATATGGATACAGCTTACAATTGTGATGTTCAGTGTATTTTGGTGCAAGCATTCATGTGTTAATAAATACTTACACCAAATATTTGTGTAATTCAACAGATTTTTAATGCAGGTGTATCTCCAATGACGTATTGCAGACATATACGTCACATGTTTTAAAAAAATACTATACTGTGACATGTATAATACTACACTGGTCCTGAGATAATGTTAATTGCTAAGACAAAGTCCACTGGTAATGTGTAATGCTTACCTTTGCGTCCAGTGACAGCAGGGTTGAATTTTCTCCATGGTCCAGTTGTAGCAGCGGCAGCAGGTCTTGTCCAGTCGTGTCCAGTCGGAAACAGAAGTGGAAACAGGAAAAAAGGTAGCTTTCTTCCTCAAGTCCCTTTTAATACACCAAATTAGGTGTGGAGGTAACACTGTCACAATTTGCTTGGCGGGAACAGTGACTCGAGTCTCGCTGCCAGCCACTGTTTCCATTGGCACAGTCGACGCGGCTGTTGATTCCTGGTGGGACTCGGGATGTCTTTCGCCTATTTGTTCTGCTAACATCTAAATTGGGCAGGTGGACTGCCAAAGTGGCGCACGGGTTTTCCAACGAGAACCCGACAGCGGACTGTTACCGCCAAGATTTAAATCAGGCCTTCAGCCTGGACGAGTACTAATTGCTGCCAGAGCTGAGAAACATGCAGGACAACTACCTGCTGACTTGGAGGCTGAGGGTACCCAAAGTGAATCAGCCATGAACATGAAAAGTAAGCAAAAACACAAGGCTGAAGGACAAAACGCAATGACTCAAAAAAAAAGTGTGGGTAAATGTCCCACCATTGGACAAATATGCATGGGAAAGAGAACCATTTTGTAACAGTTTGCAAAGCGAAGGAAAAACGAAGGCCCAGCATTTCAACCCTGGCGGTCGGTGCAAAAGTGGCAGTAATACCGCCAACAGCCCGGCGGAAAAAAAATTGAATAACAACCATGGTGGCTACCGCCATGCAAAACCAACACTTTTACACTTTGACCGCCATGGTGGTAACAACCGCTGGGCTGGAGTCTTCGGTCTCCAGCCCGGCGGCTGACACTAGACCGCCGGCGGTACCAGGACCCCGCATACAGCCATGGATTTCTTGGGGTTTTGTACCACCACGAAATCCATGGCGGTAGGCACTATCAGTGCCAGGGAATTCGTTCCCTGGCACTGATTGGGGTCTCCCACTCCTATCTCCCCCTTCCCCTGAGTCCTCCCCCAACACCCACAACCCCCCTCGAACCCTCCAAAGGTGGTAGGACCCCCTCCCCACCCCGCCCCCCCACAGAAACCCCCACACACACCCCCACGCCCCCTACAAGCACGCTCACACCACTCTTACACTTACACGCACACATACACGCACACATACATGCACACATACATGCACACATACACACAGACATATACGTCACATTTCCCATGCACACAATACACCCCCCGCATGCATACATGCACTCTACACACTCACACACCCCCCCATGCATGCACACAACACACAACACCCCCCACCCCCCTTCCCTAACTGACAATTACCTTACCTGTTCCGGTGATCCTCGGGAGGAAACGGGATCCATGGGGGCTGCTCCGCCGCCAGCACCCCATCACCAGAACACCGCCACGACGAATACTGGGATGTAATTCGGTGGGCGGTGTTCTGATGACGTGGCAGTGGAGCAGCCTCCACTTCACCGCCAAGCGCCAGTATAGCTGTTGGCGGATCTCCGTCCGAAAAAGGCCAGAGGGCTGCCAGCAGTCATGATACGGTTTGTGGAAGACCGCCACCACTGGCGGTTTTCGGCCCGGAGAACCTCAGCGGTCTTCGAAAAAGATTGCTTAGGTTAAAATGAGGGCCTAAATGTCTTACACTGAGAAAACAAAATGGACACGCGAACGTTCCAGAAGTGAAATTCTATGCTCGCCAAGAAAGCTAAGCGGCAACACTGTAGTGGATCCTATTAGTTTTTATTGGGAATCAGGAGATTGCCTAGCCTTCTGGCTTGCAGGCCTGTGCCCCGTACCTTAGTGCTTTTAACCTACTTAGCTTGCTCTGTTTTAGCACATTTTTTAAATTATTTCTTCCGAGATGGCTGCTATAGTTAGGAACATATTCTGATTTCACATTATCAGTGCCACTTTGCGAAGGCGTCATTATCAGCCTCAAAGACAAATGATATACGTAGGTATTCACATCATGTACTTTCCACCTTACATGTGACAGTAACATAATGTACTTTTCAGGGAATTGTTTATATAATAGCCTCCCCAAGCATGTCTTCTTATCTATTGTTTGGGAACATACCTGTGTCCGGGGTCCTGCAAGATCTGTATAAAAACATCTCACGCAGACAAGGTTTTCAGAGGGAGTCCTACCAGATGCCATCAACGCTATCTATGCTATTTGTCACCTTGATGCAGAACCAGCCTTCGTGTTCTCACAGAGTCTGATCTTGAGACCTCATTCCAAGGTAACAAGGGTTGGGGGGCTCTTCTCATGGACACGGTACTGGCAGATTAGATTTAACACACCTAGCTCTCTTTAGGTTAGAGATTAGGTTTATTATGCTAGGGTATTAGGACCTATTTCACATCTCATGTTATTGCAGGATGGTAAAGGTCTTTATATTCATGACACTTGTTTTTACAGTTCTGTTTCTTGCATTGTTCATTATCCTAATCATTGCAGCACATGCATTTTACAGTAGATGGCAGTCTTGGTGATAACACCTATTGAAAGCTTGACTGCATCTCCTTCATTGCCTGTGTGTGACTGAAACTTGTTTCTAATGTGTGAAAAGGGTAATCTTGGTTTAACCACAACTCCCCTGAGATGTCACACTCTTGAGTCCATGCATAGAGGCTGCCACAAATCACCTTTTACTGTTTGGGTTTTGGTGAGGTACTGCTTGTGAGCCGGGAGGGTTGGGCCAACAGTTGCTACTTGTTTTAGGATTGACCTAGTCGCCTACAAACAAAAGCGCTGTCATCCCTAAACCAGCAGTCCTGCCTAGAGCAAGAGTCCAACTACGACAAAATCAGCTGGGGCAAACCGATACTAAATGAAGTCAGCCATCGTCTAAATCTTCATCCAAGGGTTCTTCAGTTTCAGTGTCAAGTGACAGTGAAATTGATGGATGTGCGAGGATGATGTTTACTTCAGAAAAACATGTGAATGTCAGACTGACTGCATGCAAAGGAAAATATGAGTTGAAGAAAAGTTGACAAGAAAAATCACAAAGGTCATTCACACAGTCTCTAAAAATCACACTAAAGGTAAATGGCTTTTTTATACCTTTTATTATTGACAGTGGTGCATCACTTAGCATTATGCCTGAGGAGAAATACAATGAAATTTCTCCTTTGCCCAGTCTCACACCATCGAAAACTAAAGTGTATACATGGGCATTGACACCATTAAAGAGTCAAGATTCATTCGTAGCAACACTGAAAAACAAAAAGACAAAGGTACAAGCACCAATTCATGTACTTCAAAGTACTGCATCAAGTGCCTTTTTATTCAGTTTCTGTACTGCTGCTGACATGGGACTGAAGATGGTAAACTACAACATGAATGCTCATCATGAAATAGTAAGTCGGTTCCCTTCATTGTTTCATGGATTAGGAAAACTGAAGAAAATGAAACTTCATATCAGTGAGGAACTTTGTCCTGTTGCTCAATGATATAGACACATAGATTTCATTTACAAGAACCTGTTGAGGAAGAGCTTGAAACATTACTAAAGTATGATATCATTGTGCGATCTACTGGTCCAATCCCATGGGCTTCGCTCAATGTGGTGGTACTGAAAAAGGACAGTGAAGGAGCTGTATGCATCTGCGTTGACATGTGTCAAGCAGACCAGGCATTAGAAAAAGAACAACATTCTGGTCCACACATTGCCGACATGATCACACAGTTAAATTGTGTGAAAGTCCTCTCTTGCCTTCATTTAAACAATTGATATCATCAGTTGGAACTTGAAGAAGATTTCAGGAACATTACTACCTTTTCTACTCACATTGGTTTGTTCAGATACAAAAGATTACGGGTTGGTGTGTTATCAGCTCCAGACATGTTTCAAGATGTCATTCAACGTATAATACAGTCTGTCACACATTCTTCCAATCACAGCGATGACATATTGGTTTTTAGGGCCACATGAAAGGAACATGATTAAGCTCTTACACATGTTTGTCAACTACTTGCTGATGCAGGTTTAATCTTGAATGCAGAGAACTGTGAGTTCCACAAAACAAAACTCAAATTCTTTGGCCATGTCTTTTCGGATGGGGGTATGAGGCTGGATCAAGCTAAAGTACAAGCTTTGTCAGCTACCAATCATCCACAAGATGTTATAATGTTACGTTAATTAATTGGCATGGACAGTTACTGTTCTCGATACATACATGACTTTTCCACAGTAAGTGTTCCCTTAAGAGACTTAACAAAAGAGAATGTTCCATTTTACTGGTCCCACGCAAGTGAACAGAGCTTCAATTGAGAACACCACTGAAACAATCTACTTTAATCCAAAGCTGCATACAGAGGTTGTTGTTGACACAAGCCCAGTCAGGTTGGTAGTGATCTTTGCCCTACATAATGGACACCCAAATGCTCAATGGCACATTGTGGCATATGCAAGCAGAAGTTTGTCACAAACTGAATGTGACAATTCACAAGTCTAGCACTACTATGGGCTTGTGAACATTTCCACATATTCTTATATGGAAAAGCTTTCCCTTTAGTAACTGATCATCAAGCATTGCTTACCATCTTTGGCAATCCAAAAGCCAAGAAGCCTCTCAGAATTGAATGTTGAGGTTTGTGACTACAGGAATATAACTACACTATTGTGCATCAACCAGGGAAGGATCAAAACCATGCTGACTACTTTTCAAGAGTGCCAGTACAGTGTCATGGTACCCATTCCAAAGCCGCTGAAGCCTACATTGACTTCATTGTAAAGTCAAATACCCCTGCTGCTATTTCTCTGGAATAAAAGGTTGTGGAAAGATTAGATGGAATGTTTGCATTATGTGGTGATCCCTAAATGTTAAAGTCTGACAGTGGTTCACCTTTCAACAGTCGAGAGCTCAAAGACTTTCTTACTCAACTCAATGTGAAGCATCAGAAAATCACACATCTTTGGCCACAAACAAATGACATTGTCAAACGTGTTATGAGCACACTTAAAATAGAGAGTACAGCGTGCATGATTGGAGAAGTTTGGTCTGAAGTCAGCTCTCCACACTACTCTTAGAGTTCACTGTTTGACTCCTCATTCAATGACAGGTAAAAGTCCTGCAACACTGATGTTTGGGAGAGCCATGATGACCAAGTTACCACAATGGACCAACAGGAGATCTACTACAGATGTCGAACTTCGTCAGGAAGACCTGTGTTGCAAAGAAAAGATGAAATTGTATGCTGACGAGCATTGATGTGCCAAGGACATTCCATGAAGGAGATCAAGTATCGGTGTGACAAAAGAGGAAACGTAAATCTGATGCTCCTTTGATGCTGAACCATTTGAAGTTGTGGCTAATAAAGAACACATGGTGACTGCTCGCTGCCTTGGGAAGTCCAATTCAGACATCTGCCTCGACATTCACTAGTTCCTAATGTCAGAGATTAAACTGGTTTGAGTGAGACTGCAGAGCAACCCCTGATGGCATCTGCCGCTGCATCACCCGTGTCAGTCATGGGCATTTGGTCAAAGTTCCAAAAAGACTTATAGAGGAGTTGTAATATATGTGCATTTTCTGTAAAAATTGTGGGTTTTTTTTAGCAAGGGGGGAGATGTAGTGTTGTGTGAGTAACGATGACAGGACCCTTTTGGTCTGTGGTAAGTGTCTGGGTGTGGTGATTGAATTTCATGTTTAGAATGTTGAGTTTGCGCTTGCATGCAGACCAAGCCCCATGTGTGGTGTGTTCATTTATGAGTACCCATGCTGGGGAAGACACTACATTGCTTGCCCAGGGCGCCAACCATATAGTTGTTGGGGGCAACAAGGAGAGCCCTAAGTCCCCCACAGTTCCACCCATCTTTCTGCATGCAGCTGGAGCTGGCGTTGCTCCCTCCCAGTGGAAGCAATATTTTGATCTGTTTCCCTACCCGCTTCAGTGAAGTCAGGGAAACAGTTCAAAGGTCCCCTCCCAGTGGTCAGGAGCATTATGAAAGGTCTTGCTTGCTGGGAGTGGACTTGGTGTTTGCTCCAATTTGACAAGAAATTCTAAAATGCTCCCACCAAGTGAGAGCAAACACAAGTGTCCCTGCCCACGATGGTTGGGCAGGGAAAAGGATATGTCCAAAGGGTGGGCTTCCCAGGAGGTGGCCCCCCTAATTACTGTAATTTTGGCCTGGGGTGGGCTCCCCAGGACTTTGGAGTCACAGGGAGGAAGACCTACGAGGCCCCCCTCCCATTTTCAATAATTTGGCACATTTTGTAAACTCCTACTCTTCTTAAACTACAGGCAACATGTCGCCTGTAATTCCCCCAAAGTGCTGCATTCCTCATTTTGATCTAATGCACTTTCTGAATACATTGAATCTGCAATACAAAAAAAAGTTTGAATTTTGCCATAGCAACATTTTGAAATAACATTGGCGTCAGGGGAGGATTCAAACTGTGCTAAATGTTGTAATATTGTGAAATGAGGTATTCCAGTTTTGAAATGTTTAAAGTTACATATCAATATTAGCTTTTTGGAACATTGAAAAAGGGAAATTTTAAATTGACACGTTCATTAAATCCTGCAGCTTCTCCTTAGTGAGCTAGTGAAAAAACCCAAACTAATGCATTGGAAGCTAACAGTCAGAAATTGCTGCGACTAGAATCAATGATTAATGATCAGAAACATCAGGAACCTATGTGATTGATTTCTTCTCCTGTTACTCCAACCAGTTCATTAAAGTAATACAGATCTTGCAAAAACAACGGGCAGGGTTACAATCTGATTGTTATAAAGCTAAATGTTCTGGAGAACATTCATCAATAAACTTGCCATATCTTGTTTATATCAAGGGCATCAGAGACAATTACATTTGAAAAGCAACGCAAGAGATTATCCAAAAATCTATCAGAATTCTGAACTTGTGGTGTCTGCCTGCTCTGTGAGTGCCATACAAATAAAAGTGGTTACTTTTAGAACAGTGATTGTGCACAATGCTTTAAGAGTAATATCGTTTTTAATTGTGACACCTCTGTGAGTCATCCATTAAGTTGCATGAATCAACTTTAATCATGGTACTTTATTACTATTATTGCTAAACTAACAAATATGGATCTGCTGCTGCTCTAAAAACATTCAGAAATTAATTTAGCTCTATATATTTGTAGGATTTAGCATTTGAAAACATTCAGATTACCAATTGGTCTGTTGTCAGCTATCTGAGTTGAAGCAGTTCCGTTTAGGTATAGCCTAAGACAGCACATGCACTGTCATTGCAATATGATTTGGTGACTTATAGGGGGCTTGAAGCCCTACCATTGCTTACCAATGGTGGCTTCATCCTCATTCTCATTTCCTTTCTTGTCTTTGTTGAGCTTGTGCCTGCTTCACTTCCTCTTCATGTGTCTGTCCGTCCCCTGGATTATGGCCCAAGTACTGCATCCTTGCCCATTCTCCTTCCATTGCTTGCGCTTTTGGAGCTACTTTTTATTTTTAGTTGCAGCACTCCATGAGAGTGCGTGTGTTTGCAGGCTTTCGCCCCTCACCCCATCTCACTGCGTGTTATTGCTTACCCCTTCCCGCGTTGTTGCTTGTACCTGCTCCCTCCACTTTGTTACTTGCCCCATTGTTGTTTGCCCTTTCATTGTTGCTTGCCCTGTATCTCCCCCCTTATGTGTTGTTGTATGCTCTGTTCCTCTCAACCCTTTCTTCTTTTGGTCCTTGCCCTGTCGTTGATTGCCCCATTGTTGCTTGCCCGTTGTTGCTTGCCCCATCCCTCCTGGCCCTCCTATGTTTGTATATGCCCAGGCCCTCCACCCTTCCAACGTTGTTGCTTGCCCTGTACCTCCTGGGCCCTCCCATGTTGTTGCTTACCCCATCCCTCCCACTCCAATGTTGTTACATGCCCCATCCCCCCACAAATACCTTTATTGCTTGTCTTCTGCCTCTCCCCCTCCCACATTGTTGCTTGCCCTGTCATTGCTTGCCCCATCATTGTTGCTTGCTTCATCCCTCCTTCTTTGTTGCTAATCTCATCAGTGTTGTTTGCCCCATTCCCCCCCCCCACTTGGTTGCTGGCCCCATCACACCTGTCTCCATCTATAATTGTTGCTTGCCCTGTGCCCCCACCTCTCACATCCCCCATCCTGTGTTGTTGCTTGTTCCCATTCCGTCAGCAATAAAAACGCTATGAAGCGGCCCGTGCTCACCACTCATAGTGCTTTTTTTCCAACTTTCAGCAGTGCGCTCTTAGCAGCCCCTCTCATGCACAAATGGCTGAAAGGCATTGGCAAAACCAATAGCTCCTACATAGACGAGACATATTAGCTTTGTCCATTGCTTGTTCTCACATTCTGTTTGTAGTAGAAGCCAAATAACAATCCTTTCCAACCCAAAGAAACCACTGCACATTTATCATATGATAATTCCTAAAGACAGTAGGAGCAAACCAACTAACCATGTCAACAACTGTCTGTGTCACCAGTGCAGGACACTTTGACATAATAGCCATAACCTTCCAGTTAAACAGTTGTGCAAATGACATTTTCGAACTCCTCCTGACCATAACAACAAACCGACTAATCATGCCCACAAACCAAACAATTATATCACCAATATTACATACTTTCACAAAAACAGCAGCACCTTTCCATAGAAACAAACAAGTGTCTCACTCCATAGGTTTAGTCAGACAATCATACAACATCTTACACAATCATTAACATACTAACTCAATCTCTTTTTCACAAGTCATTTCTACTTTTCCCAAACAAAGGTGGGTGAGAGTTAAGGTTATTATCTTAAATGTGGAATTTTCTTTCTTTTGCACTATTATGTTAATACCCACTCATCCTTAATTTCTCTCACACCTCATGTTTTTTCAGGGATACCATATTGATTTGGATACAAAGATTTTTTTAGTATCCTGTGAGAAAACTCTCTTTATGAATGCTCTTTTGTGTCAAACATGTTATGGTTTGTTATTTGATGAATTTGGTTCACAGTATGGTACTAACGGAAACCTAGCCAGAATCAAAATGTTTTCTCATTTCCCTCTGTGCTTGGGAGAAAGGGGAGTCCTAGGTGCTTTCATTCATCTACAAACAACCTCTCACTCAGTTGTCCTACTGTGTTACCACCCATTGGTTGGAACAAACAGCACATTGTCACCTTTCTTAATTTAGCTTCTTCGACTGATCACACTATCTTTCTCTGTTTATCCTAGTTGGCATTAATCCTTAGTTATGTTTGGATACAGTTGCCATAGCTGAGCTACTGATATAGGGCCTCATTATGAGACTTGTGGTCTTCACACCGCCAGACCCACGGTGATGGTGGCGGTCAGACCGACGCGTCTGTGGCAGTCCGACTGCCACATTATGACCGTGGCAGAGACGCCACAGTCCGACTTCCTACACCGCTAGGCTGCCGCCAGCCTGCAGCCTGGCAGTCCTGGAGGTCCTGGTGGTTACACTGCCATGGAAAGGCTGGTGGAATGGGGGTGTCAGGGGGCACTGCCCATGCACTTGGCATGGGCAGTGCAGGGGCCCCCATGCACAGCCCCATCGAGCATTCCACTGCCTAAATTACGGGCAGTGAAATGTGCAATGGGTTCTGCTGCACCCACCGCACTGCCACATTGGCGCCGGCTCCATTAGGAGCCAGCATCAATGTTAAGGCCCTGTCCACCTGCCGGCCCACGGTGAACTCTTAGTTGGGCCGGTGGTGTTCAGGCAGCACAGGCAGATTGATGGAGGAACGAGTTTGGCAGGCGGGCTCCGCCACCCGCCAAACTCATAATGAGGTCCTCGGTGTTTAAAAGGCTTAAGGCCTTATTTAGAGTTTGCCAAACATGATACTCTATCACAACTCTTTCAGTTGTCCCATCCATTGTATTCAGTGTATTGGCTATATCCATTTCTAATAAGGAGAACAGGACATCCACCAGGTTTATGATGCAGTACCCTCTCTATCAAACTTTAAATAAGGCAGTAAGGGCCTCATTTGCATGTTGTTGGTCAGGATGTAGTTCTGCCAGGGTGATGAAGTAAATACCTCTGTCGCCCTGGTTGAGGTTACGACCATCAAGCTGGTGATAATTTATAAAGGATTGGCAAGAACAACTGTCACTGTGGTTCCTGTTTTGTGTAGTGCTGAGTCAGCATGATGCAACCCAGCGCCAAACAGTATGCTTTTTTTTTTCAAAAAGAAAATCCTGTTTTGTGAAGTTAAAAGAAATGCTCCCCTACCCATGGGATGGCATTGTTTGCTTTTTGCTGTCCATCACAGCCAGGGTTTGCCAGGCAGTGACGTACAGTGGAAAAAAAAATGACTTCATGTCCACCCATCGCAATTGGACGAGCAAACATGATGCTTTTCTCTAATGGCCCTTACTCTGTAGGGACATTGGAAAGGTATGTGGGTATGGTAGTGATAGAGTAGTCACCACCATAGCAAACTGAAGGTCTGCCTGAATTTAAATCGAAGGGATGCACCTTCATATTGGCGGTTTGTATACTCCGTCACTGTTGTGATTTAGTATACTTGTGATGGAGTATACATACCGGCAACATATAAATCAGGTGCTTTAATATAAACCTACTTACTAAAAAAGCTACACACCCATATTGTTTGGAAACACCAACATCTCAATTGATCAAGACAGTTCTTGTGTCATGTTATTCATATTCTTCTTCCTAACCAAGTCCTCCTGTTGAGAAACAAGCTTGCCCCGCAGTGAATGCTCATCAAATACAACTCTTTTAAATAACCTGCTTGAAACCATGACTCGGAACTCCTTTTCTTGTACAGATGATTTTAAACTTTTCCTATCATATACAAACAGTGACAGCTCTCACAATGGCGAAGGAGCTTCGCCCTACTGGCTGAGCCAGCAGCTGGAAAAAAAAACAATACTTCATTATCGTTTTATATTTCAGCAGCTGGCTTGGGTGGGGGGAGTGGAATGCACTAAGTTTGCATGCCATGCGCACTTAGGTTGCACAGCTGGGTTGGAAATACTGGATAGACCCCAGTCCACTGTCTGAGCGGCAGACCAAGCCCCTCAGACCAATCCTGATGCTGCTTTCATGCTAGGCATAATATGAAAGCAGCACCAGGATTGCCTGGGGAGCCTGTGCTGGTGTCCCAGAGACTGCTGGGACACCAGGAGAGCAGAGGAGCGAGGCAGCAGGCAGCGTTGTCGGAACAGTTTTTAAAAAAAAATATATATTTTATTTCCCCCTGTACCCCTCCCCGCCCACTCCACCCCTTGAGATTTGCAGCGGACGCCACTGTATACAAATATTTTATCAACCAAACATTCTCATTTAGACTCTCACATCCTCAACCACAGAGAGAAGACCCTTATTGCCATGAAATAACATAAAGAATTATAAAAGTAGCATCCGAAAAGCAAAACAAATAGTGCTGCGGTCAGTACATTGTAAAGAAAGCTAACAATTCATTGAATTTTTTTATTAGTTCGATCTACAGTATCCTGTTCGGCAATTCAAGAACTTTCACACCATCCCAAGATGTATGTAATAATCTTAAATCCTTCTCCACTGACAAAATCAATAAGATAAGACCCTGGATGTGATCTCTAAACAGCTAAAGCACTCAGTGACTGAAAGCAATATTGCTTACCCCTTATTTCGACTCATAACAACTGAAAATGTGCTTTCTATGCTATCCAACCTGAAACAGCCTGACTCGCTGCATGACCTATACCAGCCTAGCTTTTGACGAACACAATAATTCGTGGCTGCTGCAAAATATTTACTTAATCTAGCTATCAAATGAGGCAATCATGTGTGCTGTCCTTAAATAAGGTCTCAATTCTCCTTTGATTAAAAAAAACGGATGTCTCAATGAGTAAGTTCCAACTTCCATCCCATAGCAACTTTAGTAGTGCTGGATATAGTTCTTGAGTATGTAATCTATTCCTAACTTAAGCGTTTTTCACATGAAATTTTCAATCTCTCATGCAATATGGATTTAGACCAGCTCACCTGCTTCTGCAATGATAGAATTTGTTTTATGACTGATTGTGCGGCATCCGTGATGGTCTTGCTGGATTTATTGGCCTCCTTCAGCATCTTTGATCATGCGGTCCAGATGAAACTTCTTTCCAGGGTGTTTGCAATCGCACCAGTAACCTACCGTTGTTCCAGTCTGTATCAAAGATCATAGACAGCAGGTGAAATTAGGACATTTTGACTTACAACTAACTTTTGAAATAGACGGGGTTTCAAAGGGATCTGCCTCCTCACCTGCATTATTTATAATTTATGTAAGACCCCATTCAACCTCTCTCCAGTCATAGCTTTACATCCAATCTTATTCAGATAATATGCATACCTACATAACATGTTCTCATTGACTTCAGTCCAATGCACTCTACACACTGGATTACAGCCACTCAAATGTACCCTTGTCACACATTGTGCTCTCTTGCCTGCTGTCTCCCTCTTCTCTGGAATCAACTGTTATCTTACATTAAAATATGCACTTGCTCGGTTGACTTCAGGCAGAAGCTAATGACCAGCACCAAGAGACCTCAGTGGGAGTGATAGACACTGTATAAATGCTGTCACTTACTCACTCATGACTCTGTTGGTCACCATTGTTACATGATTTTTGAGAATGGAGATGTTGGGCATTGCTCTTGGTGATATTATTAAATATTGTTAATTGTTTAGAGCTGTAGGTGTTGGCTAGCCAATTTGTACTCCAGAGAGATCATGGAAAGAAGTGACAAATGTGATGCAAATTCTTTACAACCAACAATCTGGCTTTAGGATTATGAGAAGAACTCTGCTGAAATCCCCGTGAAAGTTCTTCTCATCAGCCCGCTGAAGGTCACCAAGCAGTCTTTGCCATTGGTGACTGCTTTACACCTCCCGTATGTTGATGATAGCTTTCCTTAAGCATCACCAACAATGAGCATCAATATCAAGATGTGTAAAATTGTCTCACTTACATTAAACTATGAATGTCAATGAACTTCCTTGAATTCAGTCACTCTAAAACAGACCTGCTCCCCAAATCCAAACCGCAGCTTGCAATGTAACCATCCTCTCTTCACAACCCATCTTTGGAAAATCTCTCATCCAAAACTCTAATGGCAAAATCAAAGGGGTCACCTATGACACAACTATAATACCAAACACAGTTAACACCAGCCATCAATAATACACACAGGGTAAACTCGGTAACCATTTGAATCTGAGATTAAGTTATATAAATCATATGATGATTCTATGATAATTCTGTGGGGGGAATAATTTGATACAATGAATTATTACAGAAAATAAGGCTAAAAGTAGTCCTCTTAATCCCCAACTAATAAGAAAAAAAGGGAAAGAAAGACACAATTTTTAAGTGGGAAACAATCAATTTTCATAAACAGAACATATTATATCTCAAATAAGGGTCTTTCTAAGGGTGAGCTATGGTGGCACGGTGCTCATGAAGGTGACATGGTATAATATGGACAAATATTACATAGCAAGAAAACCATATAAGCTTGCTGATAGTGGGTATTATTTATCAACAAGCTTTTATGGTTGAAATATCAGAAGCAAGAAATTGTATGCCCTCAGCCCTGCCTTCACCAACGACAAACCTGCAACTTCTAAGGTGGGTACCCTTTTTAGGTTGAGCATAGCAGTGCACAAGCGCTGCTTTTGCGACGTGTTGGTATGTATCTGGGCTTTTAACCACACCCACTGCATGCCCATCACTCGTTCATGGGCTTGCCTTTCAAAAATGCTTTGTTATCATTGGTAAATGCTTTACGTTTGTCCCTCCTTGAGGTGATTTGGTTACCGCCTTGGACATCGCCCCTGTTACATGGCTAATTGCAGTTTTACAGATACGTTTGACTGCAAGCAAACTTCTTTTTCCTTTTGTGTGCTGCCTCACGCTGATGCTGTGGCGCTTTGAATCTGCTCACTTATGTGAAACTGTATTACTTTTCATTTTCAATTTATATGGCAAGAAAAGTTCAGTTAGGAGTTTACAACGGTAATAGCTCTAACTTGAGCAAATGCGAGACCCATTGCATTGCAAATGCTTGTTTCAATTCTACAATCACTCCATCATCATAGGCCATTATCCTTTTTCCAGCAGAACGTCTGACAGAAAATCTAACATCACAGCAAAGTCAGCCTCCTTTCTGATCCTGTCTACATGTATACAGATTGCAGTAGTAGTATTGTTGTATAGTTGTGATGTTTCCAAATGTTCATACTGTAGTATTTATATTATAGCAGTCATGTTCTGAGTACACAGAATGACTGAAAGCCTTCTATCCCTGTAGTATGTTATGGAAGTCTTACCTTTGTGTCTTTGTATGGAATCCATGTATGTACTCATTGTTGGCGGTGATCGGATTCTGAAACTTCGGTGATTGGTTGAAATGAGCCATTGTTCCTGGAGCTGGACGCTGCTACGTGGTCGTGGGTTTCCTCCGAACCGACAATAAATCTTATCTTCGCATTGACCAGTGTCTCCTCTTTCCTCATGTCGTGTGCAGCACCCCATACTGCAATTTGGAACCAAGAGTGTGGTGACTCACTGTGCCACGAGAGGAGGGACCCACCGACAGCCTGGTGATCCTTGCACCAACAACCTGGTGATTTCCAACATTTTCGGCAGTCTGAGTGTTTTGGGTCGATTGGTGAGATTCGCGCACCGACTTCCATGCAGAAAACATTGTTTCTTAGAGGTGCACCTTGCGTGCATTGTTAATTTGCCGGCTGCCGTTTCAGAGACCTTCCAGCGACGTTGCCTTGAGCGTTGCCTTGGTTACATAGGAAAACTCTATTCCGGCAGCCATTTTTGTGATGTTGCCTTGAGCGTTGCCTTGGTTACATAGGCAAACGCCATTCCGGCAGCCATTTCAGAGGCCTATCAACGACGTTGCCTTGGTTACGTCTTCCCAGCAGCCATTTTAAAGGCCTCCCACCAGCGTTACCTTGCTTACTGTTTGTTTACAATAATCGGCAACCATTTTGGTGGACTTCATAAGTTTCCTGCTTCACCGTGTTTCCTGAGAATGTTACCATTTATCAACGTTTATCGGCAGCCATTTTTGAGAAATTCATCAGCATTTTGCATTACTGTGTTTCTTATACTGAGATTTGCCTTGTCTACTATGCACAACGCGATACAGCAGTTTTCTTTTTTTTTAATATATTCATTAATTTCCTCTTTCTTCATACACCTACTTACCTTACACTGTTGGGTTCTGTGTTGATGCATTTTGCCTGTTTTTACACTTTAGCTGTTTATTCATAATGGCAACCAATCAAGGCATCATTCAACCACCACCATTTTTACAGAAGGCTGGGAAGCCCGACATTAAATGGTCTTAATGGCTGCGCATCTCCGAAAACTATCTCACAGCAACTGACGCAAATTACTTTTCCCCTCACAGGAAGATGGTTTTACTTTTCAATCATCTTGGTGTGGCTGGCCAGCGTGTTTTTGATAACTTACCTATGATTCCTTCACCTGGAAGTGGTGATGCGGCATGGAACACTTACGTCAAAGGGAAAGAAAGACTGAAGAAGCAATTTTCTGATGACTCTAGCGTATTATTAGAGAGGTTAAATTTTGCAATGTGTAAGCAGTCAAGTGATGAGACTGTTGAAGAGTTTGTAGCTAATCTACGAGCCCCAGCATCTAAGTGTGAATTTGGACCTAATGATGATATCTATACACGTGATCAATTTGTTTTTTATTGTTTCCACAAAAAAGTTCAGGAAAAACTTTTAGCTTACTGCAATCCAACACTTGAGGAGGTTATTGATTTGGCTAAAGGAATAGAAAGATCTATTACTACTTCCAAAGTTCTAGCTAACCAGAACGCTACTTTGAATTGTGTGTTTAATGATGGAGTAGTTTGTTCTGTAAGTAATAATAGACATGTTAGACAATATAAAACCTTTCGCGGTCAGGAAGGTAAACATTTGTGGATGTCTTTCCGTTGTGGCTCTAAAATGTATCTGGGGAATGACTCTTCGTGTCCTGCGAATGGAAATAAATGCAATTTTTGTTGAAACGTTGGCCACTTTCAAAGTGTATGTTTGGCACAGAAGAATAATAAGATTTTTTCAAACAAAGTGAAGATCAGCAATGTGAATCTGACTGAGGACATTGCGCAATGTTCTGATCAGTTTTCCAATGTTTTGTTAACTGTTGACCTTCTCAGTGAACCTTGTAGCAAACCTGAGAAAGTTATCAAAGGTGCTATATGCGATGTGATCATTCATGATAAGAACATTTCTGTTTTAGCTGACTCAGGGGCTCCCATCACCATTTTAGCTGATCATACCTTTTTCAAACTATGGCATGAAAGTATTAGTCTTCATATTCCAGATGTCAACCCTAAGGCATTTGGTGACCATGACATAGATCTTTTAGGGTACTTTTGGTCCAATTTGCAGTGTTTAGGAAGGTCAATTTTGACTAAAATTTATGTTGCAGTCAAAGGGCGTGACATTGTAGGATGGAAGGATTTGGCCCACCTAGGTATTATTCTCCGTCCGGCCCATGATATTCCTGTTATTTTGGGTGAAGCACCAAATCTTGTTTTGGATGATGACATTGCAAATGTCAATATGTCTAATGATATTATGGATCGCATAGTCATTTCGTTCCCAGAAGTTTAAAAAAAACAAGTAGGTACTGTACAGGGTTTTGAACACTCAATTAAATTAAAGAGGAATGCGATTCCTGTTGTGCACAAGGTTAGGCCAGTTCCGTTAAGTGTCAGAACAGATTTGAAAAAATTGTTCTGTAAATTGCAAGATGAGGGCATAATTACTCCAACTGATTCATCTGAATGGGTCTCTCCCATAGTGGTCACTAAAAAAAAGAATGGTGATTTAAGATTATGTGTGGATTTGAGGTCTGTTAATCATAATATATTAATGGATTGTCATCCCCTTCCACATATCCAGGCCTGATGATCACAAATCTTTGGCGGTCCAAATTTTTCTCGACAATTGACCTCCATTCTGCTTACCATCAAATCTCTTTGAGTGAGGACTCTCAGCATCTAACCACTTTTGTGACTCCATTTGGAGCTTTAAATATTTACGTTTGCCGTTTGGACTTGCTCCTGCGGCAAGTATTTTTCAAAAGCTCATGGATGAGTTATTTTGTGACTTACCGCAAGTACAGGCCTTTCAAGATGATATTTTAATTCACACAGAAACACAGGTAGAGCATATGGATGTCCTTGTTAAAGTCTTAAACATTCTGAGCGACAAAGGTATGAAGGTAAAATCCAGTAAATGCAAAGTGATGGTGACTCAAGTAGAATATTTGGGTCACGTTACATCAGCGCAGGGTATTAAACCTAAATTTAGCAATTTGGATGCAGTGAAAAATGCAAGCCCTCCACTGATAAAGATGCTTTACGATCATTTTTAGGGCTCTGCGAGTACTATGCCAGGTTTGTTCCTGGTTATGCCATGGAGGTACAACCACTGAGATCTCTCCTTAAGAAGGGCAAAACATTTGAATGGTCTGGGGATTTCATCACTGTCTTTTGTAAAGTGAAAATTTAGTTATTAATGCTCCTGCACTACAAGCTTTTGATCCGTTAGGAAAACCATTCATTGTGGTTGATGGCAGTCTGAAAGGGATTGGTGCTGTGTTTGGTCTATGGGTTAATGGTCACGAAAATACTGTGGCTTTTGCTTCTAGTACTTTGTCTGAAGCTGAATCTCACTATAGTACCATTGAGAGAGAAGCTTTGGCGTGTGTATGGGCTGTTCAGAAGTTTAAAACTTATATATGGGGTACCACTTGTGATCTATACACAGATGGCAAACCACTGGTGTTCTTATTGAATGGCAATAGATTAGGTAAAGCGTCAGATTCTGAACAAGAATGTGTAGTAGCCTTAATGGATGTGTTGGCGGTTTCCAATAATCATATTACTGAACAAGACTGAGTGACATCTATGGCAAGGGATGAAGTGTTATCTAAAGTTCTAGTCTTTTTGAAGACAAAATGGCCACCTGAGAAAAAGTTATCAAGTGATCCAAGGTGCTTCGCGCAAGTCGCCAGGGAATTATCATGTGAAAATAATATCTGTTTAAAGGGTGATCTTGTGGTTTTGCCTATCGCACTTAGGGATAAAATCATCAGTATTGCACATGAAGGTCACATGGGAATCTCAGCGACCGTCAAGAAGTTAAAGTTGTCGTACTGGTGGCTGGAAATAGACAAACAGGTTGCGGGTTTCATTAGTAAGTGCCCTGAATGTATTGTCCTGGACCAACATTAGATAACTGTCACAAAACCACCATACCCTGTCCCCCTTTCAGAGAAACCTTGGGAAAAAAATAGCTTTGCATTTCTTAGGACCCTTTCATCTTTTGCCAAGGGATAAAAGGTATTTGTTAGTTGCAATTGATTATTTTTCTAAGTGGATATATTATTTGTTTGCACATAGTGCAGATTCTGATGTGGTTATTTCGTTTTTAAGCAAATTATTCAGGCTTGAAGGTCCAATTAATACTGTTGTCACTGACAATGGTACACATTTTGTTTCAAACAAAGTTAGTGATTTCTTGAGTCTGCATGATATCAAACATCTAAAATTAGCGTTACATAGTCCATCTTTGAATGGTTTGGTGGAAAGGGTTAATCGTATTTTCAAAGATGGAATTCAGACTGCCTTAACTTCTAATTCTGATGTTGCAGAATTTCTACAGGAGAAAATGTGGGCATACTTAACCACCCCTCATTCTACTACTGGGATCACTCCTTTCAGGTTACTCAGGGGAAGAAAACCCAGAACTAAACTTATACCAAAATGGTTGAAACGAGCCCTTGTTCCTGGAGCTGGATGCTGCTACGTGGTCGTGGGTTTCCTCCGAACCGACAATAAATCTTATCTACGCATTGACCAGTGTCTCCTCTTTCCTTGTGTCGTGTGCAGCACCCCATACTACAATCCCTGAATACCTGCGCAAGAAAAAAATGTACACTTGCGGCTCGTTATTGGAAGTTGGGGAAAAACCGGGAAATGGAGAGAGAAATACTGGACTTAACTTTGCTCCCTGTTGCAGAACTGTCTTAGTTGAGGGATAGCACACCCTATTTTGATATTGTGTAGATAGATAAGATACTGGTTGGAAAACATAGGATGATGGATAAGTATATTTGACCAGCTGAACTGGAAAGGTTTACAAGGTTTACCAGTTTTGGCAGTGGGCATTGATGTGATGTGCCTTGGGCAGCCTGCAATTAACTGTGAGCCTAGGATGCCCCCAGAAATACACAGAAAGAACAAAACAAACAAAAAAGTCAAATCAAAAGGGAACCAAAAGGGAAGAAAGCAATAAATGTTATAGACAGCTACAAGTGTGCAGTGATACGTATACACAGAGTCAAAATAGCTAGTGACAGGTTGCCAGACAAAGACCATGAGCCAAGAGTAGCCTTAAGTAGGGCTCTGCCACCACTAACCATGTTGTGGCCTTAACTTCAGGAAGTGAGTGAGCGATCATGTAGTTACCAGTCTAGTGTTACAAGTCTCATGAATTTCCATTGACCTATCTCCCATCGTTTCCAGCCCCATGTACTGTAAGCTCCCTGGATTTGCCCTGAATCCTGCACTAAATCACAATTGCAGAAAAAGATGGAGGTGCAGCAGCACAGCTATTCAGTCTACTCGCTTGAGGAGTGTAGGACTGTGGGGTGGTGGTGCGTAGGCAGGTTATAAGCTAAAAGCGAACCCAGTGGTAGATTGCCTTTCTGCATACCACACAACATCACTTTGTAGCAATTTACCTGTATAGTGAAGCCTATATAGAAAACCATCTGCACAGGCTATCTATCTATCTATCTATCTATCTATCTATCTATCTATCTATCTATCTATCTATCTATCTATCTATCTAGTTGCAGATCTATATATCTTTCTATCTATCTAGATAGATAGATAGACAGATAACCTAGTGGCTGTCCCCCTAGGTAGTTATAGTTGGGTCCGCTCTTCCATAGGAAAAGCGTTTTTGTGTTGCTAATAATTTTGCCCCTGTTTGACCAATTTGTCTGAACCTTTCCAAAAAGGTGGTACTTTTTTTTACTAGTTTGTGCATAGAACGTTTCAGGGTGATCCGTCAAGTGCGGTCCAAGATAAAAGGGGGGTCCTAAAAAGCTAAATCCACATGCATTTCCCATGAAAAACTTTAGGACTAGCTACAGCTAAAACTCCTGAACGGAATTACACCATATTTGGTGGGAAGCTAGATCTTGGTCCGCAGATTGTGCTTTTTGTGATTTGGTGTAGAACTGCTCAATAGTTTTTGAGAAATTAAGGAGCCAAAGTAATTGTATATCTGGATGGTCGGGTCTGCAAGGGGCTCAAGAGACTTTCACGGGAGTGCTAGTTTAAAAATATAGTGTTCCGAATGACCCAGGAAGCTTTTCTTTTCCTTGGGCCATCTCACTCCTGTGGGAGTAAGACTGATTGGCTGCCAGAAACATGAGCAAAATGTTGCTGGCAGCTATTACAGGATTCATGAACTTAGTCCCCTTTCCTGAAGGTAAAAAAAATATGGTCATATTAAAGGGGCAGGGCAGGGATACCCTGACCCACTAGGCCCCATGGGGGGACCCCTAATAGAACCATAAAGAAAAAAAAATTTGAGCTGGGCCACATTTATGAATGTTATGCCAGGGCTGTGTTGTTAAAGGAGAGGGGTCTGCCTGGCTCTCCTCGCCATTAAAGGTCATGATGAGCCCACTCTATGGCTCAAATTAGTTTATATCGGGAGCGTGGCTGTGCTGCCCCCCTCCCTGAGCCTCCACAGGCCCAAGGAGCCCACCACTGGGGCTGAAATTAGTTTATATGGGAGGGGGGTATGCAGCGCCTCCCAAAGCTTCCAGAGGCTCTGGGGAGCCCAGCTCCAGGGTCTCAATCTTTCAAAATGGAAAAGGGCCATGTGGCCTCCTGCCCCTAACCTCCAATGGCTAAAACTTTACAAAATGGTGGAGCCCCCTTCTTCTAGCTATTAAAGCCCGTCCCCAGGGCTGATTACTTTAAGGAAGAGGGTGCATGCAGCCCTCCTCCCTGAGCCGTTAATGGCCCAGTGGACCCCATCTCCCGGGGCTGGCTCACATACTATGTTCTGTGGAGCCCACCCCCGGGACATAGTGGTTTTCCTGCCCGCACCAGCAAGGGCAGGGTAACTTGTGTTTACTCTTGCTTGTGGGAGGATTTTTGAATTTCCCACCAAGTGGAAGCAAACACACACTGCTGAGAGCGGACTTTTGATGAGTGCCCTGGGTGTGCACCAAGGCATCCATCTTTTAGAAATACGGGCCCGGGGATGGGGTCCCCAGGGTAGAGAACGGCTCAGGGAGAGTGGCAGCATGTCCCCCTTCCGCTTTCAAAATAGGCCTGGGGGATGGGGCCCCAAGGGCCAAAGGAAGCTTGGGGAGGGGAGCCACACAGGCCCCTTCCCTTTATTTTTAGTAATCGACCTGGGGGATGTCTAACATTCAGGGAGGGGGGCCACAGTGCCCCCTTACCCCCTAATTAGAAAAATGTTGCCGGGGTGGGGTGCCAAATGCCTAATTGGGCTCATGGAGGGGGCTACATGGCCCCCACCCCTTAATAAATAAAAAAAAGATATGGCCAATCCCCTGCCAGCACAGCCGAAGGCCTTCAGCAGTGTGGGTTTGGTAGCCTTTTGGGGGGAGTTGTCCACAGTGCCTGACCAGGCCCCATGGCCAACCCCTTACTACGCACGGCCAGAGTCCATATACAGCATGGAGTTGGCTGCAACCCTTGAAATTCACTGAAAATGCTAAAGGTTAAATTATGTTCTATGACATCACTAATGGCATCTCAAATGACATCACTAATGACCTCATCCAATGAATGTCTCATTTTGTTTTATAGTTTACACAGTGGTGGGCAACTACCATTTTACTTTTGTACCTAATTTTGTACTGTCTGTGTCCAGCTAATGAGTGTAAGTCTTTACAAAAATTGTGTGCTCCTAATGCACCATAGACGTGTAGAGGTAATGAACACATAATAAATCTTTGTATTGAAGTGTAACTGAATGCAGGTGATGGTTGCCAATTTGAGTTTATTCTGTTCCATGCAAGTTTTTTTGGTACTGCAGAAAAAGGATTCCAGCAGGGTAATTATTCTATGTACTACATACTGAGTATTGTAAGCAGCCTTGAGTTATCAGGTATAATTGTCACAGCATGACATTTTCTACTTAACATAAAGGACTGTGTCCACCAGGTATTCATCTATATACATGTTCTTGTTTTGCTTTAGAAGATGGTCTGTAAAATTTTCACCACAGTATGAAGGCTACAGGTAGCATAATCTTTAGCACCTGCAGATGTTGCTTATTTTAAACAAATAATGATTTTTTTTGCCAAATGATGCATAGAGTGTACATTGTTCTAAGTAGATCATTTTTAATACTCTGTAGTGCATTTTTGATGAGAGTTTCACTGTATACAAACAGCCTGGTACAGGGTAAAATCTCTCCATTCAGTGAATACTGATTACAGTATTCACTTCTCTGCTCAGATCAACTTAATTTCTCAATGTAGGTTTGGTGACTATCAGGGGTTTCATACAGATAATAGCTGCTCATGGTTGGGCATTCCTTTTGGATCAGATGTTTAGTATTTTTTGGAACTTGCCTTTCTCTGAACAGTTGCAGACAGATTGAACACTGTGTGCAATGAGGGTTTCCCATATATCTGTAGTTGATTTTAATGTGAGCTACACTAACTATGAATTGTATGGTACAGGGTCAACGTGGCATATAACCCATGCTTTCTACATCTATGGGAGTTGTTTCTCAGATGGCATTAATGATGCCTCATCATCTTCTGAGCTATTTTGTACTAACTTTCAGAACTATAATGTTATACCGGTTTATAGAGCAATGTGTACAAAGAATCTTGGATGATGCTGCCACTGATGTCATCAATGCTGCCATTTGAGATGTTATCAGTAATGTAATATATTATGTCATGGAACATGTCATGAGTGATGTAATATGTGACGTCATGAGCAGTACATGTCTGGGGTGTAAGTGATAGCTGTGCTAACTATAACTGGTGAATTTCTATGTTTTATTTTTAGTTCAAAACATTTATGTTGTCAGTGACAAATTCACTTAACTATAACGTTACTTACTTGGGGGGGCATGGCTTGGCTGCTCATAGACTAAGCAGTGAACTCCGGAGCTCCGGGCTGCTGGGCCCCACCCGACCCTTATCTTGCCATCGAGATCAGGAGATCCAGCTGATCTTGAGTACATGAGACTAGACAGTACTCCGGGGAAGGAGGACCGACCCCGGAGACCGTGTTGGCACGGTACGGACAAAGATTCCACTGCAGAGCAGCACTGCGACAAGATGGCAGCAGGGTCTACGCTGTAGGCTGCAGAAGGGTGCATGCAGCGCTGTGAGGAGAGAGGGTGGCCCGGGCAGAAAGCACACCATCGACAGCCTTGGAGCCACCCTCTCACCACACCAAACTGCGGTGAGGTATTGAGTGCCCGGGCGCCGTGTGCCACTGACTTTGGAAGGAGACCCTGAGGTGGAGCGCAACGGCAGTGGGGCTCCAGGCACAAGAGTGGTGAAGAGGCGCGTGGAACAAACCCCCCCCTGCCCCCCCCCCGGGTGCCTCTTACATTATCCCTGTGAGGTGCTGGAAGAACTACAAGGGGCCGGCAAGACTACAACTACTTGGGTTGCAGCCGCCCAGTGCATTGATGGCGGTGCCGCAATGGAGCGCAGACCCCCATGGACCGGCGGAGGGGGCAGTGACTCAAAGGTAATATCAGAACCATTAATTAAGAATGCCACCTTGCAGCTGGATGACAGCAGCCTCCACAAGTATTAGAGCGCAGGAGGAACAACCCTGCTGTTGGTGGAGGCACCGAGATGCCCATTAAACGATGAGTGCCTTGTGCGAGACTCGTCCCCTGGGGGCCCTGAAAACATTGCCTACATGGCACTATGAGGAGACATAAGATAATAGCCGGGTGGAAACCAAGAGGAGAAGGCCCAGGCCAGTGCGCATAATCTCCAGAGGATGAAGTATATTCTAGCGACTACCATAGGGGTAAAGAGACCCCTACCACAGCGTGTTCTGCTATTGTACCTAACGGAGTGATCAGACATAAAAAATGTTCATCCCACCTAAACTAATGGGCACTGCTGGGGGAAGATCGAGACTGAGCTGAAAGGACCTATTTGCGTGCACCAGGACCTGCAAGTGTGTCCCCAACTACATTAACTTGACACCCCTTGGGGGCTGATGATAGTTGAACTTCCCAGCAGTGCAACATAGCTCAGAGCGAGTACATCGGACCCCATGAGGGCCCTGCCTCCTGGAGCCTAGATAGTCCGACGAGACAAGCTGCTGAAAACGGAGCTGTTAAAGATCCTCCGTAGTACCCAAATAAGAGTATCTTTATGCAGCTTTTGCCGGAACCAGAAGAGTAATAAGATTCAAAGATGGCTGCATAAAAATAAACCACGGGGAATGCGCTGAGAAAGAGAGATGAGGAAATGAGAGGATCCCAGCGCATGGGGACCGCTGGAGGGAGGCCAGAGCAAACCTTAGATGAGCCCTCGAAAACGACACCCTCTGACCCCACACTTCAAGATGTCTTACAGGCTATAGCAGCATCGCTGAAAGCTCTGGAAGTTAAGATTGATATGCTTAGCAAAGATCTGTGACTGTTGCATGACGGCCATGGACGCCTATCAGGGAGAGTCACCACGACTGAAAGGGAAATTTCCAATACAAAACCTACAGTGGTGGCTTCAGGAGGACGAATGGACTCTATGGAATCTGGGCTGCATGCCCTTAATAGCAGAGCAGAAGATGCAGAAAATAGAGCGCGCCGCAATGATATTAGAATAGTGGGGCTACCAGAGAAAATTGAGGGAACTAATATGGTACGATGCCCTTAGGAACGGATCAAGAAAGAGGTGGCCCTGGATGGGCTCTCTCCTTTCTTTGCTTTTGAGCGTGCACATAGGGTCACCGCCCGGCGGAGGCTCTCGGGGTCCCCTCCTAGACCAGTGGTGGCGCAGCTGCCTAATTTTTAAAACAGGAACCACATACTGCAACGTGCTCGGATGGGTGGTGACCTAACAGTGGATAACAATAAAGTCTCCATTTTTCCTGACTTCATAAGGGAAGTGCAGTGCCAAAGGGCGGCCTTTACATCAGTGAGGGAAGCAGGAATCATTTATTCCATGCAGTTCCCTGCACGGCTATTAGTAGTAACACCCACAGGAGTACAATTTTTCGCTACGCCACAGTAGGCCTGGGACTGGGAGGAAGGACAGCCCATCTCGGGCCCAAGCAGACCACCTTGCCTGCAGAAAATGAAGTGCCTCCCTCTCACATGAAGACAAGATCAGGTGACGCCCTCTGTGTCACCAACAGCACAGGAGGCGCAAAGAGGTCGGCGGGCTGCCATAGATGCGGTAGCATCCTTAGAGGGATGATCACCTGACCCCGGATCTCTCTTGAGGGAAGTGAGTGACGATGGCACGGATTCAGACAGAGACTCGGTGTCTTTGACACTGAGATTTTACCGGTGGTCACCCCACGAGCCGCAGACAAGATTATTTAATCCGAGACCCGTCGGGACAACAGATACTACTATTGACATGGCTACACAGACAATACCTACTTGTCTACAAAATTGATCTGTGGATAACCAGACGAATTGCTCAATAGCACGGATTATGACATTTTATTCTATATCCATGTCTTGGTAACTCAGTGGGTGCCTGGAGAGCCCGGGCCCAGGACTAAGAGCAGACAGAGCTACTGACCCCTCCCCCCCCGCTGAACGAGGCCCAAGCGTCAAAGGGCACGACCATGGTTGAATATGTTATGATTGAGTGTTTGGGCGAACGGCTCACACTGTTTGCCTTGGGAGTGGGAGTTGGGTGAGGTTTTTGTTTATTTTGTTGGGGATTTGTCAGTCACCAGATCCTCGGGGTCTGCACACGTTCCCAACACGTCCACCACTGAACAGCTCCAAGACTCTGATAGATGAATCACAGAGGCTGAGAGAGTTCAAGAGGGGAAGAGGGGATTAGGAAGGGGACAGCTGGGAAGGAGACCTGTGGGAAGCAAAAGATTAAACAACACAACATCAGACTCAAAACCACAATTAGATTCATAAAAACTCTCTGTTGAATCTAGGGTTCAATGATACTTGGAACATGAAATAACACTCTATTGAGTCCAGAGTTCTATGACACTCGGAACATGAAATCACACTCTGTTGAGCCTAGAGTTCAGTGATACTCGGAACATGAAATAACACTCTGTTGAGTCTAGAGTTCAGTGATACTTGAAACATGAAATAACACTCTGTTGAGTATAGAGTTCTGTGATACTTAAAACATGAAATAACACTTAAAATTAAGGAAACATGAATGGCCTAGAACTAGACTCTAATTAGGCCTCACTAAATCTAGGTACTTGGAAAAGAATCAAAAAATGGTTAGTACAATGTTTCATATGGAATTTTCATGAATTGAAAACATACTGTTCTAGGAATACAAGAACCTTCCAGAACAATTTCCCAGAACAAAAAAGGCCTCATTACATGAGTATAAAGGCCATCCAAACATTCCTTGAAAAACAATAGGAATTGTACTAAAGACCTTATATGGACATAGAATATAATAACCAGAATTCTAGCACTTTAGATTCTTAGAATGCAAGAACACGAATTGCGCACATTGAGGATTTCCACAAGAGTTTGTAAATGCCATGAAATAGTTGCGCACAATGAATAACATGAATTAAGCACAAGAAATGAATCGCGTGTCTTGCCGATTCGAATGCCGCCGTGTGAATGCCGTAAAATGGTAGCGCACACTGAATATCATGAATTCAGCTCAGGAAATGAATTGCGCGTCTTGCCGATTCGAATACCACCATGTGAATGCCATGAAATGGTAACGCACAATGAATATCATGAATTAGACACAAGAAATGAATCGCGTGTCTTGCCGATTCGAATGCCGCCGTGTGAATGCCGTAAAATGGTAGCGCACACTGAATATCATGAATTCAGCACAGGAAACAAATTGCGCGTCTTGCCGATTTCGAATGGAACCTTGTAAATGCCATAAAATGGTTGCGCACAATGCATATATAGATTTGTATGTGAGTAAAGAATCGCTTGTCTTGCAGATTCGAATGCAACCTTGTAAATGTCAGAAAATGGTTGCGCACAATGAACATCTAGATTTGTACGCAAGTAAAGAATTGCGCGTCTTGCAGATTCGAATGCAACTTGTAAATGTCATAAAATGGTTG
Organism: Pleurodeles waltl; assembly: GCF_031143425.1. NCBI lineage: Eukaryota > Metazoa > Chordata > Amphibia > Caudata > Salamandridae > Pleurodeles > Pleurodeles waltl. The sequence goes on along the minus strand of NC_090442.1, from coordinate 391,230,287 downwards.
CGCACAATGAACATCTAGATTTGTACGCGAGTAAAGAATTGCGCGTCTTGCTGGTTCTTCGGCTCAGCCCCCGAACCAAGACGTTATCAGTTGGTCACGCTACCTTTGTAGAGCACATGTACCTCTGCCTTATGCCCCTGAGATTCCAATGCTCTTTTTATCAGTTTTACCGCATGGAGGGGAGTGGGATGGAATTGCTGCCTGTGTAGAGGTGGGGCAATATCCATGGGGACACTGCTTGAGGCAGACGCACTACTACCCTTTGAAGAGTTCAGTACGCAATATGACTTACCACGGGGTATTTTTTGCTCCATAGAGTGATTACAGAGTCAATCACTAAACACTGGCATACGGGAAGAACAGAACCTCTCATCCAATATTTGTCAATATTTGACTAGTAGTGCAGGCACATATAAAGCTGTAACTCTTTTATGAGGGAAGATAAGAAAAGTTCTCTATCCACCACTCACAGGCCTTAAATCGAATTGGGGATAGGACTTGGGCATGGAGATAACGGAGATGGCATGGGAAAACATACTGACATGGATCCCCAAGGCATCTAGGAATGCCCCGTTCAAGCTCATTAACTTAACACCTGGGAGACTTCAACGCAATTTTAATCTTATGGAAGCCAAATGCCCGAGATGTGGAGAGTAAGCAGTGGAGTTTTTCCATATGTTATGGACATGCCCTAGGCTGGGGGAGATAATAAAGTGGGCAAAAGCTGAGGAGGTGGTGAGAGACCGAGTGGTCAAACGGGGGCAAGGGTTGATTGAGAGAGCTCAGGCCTGGAGTGCTTTGGTGGGTCGGATAGAGGAGATGGATAATTTCCCAAATAAAGATATACTATCCCCTTGATTGATGACCATTATGATATATTATATGGTTTTAGTCAGCAGAGAGTACCGGACGTTGGCACGAGGAATATATCCTGCAGGGACAAATAGGATTGTAGGAGTAGAGCTTATTGGAGAATTCTGAAGAGGGTATGAGACCTGACCCAGGAGCACATAAAGGACTTAAAGCGGCAGTGGACACATGGGGAGGGGGAAGGGATTAAGGGGAGGCTCCAGAGCTGAAGCATCTTCTTATATGAGCATATACATAAAAGATGATCCATTGACAGACACTATGGAGAATTAGAAACCAGTTTTTATTCATTGGTTGACTTCACAAATAATATACAAGATTGCCTTCATTAATGTGCAATATTGAAATATGTATGTTATGCAATATTCTGACAATAATCGGCTAATGTTGAATGGAACATGACATTGCAGAGCTCTGGAAGTGCCTAACTGTTACTATTAAAACCTCAATAAAAACTGCTTTTTAAAAAAAACCTATAAAGTTACTTCAACCATTGTTTTTTTCAGAGATAGATAGATAGATAGATAGATAGATAGATAGATAGATAGATAGATAGATAGATAGATAGATAGATAGATAGATAGATAGCAAAGGTCCATATCTGTAATGCACCATTTTACTTTCACAAGAAGAAACATTATTATACTAGATATTGAAGAAATTACTCACCAAACAGCCTCACTCAACTAATCAATGGAAATCAAAGAAATCATACGAAAGGAACGCACTGATGAAGCAAAAACTACTGTGCCACACCAAATGGCAGACAGCTTTATACAAAAGCTTACAACTTAAGAATTGTTCGGGATGTCAGATTCAACTTTGCAAACCAATAATACCTACAGGTGAAGTTTAAACATTCTTCAGTGATGGACAGAACGAGGCACAAACACTTGAAAACTCGGGCGATCTGCCTGCTATGACGGCTGAAACCTTGATGGTATAATTGCTGGCTGCATGTGATAGCGCACTTTCTATTGCTGACACTTTGGAAACTCGCTTCTGTTGCAATAATTATAGGGAGTGTGTGTCTGTCTAAAAGCGTATGTTTTATTCCGAAGGGAACTGTCCATGGAATAGTAATATCCGAACGCCCTCATGAGCATCTGATGAGGGCCTTGAGCACAATCAGTGCTTTCTCAGACTGACTATGAAACTAATTATTAGTGATGACTTCCTAAATAATGAGGACATTGCTATTGAGCCTACCAGATGTTTCCCACTGATCAGAGATGGAAAGAGCTGCTATTTTTAAGCCCCTTCCTTTTTAATTTGTATCACTTCTGTTTTCAGCTCCTCCAGAGAATGACGTTAGAATTATGATGCACACACTTAACGCAACAGGGTATTAAAATTCACAATCGAAGCGGCTTAAAATTCTCATCATGAGCAGTTTCCAGTTTATCAGCCCACAAAGTAAATACTTGCTAAATCTTTTCCGAATTTACTGACGACCCCTGTGTGCACGCTCTGAATATTGTCTCTTCCAGCTATGGTGATCCCTCATCCCTCCTGCTTGACAAAGTGCCCTAGGAGCTCTCCATGAAGCAACCTTCTGTGGAATTACAAGAACAAAAACAGACACATTGGGGGTCATTTTGACCTTGGCGGACGGCGGAGGCCGTCCGCCAAGGTACTGCCGCTGAATGACCGCACCGCGGTCAAAAGACCGCGGCGGCCATTCAGACATTTCCTCTGGGCCGGCGGGCGCTCTCCAAAAGAGCGCCCGCCGGCCCAGAGGAAATGCCCCTGCAACGAGGACGCCGGCTCAGAATTGAGCCGGCGTAGTTGCAGGGGTGCGACGGGTGCAGTTGCACCCGTCGCGTATTTCAGTGTCTGCTTAGCAGACACTGAAATACTTTGCGGGGCCCTCTTATGGGGGCCCCTGCAGTGCCCATGCCATGGGCATGGGCACTGCAGGGGCCCCCAGGGGCCCCGCGGCACCCCCTACCGCCATCCTGTTCCTGGCGGGAGACCCGCCAGGAACAGGATGGCGGTAGGGGGTGTCAGAATCCCCATGGCTGCGGAGCGCGCTCCGCAGCCATGGAGGATTCACAAGGGCAGTGGTAAACCGGCGGGAGACCGCCGTTTTACCCTTTCTGGCCGCGGCTGAACCGCAGCGGTCAGAATGCTCTCGGGAGCACCGCCAGCCTGTTGGCAGTGCTCCCGTGGTCGGTGACCCTGGCGGTCACCGGCCGCCAGGGTCAGAATGACCCCCATTATCTCCTTCCCAAAGGCAGGAGTATCCAATTGTGATCATTTTTGCAAATTCATTCAATGGGAATAGCAGGGCTTGTTTGGGGGAGAAAGAGGTAAGATATGTAGAAAGGGGCAATTGGTTGGATTCGTGTTAATTCTGTTGAAGACTTTGTCCTGGGTAGGAGAGATGCGGAGAAGGGAAAGTAACTAATCAAAGGCAGGGTAAGTTTTTGAATATAAGTTTTGGGAGGATGTTTCTCTCTTCAAATATCCAGATGAGGTGCTTCTTGACAGCTTGCTGGCTCTAGGAAGTCGACAGGCAGGCAGTATAATATTAACAAGGTGCAATTTTCAGATAGGTAAAACATGGATTAAGAGATGGGAGCGGAACTAGCAGCGGCAGGAACCCATCATCTGGTAATGTTCTGGGAAATATGGAAGCTGAACATTGATGAACTTTTGGACAAGTTCTAGCTGTTCTTTGTTTTGAATACACATATCTTGATATCCGTGCTGTGTTTCGTCACTCATATACTAAGTTTGTGCTACACAAGTAGCATTTCATATGTGCATACGTTCATACTTGCCTCTACAGTTTCCACTCTACCCACTAACACCAGTGTTCATTGTGGGTCTTGAAGTAATAATGACGCCCCCCGTGGAGAATGTTTTAAGTGGAGGGTGAAATGGTAAATGGCGGACAACTCACATCAAGCAATGAAAGGGTGCCTAAGAAGTGTCAGCCATAATCGACGAGTCATGGGCACAAAATCACCTTCTGGAACGGAAGCTCCTCTTGGTGGGGATAAAGAAGAGGTATTAAATAATAAGGACCTCCTATCTCCCATGTAAAGAGCAGGGTTTAGAAGAGTTGGCTAATCAAATACATCTGCATTCAACACCTGAACTTTCACCACCTTACAAGTCTGATTCTTGTGGAACATGTGGTGATGAGTATGTGCCTATAGTAGGTGACATATTTTTTAAAGTTGGGAAGAGAAAACAATCTGCCACACACATCCATCAATGTGAATAAGAATAAAACCTTTATGCAGCGTTCTTGTGCAGGAATTAGTTCTGCCTTGATTATCCTTTGTGCCTATTAACGGTTGAGACATGGGCTGGTGCTTTGCTTGCTCTTGGTGTTTGTCTTGACTCGTCTGTATTTTCATGTTATTGAATGCTGAAGGCAACCCTTATTGGTAGCTGGGCATGAGCCAAAGATTGCAACATAGAATATGGTTCTGTATATGATAAGATTTCTAACATTATTGTGTTTTTATCTGTCATAAAATGGTGACATTTGGTTATTTTTCTTGTAAGTTGATCTACGAGCGTTCTCTGACTGGTGGGACTTTAAAAAATGTCTACTCATGCTCCGACACATGAATGAAATCTATAGCGCCTCAGAATGAAATCTATAGCGCCCGACTTAGACCTAAACTTTTGCAGTAGACACGGGCACCCAGTAAAGGGCCTTTCTTCGCCTTCTGGAGGCCCTTTGTCAGCGTTACCTTCCAAAGGACTACATTTGTTCAATAGTTCTACCTCCTTACAAGACTCTGTTTATTCCCATTTATCTATGAGCTCAGTTCAAAATCCAAGTGGTGTATTGCATAGTCAAGCCCCAGATCAGGAGGTTAGGCTTTCTGCCTCCTTGAATAGTTTGGAAAATCTTCTCTCTTCAATATTCAAACTTTTGAAGAAATTTGTAGGTGGGTTAGACTGCATTATTGACTCTGTGATGGCTATTCTGAAGGAACTGACCAAAGATAATACAAATTGGCATTTGCCCCTAGATCTTTTGGAGGCACGGTCAGCGTCACCATGGTTAACAAAGGATCAGGCCCACCCTAGTGGGGCCCTCAGAACGGAGTCGAGCACACAAACCTCAAGACCGCATAGTAATAAGCAATGTGGTAAAAGCCTTTGCAGGAGAGTCCATTGGACTTTATTAGATTTATCTTCCATTCAGCCCAAGCTAGCACTAAGCAAGAGGAAATCCTTGATCAGCCTGCCCAAGAGATATTTCCAATTTTCAAAATCTCATCTAATCCTAAGAAGGGCTCCACGGACTTGTAACCTCCTTTAAAAAGAGTGGAAGGAAAGCATAAGAAAAATAAGAAATGTAAGAGGAAGAATTTAAAAAACGAGATAAATCGGAAAAAAGCTTATTTGAAGGTTTATTAAAAAGGCAAAATAAAAGTACACTTTCCTGAGATAAGTGATTCTCCTCAAGTCCAGCTGGAGTCCTTAAATTTGACTACCCAATCTACTCTGGAGCTTTGCCCTACTTCAGGGCCTACCCTTTTAACTTTGTCTTCCCCAAAGGAGCATGGAGGGGCCCCTAGGAGGGAGCCCCCTGTTTCTCCCCCTCTTGGGGGGTTTCCTGCTTTGAATCCAACCGCTCCACTATTTTTTCCTCTGAGGTCTTTGAGAGACTTTAATGACACCTCATTATTGGAGGGCTCCCTTGGGGGGACACTATGGGGCTCCCCTTACTCTAGATTTTTCCCCACTCTTTGATGTTGACTTAATTTTGAACAGATCTACCAAGTTAAATTGTTTTTCAGATTCTAGTTCATTGAAGGCAATCGAAAGTGAAGACATCGCTTTGGTTTAATAATTGGATTCTGATGTAGGTTGTAAATCAAGGATTACATTTCGTTGCAAGCGTGTGATGAACTTGGTCCTTCAAAATGCTGACTTCCTGCAATGTCGGGGTATTGATGTGGTCCCTTTCCTAGGTTCTAGTTATACTGGGATGGGCGATAAGAAGGGCGGGGAAATGCCTGCAGATAGGCTAACAGACTGTTATCCAGCCTTTGAGGCTTACAATCAGCCTGGCCATTATGAGTCTAGGCCTAGGCTGGATACTCGGGCCCTTAAAATCTCTTTAGTGGGGGCTGACAGGTAGGTGTTTCTGCAAGAGATACAGGCTGCCCCTGAGCAAAGTGTCACTTTATTTGGATGGGTGGACCTGGCTCCCGTGTGTCTTGAGCCAGGTGCGGGGGTCCAGACACCTATCCAGCCACTTTAACTAGCACAGGCTTAAACATTATTTCTTGGAACATAGCAGGGGTAAAATATGAGAAGGAAAAACTATTGTCCCTTAGCTCTCTAAAACCTGATTTGATTTGTCTTCAGGAGACATGTCATGATAAAGATCTAATGTGGGATTATCATTATGTTATTGTTTGCAAGGCTACCCCCTCTGGAAGGGGCCATGCCAAGGGAAGTGTGGTTTGGGGGAAAGGGTGTGCGTGCCCCCCTCCCCAGGCAATTTTCAGCCCTGTGGAACCCATCACCGAGGCCCCAGCCACATATATAAAGGGGGAGGGGGCATATGTTCCCCCTTCCTGGGCCTCTTTTGGTCTCGGATAACCCATGTCCCAGGGCCATGCTGCATTTTTAAAGGGGAGGGTGTATGCGGGCCCCCATAGGCTGATTTTGGTACCAGGGAAGCCATCCCACAGGTCCTGGCCAAATGTGGAAATGGGGTTCAGGCTTCATGACCCCCCCCCCTGAGCCATTAATGGCCCTCGTGACCCCATTACCCAGGGCCGGCTCATATGCTATGCCTTGGGGTGCCCCACCCTAGGACATAGCAGTTTCCCCACCTGAATTGGTGCAGGCAGGGAAACCCGTGTTTGCTCTCGCTTAGTGGGAGCAATTTCAAATCTTCCACCAAGATAGAGCAAACACAAAGTCCACTCCCAGTCTGCGAGAACTTGAAAAATGCCCTCACCCACTGGGAGTGAACTTTAAATCTGTTTCATGCCTGAAGGGAGCAACATTTTTAGCTGCTCCCTGTTTGTGGGAGCAATGCTGGCTCCCGCTAGGTGCAGGGAGCCGGTTGAGGCTGTGAGGGCCTTGGGGCTTCCCATGCAGCTCCCAGCAAAACGGTGGTGGGTGTCCTGGGTGAGCACCAGGGCACCCACCCTTTGTTGGCCAGGCCTTAGGCGATGGTGTCCCTGGGGCTGAAATTAACCCGGGATGGGGGTTGCCTGCCCCGTCCCCTTCAAGAATGCGACTGGGCCCCCGGGAAGAGAGCTCCATGCCCTCTTCCCTTCACATTTGCAGCCAGGCCCCAGGATCTGGGTTTCCCAGGGTCAATATTGGTCTGGGGAGGTGGCCACTTGCCTTGAAGCTCCCCTTGTAGCCCCCAACAAATGTGTGATAGGTAGCCCGAGGGGGCACCAAGGCACCCACCCTTTGTTAACCAGCTGCTGGGTAATGGGGACCCTGGGGCTGAAATAGGCCCAGGGAGGGGGGCCACAAGCCCTCTTCCCCTTTACATATGCAGCTGGACCCCAGGGAGTGAGGTCCTTGGGGCCATAATCGGCCCAGGGAGGGATGGGGTGTCCAGGGCCAAAAGCAGCCCAGGAAGGGTTATTGACATCTTCTTTGACATCACTGATAATGTCACTGTGCATGGTGGGGCACGAGTTATAGTCACATTAGGGCATGAATTATAGTCACTTCAGATAACGCTAACTATGACTGGTGAATTTCAGTGGTTTTTAGAGTTTAAAATTGAACATTTTACCTAACTATAACGTTACTTTAACCTTTGTTTTTCTCAGTGAATATATATATCTGTACATATCTATATATCTCTGTTTCTACCTATCTTTCTATCAATCTAATATATATATATATATATATATATATATATATATATATATATATATATATGGTATTTCCAGTGTAGCTTGCATCACAAGTTGAATGATTTTTGTACATATTTAATACAATATTTTAGGACGCCCAAAATTTCTGAAAGCCCAAAATTGACCTCTTACGGTTCCGCCAGCAGAAATAATTATCAAAAAGACACCCTACCTGACATCAGTTTAGCAGAGGATCAAAATAAGTAAATAGGACCACTCAATAATTACGTTCCAGTTTAGAAGGAAAAGTTAAAGGATTTTATTACAAAAAGCTCGAAATCAAGTTGTACAGAACAAAAATGCAGTGAATTCTCAAATGTAGAGTTCTAACAGAGTACTCCAAAATCAGAAATTATTCTCAGTCCCAAATAAGCAGCAAACTCGGGAGCAGGTCGAATAGCATCCATATTAGCATTAAGGAAAGAAATATTTTGGCTCGGCCCCAAAATCAGGGTTTTTATATACAATTCTTGCATAACAAATTAGCTAAAACTGTAGTTTTAACATAGCATGATCATATGTAACAATACTTTAGCAAATCAGGTGAATTAACGTCAATAGCTAAATGCAAAAGCCCTATCCTACTTTATGCATCCAGCATCTTCCGTGCTACTGCCATTTGGAGATGTTCGATCAAAATATGAAACATGTTTAAACATACCAGTTCACACAAATAAATAGGACTCGTTATCCCGGCTGTACTACAGCAGAAAGAATCTGGATGTTATGACATATGAGGAACACTAGAAGTTCCAATAAAAGCCTTGTATTCCCAACAGTGAAATAATCCAGTACATCATCTTTCTTCACTTCCACAGTGCTTGTGAGGAGAGAAGATGCACAGGGGGGCATGATGGGAGGGGGTCAGTACAGAAGTGAATGACAGATTGAGCATCCATTTTATCCAAGATGGAGTTTTTCCCATAAACATGGTACAAAAAAAACACTTTTCTGTACCTCATTTTAAACTAATTTCAACTGTAATCATATTAACTCATCACATATGTTTTAGAACCTGCATAAAATAATATTAATATTCATTATTATTTATTATACAATAATACAGAATTTAAAAAACTGTTGAACCCTCATTGTTTTTCCAGCTACCCATATACTTTGAGTGCCATATCCTGAGTTAGTTACTTTCTCACTTACCTTATAAATACCAATACCGCTAGGTGCACTACTTTACAAGGGCAGTACCACTTCTCGTTCTGAGTTTTGTACCTAAGAATGGGGATAATGATCCATGTTTTGTTCTGCTTTGCATTGCAGAGCACAGAAGTGGCTATTCACAAAGATAAACCTACATGTGAGTAAATCGACAGACATAAGTTTACTCTTAGACTTCAGGCCTCATTACGAGTTTGGCGGTCGGACCGCTGGACTCGAACGGCACCAGGCGGACAGTCCCAAGACTGCTGGATTATGAGTTCCCCATGGGGCTGGCATGACAGGTGGGGGAGGGAGGCAGGGGACAGTATTATGGAGCTACTGCTGGCCATGCATCCCTACCTGTCGCACGATGGGCAGACTGTGCCCATGCACCATGTCGTGCTCTGGACACAGTGTGTCCCTGAACCCCACATTTTTTGGGGGGGCCCACATTGGCCCCTGCCTCACCCTCCATGGGGCACTACCCCCAGCTTTCCATGTTAGTGGTATTGCCATTGAAAGGTTGGCGGTCCTGCAGGTCATAAGGGCCATGGAATTTGCAATGCTGGGATTTCCAACATTGGTTGGCTGCCTTGGTCCTTGCCACACTGACTGTGGCGGTGCTGGCAGTCTGCTGGAGGTCTTCTGGCGGTCCAAATGCCAAACTCGCAATCCGGCGGTCCAACCACCAATGTTGCAGCAGTCGGACAGTCGCCAAGCTCGTAATGAGGCCCTTTGTAATAAATTTACTACTTTTGGCTATTCAACATTTAAGACTGTAACTTTACCGCAAAATGAATGAACTTACACATGTCCACCATCTGAATTCAGAATCATATGCCTAAATTAAAAGTTTTAAGTTGCTACTTGTAACTTTTCACACAGAGGTGGAGATCTCCCTATGGTAAAGTATAGGGGAAACTTTAAAAGTTTATTAAACGTGTTGAAAAATTAAAAAAATATTTAAATGTTAAATATAAAATGTAATTAAATGCCTATATATTTTTTTTGATGTAGAACAATAACATTACAGAATTAATACCTTAATTTTAAATTAATAATGAAATTATTTTGAATATAATATATTAAAAGAAAATTAATTTTGACGCATACATTGAAAAAAAGTAATATAAATCTTTTTTATTATGTACTAAAATGCTTTAAAGTGATCTCTATAATACATTTTAAAAAATTAATTACTCCTAATACATATTGTTATTTTTGTATTTAAAAAGGGTGATGAAATATCTTAAAATTAATTAATTCTGTTTTATTTATAGACTTTTTAACATTAAATAACATTTATTTATATTTTAAGTAGTTTAATTCATTTAATTTATTATAACATTATTTCCTATGGGGATTTGTATTAAACCCCTACTGCTGTTTGTTTCTATGGGAAGGTATTGTTGTACCAGTGGTGTCCATTTGTGGTGCTGGACTTACTTTAGGTGTGAGCTGGAGTACATTTAAAACTGTTTTGGGTTATTTTTGTGCTTACTTATAGAAGTGCAGTTTCTAAATAACAAGAAGTTTAATCTTGTGGGTGGGTTCTTGCCCCCACAAAAACTCCTCCTTACTCCTCTCTTAACCCCTTACCTTTAGTCATACGTATTCTCCATTTTCCAGCCACTCCCCTCTGCTCTTCCCACATTTACGTACTAAAGTGTATCCTTACGTGTGTGGAGATCTCCGCACAGAAAAGACAGAGGTGGAGACCTCTCCACATAGGTATGTAAATAGCACTTTGCAGTTTATTATTAATAGTATAGTAGTACTACTAACATACTGTAAAATGCAATTTACGCATGGCCTCAGAATGTTTGGGTGTTTCCCTGGAAAACTTTCACCAGATTTTACAGGCCAAAGGTTGTGTGGGGGTGGGGGTTTAAGGGTAGTATTTTTCCACCGCTTGCAATCCAAATCAGGATCAGGTTTAGTAACCAAACAGAAAGAGGGCCTACTTTAAGGCTTTTAGAGGAGCCACCTCCTGAGTCTTTAACACCTGCTGAAGAGGAGATGTTGAAATGTTCTGCTTTTCTTTCCACTACATCACTCCCATCGTAGGAACCACAAGGAGGTATTGGCCAGGCATCTTCCAGTGCAATATTTGATGGTAGAGATGACCTTTAGGAGTCACAAGGGCTTCCTAATTCCTCCATTCCTCTCATTTAGTTCACACATCTTTTTTTTAGGATAGTGCAGGATATTTTCATTACATATTTGTTGCAGTTTCATTAGGGTCAAAAGGAGTGTGATGTCATTGGCCCACTGTGGTATCACTTCCTTCTGTGGGCTAAAGAGTGTGAGACATTTCTTCCACGACGCCATGATTTTGGGAAAATTATGTCAGTTAGTGTTTATTTAAATATTTTAATACTTTCCCCATTTGATAGGGCTGCCTTTTCATTGCATGGTAGCTGAATAAGATGCCTCAATAACAATTTTAGTTTGCAAGCTATCCACCTTATTATTTAAGAAACAACGTGCATGCCTAAAATTGATCATGTTTTTAACTTAAAACAATACAATGTTTTTTTTTTACTTTAAATAGGTATGAGGAAGAATATGCCATGAGACAGAAGCTTCAGGAGCAGGTGTGGGAGTGCAAGGACCAGCTGCAGTATGAAAAGGACCTCCACTTAAAGGTAAAATGCCAGCAATCCTGGACAGAAAGTCTGATTAACGCTTGGGTTATATTATAACATGTTAGAGCACAAAAAGGCCATCAATGCGCAGAAGACATCCTTGTATTCTGATTAACTTAAAAATAATGAATGTAGCAGGTAAATTGAAATCTGTAGCTCATTCTGTCCACTTATTTTTCCATGCATTCTAATAATTGTGGTGATATATAGCCTACTCAATTATAAATATAGGACTACCATTACAAGTGGACCTTACAGACTGTGACTCAGTAGAGATTAACGGATGACCTTCTAATAAGCGCAGCGTACTGCTGACCACAGAGACTTTCAAATTTCTGAGTATGCTGCTCAGAGACCTGAAAGCCAACCTCCAGACCCCCCTGCAAATTGTCACTGAGAGTCCCAAGATAGATTTGAACACTTGGGTCACTAAATTCCCCTTATGGAACTATTTGGAGTTAGGATCATATGCTGTGTGGTAAATATAAAGGGACCAGAGCCGATCAGCTACCCATCTTTCCAGTTTCAGCTGGAATGATGAGATGGGGGAATGCAAACGGATAGCGGGAACCACCAAAACAAAGGCAGATAGACTTGGACGAAGAATAGAAAGGTCTGGCAGATTTAATAAAAGACACTTTGATTAAATTGTGGCAGACTGTACAGCCTGGGAATCTCTGGGAAGTCCTTCTCAATTGAAAAGGCACATAGCAACTCCCTAAATGAGAAACAGAGATCTGATACTTCAGAGGACAAGGCAGATCAGATGAATAACAATGTGTAATAAATTGGGTTCCGAGTTGACAGGGATAAGTACCCACCTCAAGTAATAATCACAGTTCTTGTTGGGATGTACTACTAAACTCACTAATTAAACCTGAGCTCAGTCCCCTGGTAGCTATTTCACTGAGTAGACAGACTTAACCGAGTGACCATATGTAAACTATTTAGGCAATACTAAAACAGTAATAAAGTTGAAATACAAAACATAAAAAATCCCAAAACGAATTTGGAACATAGAGTAAAATTTAATAAACAAAATAACAAACACACAATCAGGGAGATATGAATGTAAAAATGTTTAGAAATTTTAGCACAGAGAAGCCAAAAGTACCAATGATAGTCAAGTATCAGTGTGGAACTGGGCCTAGGCGCAATTTGATGCTGAACGTGATGGAGCACTGGTCGGTTACACTAACCAGGTTAGTCCTAGTCAAAGATTTTACTTTATGACTTTAGTCCTTTAAGTCCCAAGCCACCATAGGAGTACACTTCTAAAGCCCCCCACTGACCACAGGGGAGGCACTCAGAGACTCACAAGGTGGAAGGCAGAGTGCAGTCCAGGTCCTGTGGCCCCTGATCAGCTGGGCAGTTGTAGAAAAGCACACTTGGAACTTGTAATCTCCCTGTAGCTTAAAAACGAGTTCAGCTTTATGATCCTTCTTTGTCCTGGGTACAAGTAGGAGAATAGGACCAGTCTTCTAGTCCCTTCTCAAGTCTAAGGCTACAGGTTCAGTTCTCTTCTGATATTCCACAGATCCATGAGTGTTCTAAAGTGGGTGACTGAACTGATCACATTTATGCCTGGCATGATCTAGTGGGTGGGAATGACTCCAGGGGTGACCTACCCTATGTGGTACAGCTTCTCATGGCTTACCCTACCCACTTTGGACAGGTTCAAGAGTCTTCTGCCACACTAAACTTGGGCTCTGAGTTCTGTTGGTATGCATAGGAGTGGACTTTGCTAATCGTAGTGCCCTCCAACTTCTCTTACTTAAATCTAGTTTTAGTCAGTCCCTGTATCCCGAGAAAACTCAGAGACAGAAGTCTGGTAAAATCAAAGCTGAGCTTTCAACAGCCTGAGAGTGGATACATACAGAGGGTCAGATTTACCAACATTTTGCATCATGGATGCACCACTTTTTTGGTCCATGACGCAAATAGCTAGAAGGTATTTACACAGCCACGCAAGGAATGATTTGCGCCACCTTGTGTGACTTTTTTTAAAATGCAGGTGGTTGCACAGCATTGCATCACATTTGGTTCTGGGAGGCGTTCCATTTCATGCAATCCCATATTTCCAAAGGTTTGTAAACCTGGGACTATGTGAAATCGCAACGCCTCCAAGAGGACGGCATAACAAGGAGAATAATCTTTTTTTCCATGTTATTTCCTCTTTCTAAGTGTGCTACATTGTGCAGCACACATAGAAAGAGGAAAATGCCTCAAGAGATTGTTTTTGTGCAGGAAGGTGTCTCTTCCTGCACTAACACAATTCTCCTTGTCACGCAGGCATTCTTGCACCGTGGTGCTCTGGTGCCTTCATTGGTGCTAGGTTGCTTGAAGGGCGCCAACGCTATGACAGAGCAGAAGCGCACCATACCTTAGTAGATATAGCACATTTCTGCTCTCTCCCTTTCACGCAACGCAGCACAGCAAGTTGCCTTGCTACACTGCATCGTGTGAAAGGTTAGTAAATCTGTCTCTAAGGTTTGGCATTCTCTTTTCCTCTTTTGAAGTGCACACCAAATGTTATATAGAAAACCCCAGGATGTAACATTAAAGCATTATTTGACATTCTAAAGTCACAAAGAGCATGCTCACAGTCCTACCCAGTGGTTACTCTAGGACAGCTCTCCCTCCCACTGGGGTTGGTGCCTGGCTGACTAGAAGCACAAGAGGGGAGAGAGGGCCACTTATGAGCTAAGGCCCATAACCAAAGCCCATTGTCCCTGTCCTGGGAGCAGTTCACACCTCACTGCAGAGAGGCTTCAAGCTACCAGGTGACAGATGATTTGTTACGGAAAGGCTTCCCGAGGCTATAGACAGGCAAAAGATAATTTTTCTAAAGTACATTTTCTGTAATAGACACAATGCAACTTTACCAATACATCAGATTTTGATTCACTATTGTAAAAAGTTATTTAAATATTTCTCTAGCTGCTATCAATCTAAAATTGGCATTTTAAGGTGTTGTAATGTACTGTGCTTTTTCACTGTGAGGACATGTGGCACAATAAACATCTACATTTACTTCATTTAAATACCATTCATCCTACCCTATGTTCTATAGGGCCTACACAAGGGATAAATATTAGTATTGAAAAGGAAGGTTTAAGATTGCCAAAAGGAAATATTTTGACAGGTCGCATTTGCAGTTAAAGGCTGCACATCCTGGCAACTTTTGGCAGGCCTGCAGTCATGTTTGCATTGTCACTGCAGTAGGTGGCACAATTATGGCTGCAGCCCATTGGTGAGATTTAATTCACAGGACGCGGGTATACCATGTACTAGAGACATATTTGTAAGTTAAATATGCCATCCAGGAGTATACTACTTTTGCCATGTTAAAAGGAGGAGCACAAGCCCTTTACCTCTGGTTAGCAGCAATAAATGGTGCAGAGTTATGTAGCCAGCAAAATATGTTGCAGCATAAAGGCTTAAAAACTTCCAAGTGATCTTGCAGAAAGGGCACATTTCTAGCACAATGGAAGACAATGAATTACTGATGTTCCACAGTTATATTTTAGTTGGTCCAAATCATACATAATTCTTCCTCTTGATGAATCGCAGACTCAGTAACCTGGACCTACATTACATGTTAGTATTATCTTCATAGCTGAAGGTCATCACAGAGATAAACTTGTGTTCTTCACTGAGGCCACATAAGCATGTGTTCGGTGTGGAAATGAAAACAATCTCCAATCAGCCCCCGTCACAAAAAGGGCACTGTGACCAGCGAAAAAGAAAATGGAAGCAATCAATAGATACATTACCCACTTGCCTAAATAATCAACATGGTGAAGAGAAGACAGCAGCAATTGCTGCAGTGAAGATATACCACAATAAGAAAAAAGGATGTGACTCCATGGAACTGCGAATCGCACAAAGAGGAGTCCGATCCTCCAGTAATAAGGTTAGCTAGAGATAAACAGAATTTACTTCTATGACTGTAGACTCTACAATACATGCAAAGAGTGATGAATAGATGGCAAAAGAGCTCATGAGTGGAATATTTGGATGGACATCATCCTAAACTTGACAATGCAGAGGGGCTCACTGTGTGTGTGGGGAAACATGGGGGGCAAGACGATGGCTCTTCTATTTGTCTTGGTGCTTGCAAGACAGATAGAAATCTGTGTGCACTCTATGTAAGCTGTTTTGTGGCTGAATCAAAGTGTGAATAATACTCTAACACATCAATGGCTTTTGGCAGCTGACTATTTCTTTGTGTAGTATTGCTAAAAGTATGATATTTTGTTTTGGGATTAAAAAGGCTAGCAATCCAGCTAAATCTAGGCCAGACTTATAAAATTCCCATTTCTTCCAACTGGTGGAGAGTTTATTGGTGACATGTTGGTGACATGTTGTGAGACAGACACACTGTTAGACTGGCATTTCACTTTACTGGAGATGTAGTATTCACTGCACACAACTAACTATGTCTCTACTGAACATGGACACCATCACTGTAATAAAAAGCATCCATGCCCTCCCTCTTCTTCACCTAATAGCGGTTACATTCTATTTCAGCGTTCACCACAGCAACTTCCACATGAAGATGCAGGGATCCTATAGATGGTTTTGAGCCTCAGAAATTAATCTCAGAATGCTAACCTTATCAGCATCTCTCACAGGCATGTTGCTGACCATGTACAGTTGGTCTCGTTTTCTATGTAAATGTTAGTTTCTCATGCAAGGTTGCAACTTCCTGTTGCTTCTGAAAAGCATATTAGTAACTGTCTCAACTCGATGCCAAGTATATCTATTGTGGATGGAAATTGTATTTTTGCTCAAATCAAATTTGATCATGAAATTTACATTATAATTAAATAGCTGTTCACTCTACCTAAGCCTTAGCTACGAGAAGAGATACCTTCAAAGAAGATTAAAAAAAACTTCTAGTCAAAACAGACAACAGACATTTCTCAACAGCCTTTCATCAGTAGCACCCTCTATAGAAAACTCAATTATGAATTGTTTTCAAATTCAGTAATTTTCCTTAGCCATACATGTTGATAGCAGTCAAGGTAATGACCTAAAAGAAACAGGTACAGCATTTAATCAAAAACAGCCTAGAATGCCTCTGTGCCATCAAGAAAAGCCATGCCGAGTTTAGCATGAGCTAGATATAAGCAGGTTTACTTTTAAATGCTTTCCACTGTTTGGGCTGTCTGAAGAGTACCTGAAATAGTTAGTATTGATTAGAAGTATCAAGATGCCCATGCATAGGGTTATCCCCAATTTAAAAGATTTTTAGGCTGATTTAGATCTTGGCAGTAATGGTCCTTCTGTCACTTTTCTGTCTGAAAACCCGTCCACTGCCATGACTGTCTGCCTGCCCCATTTAGATGTTAGCGGAGCATCGGTGAAAGACTGCCGACAGTTCGCCGTCACCGCCAAAAATCACCACCTGCATTGATGGCATCATAGGCTAAAGCGGCTGGTGGAAGGACCCCAGCCCCTTTTCCCGCCGAGCAAATCACGATGTGTATTCCTGCCAATGCGACCGTGGCGACTAAACCTCCACACCTGAGTTGGCGGATTGGAAAGGACAAAAGGACAAAACTCACCTTTTTTACTCTTTCTACATTTCCTACCGTCATGAACCCAATCATACCAGTCCTGCCATTGTTCCTGGGTCGGGCCAAGGTGGAAATCAACCTTGTCATCACCGGAACAGAAGGTAAGTCACGATCATACCTGTTATCCTCGGAATTGTTGCTTCACAGTAGCACTGGACACATGCATGTGTGAATAGTTTTGGCAAACAATACCATAATGATGTCAATGCTTATGCGTGTAATGTTGTACTTAGAAAAGGTATCAGAACATTTCTCGAGATATAAGTAGAACCCACCAATCTGGTACTAACTGCCTTCATGGCAATGGACACCTACACAAAAAGTCCAAGCAATAACAAATAGGAATAAGTCTGCACAGGTGTGCAATAATTACTCAATAAAAAGCGTTAACTGAAACAGTATACCCAATAGGAACCAAACAATCCCATGATAACATAGCAATTCTACTACAACATGTTATAAGTGGGTGTACACACAATATACTACCAATCTTACCTCTGTACCGCAAACATGGCAGAGATATCTGAAGGTCACAAGTCCCCTTGGTGTGTGCAATATATCACAAACATTAGATGTCACTAAACTGTAAAGTGCCAGGTTCCCTGCGTAATGCGTATGTGCATCATTGACACATCACATCAAAACAAACACACATTCATTCTTCAGTCACAATAACAGAAACACATTTAATAGTGGTGTAAGTGTCCAGTAACAACATGAATGCTTACACCAAAATAAACCTGTTCATCACAAATGTACAACACTAATGTATGCAATTAAAAAAAATAATTACAATCCACAAACTGTGCTGGTCAGTGAGAGTAAGTGCATGGCACGCACATTAGCAGAAATTATGTTATCAGCAAACAATTAGTAACATTCATTAAATAAGGCCAGGACAGAGGTATACGCAAAATTAATTGTTTTATAACCATGAGATAATTCTCTCATAAACAACTTAAAAAACTATAGAGAAAAAAGAAAAGGCTCTAGGCCTGTAGTCCACAGTGTGGGTGCATGCCCACAACTTGCATCTTAATGTCACTGCCAAAATAAACCTCCTCTAGAAGGGGCATCTCTGTGGCAGAGTAAGCCCCTCAATGATGTCACTGGGACGGGGAGTCCTTGGGTTTAGGAGGGGTGGTTTTGGGTTTGGAAGGGGTGTGTTTGGATTTGGTAGGGGTGGGTTTTGTAGGGGTTGGTTGGTATTTGGAAGGGGCGGTTTGGGATTTTGAAGGGGTGGTTAGGATTTGGAAGGGGTGGAAAGATATTTGGGAGGGGTGGATTTATGTTTGGAGGTGAGTTTGGGTCTGTAATGGGTGGTTTGGGGTGTGGAAGGGGTGGTTTGGGATATTGAAGTGCTGGAAATACATTTGGGAGGAGTGGGTTTGGATTTGGAAGGGACCTGGTCAAAAAGTAGGTTCTCCATTGCAATATAGATAGGGTGGTTTGCAGGGAGTTTTGGTTGGGAGGTAAAGGGAGTAGCTGTGTCTGTTGTGCATGTGTCTGTTGAAGGTGAAGGCGTCTGAGGGTCTAGTATATGTGCTGTATGTTTTGATTTGTGTTTTTTTACTGATTGCTGGGTGAGTGTGGGCGTTTGTGTTCAGCATGTTTGTGTGTGGATGTGTCTGTTGTGGAGGTGGTGAGTGTTGTGGTATCTGTGGGTGTGCTGCAGGTCTGTGTAGATGTTGGTGTAGTGGTGGGTGTACTGACTGTGGGTGTGCTGCTGGTGTGTGTGGCTGTTGGTGTAGTAGTGGGTGTGCTGACTGTGGGTGGGCTGGTGGTGAGTGTGGATGTCTGTATCATGGTGAGTGTGGTATCTGCAGGTGTGCTGGTGGCGGGTGGGTGTGCTTGTGTCATGCTGGGTGTGATGACTGTTGATATGTTTGTGGTGGTTGTGGTGGTGGTGTGTGGGGTGTCAAAACAGAAACAAAATAAACCACCTTCAAGTTATAAACAAATAAACAACTTAATTCCTACTTCTGGATAATATCTTTCATTGCAGCAACCAATATAAGATTAGAGGCAAAACTGAGTAACACATAATTGTATTAAATACATAATCTAATTACAAAAAAGGATCCACAATGTATAATCTATTCCATAATTAGTTTTTATGGATGTATAAACCTACATTTAAGCTCAATAACCAGCCCGAAAACCACTGGTATGATTTTATTGTCTGGGTCACAGACCACTTTTAAATTAAAAAAAAAATACACCATACATACACTCGTACTCAAGCATACTGCTTACACTACCCAAACACCATAACTCATACCCAGTATAAAACAATGCTAATCATGTACAGGACTATTTATAGGTCACTATTGTGGACAACATGTAAAATAAATACAGCCACAAAGAAAAGGAAAATCGTAAATACACAAATTGTAACAGTAATATAATCAGCATAACAGATATTGGAATATAGCACTTATTTGAGTATAGAGCCTAGTCTGATAAATCCATACACAGATAAGTACAATAACAATATGTAATTAGTGATCCTTCCTTCCCCTATGTACCTCTGACGCATATTTCGGTGGGACCGCACGGCATGACCCACCTTCCTCAGGGCGTACACCTATGTGGAAAATCAATGTAGATGGACACTGCAACCCAGAACATGCTCTGTAAAAAAATCAAACCAGTACTAGATGCATCAGAAAAATAAAGCACATTGCACTAGCCAGCCTCTGGTTGATCGAATATATCCAAATATTATGAAACAATTACTGCGAGGAAGGGATTGGAAAAGCCCTAGGGAAAGGGGACGGGTGCTATGTAGAGCCTAACGGAGATAGGCCATCACCTCATGCTGTGGTCCACCGTGGTACAGAACTTCATACACTGCCCTCTAGCCCAGAAAGAAACACACCTTCACCAACACCTAGTTATACGTACTTACATCCTACAGGCAACGCAACTTCAGCATACGTCTTCACTCACAGGGTCCACAACAAATGCAAGACCCCAGAGGGGGGGTCCAAAATGTTACACCAGGAGGAAAGTCAGTCAATCCATAAAGAGAAGTACCCAAAAAGAGCAACATCCCACATAAGGAGATACACATACCCTCGTCGAGAGAGACTTCAATTATAATAGGGCTTGATATTCAAATAGCAAATTTTCAATAAGAATCCGGAGCTCTCTGTGCCCACATGAAAGAATATTGAAGAATCAGTGCTTGAGTACTTAGTTCAACAAAGTGTTAAATCCTAATAAGAGACAAAATCAAAACACAACTGGTGAAAACCAGACCATCGGCCACCCCTAGGGGAGAATCTATTATACCTTGCCAAAAAGACTGGGGAGGGTAAACAATAGGGTAATAAAAGCCCTCGCCCCCCAAAGAAAACGTAGATACATAAACTAGATCAAAAGTTACACAACAGCACAAAAGTCCTGCAAAACATGCAAAACAACTCAATCATAGGTATAAAAGCCTGAACAATGGATGTTACAGCCTAGGAACCCACCAGTACAGCAAGGCCTAAAAGACGAATAGATGCTCAACCTGACAACCGGACAACGACCCTTACACAGTGAAAGATATGGACGCCATGTTGGACAAAATGCAAGAAAAGTATGCCCCACTAAACATAGAAAGGCACTACAGGGATACATGACCAAATAATTAAATGTGCAAAATAATAAGGGAAAAATATTAAAGACAAAATATCCAATACTCCAAGGGAAAACCAAGGCACCACTCATAAGGCAATAAGAAAATGCCTACACAGACTCATAAAGCAACCCAGGTGTAAACATAAAGACCAACCGTAAAAAGTACCACACAGCCCAGTATACCACTAAGAATTGAGACACATTAAAAAAACACAACTGTGTGTGGTGTCTCCATATGTGTCTGTGTTTTTTTCTATGTCCGTGTGAGGAAGTGCTGCTTGTGGTTGTTGCAGTGGGTGTGTGCAAATGTTTGGGTGTACTTGGGATAGGGCTAGGGCTGGGTGGAGGGATTTCAGAAGGGGTGGGAGTCTGTGAATGAGGTTAGGGTGGGGGGAGGCTGCAATCAAATTGGAGGCCATACCATGGAATGACTGCTGTAGGCGAGACAGGGCACCATGAATGCCATCCAGGTAAGGCAGCTTCTGGGTATTCTAGCCAGCCAGACCTGGGATGGCATTCAGTAATCGTCCTTAAAAGATCAACAGCCTCCTGATTGAGTGCAGCCTGGGACACCCAGGCGGAGGGAGGTGCCTGCAGCAAAGGTAACACTATGGGAACCGAGCAACAGGGAGGGTGGTGATCGAAACATAGGTGATGAATGACGACGCAGGTGTAATGGGTCCCCCACCACATGGGACTGGTCTTCATTGGAGGCTTCTGGAGATGTTGAGTCGAGTGATGCCCTCTATGCCAGTCCCCTCACCCTCTGAGCAACTTGCTCCCTCAATGTCTGTGGTGGCCACACCAGAGCCACAGGGGCCAGCTTCCTCCTCACCGATTTGGCCACTGTCACTTTCGCCTTGCCCAGACGATACTGAAAAGACAGATACAAGACTTTGAGGGTATCTGTGTAAATACAATTGGACAGGAACTTTGATCATGCAACATTTCCTCAAAGCCTAGAAATTCCCCATGCTAGCTCATATATCATCTATGCTTTTGTCATTCTTATACACTTGTAGTCCCCTCTATGACAAAGGGCTTCAACAGCACGGATAAACACATAGCTCATGAGACATTTCTAACCCACTGCAGTACAGAGCTAAAATATATTGACATTTCCAAAAGAGCCATGTGTAGGGCTTGAAACTGACTTTTCAAGATGATCCCACAACATCTACGTGATGTAACCTTCCATCTGCAAATGTCCCTTTAAGTATCACATTTCTCACCATCATTGATTTCTCGTCTGGACAGAACTAAGGACACTGAAATGTTGTTTGGGGGTGTGTGTAACTCTCTCACCAATGTGGACATATTCCTGTCTGTTGCAATCAATACAGGTTGGCATTCAATTTCACTTTGTTTCACATACACTGTCTTAGATGCACATTTGTGAAGGACTAAGGCATCATGCCAATCTGCCACTGCCAACATGAACTGAATAGAAATTGCCTGTTCAAACAAGTTTCAAACATGTTCCAGATCAGGAATGATGGCACTGTATATATGTTTCCAGTCCTTTTGGAACAGATGCTCACTATCATTGTATCATAACACCAACTTACCAATGTCAAGTCTGATACATCAACTGCTTCATTACTATACAGTTTGCCATGTCACTAGTAACAGGGAGGGCCTACATGACCTACTCAATTTGGTGATGGAGCATCCCACCAGACCCAATCATTAAATGGGGCATGTTTGGTCCAATTGCCACTTAACATCATTATCATTTTGATATTGGCTCTATGTTCGCACCCATACTACTGGTACACTGTCTACTGGTCATTGGTATTAAGGAGGCTGCAGTTTGTCTAATGAAACTGGAATTGTGAGTTACATGGACAGATATGACAGTCTTGCAATCTTCTCCTGGCAGTCTAGATGACCGTCCCCTCCAGAGAGGAAAGGGGCACAGGTGCAGGGACTGAGGTGGGAGGAGCAGGCTCCTCATGTGACAGGGCCTCACTGTCTGTGGCTGACAGTGGTGTACTTAGGCCACATGTAGAAGGAACACAGATGACATTGGGAAAGCCCTGCTCACGTGGTGGTAGATGTCGTAAAGCATCCCAATCAGGGAGCTCATATTTTCACTGTGGTGCGCATTTCCAACATGAGCTCCCTCTGCACCTCCTTGATCTCCTAGTTCTCAGTCACAACCTGGCCTATCACTTCTTGGGACTGTTGTACTGCTCCCAAGTCTTGGTCAATGGTGGTCTGGCTGACTAAGGTGCCAGTGTCCTCACTTTGATGGGCCAGAGATTCCCTCCCATGGCACCAACCCCGACTACCCCGTGCCCTTGAAGCAGTGTGCCCCATCCCATTGGGTTCTGGCATAACTTGAGGCAGTGTTGTTGTTGGCTCAACAGCAGCCAGGACTGGAGGGCACAGGATTATTGTGTATCTGTTTGGTACACTGGGAGTGGAGGTGTCGTCACGATGAGATGGTGTTGCAGCTGGGGTGGGAGGTTTAGTTGTGGGTCGAGTGCAGCTCACTGAAGCTGTCTAGTCAGACAGACCAGATAAACCGGCTGGCTCCAGATCGTCTGGACTTGCAGCAGTGGATTCCTCACTGAAGGCTTGCTCCTGGTCTGGAGTGGAGGTGTCTTGGGTGGCAGACAGTGGTCCACTGGCCTGGGGGGTTGCACCTGAGAAGGACGCAGAGAATATGTAATTAATATCTAGTTTGTGCATTTTATGTGTCTTTATCTATAAATAGGCCAACCTACACAGTTGGAACAGAGTAATAGACTGGTTAAGCCTTTGAGTGATTTTCATTGCTTTACACATGCAGGCTAATTTATACACATACAAACTCCAGTGCTGACGTTGTAGAGATGTCCTGAAATGCAAAAGTGTTATTTCTGAATTGTATGTTACAGGTAGCAGACATTCCACCCAACACAGTGGTGAGTAGGCCAGAGTACTGGACCATTCCAAGGCCTAACAGGCTACAAAACATTAGAATCAATGTCGTTCAAATTAAAATTGAGACTGCCATTGGTCACAATATGAACAATGCAAAGTAAATTGTGTGTGGCTGCTGCTTCTGTTCAGCATGCCATGTCACATTTTTGGAAATCTTGGATTTAACAGACTATGAATTATGTGAACATTGACATCTTTTCAGTGTATCTATGAGAAGGTGTCAACATTGTTGAGATACACAACAAGTGACATGGTGACTGTCAAATGCACAAGCGTTTGAGATGTGTGTACCTATGGATGCATTGATAGAAAGCGTGGGGCTGAGTAGGTGCAAGGGGTGATCCATGGGGAACACCACACAATCTGACTACACATATTGCACATTGTTAAAGAGAAAGATGCAAACATGATGCTAGTAATTGGTATGAAACAATATATTTTGTATAATCAAGTTTAGTTATATCTGTTTTTGCTAAGGATGTTGAACCATTCTAAACGTCAAACATAAGGGCAGGACTCTACTTGCGATTGTTGTGACATTGCTAAGTGCAATTTACCAGACTCCACCCCACCAGGGATTCCAGAAAAGCCTTTAGGATGTAGGATATGTAACACCTTCTCCTCCCAGAGAAAGAGTTTTAATGGGGGAATGGGAGAACCATCACCAGTCCTCTGGGCCTCCAGGTGATGTTTAGAGGCTGGTGAACGGATTCTCCCCTGCAGGTCATTCCATCTCTTCCTAATCTCCTCCTGTGTGCAGACTCTGCCCACTATTCTGGACCACATTTGCCTTTTGTGAGATATGGTTGTACAAGAAACAATTTTGGCTCTACTCTAATGATTTCATCCACCATGACAGACAGCTCTCCTTCTGTGAAACATGGATTTCTCCTCCCTGCAATAGTGAAAAATTGTGAAAAAACTAGTGCCCAGAAAGATGAAGGACAAAAATAATATTAAAAAAGACACAGAGGGAGAGAAACACAGAGAAAAATCCTGGCTCTTGTGTGGCACTTCCTGCATCCAAATGGCCTGCTGCAGTGTGATGTCAAAGGATCATGGTCAGAAATTGAGTGTGTTTTATAGTGTGTTTTGCAGGTGTTCACAATAGTTCAGTATACAACTGATGTGGTCTGCTAGCATCCAACCAATTGCCACAGCCATAGTACTATACTGAACAAGTCCTGTAACAGACTCCCACCATTATGGGTCCGCGGTTGAAGCACTGCCAGCACGACTGTGTGATCTAAATGGGCTGTGCAGGATCACACCATCAAGATGGTGATGGAGAGCTTAATCATCAGCATTGGAGTCTGTTGCATTGGCTGCGGAATCAAGCTTGCTTGATGGAGTGGACTCCATTGTGACGGTCTTCGGATCAGCAGCAATATGTCTAAATACGAAGGGTGGAAGACTATCGACTTGACTTTCTTTTCAGATCCGCAGCTGACACAGCTTGGTGGTGTGACCATCAAGATCTAAATCAGACCCTTTGACTTGGAAGCTCGGTTATTGATGTAATAAGGAATATTAGGCATCACGGCTGAGTAATGTATTTGTGTAGTGAGGAGTTTTTGGTAGTAAGGTGTTTGAAGGGCTCAGAGATGATCAGTCTATAGGGATTGTAAAGATTGTGTAAGGCTTAGGGATAGGTAGCCTGAAGGGGTAGTAGAGAGTTTTTGGGGCTTAGGGAATGGTAGTTTAAACTACTAAATTGAAAGTAATTTTAATATAGTATAGAGCAACTGTCATAATTAAATGTTATTTAAATAATGGCATAAAATAATACATTTAAAGTAGGTTTATGTTATACAGATATACATAGATAGATAGATAGATAGATAGATAGATAGATAGATAGATAGATAGATAGATAGATAGATACATACATAGATAGATAAATAGATAGAAAGATAGATAGATATAGGATAATAGTACTTACAAGTATAATTGCAAATAAAGGTACTTCTGATGTAATCTCATGTGATGTAAAGGCATTCCAGAATGTAACAACCTCATGACTGGCAATGATTTCTCACTGCCTCCAAGAACCTCTGAAATGTATTTTTTTACTTTGCAAGCTATGCATGCTGCAAAGCTCACAAAATTTAAAAAGCAAAAACATGTGGGGTTCCAATGGCACTTAATGCAACTATAATGCCATATCTCTCAGAATACTGCCAAATAGCAAGAAACATGGCTTGAACACAGAACATTTAGGGGCACATTAACAAGCCCCTAGCGCCACCTTGTGCCACCCTAGCACCATTTTTTTATGGTAAGGCAGTGTTAAGGAGGCCTTTTTTCCACACCATATTTGCAAAGTGACAATGCTTGCATTGCGCCACTTTGGATACCCTTGTGCCAAATTATGTCTGCACCAGACATAATGTTTGTAAGGGGAGCGTTCTGACATAGGGAGGCCCGAAAAAATGGCACAGTGAAATTTACAACATTTCACTGTGCCATTTTTCTGTCATTGCTAACACCTGCTCAGAGCAGGCATGACAATGATGCACCCATTTAAATCAATGGGTATCCCTGTGCTTTGCTGCACTAGCGTCAACATTTTTCACGCTGGTCCAGCAAAGCCCCTCAGTAGTGTCAAAAATGTTGATGCTATTTTCCTAAAGACCACCATGGTCCGCCATATTGTAGATATGGTGCAACCATGGTGTCATTAGGTGGGGCAGAGGCAAAGCAAGAAAAGTGGCGCATCGGAACCAATACACCACTTTCTTGTAAATATGCCCCTAAGTGTACACCTCAGCACGTAATGCAAATAACATAATTGTACGCATTAGCACTACATAGGTGCACTAGCATACAACCACTTTGTTGTAGCAGCAATCCAGTAATACACACACATTTTGAACATAATGCCTCGACATCTGTTCAACAATCAGAAAGTTTAAGACACTACACCTTTGCTATAATTAGCTTCAAAAATCATATTGGACTCACTGTCTCAACAATATGAAAACAATTGGCCATACCAGTACTATAATCAGAGTAATCAAGACAGCAAAAAAGACCATATGGGTGACATAGTATTATTCTCCTGCAGCACCGAATAGACACAGAATAAATTAGCACATACCACATGTATTGAATATGTGAGGTACAACACTGAACCTAGAGCTAATAAAGCAATGACAACACAACACACTAACCTCACCAACACCTACAACACTTTCTGAAGGCATAAAACACAATACTGAGCTATACCTGAAAGTACAATGTGTTATTCATAATATAAGAAACTAGATCCACCCACACTAGCCATCATAACAAACAGATGACAAGCTGTTCCCAACAACGCTAAATACAAATAGAATTCCCCAACACCTAGAACACTTCCTGAAGACAGGCATTCAACACTGAATGTTTTCCTCAAGTTTAGTGAAGCATGCACCACCGCCACCTACCCACATAATCAACATACCACATAACTAACCTAGAGGTCATCTTATTTCTCTCTAACTGTAATAAACAAGATCCCTACACACCATACACAATTCTCAGACTATCTGCTGTACAACCATGTGACTATGGCACTGCCAGTGTCACTTTGAAGATTTTAACTAAGATAGTATTAACACATCACTACATGCACACACAAGCACACACACACACACACACACACACATTCACTGAAAGAAACAGTGCTGAATTTAAGTTTTAGTTACAAAACAAAACCTAAACAACACTAAAATTTGCCAGTTTTGGTTAGGTAAAGTAACATAACTCATGCCCATCATGCAATGCTTCTGACCTAACGTGTTGTAGTGTTCACAATCTTTTCTTCAGTATTAAAGTAGTATATTAATGGAATTACAAGATCTCAAGGGATGCGTTACATTTATCCTCCAACACTCAGATCACCTTCCACACTCCTCTCTCACCTCGTCATTGCATTCCAGATCCTTAGAATGCAATGACCTAGGACACCACAGATCTCCCTCTTTTAACATAAAAAACTATAACCTATAAGGAAAACCCAGATAACATTTTGAAACTATAAGGAAAACATGGATAACATTTTGAAACTATAGGAAAAACACAGATAACATTTTGTAATGAACATTTTAAAACATAACCCAAAAATATCAATACAATTTTGAGGGTATAGATTCAGTTGAATCCTCTAAATAAATATAGTTAAAAATTACTTAGCAGCTCCTATGTATAAGTGGCACAACTCAATGTATAATCTACACATTAGTAAGTTATGAATGTATGAACATTAATTAAGAATTATTGTACTTCACAAAAAATTGCTCCCATTTCTTAGGGTGTTGTAACACATGCCCGACCTGGATAATCTTTCCTCATGTGACTTATAGTTTTTCCACAACATTTAGACAATTTGCTAAAATGCCAAGCTTTATCATCCTCAAGTTTGGCAAAATTATTATAAATCTTCATCGCATTGTAAGGTCAAAGAAATCTACTACTACCCGTATCCATTTTCCTTTGATGTTTCACCTTCGCATAGTCGCCAATGATCAATGTTACCTCTCTGACACCATGTTTACTATCATATTCCTTTTTTACATGTTCCTTACTTTGTTAATGTTTTCGCTGATCATTTTCCACAATACTTATTCTTTACTTTTTTTCCTTCTTCCAAACTTGCTTATCTTTTGTTATAGGATCTCTTTATCTCAATATTTTAAAAAGAAAAAACCCTGTAACAGTAAGTGTGATGCAGTAAGCCCAAATTAATTTGTTCACCTCTAATCTCCAATCTTATGCTTTTAATAGTAAACTGTATGTTCTCAACCAGTATTCTATTAAAGCGCTCCACAGCACAGTTTCCTGCAGTATGATCTAAATACGTATGTCTCCAAATAATGTTATTCCTGATTACTCTGAAACTCATTTAAAAGAAATTGTGGACCACTGTCACTCAATATTGTTTTTGGTACACCTTCTCTCTAAAACAACTTATGTAAAAATGTTACTGCACTCATGGAATCCACTCTCTCCTTTACTACTATTTCAAGCCATTTTTAAAATGAATTTAGTAAAACATCTATGTACTTTGATACACCAGAACAATGTCATATCTGTTTCAGAATGTCTACATTTAGGGCTTTCCATGGATTATCTGGGCACTGTCACGGTGATAATGGTGGACGAAATGTCTTCAAACCCTTATCTGCACTTAGGCATTCCACACACTTTTGCACTTAAGTTTTCCATGTCTTTGTCTAATCCCAGCCACTAGGGATGTAATTTGACCATCCTTTTACTTTTTAAAATGCCTAAGTGTCCCTCATGGGATATTTCCAATACTTTTCTTCTCAAACTGTATGGCGGTACCACTTTCACTCCATCATCTTCCCGGGATAATTCATCCAGAATTTCCCAAAAAGGTCTTATGTCTCCTTTTAAATGTTTCTTCTCTGGCCATTCCTTCAGCACAAAATCTTTAATTTGTGTCAAAGTCAAATCTGCTGCATACCCTTCCATCCATTGTTCCTTAGTTATCATATCTGTTTTATTTTCTTCCAGATTTGCAACACACACATCTTCCCAGCAGTCATCCTTGATGCAGTACACTTCTAAATGAGCTATTCTTAAGAAATGAGCTACTTTGTCCTTTGTTCCAGATAAATATTGTACATTGTATATGTATTCCAATAGTCGCATAAACAATCTAGCAAATATGGGTGTTGCTTTTTCCATACCTTCAGTATTTTACTCAGAGGCTTGTGATCAGTATGAACTAGAACATTTGAACCCCAAACATACTGTCTATACTTTTCAATTTCCCCACACATAAGCTAACATCTCTCTTTCAACAGCAAAGATTTTTTTTTCAGCTAATGTGAGAGAACATGAGGCACAAGAAATAGTGTGTTCTCTATTATCCTCTACAATTTGAGATACAACTACCCCCAACCTCTTCCACATGCATCAGTTGTTACAATTGTTGTAGCTCTAGGGTCAAAGCCTTGTAATGACAAAGCTATACAAATGTCATTTTGTATCTTCTCAAAGCTTCCCTGCAATTTGGAATTCTATTCCTTTTTATTCTATTTTTTAATTAGTTGTCTAATATCATCCATTTTTTTCTGCAAAGGTTTTAAGAATTTTGCATGAAACTCAACCAACCCTAAAAAAAGACCCCGCTTCATCCTTAGAAGTAGGTAGGCAAGGGTGCAATCTGTATGGCGTTTTCCAAATCCTTCTTTGGAAGTATGCCTGTCTCTGAAATCTCATGCCCTAGATACGTAATTAGTTTTTCCTGCAAAACGACACACAGAAATTTCTGTTCTCAGTCCTTCTTTATTTAAGACATTCAGTATGCGTCTTCCTCTCTGGTCATGTGCCTTGCTATTCTTTCACATGATCAATATATTATCTTGGAAGAAGAGGACCCCTGGATGATTTTTAACAAGCTGAAACATCAAGCGGTGAAGGACTACTGCATCCATCTGTACTGGTAACAGCCAAAGGGTGTTATGAACGCTGTCAATCTCTTGCTCTTTGGATATAATGATATTTGGTGATACGCTGACTTCAAGTCAATAGATGTAAACCTTTTTTGCCTCTATCGTCATTCCAAGCATTTCACTAATTTTGGGAAGGGGAAACTTATCATTAAGAATGTTCTAATTTAGACTCCCTCAAATCAATACATAATCTCACTTTGCCATTGGGTCTGCGCGACAATACTAGTGGTGCCATTTAGTCACTAGCTTCCACACCTTGTATAATTCCTTCTCTTTCTAATTTGTCGAACTCTTCCTTGACCTCATCTTTGTACAGAATGGTATACTCCTAACTTTATCTGACATGGATTTGTTATATTCCTTCAACCTAATCTTATGCTGAAAGCCCTTTAAGCCTCTAACCACCCCAGAAAATACCTTGAGATGCTCCTCCTTTATTTTTTTGTGGGAACAAAATCATTCTTGTCTTACAATAGTACTTTCTCTGGACTACTGGGGTCTTGTATAATGCCCAACGTCCTCTATCCTTCCATCCCAATACTGAAGTTCCTTTTTCTGAAACATATAAGTTCCCCATAGCTTCTCTTCCTTTGAATTCAACTTTGACCACTCTATGACCCTCCATAGGAATACATTTCCACGTGAAGCTTTCAGGACGTCTATAACAGTTTTTCCTCCCATAATATTTGATTCACTATGGTATACAGAGATCATGAATCTGTGACTATATCTACAGTGACACCTCCGAAAGTGACAGAACATAAAGGTTTAGACCTCACTTTTCCCACTAATTTAACAATTTTGGACTCTACGCATACAACACAGGTTTTTTCCTCATTGGTTTCACTTTCAGATGAAGTATCATGTTCAGTGAGAATTTTCACCGTAGTGACACTATTTTTCCTTTTCCTTTGGTACACTTTCGCATAATGTCCCATTATGCCACAAAAGTAACATTTCTATTTCCATGCTGGACATCTTTTGTCTTTGGCAAAATGGTCTTTGCTGTCACACCTATAACAAACTCCTCTGTATTCTTGTTTGTTCTTCTCTATATTGTTAGTCTTGTTACTGTAAAAAATGTCCCCCTTTTTTCTTAGTGTTAGATGAGTCAATTTTGCAAACATTAGCTTCCTTTTATTTCTATAGTACAACCCGCAGCTTTCGTGCATCTCTTTCATAATTCCGGCTTTTTACTTATGCCTATGGCTTCATTAAGATTTAAATCCCCATACGCCCGCAGTTGTTCTTGGACATTTCTATCATTAGTGTGCATAACAATCTGGTCTCTTATTAATTCATCATGTACATTTGCAAACCTGCAAGATATCACAATAGTCTTTAAAACCTCAAGTTAGATCAGTTTTTAAACACTGTCTTGTTTAACACAGTCATTCTCACTTAAAATGGCCTTACCAATGTCCTGGTGGAGTTTTCTGTTTAATCCATTGTAATCCATCACACTGAAAGGACAATTTTGCATCTTCTGTGTTTGTTTACATTTATTTCAATATGGTGCCAGGCTGGCATGTAAATCAGTGTATTATGTTGCGTGCTTAGCCTGCTGTGGCCTACTGAACTTTATGGATGCGTGCAGCAATGCGCGAGGAAATGAGCGAGTCAACACTCGCTGGTGGCTGTTCAATGTGTGAAGTGTGGGACAAGATGCAGCCGATAAGTTTATTAGTTTTCAAATTTACCCGTCCCCTACGCTGTACACGGCAATCTCCAAGGCAGATGATGGTAATGATGAGATACATCTTGCTGGTCAACTTTTGCTTAAAATATGCTTGTGCCAGCACTGGTTACCACTCTTTGAAGTCTCTCATGATGAATTAACTGCTTTGTAGGTTCATCAAGATCTTGTTAAAGTAGTCAACAAAATTCTTTAGTGTTCTGTTCCAACAATCACAACCTTTTCTTCAGTATTAATGTAGTTTATTAATGGAATTACCAGATCTCTGGTGAGGCGTTACATTTGTCCTCCACCCCTCCGCTCACCATCCGCACTCCTCTCTCCTCGTCATCGCATTCTAGATCCATAGAATGTGATGACCCAGGACACCACACATATGACCTCATTCATGACATATTAAATTACATCACTGAAAACATCTCAAATAACATTAGTGATGAAATCACTGATGACATCATCCTTTGGTACCAACATTCTGTAGGGAAAATATGTTTAAATGCATTAATATTTACTAAGTGTCTTGCCTAAAATACAGTTTTTACTGTTTTGCTACACTCTTTGCAGAAGCATACAGCATTTTAAACCAAGCAAAGGCACTAGCTTTAGTAAAGTTTTATTTTCTTTGCAGGTTAGTGTGATTGGGTTCAGCATTGTTTTCTGTATTGGAGCACAAAGAATCCTAATAGAATTAAAATGGGACATGTCATTTTTGACTTACTTTTATTTGCCCAACTTGAAAAATCTGCCCAAAACCTGTCACGCAAACCTAAATTGGATGAAAATGTTTGTTGGAAAGTTTAATGCAGATTCTTTGAATAGCAGCAACGTTTTTAAGAAAACCTAAAATGCCTTTTCAATCGGAATCTGACCTACCCATAACAACAGAGACATCATCGCTTTTGAAATTATATATATACATATATATATATATATACCAGACAATGGGTAGCTGCTGTCCTCAAAAGACATGAACCTATATGGTAATGCCCATTAAATCCTCTCTTACTAATGCAGGGAAAGCATACACGATTTTAGAGAAATTTCCTCAAGTTATTCAAAATAACAGCACTCCTCTAACCCAGAGTTCCCTGAACAGACCAGCACCTCATACGACAGACACAGTACACAACCCTGTAGAATTGTTCCCAATGTACTAAATAGCAATCAAATGATCCCATAGCTCACAACACAACAAAGTGTAGCAAACCGGGTTGCCTGAAATGAAGAACAGCGCTGAAGTGCACATGACAGACAGCCCGCAGATCTATGGGGACATATCAATGGCGGAGGCACCCTTTACAAATACTGCTAACATCATAACAATTTGCAACTAAATGTGCTCCCAGCTTAAGAACAAAAGAAAGTCTGACATCGATAAAAGCTTTTAAAAATTGTTTAGAAAAGGGGAGAGACAGCATAGCAGCAAACTGCATTTGTAAATCAGAACGCCTTATCCAAGGGGGATAGACTGCAACAGTGAGTACTGGAAGCTTTCCGCAACAGCAACATTTAATAGGATTGCGGTTTCCAATTTACAAACCAACAATCAGACAATCCTATCACACGGAAGATCCTGCAACGGAGGCTGTGAGAAAATGTACTTTTATCTTGCCCTAATGGAATTTACCTCTAGATGTTGATAGCAGATTATTGGACGTTAACCCAGGCAATAAGAGATGGCTAATTACTATTTTATGTTCTCTCCCACCTTCCCTGTAAGTGCACCTTTTTGCATTTCCGTGTATTGCTCAACAATTCCATAATGTTCATTGGTATGTGCTGTGTATATTTTTTATTTTTCCAATGGCGGGGGAGGGGTGGAGTAAAGGGCACCAGTCCAACGGTATCTGAAAAACATTTCCATACATGCTCCACAGCATTATTGCATCCAGTGGTCAACAAAGGACTGACTTCTTATGAGGATATGTAAGTCCCACATTGAGGGAAATAAACTTTTAATTTATGCAAACCATTAGAAATCATTGCGCATGTGTGCACGCATATTGACACTGACATTTGGCAATCTTCTTGACCCTTACCACCATTCTTTTCCATCATAGCTCCTCGGAAGACATCTCCTTTGGTGATATCCGTCTTGTTCTACCTTCAAGTTTTTATGTAAAGTGCCCACCCCTTGCGTAGAGGAGCACTATATGTAAAACAGCTAAATAAATAAGTTAAATATATATAGACATTTCAGTCTCTCTTACAGCCCTCTGCTATATTAACGTTGATAACGCATCCCATCCTAGATAATTTACTAATTCTGGGACTCGTTTTAGGCCAATGAATCTTTTGACCCTGATTGGAGACACCTTAAGACAAGATAGCTAATCAGCATGTCAAGCAATAGATCAATAACCTCATCAATATTCACAATAGCAAATCAATCGCATTAGTTAATGACATTAATAAGAATCGAAACCCACCATGACCTTTCAGCCATTAATAACCACACAGAAATTAGTAAGATTTATGATATTTATTCCCTATTCGTTACATTCTACTAGTAAGTTTATTAGTCTCAACACCAGAAAACACATTAACAGTGTTATAATGTGGCAATTCGAATAAGATTTGAGCAAAGCAAAGATTATAAACATTAGAACAGCGTCAACATGTATCTATTTAGCAGAGTATCATTAGCGTATCTGTTCAACACAGAAAGATTCGGTCATTTTGTCTGATTGCATCCAATATTAGTGATCACCTCGCCTAACCTCGAATTAGCATCAGCATGTTGGGCTTCATGCAAAACCATTTAGTAACACAAATTTAGAAAACGTCTGACTGTGGTCTTTGTCAAAAGCAGTTGGTACCTAGAAAGGAAAGGCAAGCAGACAATTACGATTTCATCATCATATAGTTACCTTCCGTAATGGGTCAGCATACAGAATCAGTCTTCGTCCTCAGAACAGCAGTCGATTCGCCATCAGCCAGGATAGAGCAGCAAAGTCTCAGAAACTAGGGAAGAAAGTTCTTCCCTCTTAAGGAAGAGAAGAAATAGATATCGGGCAAGACACAGTGAGGATGGTTTGAAGAGTCAAAGCAGCAAAGGCAAAAACAGAATGCCAGAGTAATAGCAGAGGTGTCCCTCTAATGGCTCAATAATGGCTGATTTCTCCTTGTAATGCGACGTTAAGTTGAATTTGCCAGACAAAGCTCTAATTTCCCATTGGTCGGTAGTTGGTGCACTACTATCTCCATCCAATAGTAGTGTGGTCACCTTACTAGAATTTTCACCTAAGACAGTCCCCATACAGTTCATTGGCTCCTGTCATTTACGTCTTCATCGGGTAAGATGTCAGGTAGAAAAAGTTACACGCACAACTCCAGTCAGTAGCTCCATTGTCTTTACCAGTTCAGGCAACCTTGTACCTGTTGCGAATTACACTGTTGCATTAAACAAGACTGTCTCCTTGAGGAAGTCGGGTCTCATGAGAAAGAATTTACTACAGCTACACACATAGACTCATGCTAGCTAAGGCCTAATGATTTATACAGCAAACCCTTAACCTATAATTCTTAAATGCTAAACAGAATCATACATTAGTACATTAACAATTCATTATTAATCAATTTCATCAATCATCGTATATATTGGTGGCCACTCCCCGTGGGCACATTTCAAATGCGTATATTTGAAGCATATTAATGCGTTTTCTATGAAGCTTCATTGTACATTATTTTGCAAGCAGTTCATGTTAATTTTGATTATAAAAGCTACACTCCAACAACGTATTGTATTTTAAGGTTGCATTATGTTTACGTGATACTATACTCATTTGGCACTAAACGACCATGGCTTTCTGATTGTCTGCCATTTTTACATATCATTCTGCATCTTCATTTGGAGATGTGCTTTCTGTGGTACGATGTAAACAAAGACCTCTAGTAAAAAAAGAGACGTTTTTTTTAACAGAAAAATGGTGAGACTTTTTTTTAACAGAAAAATGGTGCACGTGCACAACCATTATTCTGCGTCAAAAAGCGTGCACTTTTTTGTTGTACATGTGTTTGAAATACAAAGTACAACGATAGATCAGGGATATCAGTCCTAGTTAGACTTTTGTTGGCTCCTATTTCCAGCTGCATGTGTTCTGTATACAGCAGGATTATGGCTGAGATTTTACTTGTACATCATGAGGCAATATTGTACACTATGTGATGTACCAAGACCGCCTCACAGATAGAGTCCTGCTTAACATTTTCTGGGCAATATCCCAAACTCCTGATCTTAGAAGTCCAGCAGCAGTTGCTCTGCGTGCGGCATCAGAGATGGGTTGTTTCACTGCTGACGTGCACAAGAGTAAGTTATTAAAAAGTAAAGTAAAATCTGAAGCCCTGGTAATCTACACGGGTCCACCCTGGCCGCTCTATTTCTGCACACGTCAGGGTTCAGGAAGACAAATTGAACAAGAAGCCTCTCTGCACAGAGATATTTACATAATAAAGGAATTAGCGATTTGGAGATACCTATAATTTTAATGTGCAGAAATACATGACAGCTTGAATAAACTGTTGAGGTGATTTGTCCCAGCCGGGAAGGAAAACAGAATTCTAGATTAAAGTCTTCTAGATGCAATGGGAAGACTTGTGAACTTTGGCTTTTGTAAAGGTAGATGAACTTGCACATGTAAATATCACTTTACTTACATAGAGCATACTACTTCCTTTTAGTCTGATTGAAAGCTAAACGTAGAGTTTGAAGCACCAGGAGATGAAGCGACTTTCACACTATCACACAATGTGGTGAAAACCAAAAGTCAAGACTATAAAGTAGGTCTTTTAATTTATAGTCGACAGTGAGGACACCAGACCCCATCTTTGATCTAATCTCCTAATATCCTAAGCAATGAAGCAGAGATTCTGTGGAAAAATCCTGTGTTCTCATTAGGGGTTGTGATAATATTTGTTCACATGGGAGACTTCTATACATCTACCAGTGGGAGAACCAATTCCACACCATATATGCAGGCTATTGTCACGATGCCAAAGTTGACCATATCAGTGAGATGTCCACTGGGATATTTTCTTATAAATTTTTAGGTAAACAGAAATCCCAAGGTCTGCGAAAATGCAGTGTTTGTGTTTAAAAATTCCTCTGTGTATGCCTCTGTGCCGCAGCAAAATCGACAATAAATAATCCTCTAGCTAGGTGCTCATGTCGCCCTGAAGTCCAGTTCATACCAAGCTGTGTGAAATTTTCTTCAGTAGCATGCATTTTCATTCCTTGAGTAGAATGTAATTTTGACATAAATTTCCATTAAAATCCCCCACCGTGAAACCTAGTTTATTGGTCTATTTATGTATCTATGGATTTATGACTAGCGGCTTAAAATACTTCAGAGCGCGTAGTTACAATAGATTATTCTACAATAATTTAACATATGTTATTGAGCTATCAGTTGTGTATCAGCTATTTTTATGATATGCTAATCGTTGGTTCTGAGCTAGTGCGTGTGTGTGAGGCAGGATACTGAAGTTATTGTGGAATATTAAGAGGCCACAGATTGAGATGACTGGCAGTGAGGGACAAATATGGAGGCAACATTCATCTTCAACCCGGCCTTTGTTGATCGCTTTATGCTGTGTTATTAGCTAACCTAATACTGCTTTGCGACTTTTGAATCAAGCATGTTCCTGAATCCTGCATAATACTTTATAGTTCTCTGTTAATTGCCTGTGAACACTGGTGTGAGGTTGGTGGTAGGAAGTGGTACATTTTCAAGAGATTCCTAAAGTGCTATTGGTCTGGTTCTGCTCTCCCTGAGTTGATAAGACCCTTCAAATGTATTGGGCATTACATTTAGTGGATCTTGCCCTATGTGCTTGTTCAATCCAATATTGGTAGCAGGTGTGTGTGACGGGTGATGGTGTAATTGGCAGATTTAAAAACTCTTATTGGATTGTAGTAGAGTCAGGTCTTGCAAGTAGCGTAATTCTGTCCAGCTAAGTTGATAATTGTTAGAAATGGAGTCTCTAGTTGGCAATGGTTTGCACCCTGTCCAAGTAGGGACCCTCACTCTAGTCAGGGCAAGGGAGCAACACAACTAAGATAGCCCCTGCTCACCCCCTTGGTAGCTTGGCACAAGCAGTCAGGCTTATCTCAGAGGCAATGTGTAAAGTATTTCTACACACACAGTAACACAGTGAAAGCATCCCAAAAGTACTCCACACCAGTTTAGAAATACAGCTAACATTTATCTGAGTAAAACAAGACCGAAATGACAAAAATCCACCATACAGAAGCAAAGATACACATTTTTAAAGATTAAATCTTAGTAAAGTGCTTAGAAACACAATAGCTCCAACTGGGGACATCACACGTCTTGCCGGAGTCGTTCCCTGCAGTCCAATGCCACTCGTGAGGGAGTGCAGGCCGGTCTCAGAGTCGCACAGACCCCAGGTACAGTACCTTGGAAACCAAAGAAACAAAGACGTTGCATGGAGTCGGGGAGGTGAGGTGTTGCTGAAGCCAGTGCAACGTTTGTTCCTTACTGCCACTGAGGAGGTGAGGCATTGGGTGAGGTGTTGGATACCTGTGGTTGCAGGGGAGGTGATGCGGCATCTGTTCCTTACGATCCGGAGGGGTTGATGATGTCATAATCACATCACAGGAGTCGGGTGATGCAGGAGTTTGTGGGCATTGGTGACAATCCACTCGGGACTCACACTGTGGCAGGTCTTCAGAGGCGCTGCAGCGTCATTGGGCCTGTGGTGTTTGTCATGGTTGTTGCACACAGCAGGCTCCAGGGCAGGCAGAAGCATGGAGTTGGACAGTGGCGCCAGTTCCAAAGTCTCTCTGGAGTCTTGTACTTGGGTTCTTCTTGATTACATCAGAACACACTCCCACAGGCCCAGGGACTGGATTTAGCACCACTAGGTGAGTCAGTACTCTCAGCAAGAGAGTCCGGATGCTGGCAGATGAAGTCTTTGATGTCCCTGAAACTTCTTACAGGAGGCAAGCTCAGTTCAGGCCTTTAGAGAACCTCTCAAAGTGGGATGTAGAAAGAAAAGTCCAGTCCTTTCACTCCCAGGACAGAAGCAGCAGGCCAGTACAGCAAAGCAACAGGCAGAGTGTCAGTCCCTTCTACAGCATCTAACTCTTCTTCCTGGTAGAATGTCCTCAGTGCAGAAGTGTTCTAAAATTGTGGTCTCAGAGGTCCAGCAGCCCCAGACACACTCTGGGGGTTGGAGACTGTTTTGTAAAATGGCAGGCACAGCCCAATTCTGTTGCAGCCTCTTCCCACCGCTCTAGCTCAGGAAGACCCATCAGGATACGCAGGGCACACTTCAGCCCCCTCTGTGTGACTTTCTAGAGTGAATTCACAAACAGCCCAACTGTCATCCTGACCCAGTCACGTATTCCAAAATGGTTAAGCAAGAACCTGCCCACTTTCTGAGTTCAAAGACCCCAAACTCCATATCTCTATCTGCTACTGCATGGGATTGCTTTGAAAGATATTTCAAAGCAATCCCATGTTAACCTATAGAAGAGATAGGCGTTGGAATAGTGAAAACTGAATTTAGCAGTACATGTAAAACACACCAGTAGATGTCCTACCTTTTAACTAGACTGCACCCTGCCGTCGCAGTTGCCTTGAGCCTACCTTAGGGGCTACATACATGTAGTAAAAGGGAAGGTATGGGCCTGGGAAGTGGGTGCACTTGCCAGGTTGAAATGGTAGTTTAAAACTGCACACACAGACACTGCAGTGGCAGGTCTGAGACATGTTTACAGGGCTACTCATGTGGGTGGCACAATCATTGTTGCAGGCCCAATATCATTTGGTTTACAGGCCCTGGGCACACAAAGTCAACATTACTAGGGACTTACTGGTAATTCAACTATGCCAGTCATGGATAAACCAATCACCACTACCATTTAGACAGAGAGTCCTTGCACTTTAGCACTGGTCAACAATGGTAAAGTGCCCAGAGTTCTACAGCCAGTAAAAGCCTGCAAAAACGAAATTCAGCACAGGACCAAGAACAGTAGGCCAGAAGCCAAAAAGATAGAGGAAACCATGACGAGGGCTGACAGGTCTAACAATTATTAAATGTTTATCTTCACTAACAATTGGAATTGTCTGTTACTGGTTTGTGCTTCAGTTAGGCCCTGCAAATATAGTATTAGTCATAAAACCAATATCTACAACCAGCAAACCAGTAGGAGAAAAATACCTACAGAATATTTCCACCCAATCTTGCAACTTATTTTCAGATACAAAATATATTTTAATATCAATAATATGATGTTGGAGAAAGTTCAGACTATTGCAAACATTAAAACCAATGAGTAGAAATGTGTGGTGTCTTAATGTTGGTTCACTATTGTCAAGGTAAACATGCCTTATGCTTCAATTACTTACCAGTACCTGCATTACTCCAAGTATGTTTTCATCTTAATTAATTATATATTGAGCTTGCTGCGCCTCAGAGACACACCCTAATCTCAAAAGTTAATAAAGCCCCTCCCACCCCCACCCTCACCACCTCCTATTTCAGTTGACAGAAGCCCCCACCTAATACAGTTGGTCTCCTCATCACTGGACATAGGGTTTGGTTAATTAATTAAAGTGAAAACTTTCATGAAGTAATACAATTACCAGTAGGTAATTGATTACCTACTTGTACGTTTCACTCAAACTAATTACATAATGAGATACAGCAAGCAATAACATAGAGTAAGACAACTGAAGGTACATGCACCACTCAGATTATTTATTTTAGAATCAAACCCTCCACTATTACTTCATAGAAAAAAGCAACTTTTACCCCAAAACCTCCTTAAGAGTCAAACTCCTGCATCCCTCTGTAATGCTGCATAAAAGTAGGGGGTGTAGCCCACATTACACCCCTGCAAATTTCAATCAGATATGCTCCCTGTATCTCCACGAGGTAAGTAGTCATGGCTCTGCTGGATCTACCATCCACCACAGTCAGACAAGGAGTCCCTGCTTCCCTATATACCAAAGCTATAAGGGATAGGACCCATCCACTCACAGTCTGAATGGAAGATTTAGATCCTTTCAAGTAGGCTAAAAAATACCAAGCAACAAGGAAGCAATCATGAAATTAGAAAATCTACCTCAGTAAATCAACATAGCCTGCTTAACTTCCAAACTCCACTTCCTCATGGAAATTTGGACTGGGATGAAACACCAGAAGAATAAACTCCTGCTCCCTGTGAAACACTGAATTTGCTGTAGGTATGAAAGAAGGACCAGGACATAGAACCACCATGTCCTCATATACCTTAAAGAAGGGATGCCTTACTGATAAGGAACCCCATTCCCCTAACTTCCTTCCTGGCATAAGGAAAAAAGTCTTCAGGTTGGGTAATCTCAAATTCACTTTCTCCAGAAGTTCAAATAGAGACCTCCACAAAACATCCAAGACCAAAGAAAGATCTCATGATGGGTAAACTTTTCTAGACTGAGGCCGAAGTTTAAAAAATCCCCTAAAAATCATATGGGCAAGCCCATCTTCATCTTGAAGATTATCCCAAAACATCCTAAAAACCACAATGGCTACCCACTGGATTTTAAGAGTGGAGACCTTCAACAGTAGTGCAAAACCATCCTGCAAAAAACACCACCTTCACAAGCTCAACAGACTGTAGAGCATAGTGCTTAAGTGCACAACATTTCTGAAAAGTGGTCCAATGTCTGAAAAAGAAGTAAAGTATGAATGCTCTCCTGGATGCCTGAATGGAGGAAGCAGCCTTCTCAGACACCAGCTTTCCTATTAACACTGCCCTTTAAACCTCCAGGCAGTCAGCCAGAGGGTACTCATTGACTTAGCCTGTAGACAGGGAAATGGTAGGGGAGATGGAAACTAATGGAAGAAACAGCCCCTCACTGATCGATCTTCATGGTCATTATCAAATACTACCAGGCAGAGCAGGGCTATGCTGAGCAACCAGAATCACTACTGAAGTGTCCCATCTAAGCCTAATACAAAATGTAAAAAGTAGAGGAAGAGGCAAGAAGACATAAAGCAGCCCATTTGGCCAAGGGAAAGAAAGGGCCTCA
Source organism: Pleurodeles waltl (assembly GCF_031143425.1). NCBI lineage: Eukaryota > Metazoa > Chordata > Amphibia > Caudata > Salamandridae > Pleurodeles > Pleurodeles waltl. The sequence continues at coordinate 391,188,396 of NC_090442.1, read as the reverse complement.
CTGCCCATGCAGAATTGGGGAAGAGGGGAATTCTTTGCTGAACAAATCCACTACTGGAAGCCCCCACTTCAGACAAATCCTGGTAGATGCCTGTCTGGCCAGACAAAAGTCCTGACAAAAGGGAATCTGACCTGCTCAGTTTCTCAATACGGACATTCAGTTTCCAGTGAATGTAAATCTCTGTCAGTTCCAGTATGTTGTTCTGTACCCACAGAAAGATCTGTTCAGGAATCCTTGCCAATGCCAGAGACCTCGTGACTCCCTGTTTGTTGAGGTAGGACTTGGTCATATTCTTTTCTACCTGTACAAATACCCTCTTGCCCATCAAAAGATGAACAAATGCAAGCAGTGTTTGATGAATCACCTTCAGTTCCCTCCAGTTGGAGGACCTCAACTGCTGTAATCTTAATTAAAGACTCTGCAACTGCTGTAATCGAATTCTGCAGATCTGGCATCAGTTGTCAAAGTGACGGACATGTGGGAGGTCAAACTGATTCCTTTCCTGATGTTGGAAGACTGCGTCCACCAAGAAGGCTCCCCTCTCATGACAGCTGTCCTGAAATACTGGGGACCAATGAGCTCGAATGTGTCTCACCACCCTGTTCAGATAGAACTTGGCACAAGGCACTAGAAAATGGTTGCTGCAAGATTGCCCTGCAATTGCATACAGGTCACTGCCTATGGATTGTCCTGTACTAACATTTCCGACAAGTGTAAATGAATTTTGTTGATCCTCTTAGCTGTCCGTGAAACCACTTCAATGCTGGTTAGAAGCCTTGCGCCAATGAAAGTCTGGTCCTGAGCAGGCATCAGATGAGACTTCTTATAAATTACCAAAAATCCATGAAGATCTAACACTGCAAGTACTTTTGTGACATGAACCACTGGGGTCTCCAGGAAGGAAGAGAACATTAGACAACAATGCCTTCCTGACACAGCAGTCCCACACGCAGAGCCAGGGTTTTGGTAAAGACCCTTGGTGCTGACTTTAGACGGAAGGGCAGCACCTAAAACTGGAAGTGCAACAGCCCTGTTGTCACATACAGAAACCTTTGGTGAGATCTATAAATAGGGATGTGATTATAGGCATCCTGAAGATCGATTTTGGCCAAGAAGTCAACATCTGTGTTAGACCTGGCATCCTTGGTGTGGTCTCCGCTATCATTTTTTGCCTCTGCTTCCCTTGTTTTGACTGTGTAGTGGTGTTGTTACTCTGAGCACTTTACCACTGCTGACCAGTTCTAAAGTGCAAGTGCTCGCTGTGTAAATTGTATGTGCAATTGTCTTTTTCATTATTTGGCATATTTGATTTACTAGTAAGTCCCTAATAAAGTGCACCAGAGGTGCCCAGGTCCTGTAAATCAAATGCTACTAGTGGGCCTGTAGCACTGGTTGCACCTCCCACTTAAGTAGTCCTGTAAACATGGCTCAGACCTGCCACTGCAGTGTTTGTGTGTGCAGTTTTAAACTAAGTGTACACACTTGCCAGGCCCACACCTTCCCATTTTATACATGTAAGGCACCCCTAAGATAGGCCCTAGGTAGCCCCATGGGCAGGGTGCAGTGTATGTTAAAGGTGGGACATGTATTGATGTGTTTTACATGTCCTGACAGTGAAATACTGCCAAATTTGTTTTTCACTGTTGCAATATCCTTTAAGTGCAGGTTCCCCTTGGGAGCAGATAAAGATAAGGAGTTTGAGGTCTCTGAACTCACAATTTAAAAATACATCTTTTGGTATAGTCTTTAAATTGTCAGTTTGAAAATGGAACTTTTAGAAAGTGGGCATTTTCTTGCTTAAACTATTCCGTGACTCTGCCTGCTAGTGTATTCCCTGTCTGTGTCAGACTGACAGTTGGGCTGTTTGTGAATCTCCACTAGACAGTGACACAAAGGGAGCTGGGGTTTAGCCTGCATATCCTGATGGGCCATCTGGGCTAGAGTGGAGGGAGGATTGGTCACTTGCACCTGAAAAGGCGCAATGCAGTCTCCAACACCCTGGTGTGTATCTGGGGTCAGGCCTGGGCAAAGTAGGATCTTGTGAACAACAGAGACTTTTCTTTGAAGTTTTCCAACTTCAAAGGCATAAAGGGGTATTAGTAGTAGACCCAAAACCCCAGATTTTCAGATTACTTCTAGATTTAAGAGGAGCCAATGCAAAGACCTGAAGAACTGCAGGAGGAGTACTGCCCCTTTCCCTGTGCTTTTCTGGGTCGGCGTGCAGTTGCTGCTTTTGCCTGAAAGAGGACAAAGACTGGACTTTGTGGTATATTCCTGCTTGTGAAGTGTCTCCAAGGGCTTGGACTGAGCTTACCTCTTGTTTTGAAGTCTCAGGGCCATCAAAGACTTCTTCTGCCAGTACCAGGACTCTCTGCTGAAACTCCAGCCCTACCAAGTGGTTCCCTATACAGTCCCTGGGACCTTGAAAGGTGAAGCTGGTAGAACAAGTCCTAACATCCACTCACAGGAAGCCGTGTTGGGAAAATATTGATGTACCAACTGCAACGCGGCTGTAAAGATGACACGCCACATGCCTTGTGGCTGAAATCTACGCAACACCTGCATTGCAGCTGGGAAATCAATGCATCACCTGCGTTGTGGCTAGAGAAATGATGCAACAATCCCTTGCAGCTGATGAAAACGCCACAAACCCTTTGCAGCGCTGTTTTCCCCATTACTGTGTGGGCGAATTTTGCACGCATCATTGCTGGTACTTGTGTATGTTGGATTTTTGTCATTTTGGTCTTGTTGGATTTAAATAGATATTGGCTATTTTTCTAAAGTTGTGTGGTGTCCATTTTGTAGTGTTTTCACTGTATTACTGTGCGTGTTGGTACAAATACTATACACATTGCCTTTGAGATAAGCCTGACTGCTTCTGCCAAGCTAAAAGGGGTGAGCAGGGGTTATCTTAAGTGTATATCTTCATTGCCCTGTCTAGAGTGAGGGTCCTTGCTTGGACTGCCAACCAGAGACCCCGTTTCTAACAATCTGACTCTGATTAACTTGCTGCAAGGAGAGCATCTTGAAATGGATGGCCTTACCTATTGGTTCACTCCCTTTAGGTGTAGAACCAGCCTGTATTATCCAGTTGCCTCCTGCACCAGCAACAGAATGGAGTAAACTCCTGCACCCCTTTCTAGTGCAGGAACCTCAACATTTGCCCTCTATTTCAAAGGAGCCAGAACTCCGAACGACAAAGCTTTTATTTTTACTGGATCCCTGGGAACAGAAGGAGGGATAGTGTCCAAGTACAGATGCTTTTAGAGAAACCCAATCACATAGCCTCTCCTGATTATACTGAGCACCCATTGATCCCTGATGGCGTCCTGCCAAATGTTACTAAAGTCCAGAAAACGTCCTCCAACTGGGCATCCACCATCCAGAAGGAAAGACTAGTCAGGAACTATCATTGCCTGATTAAGCCTATTTTCCAGACTACTGAATTTTAGAGGACTTCTTAGGCTGAAATCTCCTTCTTCTGGAAAAATATCCCTTATTCTCCTTCCTAGAAAAATCCATAGATTCCCTGTTCCAGGACATATAGAATTTAGAGAATGAACCCTTATAGGGAACTTTGTGCTTCCTGTCCTTAAAAGATTTCATAACAGTGGCATCTAACTGATCCCCAAACACCTTTTTCCCTTGAAGGGTATTTTTAGGAGGGAAGCCTTCCACACATAATCAGTTTCCAGTCCCACATTCAGAAATGCTGTTATGTCATGATGGAACCCACAGAAGCCATTGATGAGGCCCTGATATTATCTGAAGAGACATCAGCCAACAGTTTCACCTTCTGCTCCATTTGGCGAAGCAGATTTGAACTAGATAGCAGTAGAAAAGGTCTCACAGTCCTTCACTAAGGACTGTGCCATGTATGCTGCACCTGGACACAGAACTGGCAGTGAAAGATTTCTTGGTAGCACTGTCAGTCTTATGATTCACAGCATCTGAAGGTAGGCAATCCTCTGGGTTAATCGCTGTCTTATCAATCAAAGTACGCAGATGGAATTCACCCTAACATTCGGTTAAAATATCTCCTGCCCCTCAGTGAGGGCTCACATTTTTTGGAGGAACATGGGAACACTGGGTTGATTCACCTCCTTCCAATGCCTGAAGATCAGTTCCTTATTTGTCTTATGAAGTGGTAAAGACAAGAGCAAAGGCTTAGCAAACTGCGGGAGAGGTCTTCCTCCTCCAGTTGAGCAGATGGACTTTCAAAGCCCAAGTTGCTTCTGACACTATCCAGAATGTGAACCAGATCCTCCCTGGAAAACTTCCAATAAACAGAAGTACTAGGACCCTCAGAAGCTGAATCCAAATAATTTTCCTTTATTCTGGAGGTCCCACCTTCTTCTCCGCCTTCTGAGGGTTGGCAGCCATGGTTTTGGTATCCGCTACCTAAGTCATGGACAGGACCTGTGTCTAGGGTCAAAAGAGCAAGACTGGCAGGCGATTGTTCCCTGGGCTTCTTAGGTCTCTAACCCCCAGGCAGGCTCCTCTCGGAATAAGAGGAAGAATTTAACCTGCCTCCTCTTCTGCACACACGTCTTGTGCTCTTTAATAGTAAAAATTCACTATACACCATGCAAGAAAAAAACATACAACTGCCAGAAAATTAAGGCTTCTTAAATACCCCGGTCCGGCACATAATAATACATAGCCAACTTCTTGCATTCTGTAATAGGAAACATCTAGTTGCTGTGAGAAAATAGGGCTGATTGCAGAGGCCCCCTAACTTTTTGCCCCCATTTTTCACTTTTTGCTTGTGTTTTCCTGACTCTGATGGTGCCCTGGGTACTGCTAACCAGGCCCTGGTGCTCTGTGTAAAATCAGTATGCAAATTAGGCTCATTATAATTGGCTACGTCAACCTACCTATAAGTCCCTAGTATATGGTAGGGCATGTAGGGATCCCAGAATACGTAGTGCACCCATAGGTGCACTGTTGAGGTGCCCAATGTCATTTAAAAGGCAGGCCTGCCTTGCTGGCTGCTTTTAAATTAAAGTTACATGCAAATTTGACTTTGGAATTATAAGTAGTTCCAAAGCCTTCAATTACATTACTTTTACATATAGGTCACCCCAAAGGTGTGCCCTGTGTGCCCCTAGGGCTGGCAGCCATGTAACTACAAGCAGGGACCTTATAAAAATAGTTTTATAAGCCCTGGTGAGGTAAAACAGCCAAATTCATTTTCCCCTCATTGTAGTGACTGGCCTCCATAGGCATAAAACTTAATTTTAATTTTAAAAGTCCCCTAAGTAACAGATACAACAAGTTTGGTATCAAATTAATTGTTATAATACATCCCACAACTTCCAGTTGTGGGATTTAATATCATTTGTTCAGGTAAGGAGTTTTAAGCTTTACCTGAAAAGTTGCCAACTTCAGCCCTGCAGTGTTTTAGATGCTTTGCTCTGATTGGCCAGCCTCTGGCAGCCTGGCCAGGCTGCCTTGATGAGGTGTGAAGTGGCCTGGCTCAACACAAAGAGATGTGCCTGGGGGAGGAGATTTTCCCTCAGCAGATAGGGAAGGAGGAAGGGGAGAGGGCTGCCAAACTGGTCTTCAAAGGCAGAGAAGGACATTTGGAGCAACCCATTAACACCCTCACATCCTGCAAACCCAGACAATGCCCCCTTGATTGGATTAGGAGAGGGCAGGAGAGGGGTGTGTTTAGGATTTTTAGCCACACCAGTGGGTGCGCTCAGCCAGATGTAATGTCCAAAAATCAATTTCAGCCATGATGGATTTTTGAGGAATGTTGCTCCCTAGGATTGATTTTTGCCACGCTTCCTAGGAAGTGGTTATCACAGGGGGGAGGACCCTGCTCCTGATTGGAGAACCAGGACCCCCCTGTTTTTCACCCAGGAGCAAGGATACAACTGGCAGACCTGCACCTACACCTCAGTTCCCTACCAGCTCCCTGTCAGATTCCAAGAAGGAAGAACTACAGAAGAAGAAGGACTGCCCTGCTGGACCCCTGGCCTGCACATGGACACTGCACTCTGGAGGACTGCACCAGCTGCACACTTGGGCTTCACCACAAGAAGGACTGTGCCTGGCTTCAACTGGTTCAAGGAGGGACTCCCTGTTTGCTGCAGGTGAAAACTTGCTAACCAGAGTTCCCTGCACCAACTCCTGAAGAAACCAACCAGCTGACCACTGTCCAGTGGCCAAAAAGGAGTTTGCGCCAGGTGTATTCTGGGAGTTGTAGTCTGCACCATCAAGGGGCATTTCAGAGCTTCTGGAATCTTGGGGTAAACTGTGGACCTCAAAAGAACCTTAAAAGAACATCTGGAAGAAGATCCAGAAGTTTGGAGAACTTTGGAGAACTTTTGGAAAAAAGCTCCATAGAGGGACCGACCCGCCGCAGCAACTCTAGCCGGCTTGCCTCAACCGTTATCCGGCCTGACTTGCAGGTTCGTCCCGGTGAAGAAAATCTCCCAAAAAGTAACTAAGTCCGAACGTAGGAAGTTGACTGGGACCTCCAAGGACGTCGGATCAAGATTCAGGTTCGGCCCGGTCAAAGGATTTTCACCTCAAAAAAACGACTATGTCCGAAGGTAAAAATCTCCACTGAGGGCTCCTGTGACGCTTATCCAAGGAAGAGTTCCAGGAGGTCGGATTGGACTGGCAGGTTCGCCCGCTGAAGAAAATCTCCAGAAAAATGACTAAGTCCTAAGGTAAACTTTTGACCGAGGCCTACCGCAGGCTGTAGCCGAGCTGGGCACAATCGCGGTCAGCCTTAAACTTTGACTTTTCCCCGGACGAGGTGCGACCAGATGACCAGATTGGCACTTTTTGTTTCTATGCGCTAGAAAGCATTAATTCTTTAAAAATTCATATCTCCGGTTCCCTTTATCCAATTTTATTTGTTGTGGTGTCATTTTAAAGCTAAAAATATTTCCTATATTTATAAATTAATTTGGGATTTTTAAACTGTTTTCTGTGTTTTATTTAATTACTGTTTTGTGATATTTGAATGCTTTACGCTTTGTCTCCTAAGTTAAGCCTTGTCGCTCGTTGCCAAGCTACAAAGGGTTGAGTTAGGTTTAATTTACTGAGACCTAACTGGACCTAAGTGAAGGTTAGTGGCCTATTGCTAAGTGTAGGTATTTACCTGCCCTTACCAATAACCCATTTTCCAACAGTTGCTCATTATATCAGTGCAGTTCCAATGGAAGAGCTCACAAGAAACATGCTCTCAGCAACACCAGGTGCTCCCAGCAGCTCATAAACCAATTGTGCAATCAAGGCACAGTACAAAAGCTGTACTAACTTATCTCAGAAAAACAAACATAAAGCATGAACGACATCGCCACCATGTATGCCATACATCAATCAGCAAATATCTCTGTCGGCACTGTTACTAGGATTTTTGGTGCCCCAGGCAAAAGGGATGATGTGATGCCCCTCTAAAAAACAAAAAGTGACATGGCAGGACTTCTAATCTTCTTTGGTATCGCCAAGTGACCTTGTGTGGACATGGATAAAAAGATAAATACTCAAATTAAATGTCTGTCTATTTTAAAGCTGTATTAAGTGGATTACATTAGTCACATTGAACAGAAATCTAGGCACAGGTCTCACAAAGATGGATTTCCTTACTCAATGTAATTAATTGTTTCCAAATTAATGCATGATAAAAGGTACATAGAAGTGTGAAATATTAATTGAATTTCATCACTATGGCAACAATTATGCAACTGGATATAGCGAATTGAAGTTGTGTTCAAATACATGTACCTTTTCATTTTTATTTGAAAGTTTTATAAATCACAGGTCAGAACAAAAAGGGCAGCTGAGTTCTGTAGAAACAAAGCAAAGCATGAATTGTAGATAAGCGTCACACACTTCCATGTGAGGCTGCATCTAAGAAGGGTTAAAATCACCCCTGTACTGAAAAGACTGTTTAAAAGGTGAGTTTTTACAGTTCTCAAAATGTATATACCTCATTTGGTTTACTCCTTTCATTTGGATCTTGCGCTGCTGCACATATGATGGAAAAACGAAACTTCCAGAATGCAAGAAAATAACAGCAGAACTACTTACATGTGGTATAAAAAAGCAACTTGAGATCTCCTCTGTAGAAAATCTGTGCTAGTGAGAGTTACAGTTTTCACATGAATCCCTTGCTCTGTAACTGGAAAACAAGTTTGATGATGCACTTATTTTGAAACCGTTATTGAAGCCACTTGTGAGGATAAGGCAGTGGACGGCTTTGGTGTAAATGTGTTCACACAAGCGTGTGTGTGTTTGTTGCTTCCATGACATGAGAGTTTAGGCCTTTGTATCATCGTGACAGAGAAACAATATCAGCAATTAGGTTTTGTCTCAAGACTACTGCGGAACAGCTCTGTTTCTTAGCTTGAAACTGGAAGCTGACGCCTTACTCATCCCCGGAGAATTGGAGTCATTAAGAAGTTCTTGCATTGCATTGCTGAGGGGATGTTACTAAAGAGCTCTTGCTATGGTGGTATAGTAAAGGGGGCATTGCTGTTGCTGACCCACTGTAGGGGGTGCATTATAAGTATATCAACAAGTGGGACTTAAACTAGGAAGTCAGACTTTGTTTGTGGGGGCATTGCATAGAGCTGAAATAAGTCTGCCATTCTGAGGAGCTAGCACTGGCTGGCAGGTGTCACAAAGGTGATTTTTTATGTAGCATTCTTAAAGAAGGAACAGAGAATACACTATTAAACAGTTTATTTTGGACACCTTGCCTATTGCTACATGCACAATATACACCTTAACAACAGCTCATGGCACTATAAGGCTCTCCTGCCAATCTTATACCTAAAACAAACCATGCTACAATTTACAATTACTACTGTAACATTCAAGTAGCAGTTAGGTGGCACTCAAAATGTTATACATTTGATGTAGGAATGCCATACGTAAACGCACAGCAAATACAGAAATGTCACACATAGGGAAAGAATAGCCAGAAAATTAAAATACCCCCACTTTGAACCAAAGCTTTTATGGCACCAAGCAAGTCATCACAACCCTCCCCAGAAGAGCTCTCTTGTCTCTTCAATCTAAGGTTCTATCCATTCATCCCCTCATCCACCCGCTGACATCCACCATTTCCCCTTTACATTCTGTCATCCATACATTCTTTCACCCATCATTCAATCTTTCACCATTCTGTCTGTCCACCCATTTGTGTTCCCATCCATATCCAAACTTATCCATCCATCTTCAAACCTAGCCATCCATCTATCATTTCACTCATCCATCCCTACATCCACCCTTTCCCTCATCCATCTACCCATTCTTTCAATCATCCATTCATCTTGTCACCCATCCATTCATACACACTTTCACTCAGTATTTTCCCTCATCCATTCATTTACCCTTTCACACATTCACCCATCCTTTCAGTTACTCATCCATCCATTCATTCACTTATCCATACATCCATTCATACTTCAACTCATCCATCCTTTCTTCCACCCCTCCACCCCCACTTTCACTCACCCATTCTTTTACTCATTCATACATCCATCCTGTCACTCATCCATCCATCCTTTTACACATTTATCTATCCTTTTGCTCATCCACCCAGCCAACTTTTCACTTCACACACCCTTTCATTCCACCCATCCATCATCCCTTTCATGGTTCCAGCCACCTACCCTTTCACCCATCCATTCAGCGGGGGACTCAGGAGTCAAGCATGATGCATAGTGCCAGGATGTGAAGTGACTGTGACGGGGTGTTGTGGTTCTTTTTTTGCACTTTTATATAGCATGAACTCAGCCCAAGATCTTTGGAGTGCTTTACAAAAGTACCAATACCATTACAAAAGTTTAGTTTTTTTTTGGCATGGGGAGATTTAATGATTTGTCCAGAATCACAGGATTTAGAGCCCACGCCAGGACCTATACCTATATACTTCAAATGCAGAAATGAGTACAAGCATTGCAATGCTAACCCCACAACTTCAGAACAATTCTGGACTGAGGGTATTCTGCAGGGAGAAAAGCTGGATGCTTGAGGAGGACCTTGCACTCTGCCTGATGCTTTGCTGTGCTGGACTGCTGCTGCTACTACTGCCCTGGGAGTGAAAGAACTGGCTTTCTACATCCTGCTTTACACGGTTCTCCAAGGGCTTGAACTGAGCTTGCCTCTCATTAGGAGTCTCAAATATATCAAATACCTCATCTGCTAGCACCTGGGCTTTCTTGCTGAGAGTCCTGACTTGCCAAGGAAGAACAAAGCACATCGTCTTTGGATGTCTCCTGAACCTGTGTGGCTGCTCTACGTCACGCCACTAACTGCATCCGAAGCTGTGGTCCCCTGAAGTGCAATGACCGACGCTGCAGATCTGGCACTGCTAGCCTGAAGCCTCTGCAGTGCCTCTGAAGTCCCACAACATTGTAAGTCCTGAGTGCCATGTCACCGACGTCCGTGACACCTGACTCTGCTTTGACGCCTGTGGCCCTGTGGTATGACTGCGACCCTGAGAGGTCGTCCCATCACGTCTTGACCTGCCAGATTCATCAACTAAGCCAGATCATAAGGAAACAACACCTTGCCTCCCTCCCCTGCCACGCAGTAGGGTACTGACACCTCACCTCCCCAGCAGCAGTAAGAGACCGATGCCACACTGGCTACAGCAATGCCTCACTTCCCCGAAGTTTCCAAAGGTACTGTATGTGGGCATCCGTGTAACTCCGTGACTGGTGCCAAACTCCCTTTCGAGTGGCGTTGGAGTGTTGGGAGCAACTCCTTCAATGTCGTTGTGAGAACCACTGTTGGAGCTATTGCATCTAAGTGCTTTATTGGGATTTAATCTTTAAAAAATGTTTTCTTTGCTAGTGTATGTGTTTTTTTGTCTTTTTGGTCTTTTTGGTCTTGTTTTACTTAGAAAAATATTGGCTATGTTTCTAAAGTGGTGTGGTATCCATTTGTAGTGTTTCCACTGTGTTACTGTGCTTGGGTACAAATACTTAACGCATTGCCTCTGAGAAAAACCTGACTGCTCATGCCAAGCTACCAAGGGTGTGAGCAGGGGTTATCTTAGATGTGTGACTCGTACCCTCACAAGAGTGAGGGTCCCTACTTGGAAAGGGTATAAGCTGACTGCCACCTAGAGACCCAACTTAAAACACTCCCCCACCGTTAATCTTAGTTCATTCTTTGTTGTACACCTTTTGTATGCGCTGCACCTCCATTCTTTGTGCTTCACTCTTTTCCTTAATCTTAGGTGAATAGGGTTGCCACCTGGCCGGTTTTCTGCTGGCACCACGAGTATTTTAATGTCCTGGTCGGGAAAAAAAGAAGCAAAATTTCCTAAAGTCAGTATTTTTAACCCCTACCTGCACATACTTGAAACTCTAGGTATAAATGGAAATAATTTTTAAAATGTGTTTTAGAGTTGCATTAATGATACCTGACTATTAGTTAAAGCAAAGAAAGGCAGAAAAGTCATGTTATAAATGAATACATATTATTGTTTTAAAGTCCTATTTAGTATAAAATCAAGAAATGGCAGATATTTTTCACTTGGAAAGCTGGCAACCCTAGGTTGAGCAATGTTTATTATGATGCTGTGTGTTTTTGTCTAATTGTGAGCCCTGCAGGATACCCTGCTTTTCATTCATGCAGGGGAAAGGCTCTCTTCACACAAAAGGGTTCTTCAAATACCCAACTGATCACTGTTTTCATGCAGATGCAGCAATTAGATTACTGAAGCCCTTTCTGCCGATGGCGACGTGGCCCAGGGCAGGGGGCCTCCCCCCGCTGTGCCTCACAGCACCACCATCATAACTGAGTCTTTTAAAGGGCACTGCTGCAAGGTGCCTATTGCATGTTATCAGGCACAGGGCCCTGGGCAGCTGCCCACACTGCCCATGCCTAGCACCGGTCCTGAACAAGGATAATTTGCCAGCCCTAAGAGACCTACTCCTGCGTGGATCTCTATTGTGTCCTTTGGAGGCGCTGGACTGCCTCAGATACGGGTGTCATAAGCTTTCTCCCCAGGACTATCAAGCAGAGAAGGAGGAGCATGTCCTCCACAGGCAGATTGCCCTGAGCACAGCTGGCCACTCCTCGTGGCAAATTGTGAGTTCAGCAACACCCATGCAAGCACTCTGCCGCTGGGATCGCGGCCAGCACCAACCACCGCCTGATCCTGGAAGAGCAACACCATTATCCAAACATGCTGACTCCCCACAGTAACCAAGCATCAGGTCAGACTTGCTCATTCAAAATAAATTCAAATACACAAAAACAGGTGTGGCCGCAACTATGTCGTGACCTCCTGGATGTCTGAAAGGCACAACTAAAACAGGAGGTGGTGAGGGTGGGAGAGGCTTTTCTACATTTTTGGATTACAGTGTGTCTTTGAGGTGCAGAGACCTCATTTGGGTGGAAACGTAAAAGGAGTTCATGCCTAAATAACATGACATTGGTATAAAGGTTTTGTTGTTGATGACATTTGATTGACACATATGTATTTGTTTACAGTTCACCTCCTTTGACTAAGCCTCCACCAGTAGAATTTTCATCTGCCTTGCACAAAGTTGAAGATGCCCAAGTTGCAGCTGGCCAACGTTTTGAGGGCAATGTGTTTTTTGTTCTTTAATGGCCGATGTTTCAAATGTTTTGGTAGCCCTGGATTTGCTGTTATGAACTGAACAGTGTGCATGTTTCTATTACTAAATTTGTCAATTTTGGCGGGCATCTCATGTGGAGTGCTGAATTTAAAGTTTGACAACATGTCCGTTGGAGTGTCTTCCATACCTCATTGTTTAAAAGTTGGCATATTTTAAAGTTGTTTTAATCAAACTATCTGGGGGCTCAAAACTGTCATGTGTATTTAACTATATAGAAATTGAAAGTCTGGCAGAAGAACCATTGTACTCAGATGACTAATGAAATACCCTCTCTGACCCAGAGAAATTGCTGCTGGCCTTTCAGACTGAATTGCCAACCTTGAAGGTTGCCAAATAAAGTGATGCAAATATGTTATAGATGGCACTGAATCATAGTTTGACTATTCAGCCATGTTCTCGGCTGTTTCCCTGAAAAGGTTTGTGTTTTTTTATTGTTTTGTGGGCAAACAAGTGTGTCCTGGTCTATGTTTCCATCTGTGCCAGTGTTTGTTTTTATTTAAATTAGTTTTAGTGGGTGCACCCTGATTATCACTGCAATACGGAATAGAATCCTATGGAGGTAAACCGAGCATGGGTTCCTTAGTTTGTGTGTTGTGTTGTGTTATGTTACTTAGATTTGTAGAGTGTACTATCACTCTGGAGGGTATCCTGGCACTGGGAGGGGGTGAGTTTAGGCTCACATGGGGCCTAGTGGGACCACTCGAAAAGCTGTCATCAGCTTCTTACAGAATTTAAGAAGTGAGGAGGGGGCTCTTATGTGTAGTGGCAGGTCATTCCATGCTTTGGGAGCGATGTAGGAACAGGCTTGACCACTGGATCTGGTTTTCCATATGTGTGGGATTTCTGCAAGTAGGAGATTGGATGAGCAGAGGTGTGTGGATGGTTGGTGAAAGCAGGTGCAATTGTTGAGGTCTGCAGGGTCAGTGTTATTAAGAGCCTTAGAAGTGTGGGTGAGGGGTTTGAATTGTGCTTGTTTGCGAATGGGAAACCAGTAGAGCTCCTTCAGGTGTGGTGCAATATGAGGGCAGTGTGAGAGGTTGAGAGTGATTCAGTCCACCAAGTTCTGAATGGTCTGCAGCCTTCTCGTGAGTTTTTTGTTAATCCTGGCATAGAGGGTGTTCTGTAGTCCAGCTTGCTTGTAACTAGGGCGTGTGTGACGTTTTTACGGGTGCTGATTGGGAGCCATTTGAAAATCTTACTCGGCATCTTCAGGGTATGGAAGCGCCATATCAACTATTTCATGCATATTCTTTACTACGCCCCCCTCCCTCTTTTTACCTGGTGCCAAATATAAGAATTCTGAACTGCAGTTTCAGAAGTAGGAGAGAGATTCTAGATGCAGCATTCCTTCATCATTTTGCATTACTCAGTTCTTGAATGAGGAGTGTTGAGAAAGAATAAATATTTGTTTTTTTAATTAATGGTGTGTTACACATATTGGGGCCTATTCACAGAGGTAAATTCACATGTGTAAATTTAACTCCATTGTAAATCTAGTGCTTTACCTAGGTGTACATCTTCATTTTTGTTCTATTTACTTTTTCTGATTTTAGATTTAACCAAAGTGCAGATTTACATGACTCCAGTATTTTCTGTAGTAGTAAGTTGTAGTACTTGTGAATTGCCATGTGTAGTGTTTGCCTTACTCCAAGGCTGGGCTGGAGTACATTCACATATTACATATTTAGGGCTGTAGTAACTTTATAAGTGTAGGTTGTGAATTGCAATGTGCTTACTTTTTGGTCAGTGGGTATCTGTAGTAGCCTGTCCCTCCCTAAACCACTCCCTACTTTTCCCTAAACTCCTCCTATTTTGTAGTATGTATTCCTGAAGTTCCAATCCCCCCCCCCCAATTCCCTTTCACATATATTACTAAGAAATAAACTTATATGTGTGGCAGTCTTCCCAAAGATAGAAGAGGTGGAGCTCTCCACCCACAGACTTCTGAATTTTATTTTGCAGTTAGTAAGTAGTTCTACTGTAGTACAACCTTATGTACTTCAGAATGCAGTTTGTGAATTGGCCCGTTATTTCATTCCCCTGTTCACTCATTATTGGAGGAGTGAAGAGGTCTTCAAATGGACGCAGTCAGTTAGCGAGGAGTGATCAATTATAATATTTTGCTGTAGGTGCTGTACCTTTTAAGGAGAATCACTCACTTTGAGAATATTGACATGATAATTTCAGGCCCTACATTTATTAATAGTTTTGCAGTAATCTCGCCCTGGACTCCCCCTTACCTTCTTTAGTATAATCTTTCTTTTTTGCTTTTCACCTAAAGGTTACCCTTATCCTATTCTTACATTTCCTACCTTTATGTTTTCCTGACTACAACTTTATTCCTACTTCACCATTTACCCTTTTTTATCCCCCACCGAGTCTATTATCTTATTTATTATTTCTAACCCGAGACATAATGCACACACAGTTATCATTTAACCCTTAGGCCCTCAGTACGATTGGCCTGACTGCTGTTGTGATAATACTTTTTAAAGTCAATACTCCAGGTGTGGGAGTTCTAAATGTGTGATAATTAGCATCTGTTACGAGTAGTAACTTTCAAAAGGGAGCACAACATGCACATTTCGGCGCTTTGTTCACCAAAATGTACATGTGCAGGCATTTTCCATAGATACATTTGGGCAGGTTTGACCTGCCGAAATTAATCTGGAAAACATTGTAGGGATGCGGTTATTATAGCAATACATGTGATTCCAATCCTTGTGCAAAGAGGTATTTGTGCAAGGATCAGGAACAAGCATTGGCAAAGCCAATAGGTCTCTCCTTTCGGACCTATTGGCTTTCCCAACTGCTTTTCTGTGTAACATCCCCAGTACTGAGCAGCATGACTAGAGAGGGAAAAAGGCAGCACGATGCAGCTGCTGAGCCAATGCCTGCATCACCAAGCATTTCCGATCTGAGAGAGAGGATTTAAAAAAGGGAGCACTAAGCATTTTGTTTCTCAAAAATGTGTAGGGGAAGAAACATAGCAAAGCAGAGTGTGTGGGTGTGGGGAAACATAATGGAGGGCGCAAGTGGGGAGAAACGTTGAGGACACCGTTCTTTCATTCTTTCTTTCTTTCTCTTTCTTTCTTTTTCTCGCTTTGTTTCCTTCTCTGTTTCTTACCTTCTCTCTTTCCTTCTATCTTTATTTCCTTTTTCTTTTCTGATATCTTGCTTTCTTTCTCTCTTTGTTGCCTTCCCTTTTCTCTTTTTTCTTTCGTTCATTCTTTCTTTCTTTCTCCCTTGCTATCTTCCTTTCTTCCTTTCTTTTGTCAAAGGTAAGGAGCTTGCAGATAAAGCCAAACTTTGGCTTTTTAAGTAGTTCACTTCACTGCCAGGAAGTACTATGGTAGATTGTGGGGTTTTTTTTAGACCCAAAAAACTGTTTTGCCTGTAGCAAATGATTTTTTAGATGAATGAGGCACGGGCATATTCCCAAACAATAAAGGTTTGCAAAAATCATGACAAAACAAGAATTCCCCAAAGGCTGTTAGCCAACGCCAGACCTATTGGCTCTGTCAATGTTTGTTTGTCAATTGACCCCTTTCCACTCCAAGGTACCGGGATGATTCTCAGGACCTGACATTATACAGAGTAACATGTTTTCCTCACTTTTGAGATCAAAGAAAAAATTCTTAAATGTAGAATGTATATGCTTTTCCTATGTTTTGTTATCACCGATTCCTGAGTTTATGGCTATTTAATGGTCAATAAGGAA
Source organism: Pleurodeles waltl (assembly GCF_031143425.1). Classification (NCBI taxonomy): domain Eukaryota; kingdom Metazoa; phylum Chordata; class Amphibia; order Caudata; family Salamandridae; genus Pleurodeles; species Pleurodeles waltl. The sequence goes on along the minus strand of NC_090442.1, from coordinate 391,172,049 downwards.
TCTGTAGAAAAATCTGATGGTCTGACCACTTACAGACCTTCAAACGTTCCCATAGGCTCATTTTACTGCTGAGGTACTTTCTTCCGCCTTTGTCCCTTGCTTGTACTTTCCCAATATGCTTTGATCTGCATATGCACGCTATAACTTGATGGTGTGTTTTTTTGCTCTAGCCATAACATAATTTCTACTCTTAAAGACTCTAGGCCTGATTATGACCTTGGTGGAGGGAATTACCCCATCCCAAATGTGACGGATATCCCGCCCGCTACAAGTTCGGTTATCTCCTATGGAACTTGTAAAGGTCAAAATCAGGCCCATAGTCAGTTGTGGGGTAGCGCTATTTATTTTTGTTTCTCCTTATTCCCTGGAGTAAAAGCAATATTAGTGATGGCAGTGCTCCCAGGACACCTATCTCCTGCTTTTCAAGTATCTGCCATCTCTCTCCTGGCATCATGACATTTTAGTCAGGACGTGCGCAGTTCTCACAGTCCGGGCTTCCATAAGAGGACTGGCGCGTACCGCGGAGTGATAGCGCCAACAGTGCTCCGAGACTACGGCCCACAAATATTTTGTTTCTAAGTACCTTTCAATGTCAATCATTCTAGCTCCTTTGAAGTTTAAGATATGAACACCGAACTGCAAGCTTCTGGTGCAGAGTTTGGAAGTAAGTACACTGAAAAACAATGGCAAGAATGCAGAGTGGCAAAAGATGAGCAAAGCATGAGCATTATTATGTTTTTAATAGAATTATTAATTTATGCATAATTATTAGGACAAGGGAAACTATATTTCTTTAAAACGTGTTTCATAAGTTGTCTGAGAGTCGCCTTTCTTTCTCAAACTTATTAGAATAGCATTTCCAAGGTGGATGCTTTGTGTACAGTATGGCATGTAGCGGCATGCGGTATTGTTCTATGTGCTTTAAAAATATACCAAAAAAGAACACCCATAACAACATTACCAAAAATGTTGTACAGTGCACAGTGTGCACAGATCTGCCCGAGTCACTGAAACACACAGATACGCTCGCCTGCACGAGCTTATTTCTTTGTCAATGTTTTTAGCCATGTTTTGTAGCAGTGCAGCTGCTGGGAAGCATTGCTGAAAGTCTTCAAATTAAAAAAGCTCCATGAATAAACCAGCATCGGCCACATCACCTGCTCCTCTGTGGGCTTTAATCACGCACATCTCACGTCCATCACTTTCATTTGTTCCTGGGCCTAAATTCCCTTGATTTCGTAGGTAAATGCTTTACATTTGGCCAGCCTGGAGGCTTCTTTGCTACACCTTGCAGACTGACCCTGCTAAATGGATTATTGCACCATCGGCCAGATACCTTCAATCAATCAATCAATCATAGCATTTATGGAGAGCTCTATGTACGCGTTAGGGTTTCAAGGCGCTGAGGGCGGGGGGAGGAGCTGCTATTGGTCGAAGAGCCAGGTCTTGAGGAGTCTCCTGAAGGTGAGGAGGTCCTGGGTCTGGCGCAGGGGGGTCGGGAGGGAGTTCCAGGTCTTGGCGGCAAGGTAGGAGAAGGATCTGCCGCCGGAGGTCTTGCGTTGGATTCGGGGAATTATGGCGAGGGAGAGGTTGGCAGAGCGGAGTTGGCGGGAGGGGAGGTAGAAGTTGAGTCTGTTGTTCAGGTAGGCGGGTCGGGCGTTGTGTAGTGCTTTGTGCGCGTGGGTGAGTAGTTTAAAGATGATCCTTTTGTTCACGGGGAGCCAGTGGAGGTCTTTCAGGTGTTGGGAGATGTGGCATTGGCGCGGAATGTCGAGGATCAGGCGGGCGGATGCGTTCTGGATGCGTTGGAGTTGTTGGATGTCTTTTGCTGGGATGCCTGTGTAGAGGGCGTTGCCGTAGTCCAGTCTGCTACTGACGAGGGCCTGGGTCACCGTTTTTCTGGTCTCCGTCGGGATCCACTTGTAGATTCTGCAGAGCATGCGAAGGGTGTTGAAGCAGGAGGAGGAGACTGCGTTGACCTGTTTGGACATGGTGAGGGCGGAGTCGAGGATGAAGCCGAGGTTGCGTGCGTGGTTGGCTGGAGTGGGGGGGGGTCCCAGTGCGGTGGGCCACCAGGAGTCGTCCCAGGCCGAGGGGGTGCGTCCGAGGATGAGGACTTCCGTCTTGTCGGAGTTTAATTTTAGGCGGCTGTCTCTCATCCATTCGGCGATGGATTTCAGTCCCTCATTGAGGTTGGCTTTGGCGGTGTGTGGGTCTTTGGTGAGGGAGAGGATGAGCTGGGTGTCGTCGGCGTAGGAGAGGATGCTGAGGTTGTGTTGACGGGCCAGTTGTGCGAGGGGTGCCATGTAGATGTTGAACTGCGTCGGGCTTAGCGAGGAGCCTTGTAGGACGCCACAGATGAGGTTGGTGGCTTCGGAGCGGAAGGGTGAGAGTCGGACTCTCTGGGTTCTGCCGGAGAGGAAAGACGAGATCCAGTTGAGGGCTTTGTCTTGTATTCCGGCTTCGTGGAGACGAGTTAGTAGGGTGCGGTGGCAGACTGTATCGGAGGCCGCGGAGAGGTCTAGAAGGATGAGGGCTGAGGTCTCGCCGTTGTCCATTTGCTGTCTGATGTCATCTGTGGCGGCGAGGAGTGCAGTTTCGGTGCTATGATTTCGTCTGAAGCTGGATTGGGAGGGGTCTAGGATGGAGTTGTCTTCTAGGTGGTGGGTGAGCTGGGCGTTGACGATCTTCTCGATGACCTTCGCTGGGAAGGGAAGGAGGGAGATCGGGCGGAAGTTTTTGAGGTCGTTGAGGTCAGCCTTGGGTTTCTTGAGGAGGGCTTGGATATCAGCGTGCTTCCAGCTGTCCGGGAAGGTCGCAGTATCGAAGGATAGATTGATGATCTTGCGAAGATGGGGGGCGATGGTGGAGTCGGCTTTATTGTAGACGTGGTGTGGGCAGAGGTCTGAGGGGGATCCAGAGTGGATGGAGTTCATAGTTTTTCGGGTTTTGGTGTCGTCGAGGAGGTGAGGCGGTTGGTGTTGGAGGAGTAGCCGGGGGTGGGTTCTGGCAGAGGTGTGGTGTTGAGGCTGTCGTGGATGGCCGCAATTTTCTGGTAAAAGAAGGTGGAGAGTGCGTCACAGAGTTTCTGGGACGGTGGGACGTCATTGACGTTGGCACTGGGGTTGGAGAGCTCCTTCACGATGCAGAAGAGCTCCTTGCTGTCGTGTGCGTTGTTGTTTAGGCGTTCTGTGAAATGAGAGCGTTTGGCGAGTCGGATCAGTTGATGGTGCTTGCGGGTGGCTTCCTTGTGAGTTGCCAGGCTGTCGGGTGTGCGCTCGAGAAGCCATTTTTTCTTAAGTTTCTGGCAGGTGCTTTTGGAGGTGATCAGTTCGTCTGTGAACCAGGCTGCTTTTTTCTTTTCTTGGTTGACGGTGGGTCTCTTGAGCGGGGCGAGGATGTTGGCGCTGTTGAGGATCCACTGTTGGAGGTTGGTGGCTGCGGAGTCAGGGTCGGTAGGGTCGATTGGCGGGTTCTTGGCGAGGGTGCTGGCTAGTTGGTCCTCAGTGACTTTGCCCCAGCGGCGGCGCGGTGGTAATGGGGGGCGGTGGTGTTCGCTGTGTTTCTTGAATGTAAAGTGGACGCAGTGGTGGTCGGTCCAGTGGAGTTCGGTGGTGTGGCTGAAGGAGATGTGGTTGCTAGCAGTGAAGAGAGGGTCTAGCGTGTGACCGGCGATGTGGGTGGGTGTGTTGACCAGTTGTCTGAGTCCGAGGTTGGAGAGGTTGGTGGCCAGTGATGCGGTGTTGGCGTCGTTGTTGTTCTCCAGGTGGAAGTTGAGGTCTCCAAGGAGGATGTAGTCCGTTGAGGTGAGGGCGTGGGTGCTTGCAAGGTCGGAGATGGTGTCACTGAAGGGGGCTCTTGGTCCTGGTGGTCGGTATATGAGAGTTCCTCTGAGGGTGGTGTTGGGATCCGTGTGGATCTGGAAGTGAAGGTGTTCAGCTGTCTTGAGGGTGTCGTCCGTGTGGGTGTGGATCTTGAGGGTCGACGATGGCTATTCCTCCACCGATTCCGTTGGTGCGATCTCTTCTGGTGATCTTGTATCCGTCAGGGATGGCGATGGCGATGTCTGGGGCCGAAGAGTCGTTCCACCAGGTTTCGGTCAGGAAGGCTACGTCTGGGGCGGTGGTGTCGAGCAGGTCCCAGAGCTCGATGGCGTGCTTTCGTGCGGAGCGTGTGTTGAGGAGGATGCAGTGGAGGTGGTTGGTGTTGGTTGCTGAAGGCTTCGTTGTTCTGTTGCAGGTGAAGTTGCAGGTGCGGCAGGAGAAGGGTCCTTTGGTGTGCTTTGGAGTGGCCTGGAAGTAGGCTGTGGAGGAGCCAGGGTTAAGGGCGAGGAGTTCGCTGGCCGAGTAGTGAAGGCTGGTGGTGCAGGGGGCGTGTGGACCAGGGGGGGTGGCGCTGGGTGCGGTCCAGGTGTGGACGGGCGCAGACGGGCTTGCCTCTGGCGCGCCAGCGGCGCGGACGCGCAGCGCCAGCCATTAAGAAGGGAGGGGAGAGGGAGGAGCAGCTGGGAGGCGGGAGGGAGCGGGGAATGGGGGCGCGAGGGGGGCGGGGCCGCAGGGAGGCAGCGGCAGGGAGAGATCGGCAAGGGGGAGCGCCCAAGGGGCGAAAACCAGGAAAACAAGGCACAAAAAGTAAAGGCACAAGTTAAAAACAGTCACAAAATACAATAATGGCACAAAATACAATCGGGGTAACGCAATCAGAAGGGGCACAAATGGGGGCAAGAGCGCAAGGAGGCAAGGCGCTGAAAAGTGGAAAAACACTTACAGAAACGGCGAAAAGCGGCACACGGGTCTAGTGAAGCTTACAAGAGCCCACTAGACACCAGGGATGAGGCGCAGGAGGATGCCTGCGGGTGGAGGAGGGCCTCGAACACGCTAGCAGCAGCGTGGGCGGGGGTCAGGGGCTCGAGACAGCAGGGTGGTGCTGCAGACGTGGGGGGCGAGCTCTAGACCTAAAACAGGTCAGAGGTCGCTCACTCGCGACGCGCAGCGGCAGCCATTAAGAAGGGAGGGGGGAAGGAGGAGCAGCTGGGAGGCGGGAGGCGGGAGGTGGGAAGGAGCGGCGAATGGGGGCGTGAGGGGGGCGGGGCCGCAGGGAAGCAGCTGCAGGGAGAGATCGGCAAGGGGGAGCGCCCAAGGAGCGTAAACCAGGAAAACAAGGCACAAAAAGTAAAGGCACAAGTTAAAAACAGTCACAAAATACAATAATGGCACAAAATACAATCGGGGTAACGCAATCAGAAGGGGCACAAATGGGGGCAAAAGCGCAAGGAGGCAAGGCGTTGAAAAGTGGAAAAACACTTACAGAAACGGCGAAAAGCGGCACACGGGTCTAGTGAAGCTTACCAGAGCCCACTAGACACCAGGGATGAGGCGCAGGAGGATGCCTGCGGCTGGTGGAGGGCCTCGAACACGCTAGCAGCAGCGGGGCGGGGGTCAGGGGCATGAGACAGCAGGGTGGTGCTGCGGACGTGAGGGGCGAGCTCTAGACCTAAAACAGGTCAGAGGTCGCTCGCTCGCGACGCGCAGCGCCAGCCATTAAGAAGGGAGGGGGAGGGAGGAGCAGCTGGGAGGCGGGATGGAGCGGCGAATGGGGGCGCGAGGGGGGGGGGGGCCGCAGGGAGGCAGAGGCAGGGAGAGATCGGCAAGAGGGAGCGCCCAAGGGGCGAAAACCAGGAAAACAAGGCACAAAAAGTAAAGGCACAAGTTAAAAACAGTCACAAAATACAATAATGGCACAAAATACAATCGGGGTAACGCAATCAGAAGGGGCACAAATGGGGGCAAGAGCGCAAGGAGGCAAGGCGCTGAAAAGTGGAAAAACACAGAAACGGCGAAAAGCGGCACACGGGTCTAGTGAAGCTTACCAGAGCCCACTAGACACCAGGGATGAGGCGCAGGAGGATGCCTGCGGGTGGAGGAGGGCCTCGAACACGCTAGCAGCAGCGTGGGCGGGGGTCAGGGGCACGAGACAGCAGGGTGGTGCTGCGGACATGGGGGGCGAGCTCTAGACCTAAAACAGGTCAGAGGTCGCTCACTCGCGACGCGCAGCGCCAGCCATTAAGAAGGGAGGGGGTAGGGAGGAGCAGCTGGGAGGCGGGAGGGAGCGGCGAATGGGGGCGCGAGCGGGGTGGGCCTCAGGGAGGCAGCGGCAGGGAGAGATCCGCAAGGGGGAGGGGTCAGGGGCACGAGACAGCAGGGTGGTGCTGCGTACGTGGGGGGTGAGCTCTAGACCTAAAACAGGTCAGAGGTCGCTCACTCGCGACGCGCAGCGCCAGCCATTAAGAAGGGAGGGAGGAGCAGCTGGGAGGCGGGAGGCGGGAGGGAGCGGCGAATGGGGGTGCGAGGGGGGCGGGCCGCAGGGAGGCAGCGGCAGGGAGAGATCGGCAAGGGGGAGCGCCCAAGGGGCGAAAACCAGGAAAACAAGGCACAAAAAGTAAAGGCACAAGTTAAAAACAGTCACAAAATACAATAATGGCACAAAATACAATCGGGGTAACGCAATCAGAAGGGGCACGAATGGGGGCAAGAGCGCAAGGAGGCAAGGCGCTGAAAAGTGGAAAAACACTTACAGAAACGGCTAAAAGCGGCACACGGGTCTAGTGAAGCTTACCAGAGCCCACTAGACACCAGGGATGAGGCGCAGGAGGATGCCTGTGGGTGGAGGAGGGCCTCGAACACGCTAGCAGCAGCGTGGGCGGGGGTCAGGGGCACGAGACAGCCGGGTGGTGCTGCGGACATGGGGGGCGAGCTCTATACCTAAAACAGGTCGCTACCTTAGTGTGTGCACTATTGTTTCTTTGGCTTTGCTGTTTTGCACTGTGTGGCCGTATGTTGCTTTTCCCTCTTACTTGTTTTGGGCATGCCGCTGTTTCTTTGTGGTGTCTGCGCACGAAGGCTGCAAGCTGGAGGGGGGATCTTTTTAATGTTTTTTTTTTTTAAAGGTTCATATAGCAGAAACTCGATTGAAGTTTCATATAGTGCGAACTCGATTGCAGGAGCGCTTTACATGACTACGTGAAGTTCCATGTAGCGCATCCCCCATCAGAGGAGCGCTTTACATGAGGACCACTTTACAAGTTTAGCAGTTGAAAAAGTATACAAACTGGAGCATTTAGAAACCAAAATAAACACAGAAATCCTCAAAACGGCTTTCCTGGCACAGCGGGAGAGCTGTTACTACAATATTCACTGCGCTCTGGAAACTCACCATAATGCTTTGCAGGGTATTTCTTTTTTCAAAACATTTTATGTAGGTCATCTTTGGGTTCCCATCCTAGGTTGGTGGTCCCAAAATAGTAACCTCTCCCACCACTCATTTTTACTGCTCTCTCATGGCTGGAACATTTGTTTTACAGCTGAGATTAGTTTGTGCTTTAAGGGCCTTGGTTGTAATAGTATTGCAATAGGTTTGTTAGGCCTGAAAATGTGTAAGGCACTACACCCTCTAGGGGTGTTACATATATGGTTACTCTGCATTACTTTCTGCCATTCTGTTTTCATGTTGTTAGACCTTGTAGGGGCTGACTATGTGGTTACATGACCATATTTCTTATAAAATGCTATTTTTAGTATGGTGTCCTCTAGGGGCTGTTCTGAGCATTGCAATCCAGGTACTACAATATTCCGTGCACTTAGAAAATTGCCCCATAATGCTTTGTGGGCATTCCTTTTACAAAATATTTTTGTCCTTAACTCAGCATGTGGTGATCCTAGGATAATGGGACCACCATCAAAATGTTCAGCACTGCACACTCTTTCTGTCTATGTCATCTCTGGGTCCCCATCCTAGGTCAGGGGGACCCAAAATAGTAACCTCTCCCTCCATTTTGAAGTTCTCTCATGGCTGAAACATTTGTTTTACAGCTGGTCGTAGTTGTGTTTTAAGGGCCTTGTTTGTAATAGAATTGCAGTAGGCTTGTTAGGCCTGAAAATGTGTAATTCACTCTGCCCTCTAGGGTCTTCATATATGGTTACACTGCATTACTTTTGCGATTCTGTTTTCATGTCTTATGCCCTCTAGGGGCTGATTGTATGGTTTCTTGACCATGTTTCTTACACATGTTATTTTTATAGTGGTACCCTCTAGGGGCTGTTTTGAGCATTTCAATCAAGATACTACAATATTTGTTGCAGTCGGTTTGCAGGGCATTCCTTTTACAAAACATTTTGGCCCATAACTTACCATACGACCTGCTCTTTCAGTCAAGGTCATCTCTGAGTCCCCACACTAGGTGGGGGTGACTCCAAAATAATGATATAAAAAATTATAATAAATAGTGGCAATATTTTTATTTTTTTCTGCAGACAGAGGAAGAAGGTAAATGGAAGTGCTTTAGTTGTATGCAGGGCCACTGGAATTATGTGGCAGAGAGGACCAAATTATGCAGCGTTGTTGACCAATTTATGTGGCAAGAAAAGTCCACTTCTGTATTTACAACACCAATAGCTCTAACGCAAGCAAATGTGAGACCAATTGCATTGCTAATGCTTGTTTTTAAAATGGGCTGGCACTCCGAGAGAGAGACGATGTACAACACAGTGTGTAGATGCTTCCCACCTTACCATCATGCCAGCAGTAAAAAATAAAAAAGAGCTTTAAACGCAGTCAGTGGACAAACCGAATATGTTGTATAGGCGAGACATATTGACTTTGCCAAAGCTTTTATTCTGTTGGGGTGGAAGAAAGGGCTTGAAGCAACAACACAATGCAGGATGGGAAGATGGGAGGGGGTAGCAACACTACGCGGGCAAGCAACAATGCTGGTGGAGTGGAGGTTAGCAACAAAGCAGGAGGGGACAAGCAACAATACAACCAAAACAAAGCCAACAAAAAAATAATCTTTTCTTCTGTAATGTAATCTGGTGCTCATCTAAAGCTCTCCAATGAACTCAGGCCAGTTTCTCTCTATATAAAAAAATTCAGAGTGGGAGCGAGTTATGGGGGGGAGCAGGACAAAATGAGACAGCCTGAAAACACATGCACTCTTATGGAGAGCTTGTACAAAAATAGAAAAGTAGTCTCGGCATGCGCTAGCCAAAGAAAAGCAAGGAAAAGAGAATGACGATGAAGCCAACCAATGGTAAGCAATGGGCGGGTTTTAAGGCTCTAAGCCCCCTGTAAGCGTACAAAATGTCTTGCAAGTGCAGCTTGGCTCCAGCGAGACCTAAAAATGTGTGGTGTAATCTGCTTGCTCCAAGGCTGTGTGTAGCTGTACATATAAATTCACACAACAGACTTTGACAGATTGTAGGTTAAATTGTCTCTATGTCAGTGTGTGCTTAAGGCCATTTAATGTTTGAGGACACCCATATGCTGTCTCAAACATGGGGGCAGTTTGTGGGCCTGAATTAGAGTCTGATATCCTTTATTTGTGTCCATTACTGCCTGGAAGAGTCAACTGGTGACAAACAGAAAAGCAAAATTAATGATCCCACACCAAAAGAAAAACTCCTTGGGCATTGGGGTAATTAGTTATTTGTTTTTCAGTAACAAAGAATTTTCCTCAGACTTTTCATATTCCCTTAGATAGCATCTATTTGAGGTTCTGTTAAATGCCTTCCACTTCTTGGGTGGCAGAAATGATGTGTCCTCCCAAGCTCTGTTTTCTAATGAACATGCTTCTGCAATGGGAGCATGTGCACCAGTAAAAGGGTTTCCCTCATTTCAACTCTTGCTTGAGGGCAGGTTGAAATGTCCTGCATTTGAGAGCTATCCAGATGGCTATTCATGGTAGGGCACTGCCCAAGGGCCAGAGACAGTGGGATGTTGAACAAGCAGCTCCCTAGTATCCAGTAGGATTCCAGCTGACTGTTCTCTATGTTCAAGCCATGTCTCCTATGTACGTACATAGTCTGCCCGAGCAAAAATATAATGAGGTGCCTTACAAAGCACGAAAATAAATTGATAGTCTTGACTTGGGCACATCCGCATGCAATTGAGGAAACATTTGTCTGAACAGGTAGTTGTTAAATTGGAGCTCACACTGCACACTACTGAAAGGACAATTGAAGCTTCTTATAATAGAAATCTGCACCTCCAGCTATGAGGGTGCAGACCCTAAAACCTACTCAATGTTCCTGAAAATCAGACCGCGTATGAATTTGAGCAGGGAGAGATGAAAGCCACAGCACTCTTTGTCCCTGGGGAAATACTTTTTTACCTTCTACGGTAATAAGTCCTTACTAAGGTCTCACTACCCTGCCCAGGCATTTTGCACTAGCTGAGGTACACCCTCAAAGTGCAAGACTGGTGTCACAAACAGTGGCATGTTCCTGACCAGCGTAGCATTTCTAACCAATCCTCCTGTTACCTTTCTAGATCCAAAATCTTCTCATTCATGAAGATACACCCAGCTTTTGATGAAAAATAAGGCAACTGGAAGCACTACAAATGTGTCCCTACTTTTATCTTCTTTACTATCGCAGCTTCTTCTTTTGTCTTAATCTCAGTTCAAGTTGTTTTAGGACCTGGAAGCAGTTGTAGGTTTTTTCTATAACTTAGATCACTACCATCAAAACCCAGCACCTTGCTATTCTCGCTTAGCAGTCAGTTAACTATTGGATTAAAAATCATGTTTCTATGAGTTCAGTATGTTGGTTATAAAGTTATTGTTCTAAATACATTTTTCACCGCTTGAGTGGAAGGTTTCTATCCCCCACACCCAGGGTTAAGACACGTGTAGATGTTCGTGTTTAAATCTCAATAGCCATATTTTTTTAAAGATATCCAGAAAAGTTGGGCATAATTTTGTATATAAAAGGGTTTGTGCAGGTTGTTTATTTTTGTGGAGCCACACAATCTGATCTATGCCATTGCTATTGTTCTTGGATTTTACCAGAAATATTAATTTATTTCTTCAACAGTTCTGTGAAAATCTTTTTCTTTCACGTTCATCAAATCAAAATGCTGAGTTTGTGTGGCGACATTTAAAAAAGGTTTTTTATCAAAAGTGGTTCTACGGCAGCACAGCAACAGCCTTTCAACTTTGTACCAAAAGATTGTTCTGCCCTTCACTTTAATAAGAACTTAAGCTATGCAACTGTCTTGAGGCATGGCGTGGCTACTTTCTGATACAGATGTAGCCAGCTAAATACAAATATATCAAAGTGGAGGTGGCAGTTACAGCTTTTCATTTGAGTAGTTACATCTTTCCTTCTGTCAAGAACAGTCTTTCAGATGTCTATAGTCAGACGCTATTTCCCAGCAAGAGGCTTAACATATAATCCTTGTATGGCAAGGGAGGATATCAGGACATGTACAGCTTGTATCCAAAGCAGGGTGAGTAGTATTTTCTACTGACCTGAAGCACTGGCGGAGACCTAGGTCCTGTTTCTCCAATGAATTTGCTGAGGACCAGTACTTGGGAGAAGAGTCTGGCTTTATTTTTGACACAAAGCATCTCGTGTCATAAGGGTGAGCAAACTCCACCCACTTGTGTTATAAGCCATTGTAAGAAACCCCTTATTTTCAGCTCCTTTAATGCATGAGTCCAGAATATTAACGTGCTGGTATGTTGTACCAATCATTGCTAAGGTAAAGGCAATTCTGTCTTGGGAGCTTGAAGCGTTTGGATGTTTAATCTTAAATGTGCAGTCAGGATGAATGCTGGTTCAATGCCCCAACACCATGACTCCTTTATGGATGCATTGATCTTCCTGTGTGTCTTGCAGGTGTTGATGTACACAATTTTCAAAATGACAATTTGGTTTGTTATGTTATGTTAATTTATATAAGTGCACCAAATATCCTGGCACTGAGCAGGTGTGTGCCTATGAATTTCTCCATAAAATGCATCCATACTGACAGCAGATTCTGGCATAAAAGTACATGCTTATATTAAAATACAACCAATCACCCAGCGTGGAAAGAAAAAAATAACACTTTTCCATCTGACTCCAATATGTTCAAATCTTCATGAGACAACCTCCATACCGGCTCCCACACAAAGGTACTTATTACACCTGTCAGGGACGATTTCAGCTTGGTTAGACACCATCAATATTAACATCCACTCAAAAACCTTCACTACTCTCAAATGTCATGAACAGAGCTGCTGAATTGATCTGAGAAGTTTGGAACTTTTTTGTCCACCCTCCAACATGGGAGAATCTTATTCTGGAATAATATTCAAGTTCTAAAGAATCTGTACCACACAGGGCCTACAACTGACACAAGCTAGCCCAATTCTAAGAGGCATGGTAAAAAGAGTAAAAATGTATTCCATGACTATTACTCTAACTTCCCACTGGATACTTACAGTTTAGTGTTATACATAATTTGGTTACAACTTGGATAATGGGCAACTTGTTAAAAGTGTCCTCTTATAAAACAGATTCCTCATAATGAGTCACCTTCCTACCATATGTCCCTCAGTATGATGGTCAATGCTTCTTAGATCTCTTAACAGTGCACATGAAACACATAGTAATAGCAAGATACTCTAGGAAGGTACACCACTAGTGCAGACTCTAGTGGATGGATGTGTGACTGAAACTGTTGCACTGGGTTAGCTGCCCTAGAGCCCCTGCAGTCCCAAAAGGCTGTGGTGGGTGGTCTTGGAAGACGTGAGAGAACTTTCCTACCTCCATCCATGAGAACAGACAGTAAGATCTGTTAGACCCTTCCCCTCTTAACCTTCTACTCCACTCTGTTCACAGGATGAGTTGCAGCACAAGGCTGACAGACACTTAACTGTATACCTGATTGTGAATAAGGGTGCAGGCAGGAAATAGGGGCAAAGAAAGAAAGCCCCAGTAAAAAGGAGTCCAGCCCATGGGACATGCAACATATGTTTAAAAAAAAAACATGTATAGGTATTTTAACGATAGGGTGAAGTGCAATAGTGGTGAGGATAAAGTACTTCCCTGAAGAAGATACCTTTGACATTGAGCACTGGAAAGCCTTCAGAAATGATTGAAGGATCCTAAGTATGAATCTAGTTCATAGCAATGAGAAGCTTTTCTAAAATGGGACGAGGAATCCATGAAGTGTAAGCAAAAATTGCAAATTTAGGGATAGAAAGGCACCTACAGACACTGAGATAACAAATTAGTCACCTGTTGGACAGGGCTAGGGATTGTGCCCCACTGCACCACATCCTTCTTGTGTGTTCCCCAAAAAATGTTAGTGAGAACTCAGAAGTGGTAGAAGAAATAGAGGTGGATATATTTGATGTCCCCACCTTCTATATATCAGCAGGAGATGCAGATATGTAGAATCATATGTCTGTTATGTCTGGGTATAGACCAGTGATGGGCAGTCGGCCTATAAGGGCAGCACAGGCAAATCCAGCACAGTTGACAAGAGACAGATACAAGAAGCACCTCACTTGCCATCTCCAATACAATCTTGCTCAGTACACCTGCGCTGCGATGAGGGAGCTTGAAAGAGCATCCTGACCTGGCCAACTTCTCCCTTGGTTAGTGAATATAAGAGTGAATAAAAGAGTCCCAGTCCCAGTGACATTGCCTATGCCTAACCAGACACCCTCCTATTTCTGCAAGAGTACCCAGACCAACGAACAGGTGGCTGAGTCAACATCCACATCCTCTGGTTCCCTGCTGATCTAGTGAATTTCAAATGACAATTCTTTAACATACCTGGTAACCCTCAAAAGTTATTTTAATAACTGCAGACTGTATATGAATATTAAAAACATAACTGGGCTCAATTATTATGCATCATTTTGCCAAGTGCAGTAAATGATTGCTTACTATAAAATCTAATTGGTGCTCTTATAGCTACTAGTGGTGCACAGTTGAATGCTGTTATTGAAGTATGTTCAGCAAAATGGAATTGGACCAAGATTAATAGTCATATGACCTCACTTAATTCACAGTAATTAGAAGAGTCAATGGGCATGTAGCGTCATTTCTGATACCTCTTTGAAGCTGGTAAAATCTCACCAATGGCTTTTCAGTATGCTTTAAGGTCAAGTGGTCCTGTATTTCTCCCATGCCAGCGGTCTTAAAGTTTATGCCTGGGGTCTCAGAAGGTAGCAGATAAGTAGAAGGAGCTATGCATGTCTGCTGAGATCAGTTTCCATACATAATAACGTCACAGAGGTGACACCAAAAATCCTATGCTAGTATAGTGGCGGAGTACCCCATTGTACCCTCTGACATATCATCTGAAGAGCTCCCGTGCTACACAGGGTTGCAGCCCATGCTGCAGGACATGAATAGGAGCTCTATGAGGAAGCATGCCATCATGGCAGTGGGTGAGGGCTTTCATCCACAATAAAGGGAATCCCATAGCTAACTAGTAGATTTGTAGTTCATCTTAAACCACATTTAATCATGGCCTTCCCTTCCACAGGATATCACTGATTCACCCATGTTCTTCTTCATACTGACTTACCCTGTGGTTGAGCGTGTCAGTTCCTGTTCTGCCTGGAATTTAGAAAATCTTTGGGATACAGAAAGGGGCATTCCTGTTCTGCATTTATATTAGAAAATCTTTGGGATCCATAAAGGGGCACCCCATGCACATGTTATAAGCATTGCAGTTGATGTGTGTGAGGATCACCCAAGCAAGAGTACCTATTAGAGTATTGGTGTGATGTTGCATGCTTGCTTGGTGGGAAACCATCCTTAATCATTGCACGTAGATTTGCAGGCTCTGGTTCAAACATATTGCTTCAAAGGTGGACCTCACAAAATTGGATGTTTCCATCACTCACTTCAGGAGAGCATGCACCACAGATCCTGAGAAAATAAGATGCAGTTGATACCAACCCATTGAACACTGTGGTGTGCACCTAAAGATGCAAAAACGTATTCTTGCTGAGAGTCTTGTGACTGTATTATATTAATCAAGCCCATGTGCCAAGTGCATGCACCAGAGTACAAAATATAGTGGTGTTCCCTGTGCAGATGTGAAATCTCACATACAATCGGAACGGTGCTGCAATGAAAAATGGTCCTGCAGTTTTACGTTGCTGCTCGGTCTTTCACTTAGGGGGACTGGCCTGATTCAGTACCCCAAAGCACCCCTGAAAAATTATTTGATTGCAATTTCCTAGGTTGATATCTGAGGATGGTTTTGCCCCCTCCCAAAATGCACCTTTGTGGAGTGTTCTAACAGTGCGCACATTCCTCAGAAAAGCAAAGATGCAAAATATTGTTTGGCCTTGGGTATGTGTCAATAATATGGCACAAAAGTGGGGGCATTGCATTCCCTCATTTACCTAGGACAATGTGCCTTTGCAAATATGGGAAAGACCCCTTGATATTGCGTGGGTGCAACATGTGAGCACACAGAAACACCTGTGGCTCCTTCTGTGATTAGAAAGTGCCTCAGAGTGTAAATCTTAGGTGGAAATGTCCCTTGCATTTCAAGGGAAATTCCTGTCATGTAGGTCCAGGAAGGATAAGTTTCACTAACATTGAACCTTTTTGGGAGAGTGGAATCTGATCAGGGAATGATGAAATAGATTTGAAGAGAAGCAAGCTGGCAAGGAAAGATTTATTGTGAAGAGCAGTGTGCAGAATCTTATTTTGCCTTACTGCATATGTTGAAACCACTATAATGATTTTGATGACCAGATCATACAAGATCAGTTGGTGCAAAATACCAAAAACAGCAAAACACAGAAGAAGTTATTATAGGCTAATGGTTTCACTCCTAATAGAGTTGTGGAAAATGCCAAGGCACAAAGCAATAAAATTTCACTTTTAAGCTCCTAAAATAAGAAGGAATGAGCAAATCAGTTGCAAAAGTTAAGTAAATTGGAACAGTTTTAGTACCCTGGAAGAACACATTTCCGGGGATTGTGAGGATATACTCAATATGGGGAATTTGATTAATTTATTAAGACAGTCTTAATGTCTTTCCAGAAGATATTAATTAAAAAAACGTTCTAGTGGAGAATGTCTATGAAAGAATTTAAATTTTGTGGCTATTGACATTTAATTCAGATTAGAAGAACAGGGATCATAATGTCTATAGTTAGTTGACTGAAATAACCAACTGTTTTTGAATCAAGCCATGAATATTTATTGTTTCTCAAGACTCTCAATAGAACCAATAGTTTTGGGGATAGGCTGATTGGGTCAACAGCGACGTGAACTTCTCAATCCTCAGGACACAATGAATATAAGGATAGCCTGTCACTGTGGTTGTTTTAGGTGAAAGAATCATAACAAATGTAACTGAACAAAGGTTAGAAGTATTGTCCCCTAATCAAGAAGGTGATTGGATTTACACTCTCTGATTTATACTAATGTGAAACTTTCCTAACATAGGTGTCATCCATGAGAATGAAATATTTTTAGCCATAATTTATTAAATCGTGAATTTATGAAAAGAGATTAAGGGCTTGATTTAGAGTTTGATGGAAAGGGCACTCCCTCACAAATGCTATGGAGTACCCTGCCCACTTTTATGAAGAAGCAAGAAAAGGTCTGTCTTTCCAAGATTTAAAACTTTGACCTTCAGATCACGGCAAATGTCCCTCATTGTGCTGTCTTGCCCCCCTCAATGACACAGAAGGCTCAGATGTGCTAATTTATACTGCATATTAATATCAAAGGGAGAGGGAAATCACATGCTGGCAGATTTTCTTCTGATTACATGCTAAATACGTAACTAGGAATGCTTTAGTCAGAAAGATATGGGGAAAAATCCATTGCTGTGGCAGGACAATATTTATATATTTAGGATTTTATAGGCTTTTAAGAGCAGAATGAGATGTAGGTAGATAAGAAGGAGGCCTGAATATTAGGAGGGGTTCAGTAGTAGGAGGGGTTCAGAAGGGATGCCAATTACCTGGAACAAGTCCTGATAGGTGATAAGTAGGGGAAGGTAAGAGAGGCACAGAGCAAAGTGTATGCATAAATGCTCTGGGTCACTTACAGATGCTGAGAGCTTTGTATACAAAATGTTCATGAAGCTTGGAGTGCAACCCATGGTGTACCCATGAAGCTGAGAGGTGTGTAGAGGGTGGAATTGTAGAGTTTATGCAATGTACATAAAATGAAAAGTGTTGAGTCCTCTAACTGTCTGATTCCCATTGGTTTTGTTAGAAACAATGAGAGGTAAAAAAACAAACATTAGTTTCAGTAAATATTTAGCAGATAGTTGAATGAATCAACCACTTTCCCAACATCTGGCATTGATGAATGTGTCTGTAGGGTTTCTTACCCCAAGATGTATTTTGCTATCCTTATGCCACCAAATACCTCTGTAGAAAGGCACATGGGCATGGATTTATTTGACCTTCTTTTGTGAGTTCCTACTGGTTGAAATTCATGCAATTTGGCAGTTGTCCACTTCAGCTGTTTCCAATGGGCAGCATACCACTTTTATAACAATCTAAGATATATCCTTTATTTCCAGTACACAAATCTAGTGCAAAAGAATAGAAGGAAGGGCATTATTGAGTTTTGCACTAAACCTGAGAAATTGCAAATTCAAGCAAATGGGCCATTAACTGAGATAAATATAAAGAGGGAGTGGGTACATTGAACTATCAGGATCACAATATTAGCAACAAAGGTATGGACTCTTAGGAAAGTTTGTCACAGGTGTTGTACTGGACCCAGTTTTCCAATGAAAATGATCAGCTTCTCTCTTTCTTGGGTTGGGGGAGTACTACACCAAATACATCACTGATTTTACAAATGTAATCCAACCTTTGTGTGTAATAATATCATATTAGAGAATTGTAAGGGGAATACGACTATTTGAGAGCTTTTGAAGGTATAACACTGAAAATACTGAGAGCATCAATACTGAAGTACTTCAATATCCATCACAAGAATATTTTAGTTGTATATGCTAGCAGTTATGGTTTCCGTGTTGCATTTAAACAAGAGAGAAACAGGCAGCCCGCAGTAGTAGTGTTTGTCTCAAGAATATTGTATGGTGAAATGACAAATTATTTAGTTAGAGAGAAAGAGGACTTAAAATGCAGGCGGGGTTTAACACTTTTCAACTAGTATGTATGGGATCTCATATTTTAAAGCCTGTGTCGTAGTTTGGACTCTTGCTCTGGGCAAGACTGCTGGTTAAAGGATTACAGTACTTTTGCTTGTAGGTGACTATGCCTATCCTGCAACAAGTCGCAACTGTTGTCCCAACCTTACCGGCTCACTAGCAGCACCTCACCAGAAACACAATAGTAAAAGGTGATTTGTGGCGGCCTTTACGCATGGACTCGAGAATAAGACATCTCACGGAGTGTCGTGGTTAAACGGAGATGACCCCTTTCTCACAGATATATCATGTCTCATACAAACACAGGCAATGACAAAGATGCAGTAAAGTTTCAATAGTTTTTATTTAACATAACTGCAATTTGCGATAAGTTGCATGGACTGCAATGATTAGGATAATGAATAATGCAAGAAACAGAAGTGTGAAGGCGAGAGTCATTATTACAAAGACCCCCACCATCTTGCATTGCATAGGAAAGACATACGAGATGTAATATGCCCTAATACCCTAATGTGATAGGCCTAACCTCCTACCTAAAGGAGAGCTGGGTTTGCTAAACCTAATCTGCCAAAGCCGTGTCCATGAGAGGAGCCCCCAACCCTCGTTACCTTGGAATGAGGTCTCTATCTCGGACTCCGCAGGGACACGAAGACTGGGTCAGCGTCAAGACGACTGCAGCATCGATATCAGCGATGGTGGCGATGCCCTCTGGTCGTAATCCCTCTGATTATCTGTCTAAAGTGCGATATATTTATACAAAATCTTCAAGGACCCCTGACGTAGGTGTGTTCCCAAACAATAGATAACAGACATGCCTGGAATGGCAATTAATATGAATAATCCCTCGAAAGTATAGAAAGGGAAAATCCCTAAGTGTGAACACCTACTGTTTGTTTGTCTTTGTTGCTTGATCTTGACGCTTTAGCGCGGTGACACTGATAATGTAACTCATAACAAGTGGCCTAACTATAAACAAGGCAGCCATCTTAGAAGAATTAAATAATTAAATGGGCTAAGACAGAGCAAGCTAGGTAGGTTAAAAGTCACCAGGTGACGGGGGCACGAGTCTGCAAGCCAGAGGCTAAGCTAACTCCTGTTATACCATTAAAAACGAACTAGGATTCACGACACCTGATATAAATGGAGCTTGTAATATGGCGGACGGGACATTTGTCAGGTTTGTGACAGAGTATCCCATCCGCAAAGATTTCAGGCCCCTAGTGCCCCAGCTTAAGTACAATCAGCCATGATCTTAATCATTGATTAGAAACAGGTATGGTTTAAATGTCTGTCTTAAGTCACAGTGGAACTCTGTGTGCTTTATATGGAGGTAAAGGGTAATCCAAATTAGGGCGCCCCTAAAAGAAAAAATCTGACAGCCATATGTACTCATATTTGTATCACTGTGTTATTAAATGTAGTATTTGGCAGACTGTAGACTCTCCATCACACCATAAATCTTTGTGTGATGTAAGTCAGTATTTACCTGTGAAAAGCCTTATGGACCGTGCACTCTCAAGTCTTCTTGCGACCGGAAGCAGAGCAATAACAAGCATAGCTGGTGAGACACAATCTGTACACCTGAATGGCATTAAGGCTTAGGCAGCAGCATATCAGAAACTATTGCAGGTTGCATAGCAAATCTTTAGGGATACCTAAGTAGCCACTGTCGCCATAATCAAGTCTTGTACTGATGAAGCCTATTGTTACCTAGACTCCAAAGTTCAGATACCTAAATAGTTTATTCAGGGAGAAAATCCTGACATGATGATGCACAAAGTCTGAACAGCTAGGTGAGGTCATCAGAATCCATAAGAACTCCCCATTGTTTTTTCCTTCAGCTACCACAGAATGAGTGAATGAGATGGCTCTAGTTCCATAGCCCAAATGTCCTCTGGCCAGAGGCCAATGGCTGATCCTGCCAACCACCACAATCTCATTTTTTAGGTTCATTTAGAAATAGGTTGTGGTCCTCTAGTGTTTGATGGTAGGCATCCTAAAAACTGTTCTAGTCATCTATGGAAGATGGTAGGACTTTGAGCGTAAACTACATATTGTCAGCATAGTTCTATCAGTGCATCACACAGGAGTGATGCAATTGTTGGTTTTACGTTAATAGCTATAATTTCATGAATATAATGGAGTATACTCTTACAAAGGTCCTTACAAAAAAATCCACTTATATTATTAAACCATGGAGTATTAATGGGATTGATATTTAAAATTAAGCCAGTAGTCAATAATTCAAGAGTCAGGTGGATTGATGTTTCTGTGTATGGTATTACGCCAAATAATGTATGTTTCTGTGTATCGTTTGCATATTAAAATGTGTTTATTTTCATGATGAATTATGAGCATTTTGGAAACAAACTTCCACTCGAGGCTGCCGCCAATCAAAAGTGGTGGGTCGGGGAGCGGGGTAAAAATGA
This sequence comes from Pleurodeles waltl, assembly GCF_031143425.1. Taxonomy (NCBI): domain Eukaryota; kingdom Metazoa; phylum Chordata; class Amphibia; order Caudata; family Salamandridae; genus Pleurodeles; species Pleurodeles waltl. The sequence continues at coordinate 391,151,677 of NC_090442.1, read as the reverse complement.
AAAGAAAAAACGTACCTGCCGCTCTGATCCCAGCACCGGCCGTCCTAAGATGGCCAGCCAAACCGACATGAGCACTTTACAGTGCCCACCACTCCTCCTCCCTATGGCCCTAGATTCCATGGCTGACAGGGAGACAGTGACAAATAAAATGATAATACAATTGTTTTATGATCATTTTATTTGTCACTGCCTGACTCTGAGGAGGGAGGCGACGCTCCTCTGCTATTACGATGAAGCCGCCTCTGCAAACTTCTGTTTTTGTTTAATTTCGCGAGTTGTCTCGGTTAGATACGTGCTCCACAAAGCCTTATGGGCCTAGACATGGTTGTGTATTAAATTGCAGTGCATCGAATTACACCCTATAACATTTGCTGCGTGATTGCAGGAGTTGTTTTAAACGGATCACTATCTGAGAAAGTGTAACACTGAGTTGTCTTTTAAATGGTGTTAGGAATCCCAAGACATGAGAGAGAGGGTTGCCCGCTCTGAGATGCTCGTACTCCAACTAGAAGAGAAGTTACGTGCTGTAAGCAAGCCAGACCCGGTCCTCATTGAAACGGTGCAGAAGATTCAGGAGTCCAGTGAAGCAGAGATGAGGAGATTCCAGGAGGAGACAGTACATGTCTACAACCAAAATGTAAGTCAACAATTTCAATGTTTTTGACCACTACTCTCTGAAGACAGTGTCTCTCATTGTGTGGAAGAGAGACTAAAATAAGAGAGCCAGTGGGAAATGACGAAAGAAATTAGAGGCAGTGATATACTTAACTATTTCGACATAACAGATATTAATGTACTTAATGGAGGTAAACATTTCCGGCACATATTGATGTGTTTTTTCAATCGGAATATCACAGCAGTGATTCTGCAGTTCTTCATAATCTTAGACCCGTTCTATAAATTGTGAGAGTTCAATCAACCAGTAATGCATGGTGTGGGTGGGTTATGAACGTACCTCAGTGTCTGCCATTACCTAACAGCGATTTTTTGCAATTCGCTATTAGGTAATCGCAAACAGTGATGTACTAAAGGGTGTTTCACGCTGTTTGGAATTCCCAGTGGGTCGCAAATAGACATAGATCAGTAATATTCATGAGTTAGGGCTCTCTTTGCAATGGCCAACTATCACAGGATGGTGGCCTGCTGGGGTCAGCAGACAACCATGTCTGTGACTGCATTTCAATCAAGCATTTTTTTTTTTTAAATGGAGCCCGTTTTCCTGAAACCACTGCCTGCTCTCAAAAAATGTTTTCACCAACATTAAAAAAAGGGTAAGGAGTTCCTTAGTGACCCCTTCCCATTTGCACATTGGTTACAACCAACTTGAAGTTGAAGTTGGTGGTAAACTGCGAATCTCATTTGGTCGCAACACATTTTTACATCCCACTGCGAGTCGCTATTAGGAAGGGACGCCCTTAACACGTCCCTTCCTACTACTGAATTGCAGACCTTATTTGTGATTTTGTAATAGGTTACCAAATCACAAATAGGGCTTTGTACATGCCAGAGTGTTTTTTAGAGGTCGCAACCAGCCTTATCCCGCTAAAGGTTTAGGACATCTGGCCCTTACATTTTAAATGCTTATCCCAGCTTCCTACTGGTTAACTGGTGAATATGAAAGTAAAATAGTTTACATCACATAGCTGTGAATTAGAAGTAAATTTTCATGCAATGCAGTGCAGTAATAAAGTTTGCTGTGCTCTTTCACACTGAACTGGGCAAGAGGGAAACGCATCGCAGAACCATATCTACTAAGATTAGCCTGCTGTTGCTGTCATTCCTGCAAATGATTTCTACTGAAAGCATGATCTTCTAGTAGACATTCCTATACCTAGACATGTTTCAGAAAGATCCCACATTTGGATGTGTGCTATGCACTTCATTACACTAGCACTCCGTGAGTTTCTTGGAAAACTGAACCCATTACCCCTTGTTAATAATTGCTTAACGGGCTTTTAGTTTTTTACACAAAGCCTGGGCAGGCAACGTTAGTAAATCAGGCATTACATCAAAACTTATAAATATTGTTCCTAGCCACCCTAGTAAAGTATCTTTGCCGCAAAGCAGGGCACAGCATTGCAAAGTGATTTATGCAATGAGAAAAGGTCACCTTTTGTGCTGGTAAGGCATTGTCTGATTAGATGTGTTTTGCCTAAGCATGATGGTACCAAATGCCTCCAGCCATTTTAAGACTGGCTAACTTTGCCTTGCCTTTGCTTGGGCCCTGAAAAACACAAATAATTCATTTTCTAATATGGAAATATACCAGCCCTAAGGGCTTGCACTCTCACTTAAGTAGGTAGGTGATATACTCCTTTTTTCTCAATTGATGTTTGGCTAAGGACTGCCTCTATAGCCACATATGAGGCACTGACCGGACCTTATGGGAATGTTCAATAATCTATTTTTTAACAAGGCAACAACATAGGGGCAATCTTCTTAGTCCACCTGAGTACAACAACAGTGACATCACCTAGATCCTCATTCTGATCATAGCTAGAGAGTATCCCTCTTCTGTACCTCAGGAAAATATGGACATTGCATTGATGCAGCACAAGTAACACATTCTAATGGGTCCAGCACAGCCCCACACTCCCTTCTCAACATATTAAGACAAGCATTGGCAAAGCCAGTAGTTCTCACCAATGCAAGGGCTATTGGCTTTGGCAGTGCATTGTAGCCATTATGTACACCAGTGTGGCTGCTGTTCATCATGGCCAAAAGTTAGTGGTGTGGAGTGGAGTCGGGTAGGCTTGAGTGGGGTAAACTGGGGTACAGTGGAATGGGATAAATTGGGGTAGAGTGGAGTGGGGTAGATTGGCATAGAGTGGAGTGGGGTAAAATGGAGTGGAGTAGGTTGAGGTGGATTGGAATATGAGTTGGATAGATTAGCTTGGTAGATGGGAGTGGGGTAGATTGAATTGGGTATCTTGGGGTGTAGTGGGGTAGATTGAAGTGGATTGTGGTACAGTGAAGTAGACAAGTGGATTAGAGTGCGGTAGACACAAGTAGGGAAGATCAAGTAGATTTGGGAAGAGTGGGTTGAGGTGGATTGGGGTAGATTGGAGTAGAGTAGGTAGACTGGAGTTGACTCAGGTAGACTGGAATGCAGTGGGGTAGATTGGAGTAGGGCAGATTGGGTGGACTTTTGTATGGTAGAATGGAATGAAGTGGGGGTAGACTGGGGTAGTTTGGAGTGGGGTAGAGTGGAGTGGGGTACATTGGGGGAGTCGGGTAGATTGAAGAGGCATGGGGTAGATTGGGATGGGTGGAGTAGATTGGATGTGGGGTGGATTGGGGTAGATTGGGGTAGAGTGGAGTAGATTTGTGTAGGGCGGGCTAAATTGTGGGTTAGATTGAAGTGGGGTATATTGAATTGGGGTGGATTGCGTGAAGTGGGGTAGATTGGGATGGAGTAGAATGGAGTGGGATAGATCGTGGTAGAGTGGGATATATTTGGGTGGATTGAAGTGGAATGGGGTAGACTGGCATGGGGTAAATGGGAGTGGAGTTGTGTAGATAGGAGTGGAGAGGAGAAGAGTGGAGTGGGGTAAATTAGTGTGAAGTGGGGTAAAGAAGAGTGGGGTAGAATGTAGTAGGGTAGATTGTGGTGGGGTAGACTGGTTTAGAGTGGGTATATTCGGGTGGGGCAGATTGGATGAGGTAAACTGAAACTGGAGTAGAGTAGTTTGGGACAGAGTGGGGTAGGGTAGTTTTGAGTGGGATGGGGTGGGGTGGTTTGGGATGGAGTGGGTTACATTGGACTGGACTGGGGTAAATTTGGGTGGCATGTGGTAGATTGGAGTGAAGTGGAGTGGGGTAGTTTTGGTAGAGTGAAATGGAGTGTGCTAGATTGGAATAGATTGGAGTATGGTACATTGGGTAGAGTGGAGTAGAGTGGAGTGGAGTATAATGTCATATATTGGTGTAGGATAGATTGGAGTGGATTGGAGATTGGAGTGGAATGAGATAGATTGGGAAGAGTGGAGTTGAGTGGGGTAAATTGGAGTGTAGTGGAGTAGATTAGGGTGAAGTGGGGTAGTTTGGGTGGATTAGAGTAGGGTAGATTGGAATGGAGGTGGGTAGATTGAGTGGGGTAGATTGAAGACAGATGATTGGAGTGGGAGAGTTTGGAGTCTGGTAGATTGGAGTGGGTAAATTGGAGTGGGGTAGATTGGATTGGGGTAGATAGGAGTGGGGTGGATTGAGGTAGATTTGGGAAGACTGGAGTGGAGTCAGGTAGTATGGAGGGGAAGGGAGTGGGCAATGTTTGGAGTCTTAGGGGACTAATGCATCTACTGTACAGGCCTGTGTTCGACCTCAGGGTCACAGATTCAAATCCCGGTGGGTCCACTCAGCCTTTCATCCATCTGAGATTGATACAATGAGTACCATTGATTTGGATAACAATAAATATCTGTGATTTAGTGCCAAAATACCCTTATGTGTGAATGTGTGCTTTAAAAATAAACATGCTATGTTATATTAGTGGGGTAGATTGGAGAATGCTAGATCAGGTGGATTATAGAAGGGTAAAATGGAATGAACTGGTGGTAGATTGGGGTAGTTTGGAGTGATGTAGACTGGTTTAGAGTGAAGAGGGGTAGATAAGGTGAGAGGGGTAGATTGGAATGGTGTGGGATAGATTCAGATGGGTGGGGTAGATTCGGGTGGGGTAGATTTGGGTAGACAGGAGTGGAGTAGATTGGAGTGGGGTAGATTGGATTGGTGGAATGGGGTAGATCGAATTGGGGTAGATGGGGATGAAGTGGGGTAGATGAGATTGGAGTGGGGTAGATCAGGGTGGGGTGGGATATATTTGGGGGATTGGATTGGAATGGGGTGAGGTAGATTGGGGAAGAGTGGAGTGCAGTGAATTGAGGCAGATTAGAGTGAAGTGGGGTAGGCTGGAGTGGGGCAGATTGGAGTGGAGTGTTGCAGATAGTAGTGGAGAGGAGTACGTTGGAGTGGAGTGGGTCAAACTAGGGTGTAGTGGGGTAGAGTGGAGAAGGGTAGGTTAGAATGAGATACATTGGGTGCATTATGGTAGGTTAAATTGTAGTGAAGGGGGTAGATTGGAGAGGAGTGGGGTAGAAAGGAGTTAGATAGACAGGAGTAGGGTAGTTTGGAGTGAGGTAGATTGCAGTAGATTGGAGTGGAGTAGATTTGATTGGAGTTGGAGAGAGTGGTGTGGGGTTTATTGAGATGGGGTACATTGGAGTAGGGTAGATTGGAGCAGGGTAAATTGGTTTAGGGAGAGATAGATTGGAGTGAAGTAGATTGGAGTGCAGTGGATTGGGGAAGACTGTAGTGGGGCAGATTGGATCGGGTAGATTGGAGTAGGGTAGTTTGTGGTGGAGTGTGGTAGAATGGAGTGAGATGAAGTGGGGTTGATTGGGATGGAGAGGGTTAGATGGGACTGGAATGGTGGATTTTGGTGGCATGTGGTATATTGGAGTGAAGTGGAGTGGGGGAAATTGGGTAGAGTGCAATCGACCCTTTGACCCTTCGTCCCCCTTTGCACCCGCCCTCAATCCCCCCTCCCGCCCCAGGTGGCCTGCAATTTGAGGGGTCCTGAGTGGGCCCAGTGGGGGTCAGAGAGGGCCCCCCTACTTCCAGCGTCTTCACCTCCACCGGCGCTGGGAGTGTCGGTGTGTCTTCTGTCTTCTGGTGGTCTGTGTGGGGGTCCCTGGCCTGAAACCAGAATGAACCACTGACGACCACCAACGACCGCTGTTGGGGCGGCGGACTGCAAGCTTACAAGTCCACAAGTTCGCACGGAGGCAATAAGCAAGTCCAGCAGGCCCAGGTAGAAGCAGCGGCAGTGGCAGGGTGGAGCCAGGATCTGGCACTGGTGTTTATATTGTTTTACCAGGGGGAGCCGGCTCCTCGTCAGACACAGCTACGGCCACAGACACAGCCATAGCCACAGCCTCCCTACAAGTAAGAGATTAAGAGTACTTGGAGACGTGAGAAGAGAGAAGCAAGTGTGCTCGTGCCCACCCTTTGCATAAGGAAGTAGCGGCAAAGTAAGGTGGAGGAGAGCAAGTGCTGCAACAAGTGACAGCAAGTGGCTGTGGGTGTGACGGCGCTTGGGGCCAGATGTATCATCAAGGTCCTTTGCGAGTCGGAAATAGCGATTTTTAAAAAATCGCTATTTCTGACTCGCAAAGTGCCATGTATCACATTTGCGATTCGGTAATAGCGAATTCTTAAAAATCGCAAATGCTATTACCGAATCGCAAATTGCGATACCGGCCCCATTCGCAGCTATGGGCCTGTTAGCCCATAGCTGTGAATTTTTTTGCATTTCCAAAATTGCGATTTCTGAACCAGAAATCGCAATTTTGGAAATGCAAAAGCCCAGGGTGCTGCGGGTCTAAGGCCCCCTCTGCTGCACCCCAAAAATGTTTTGGGGACATGTAAGGTGCACACATGCCAAAAGGGCATGTGTGCTTTACATGTTCAATTTAAAAATGTATTTTAAATGCATTTTTAAATTTTGCACCAGGTTACCACCTGGTTTCTTTTCATGGTATTTTGCATGTGCAAAATGCCATTCTGCGAAAAATCGCAATTTGCGATTTTTTGCAGCATCTCCTTGCGATGTGGATTTTGCAAATCGCAAATTGCGACTCGCAAAACCAGGTCGCAACGCAAGAAATCATATTTTTTGCGATTTCTTATTTGTGGTCTGCGAATGCCTTTCATGCATCGCAGACCACTTTTTTGCACTCGCAAACGGCCGAATTTTGCAATTCGCAATGTTTGCGAGTGCAAAAACTTTTCATACATCTGGCCCTTAGTTCCTTTCCACTTGTGGCTTTTGAACATTGCTTTGACTTTCGTTGGACACAGTCATAGCCACAGACTCCCTAAAGTAAGAGAATTAGGGTACCAGGAGACCTGAGAAGGTAGAACTAAGCGTGCTTGTGCCCCACCTTGGCCTAAGAAAGCAGCGACAAAGCAAAGTGGAGGAGAGCAAGTGCTGCAATAAGCGACAGCAAGTGGCAGGGGGTGTGGCGGTGCTTAGTACCTTCCCGCTTGTGGCTTTTGAACATCACCTTGACAATTGTTGGACACTGCACACTGCAACTAGCACTCAAACAAGAGTCAAATCAACCAGTATCAGCACTCTATTAGCGACTAGTTCCTGAGACCCTAAGACAACATTAGACCAGGCCCAGTCATCAGGATAGGTGGTGGAGCGGCCCCAAGTATCTACTCCTTTTCTACCTACTTCACAAGCATCTGCAATAGGCTCTTCAGTAACACCAACTAGATTGTGGTCTGTTCTCATCCCTCCAGGACATCGCAGGCCAATATCTGAGACACACAAGTTACAAATTGAGCAAAGGCCGCAGATGAAGCTGGTAAAGCAGTCAAAGGGCCCGAAAGAGCAGAGGGTCCACAGGATCTTCAGTGATAAGTGGAAGCTGGCACATAGAATTTTTTTTATACATAAGGAACATAGCAAACCAAGTTGGCAGAGAAGACCGTCTAAGGCAATAGAACAACCCAAGGCATTGGGCCTGAGCAGTAAACCTATTATGCCTAAAAAAGCAACTAAAAAGCTATGATGTCATAATAGCCCCCCCTACCCCAATTGGTCTGGCATGCCCACAGGGCTTGATGACACGGGAGAAGGAGCCCTCCGAACTCGTGAATCCTATAGAATCCACAGCTCCCATAGACTTGGTTAGCTGTGAGGAGTACGATAACAAACTGACCTGGGATAAAAATGCTAAGTCCCAGGAGCACCAGATGGGCTGAAAGCTGAGCCTGTAGTAAAAGGCCTGAGATATTCACCAACCATACATACATAACTACTTCACAAGAATTAGAAATTATCTAGGTACTGTGGGGGAAACAGTTGAATTCACCTCTCACAAGGGCAGCCAAGGTCTAGGGACAGATATTGCCCTGCACAATCGCCCCCCAGATCCAGCAATTAAGTCAACACAATCAGAACTAGCACAAAATGAGTCTGGTGGCGCTGCAGGCACAGACAGCAGTCTTGATGTCTCACTTATTGGGGAGCTGATAGAGCTGGCGGATTTCGCAATAGGAGGTAGTATGGTTGCGCACAACAAGAATCAGCAGTATGGTACCCCTGGAACTATTACTGGCAATAATATCAACACCCCTCAAATACACCAAGTTAAAGCAAAGAGATTAGCTCTGACGTCTGAACAGCCATGTAGTGGGTTGGCTGTGCATATAAGGGATAGCCGATGGCAATCATTTGCTGAGACTCACCAGAGAGCACCATCCCAATCGGTGGGTAGGCTGGATCCAGAGCTTATTGACACTTGTTGTACCGCATCCTCTCCCCAACGCGGAATCAAGTGGGTCCCGCAGGTTTCAGAAAGTCTATTGACTCAGGAAGGGTGGTGCCTGCAAGACTCAAGCCCTGAAGAAGAAGCCCATGAGGAGGATCTTGAAAGAGATCCTGGGGAGAAAATAAAAGGGAATCATGCACCCAATGTGGATCGGGAGGTAGGGGGTAGCACTGACTGCATCATAAATACCATCAATAACTCCTTGCTGGCAGCAGTCAAGGCGCTTACATGGCAATCCCATAAGATGGAGATTCCACTCGAGTTAATCCACATGATGGCTCAGAACGTTCTCCTGTTAGACAATAAATTGAATGCGCTAATGGGAAAGATAGAAGGGTGGGACCAGGGTGGATCAACGGGGAAGGGAGTGGATGGGAAAGCAATTTTAAATAAACTTTCAATATTGCCAGAGCTGCTAACTAGCTTAATTCAAATCTGCAAACCTGCGGGGGCAACAGAAAAAATAACTAGATGCATGTCACTTGGAGGCAAGAAGCAGGACAGTGCCCCCTAAGGGAATCTGCAAAGGGAGTCCCTCCGCATCCAAGCCCGAGGGGTCAGTTAGCAAGGAGCATGATTTAAGAAACAAGCGCCCCTCCACAGCACCCCCGTAGTCCCCATAATTATCGTGGCATGAAACAGTCTAGAATTGCTGAATCTGGAGACAGCTGCAAATCAGCCACAAAAGGTCCCCCCTCTTATGGTGTTCCCCCTTTCCCCCTCTGCTACTGTTGTAAACAATAGTTTAGAAGAGCCAACTCCAGAGATAGTCCCAGATGAGTCCCAAAATGAGCCTCCCTTGACAGTGCTGCCACTGTCCCCTACAATCATTGTGGGAAAAAGCAGTCTAGAAACGCAAAATGTGAAGACAGTTTTGAATCAGTTGCATAAGTTGAGCATTGGGCATGCTCAACAGTCATCGTTGAGAAGAAGACAGAAGAAGAGACTGAAAAAAACACACAAAGCATGAGATGGAATCACACTGGGAGAACACTCAATGAAACCAGTAACTCCCCAGATACATTGGAGCCTTATCCTATTTTTAAGCAGAGATCAGCAGCTACCTCTACAATGGGCACTTGCCCAGTGGGTGAAGATCTCTCATTCACCTTCGGGCCTAAATTTCAAACAATAATGTTGGTTTGGCTTACAAAGAAGGTCATAACCCTGCGCCAATCAACTCCGGGACAGAGGATCCCAACATAGAATTTAGTCAACAACCACCTACAGTAGGTGTTAGGCCTGACAGAATAGCTGTTCCAAGGGTAACAAAGGGGCTGCCACAAGGCCTGTGATGGAACAAGAGTTTATAGGGAGCGCGGAAAAAGCACAGGGGCCCAGCTACATCCCTGTGTCTTATTCACTGGGCATGAGGGTAGGAGCAGCATCATTGAACGTCACCTAGACAGAGAGCTAAATAACATGCCATTTGTCATCAACGGGGGCCTCGGTTTGAATAAAGTAAGTGATGGTGATAATGCAATCGACCAGCATCTGATCTTTGAAGACACCACATTCTTACCTCATGGGGCAAAGGGGACAGTTTTGAGGGGGCCTCAATCCACAGGAAGACCAGGATTAGGCCAGGTGGGGGCTTGGAGCAGTGAGAATAGATGTCAACCTCAAATAGAATATAGCCCTGAGCCAAACCATGAATACACTAGGGTATTAAATATAAAGCCTGTAATCCATCAGGAAATCACGGATCAGCTGACCATAATCATTACTCCATTATATGCTTCCCAGGGGTCATGGAATATTCTCAACAGATCAAATATCCTACGATTATTACATCATATATTGGCATTTGAAAATGTATGCCCTCATAACATTGGTAGTTATGACGGACTACCGCCGTGGCGACGGCCTCCAAAACACCATCGCCGCGGCTACCTACCGTCCACCATATTATGACCGTAGCCGGAATTCCGCCAGGCTGGCGGAATTCCGGCTATGGTCATGGTGGTGGGCGGCGGTAAGGTGGCGCTGCTGCAAGCAGCAGCGCCACGTCAGTAGACGGCCGCAGACCGTATCATGACACATGATACGGCCTGGCAGTGTTCTGCTGGCTGAAGCTGCTGCTGGCAACAGCGCCATGTCCCGTCTCCTGCAGCTGCAGCAGCGCCATGCCCCGTCTCCTGCAAGCAGGTAAGTCGGGTGCTTCGACAGGGGAGGGGGTGCGGGGTGTTGTGTGTATGTGTGGGGGTGTGTGTGTATGTTTGTGTGTGCGTGCATGCAGGTGTGTGGCGTGTGGAATGTGTGTGTGCATGAATGGGTGTGAGTGTGCGTGCATGTTGTGTGGTGTGAATGCGTGAGTGCTAAAATGTATGTCAGTGTGTGTTGATGTGTGTGTGAATGAATGTATGCATGCGTGGGTGGATGTGGGTATGAGTGTGTGTATGCCTGTGTATGTTATTGCGTGAATTTGCGTGTATGTCGGGGGTTCAGGAGGGGGAGGGTAGGGGAGGTCTCTGGGGATGAGGAGGGGGTGGGGGAGACCCCTATCAGTGTCAAGGAAAGAATTCCCTGGCACTGATAGTGCCTACCGCCATGGTTTTCGTGGCGGTAAGATTGCCACGAAAACCATGGTGGTAGGCAGGGTCATTATCCCGTAGGTGGGACAGTGACGGCTGCCTGGCTGGAGACTGAAGTCTCCAGCCCGGCGGCTGTTACCGCCCTGGCGGACGGAGTGGTACATTAGCAGTTTGGCTTGAGCCAAACCGCCAATTTCATATTTTGGGGAAAGGTACCGCCAGCCTGTTGGCAGTACCTTTCTCCAAAATACCACAGTCCGCCAGGGTCATAATGACCCTTTTAATGTCGGAAAATCTACTAGTGGTGAATTTCAGCACTTTCACATGGATTAGCCAGAACAAATCCACATTGACCATATGGTCTGCACAAAGTAACATTGATAGAAACTTAGAATACAAAGGCCTCCTGGAAAATTGGGGTATAAAAATTAGCAAAGAAGTCAGAGAACAGTACTCACGAGTCTTAGCTGCTTGAAACCAAGCATCACATCTGGTGAGGAAAAATCCCAGTGCCCTGAGAGGAACTCCGGTCATGAAACCACTATTCTTAGAGGAAAAAATAACCATACATTTGACAAGGAAAACTGGTGAGCCCAACCAGTATTGGTCTAGGAATATAGGTATGTTTCACTCTGATCGGCTAAATGACTGTCATGATATCGTGAGGGTGCAAGGATGAGATTGGTTCCCCGCAACCCTGTCTACTAAAATGAAGAAGTGTATTTAGCTCTGAATGGCCTCCCATAAAATCTGAACTTAACGCAATTAAAATAATTAGCTGGAACGTGGCCGGCCTGGCTTCACTAATAACCGGCTCTAGCACTAAGAGCTTTGCAACTGAGTCAGATATTATGTGCTTCCAGGGAACATGGTCGGCAGAACCACTGACCATAGAGGGCTTAATAACATTTCAGTCGCCTGCCTTAAAAAAAAACTTGTTTGGAAGATGCATCGGAGGTCTTGCTACATACGTTAAGTTACATTTGGCCATTAAATTAGCAATGTGGGAGAAATCTACAAGTAACATGCTATTGTTAACAATACATGACTTAGGCTTACATAAAAAAGTACCCTGGTAATAGTGATAAACATATAAATTAACCCCCACCAAGGAAAGAAACAGATGATGGCTAAATATAGACTGGTCCTTCTGAAGGAGTTTGTTTACGAACATCCAGGCCATGAATATGTGTTGGCAGGCGATTTTAATATTCGCCAGCTTGGTCAAGAAGGGACGCTCTGCCGAGATCCAGTAAGATTGGCCATAGAATCTTTCTTCAATGAACATGACCTTAAACTGACGGATCGTAGCAATCTAGTAGCGGGTACATGCATCCCTACTTTCAGAAATATATCCACAATAGATTACCTCTTTCTAAGCCCAGCACTCCTGAGCAGGTGCTTAAGCCACAAGGTGGTTCATAGAACTGAAAATGACCATAACTCGGTGGTAATAGAAGTGGATCTGGGGGCTATGAGACATGATCCTTATAAAGCTAGTGGCCGCCAACTCTCCGAAGGCCCCTTAACAAAACGCATTAAATGATCTGCCGCCTGCAAAATAAAATATGAGGCATGGAAGCAGGAAAATGGCCCAATAAATTTCCATCAGGGGGCTGGTCAAATAACTGATCAATGGGGGCTTGTGCTTAAAAAACTCCAAACTCTTTGCAACAGATTGCAGCCGGTCATACTGGGGGCAAAAAGAATAGGGTGGATAAGCAGCTACTATCCAAGGAATGGTTACAGCCTAAAAAGAGATATTGGCAGGCAGAAAGGTGCTATAAGAGGAAAAAACTCCGGCCTCAGATGCACTAAGGAAGTCGGCATGGAAAGATTACAAAAGAGCAATATGGGTAATGAAAGTAAGAAGAATGCTGGAAATGCCTGGTAACATTGCTGCTGCCTAATAAAAGCAGAGAATTTTGGGATTACATCAGCACATTGCTGTATGATTCTGAAACCAGTACTAACGTGATCTCTGCCAGCGATTGGGAAAGGCATGTGGGAAATCTCTATGTGGACCCAAAATATGTAGGGGATCAAGTTCTCACCGCTGGCCTCAATGAAATGGATGGGCTAGATGATAAAACTGCTCCTATTACCTTTAAAACTATGCAAACGATCCTTGGCAAAATGAGGCGGGAAGGGGCTCCTGGTCCCAATGGCCTACTAGGGAGTATTTTTAGAGAAGAACAAGCATATTGGGATGTACCCCTGACCACTCTATTTAATGATTGCTTAAACCTTTTGGTGGTTCTGGCGGCTTGCAAGGACTCAATACTTCAACCCATTTAGAAAAAAGGGGGTACCACCTGCCCTGAAAACTATAGTCTGATATCCTTATTGGGCATAGATGGCAAAGCATATGCAAGGGTTTTGCTTCAAGAGTTAGAAGAATGGATCTCAGCAAATGGCATCATCCCACCATATCAAACAGGCTTTAGACTTAGCTACTCTACTTTAGACAATGTCCTGGCACTCTCATATCTTGGGCAACAAGCACTAAAACCAACATCTCCTTCGCTCTTTGCATGTTTTTTTTATTATAGCGTAGCTTTCAATGGGGTGGTGCGGCACATCCTTTGGAAGAAATTAGTGTCTTGGGGAATACCAAGGAAATTGTTAGCTTCAGTAATGGACATCTACTCTGACACTTGGGTGAGAATAAAAATTACAAAAACACATGTGACCAGGTAGATTTTTACCAACAAAGGCCTAAAACAGGATCTGGGTACTGAGTTGCTCAGAGGAAACATGTTTCCTTTCGAGGCTGGGGCAATTGGGGCTCCCCGTAATTCAATACGTGGACGATATGGTCTTGCGTGCCCAAACCCGGATTGGGCTCAAAAGGGGTCTTGACATATTGCATGGCTACAATGAAAGAAATGCCTTAAAAGCAAATGCAGAAAAAACTAATGTCCTGGTCTTCAGCTGTCTGTCAAAAAATAGAGTATACATAGATTATGGAAACTTGGACCATTAAGCATAGAGATGGAACATAAATATCACTACCTGAGGGTCTGGTTAACAAATACGGGGAGAACGACACACCAGGCAGCGGCACTGACTTCTAAAGCAGTGAAAATCTCTAATACATTAGCAAAACTCCATTAACGGCTTAAGACACCTACATTTGAGCCATTAAGGAGGTTTTTAAGAGCAAAATTGCTACCCACAATTACCTACGGCCATTTGGCATTTCTGGGCAAATTGACAGCCACACTAGAGAATGTCCAGATGAGAGCTTACAAAATGATTCTGAAGATCCCCAGATCAACAACGCATGCAGGGATACGCCTGGAATTAGATATAATAAGTTTGGATTTACGTTCAAAATGGATATGATAAAGCTTCATCAAAGTGTTTGCAAGGCGGAGGCAGGTAGTCTCAGGGGGGTCTTGAAAGTAATTTTCAAAGACAAAACAAGTAGATGGGCCTTCTATCTGACACAGGCTGAGGAACAGTTCCACCTGGCCCCATCCTATTTCACAGACCCTTCCATCACCGAAAGTGGTACTGAAGAAAAAATTGAAAGAGCTTGGTGTGCAAGCCTCCAGAGACAAAGATATCTCAACAGTCAGGGACATCCATGGAGCCGATGGCTTGCTTGAATCTTATGTAACCACCAAAGGCCAACCCTATCTAAAAGCACCTTTAGGAGAGCGAGTGTTCCAGAACATTCTGCAGATACGCCTTTTAACTCTACCTGCCTGGAAATATCGACGGAAGTGGAAGATCGCACAAGGGCACGTGCACGAATGCACGCTGTGTAAATACCATACTGAATAGATAATACATCTTGAATGCTGCTGTCCATGCTTGGTGTCAGAAAGACGCCTCCGTCTAAAACCTCTGTTCTTGAAACATGGGGTGAGAACATGTAATGAAGCATTAAGAATTATTTTCACTGCAGTGGTCCCTGTGGAACTAGCCTGTTTCTGAATTTATTTTTACAAGCTCTGTCTAGCCTTACGCAGTGAAGGAGCCAAACTAGCATGGGTATTCGCGGAGGGAGGGGGGCCTATAAAGAAATGGCTCTGACAAAATGGCTCCTGCCACCTAAGCTATCCCTCATTTCTACTTAATGACCATGGATGACGTGCAGAGAGTGGCAATCTATGCATAGCAGCTTCAGGCCCATGCCGCTGGCTTCTGTTCTCCTTCAGCGTGACCTAAGGGGCAGAGTTGAGTTTGTATTGTTTCCTACATTTGATTGTTATCGCTCATCGATATAGTTCATCGATTTGTGAAGTCAACATCTATCGGGTAAGCTAATTTGAGTCTGGCTGGTTTTGTGATAGATAAGTAGGGCCTTTGGTACGTATCTTTGCACATCTGTTTTTTTTAAAAAATCTGAGATGGCCCAGGGAACGTCGGATATGGTACTGGGTCAACAGTTAAACAATTAGTTGGTGCTCACAGAAGGAGCCATAATGGGTGCATATTTTGTGTAACAGCTTGTATTTTGGGGATCCCAGGGTTGGCTCCTCTTCTGGGTTTTTATTGTATTTTACTGCATTTATATAGAAGTTGTTATGATTCTGCACCCTTATAGGCGCTAGACAGGAGTATGCTACTTAATTGCTTTGCTATTTGAAGGGTGTTTCTTGCCGTTTACTTTTATTTTCCCTTTTTAATCTATTGTAATCTGCTGTAACAATTTTAATTAATAATGCAATAAAAGGATCATTCATTCATATATTCGATTGAGTGTGGTAGAATGGGGCAGAATGGAGTAGGGTAAATTGGAGTAGTGGGATAGTTTGAGGTTGGATAGATAGGAGTGGAGTAGAGATTGGAGTGGAGTGAGAGAGATTGGAGAAGAGTGGAGTGGGGTAGAATGGAGTGTAGTAGGGTAAATTAGGGTCAGGTGGGGTATATTGGGTTGTTTGGAGTAGGGTAGATTGGAATGGAATGACGATTGAAGTGGGGTAGCTTGGATTGGTGGTAGATTGAAGTGGAATGGGGTAGACTGCAGTGGACTTGGAAAGAGTGGTATACAGTAGATTGGGGTGAGGTGGGGTAGATTGTAGTGGGGTAGATTGTACTGGGATAGACTAGAGTGGAGTGGTGTAGACTGGAGTGGAGTAGAGTGTCATGGGATAGAGGGGGGTGGGGTAGATTGCAGTAGGGTTAGATAGAGTGGGGTGGAGTGGAGTGATTGGGTTAGAGTGGGTAGATTGGGGTAGAGTGGGGTAGACTGAAGTGGAGAGAGGTAGTTTGGAGTGGACTAGATGGAGTATATTGGAATGGGGTAGATTGGG
Organism: Pleurodeles waltl; assembly: GCF_031143425.1. Classification (NCBI taxonomy): domain Eukaryota; kingdom Metazoa; phylum Chordata; class Amphibia; order Caudata; family Salamandridae; genus Pleurodeles; species Pleurodeles waltl. Next base: position 391,135,534 of record NC_090442.1, on the reverse strand, counting down.
GAGGGGAATATTGGAGAAGAGTAGATTGAGATGGAGTGAGGTGGGGTAGATTGGAGCGGAGTGGAGTAGACTGGCATGGAGTGGGTTAGATTGTAGTGGAGTGGGCTAGATTTGAGTGGAATGTAGAAGATTGGAGTGGGTGAGATCTGGGTAGAGAGTAGTGTGGAGTGGTGTGGGGTAGATTGGGTGGAGTGGGATAGACTGGTGTGTGGTAAATTGGAATGGAGTGGAGTAAACTGGACTGGGCTAGATTGGAGTGGAGTAGTGTGAAGTGGGATAGAGTGGGGTGGAGCGGGATGGGTTGGGGTACATTGAAGTGGGGTGGGTCGGGGTAGATTGGAGTGGATTGGACTAGAGTGGGTCAATTTAGTACATTGGAGCACAGTGGGGTAGCTGAGAGTGGAGTTTGGTAGATTTTTGTGGAGGAGGTAGACTGGAGTGGGGTTAGGTTGACTGGGTTAGATTGAGTGGAGTGGGGTAGATTGGAGTGGAGTAGATTAGAGTGAGTGGGTTAGATTGGAGTGGAATGGGGTAGATTAGGGTAGAGAGGAGTAGATTAAAGTGGAATAGATTAGCATGGAGTGGGGTAGATTAAATTGCAGTGGAATAAATTGGGATAGATTGAAGCGGAGTGGGGTAGACTTGGTTAGAGTGCAGTAGATTTGGGTGGGGTAGATTGAAGTGGGGTAGACTGAAGTGGGGTGGGGTGGAGTGGGGTGAGTAAATTGGGGTAGGGTAGATTGGAGTGGAGTGGGTGGACCTGGTGGAGTGGGATAGAGTGGAGTAGATTGGGGTAGATTGTAGCAAAGTGGAGTGGGTGGGGTACACTGGGGTACACTGGAGAGGAGCGGGATAGATTAGAGCAGAGTAGTGTAGAGTGGAGTGAGGTAAGTGGTGTGGATTGGAGGGCCATAGAGTGGGGGAGCATAGAGTGGAGTGATGTGTTGTGTCATGGAGTGAGTGGCGTAGAATGGAGTGACGTAGAGTTGTGTCGTGACATGTCTTAGAAGGGGAGTGGCATGTTATAGAGTGGAGTGGAGTGTCAGAGAACAGAGTGGTGTGGCATAGAGTGGAAGGGCATAGAGTAGAGTAGAGTGGCATAGGGTGGACTATGCATGGTATGGTAGCACACTGCCATTACACTCAACACATTTTTAATTGAAATGATAATTACATTTGCACTGAAATACAGTTTTATGCACACAAACTATAAAGTGTGCAAATGTCATCACCTAGTGTATTGATGTGTTTTGATCGTGTTCAATATAATTGTTTCCACCACACTTCAAAACAGTGTGCTTCATTTGTACTAATTCTGATATATTCTGAAACATCAGCATAGTTCATTTTGTGTTGTTGTTTTGTGATAAAATAAAATACAGACTACATTATATCCTCTTACATGAATACTTGGTAAGATTGTCACATAAATTCTCTCACTTTGAAGTCAGAGAAAGAAAAATAAACACTAAGCTCCCTGGAAGAGAGAGCCTGTCATTTGCAGTCACGGCCCACTTCGCTCGAAAGGAGAGGGGCGGGTGCAGCGCGCTAAGGGGGGGGGACACAGGGAACCTACATTTTAATTAAATTACTTTTTTTATTTTTTTTTATTACCTTTTTGGCACAGTCCGCGATGCGCTCCTCTTCCCTCCTTTCCCCATGGCTGCACACACAGACACAAGCTCCCAGCCTGCCCTGCAGCCAATCCTGACGCTGCTTAAAGCAGCGTCAGGATTGGCGGGGAGCACTGGGTGCTCCCAGGCAGACTGGAAGCCTGTGCAGGCTCTCTCCAGCCCAGCAACTGTGTTGTTGGGGTAGAGAGAGCCTACTGCGCATGTGTGTTTGGCTGGCCCGAGCGAGCCAGCCAAACACACATGCGCAGTGAGGGGGAGTGTTGAGCTCTCCCTCTCACAGCTCTTCACCCCAGATGCCCCGACCCTTGTACAACAAGGGGATAATAAACTTAGTTTATTAGCCCCTCGTTGTGAAAGTTTTGCAGCTTCTGCTGCTGGCACGGGGGGCGACGCTCCTCCTCCCTAACGGAGGAGCCGCTCCTAGTCATTTGACCTCTGTTCTTGAATGCACAGCAAATGTGACAAGATAAGAACAAGATTTAAAGGCCTGTTTACAGAAAGAGAGTTTGTGGAAGAATACAGTAAACATGGTTTAGGTAACAGGAGGGATGAACTCGCCCTAGATAGCCTAAAGCAAATAAAGCCAGCAAATAGAAAGCCAGAAAATGTGAGTTACAAACCACAAAGCCAGTGTATTCAATGGGCGGAATTCCTTCCCAGGTCAACTTTCTGAATGACTTCAACAGGTCTGTAGCAAACCAGATAGCTGCGCTGTCTGGTAGGCTGCAACCTAAAAAAAAGATACAAATAGGTACTCGTCTAAGTTTCTTAAAGCAAAAGCTATTTAATTTATTCTAGGGGTCATGAACCTATTGTATAAGGAAACCATCTTCTGATCAATGAAAAGAACAACAAGCTACTAACAAACATTTTTATCACTGTGACCATATGAGAGTGGATTTCAATGAACACCCTTTGCAATATTAACCCCTTGGTCGCCAAGGACGTAATGGTTACATCCTTGGCTGCAGCGCTGAGGTGTCAAGGACGTAACCATTACGTCCTGGGACCGGCTCAAAGGGAGAGCGCTAGCCATAAGCCTATGGGCAGGGATGGAAGGGGAATTAGTTTCCCTTCCACCCCTCCCCCACCCCCAGTGACATCTGACCCCACAGGCAAAAACAGGTAGTTTTGTTTTTGATAATTTTGATGTGTCCATGTAGTGTTTTGGGGCATTTCCTGTCGCGGGAACTAGGCCTATCCACACAAGTAAGGTACCATTTTTATTGAGAGACCTGGGGAAATGCTGGGTGGAAGAAAGTTTGTGGCTCCCCTCAGATTCCAGAACTTTGCAGCACCAAAATTTGAAGAAAAAGTGTTGTTTTTGCCAAATTTTGAGGTTGCCTAAGAATTCTGGGTAACAGAACCTGGTGAGAGCGCCACAGGTTACCCCATCCTGGTTTCTCCTAGGTGTCAAGTTTTCAGAAATATCTTGGTTTGCTAGGTTTTCCTAGGTGCTGGATGAGCTAGAGGCCAAAACCCACAGCTAGACTCTTTGCAAAAAACAGGTCAGTTTTCTTTGGTAAAATGTGATGTGTTAATGTTGTGTTTTGGGGCATTTCCTGCCGCAGGTTCTAGGCTACTCACACAAGTAAGGTACCATTTTTATTGGGAGACCTGGGGTAATGCTGGGTAGAAGAAAGTTTGTGGCTCCCCTCAGATTCCAGAACTTTGCAGCACCGAAATGTGAGGAAAAAGTGTTTTTTTCCCATATTTTGAGGTTACCTAAGAATTCTGGGTAACAGAAACTGGTGAGAGCGCAACAAGTTACACCATCCTGGTTTCCCCTAGGTGTCTAGTTTTCAGAAATGTCCTGGTTTGCTAGGTTTTCCTAGGTGCCGGATGAGCTAGAGCCCAAAACCCACAGCTAGGCACTTTGCAAAAAACAGGTCAGTTTTCTTTGGAAAAATGTGATGTGTCAATGTTGTGTTTTGGGGCATTTCCTGTCGCAGGTACTAGGCCTACCCACACAAGTGAGGCACCAGTTTTATCGGGAGACTTGGGGGAAGGCTGGGTGGAAGGAAATTTGTGGCTCCTCTCAGATTCCAGAACTTTCTAGCACAGAAATATTAGGAAAAAGTGTTTTTCTTTGCCAAATTTTAAGATTTGCTAAGGATTCTGGGTAACAGTCCCTGGTGAGAGGGCCACAAGTTACCCCATCCTGGGTTCCCCTAGGTGTCTAGTTTTCAGAAATGTCCAGGTTTGTTAGGTTTTCCTAGGTGCCGGATGAGCTAGAGGCCAAAATCCACTGCGAGGCACTTTGCAAACAACAGGTCAGTTTTCTTTGGGAAAATGTGATGGGTCCATGTTGTGTTTTGGGGCATTTCTTTTTGCTGGCACTAGGCCTACCTACACAAGTGAGGTACCATTTTTATCAGGAGACTTGGGGAAATTCTGGGTAGAAGGAAATTTGTGGCTCCTCTCAGATTACAGAACTTTCTATCACCAAAATGTGATGAAAAAGTGTTTTATTTACCAAATTTTGAGGTTTGCAAAGCATTCTGGGTAACAGAACCTGGTGAGAGCCCCACAAGGATTTCCCTAAGTTGTCTAGTTTTAAAAAAATGCACAGGTTTGGTAGTTTTCCCTAGGTGCTGGCTGAGCTAGAGGCCAAAATCCACAGCTAGGCACTTTCCAAAAAACACGTCAGATTTCAATGTAAAAATGTGATGTGTCCATGTTGTGTTTCCTGTCGCGGCCATTAGGCCTACTCAACCAAGTGAGGTAACATTTTTATCAGGAGACTTGGGGGAACACAGAATAGAGGAACACGTGTTATTGTCCCTTGTCTTTCTCTACATTTTTTCCTTCTAAATGTAAGACAGTGTGTAAAAAAGATGTCTATTTGAGAAATGCCCTATAATTCACATGCTAGTATGGCGACCCCGGAAATCAGAGATGTGCAAATAACCACTGCTTCTCAACACCTTATCTTGTGCCCATTTTGGAAATACAAGGGTTTTCTTGATACCTATTTTTCACTCTTTATATTTCACCAAATGAATTGCTGTATACCCGGTATACAATGGAAACCCATTGCAAGGTGCAGCTCATTTATTGTCTCTTGATACCTAGGGTTCTTGATGAACCTACAAGCCCTATATATCTCCGCAACTAGAAGAGGCCAGAAGACATAATGGTATATTGCTTTAAAAAATCTGCCATAGATGGAAAAAGGTTTAGAAGAAAGTGTGGACAGAAAAAGCTCTATTTCACCTCAATTTCAATATTTGTTTTATTTTAGCTGTTACTTTTTGTAGGAAAACCTTGAAGGATCTACACAAATGACCCCTTGCTAAATTCAGAATTTGGTCTACTTTTCAGAAATGTTCAGCTGTCCAAGATCCAGTATTGGTTTCACACCCATTTCTGGCACTAACTGGAAGGAGGCTAAAAGCACAAAAAATAGTAAAAATGGGTTATGTCCCAGTAAAATGCCAAAACCATGTTGAAAAATATGTTTTTCTAATTCAGGTCTGCCTGTTCCTGAAAGCTGGGAAGATGGTAATTGTAGCACTGCAAACCCTTTGTTGATGCCATTTTCAGGGGGAAAACTACCTGCTTTCTTCTGCAGCACATTTCTTCATGCAATTGTATTTTGGCTAATTTCTTGGTCTCCTCCAGGTGAACCCACAAACTCTGGGTACCTCTAGAATCCCTAGGATCCCTAGGATGTTGGAAAAAATGACACAAATTTGGCATGGGTAGCTGATGTGGACAAAAAGTTATGAGGGCCTAAGCTCGACCTGCCCCAAACAGCCAAAAAAAGGACTGACTCAAGAAGGGGGAAAGACCTGGTAGCGAAGGGGTTGAAGGTAGTGACTACACATAACATCGCAGGCAGTGGCGTAGCATGGGTTGTCAGCACCCGGGGCAAGGCAAGTAATTTGCGCCCCCTAACCCGGGGCAAGGCAAGTAATTTGCGCCCTCTAACCCGTGGATTTTAGCACTCGAGTCTCTTCCAAGATGTTACGCCCGGTGCGGCCGGCCCCCCCTGCTCCCCCCACGCTACGCCACTGATCACAGGCAAGGTTATCTAAAGTCATGTCACATATTTTTTTAACAGCAAGAAAGGGACTCTCAGTGATTTCTGGCATAAGGAATTATCATCAGCAGCCAAGAATGAATTGTCATTTATAACAGCTTTCTGTATATTTTGGAAATTGATTCCTTGATTCCTTTTTGTTCCCAAACATCAGTTTCAGAAAATATTATATCAAAGTCAAATGTTTCATTTTCAGTAAATCAGCTCAATTTCAACAAAGAAAAAGTTGTAGTTATCCGAAAAAAAAAAAAAAAAATTTGCATCGAAATATCAGATTCTTTTCAATAGCTAAATATTTCGATCCCAACTATTATCTTGTCGTTTACTTTAATTACTCATGTGTACAACTGTCTCGCGGTAGATTCTGCCGTACATGCCAATATATCACCATCAGATGCCAAGAATGACCTCCATTGTTTTAGTGAAGTGCTTCATGTAGCAAAGAATGTCCACAGCATGCAAACAAAGGCAAGTATTGTTTCAGAGAAGATACACCAATTAGCAAATAAAATGCATGTTTTATCGAATTACTGAAGTTATGTAGTTTGTTCTCTGTCAGACTACCCAATGGAAACATACCAAGCTATACATTTTAATTATTCTGGAATGATTTAAAATATAACATTTATTTCATCACCAAATACTTGCAGATTTTATAATGATTATGCAAGCTAGACCTGCAGACATTATTATGTATATAAGCAACTACACATGATACATGAGAATCTAACGTTTGTTATGTTCTTAGTAAGGTTGTGCGACATCTGTATAATTTGCGTTCATGTAATAATGCTGAATACACAACATTATGCGTTATTACACAAAATACAAAACCAGCACTATATTTTGGCGTGAAATACGTCCTTCTATCAATGTTTTATCGGAGGACGCATTTCGAGCTAAAGGTTAGTGTGAAAAACAAGTGCTGCGAGAAACAGCTGTCCACGTTCAGTTTTTACACATTATTCCCGATATGATTTCCCCTGTACACTAGCGTATTAACGCGCTGTGGCGTAAAGATGTAATTTTGGAAATTTCACTTAACGGGTTTAACATGAAATTACGCAGATTATAAGCATTACACACATAATTTAAATTGCGCCTAAGCCTGGTTTGTGGTTTTATAATGCTCTGTGCTGGTTCTCTTCCTCAAAGATCTACCAATATTTAAAAGCAAGATCTAACTTTCTGTGATCCAGGACTTTGTTGATCTGCAGCTGTGTCGGCTTTCACTCCAAACCTCACATAAAAAGTGCATGCCAATGACAAATGTCAGCACTTTTCGTTGGAGAAATATGCTTTTCCAGTGACTGCGGTTTGGAATCTGCACTATGTGCAGCTAAATCTGTGCTGATGCTTACCTTTCTCAAAATATCCTTTTTCTGGAAACTAGCTCTCTCTGAGTTCATCAAATTCTCTGTCTGTACTATTATAGATTATGGCTCATACACACCGAAAACACAAGAAATAATATCCACATGTATTTACATTAACTCGTCACAAATGATACACCTTATTCAAAGTTTTGCAATGATGAATCAGCAAGTGCAACTTGTAACGATTATTTGTAGTGTTAGTCCCAGAGAGTGGAGTGGCAGAGGGTGTCATTTATTAGAGTGGCATAGTGTGGAGTCACTTAGAGTGGCAAACACTGGAGTGGCATAAAGCAGAGTGGACTGGTGTAGAGTGCATTGGTGTTGAATGTTGCAGAGTACAGTGGCATAAAGTGCAGTGTCATCGAGTGTAGTGACATTGAATTCAGCGGCATACAAGGCAGAGTTGTAGAATGCAGTGGCGTATATAAAGGGGGCATTGTAGAGGGAAGTGGTGCAGAGTAGAGAAGGGAAGAGTGACGTGGCACAGAGTAGAGTGGTGCAGAGTGGTGTAGATTGCAATGGCATAGAGTAGATTGGTATAGAGGGCTGTGGCATAGAGTAGAGTGGCATATAGTGGTGCGGAGTGGCATAGAGTTGAGTGATGCAGAGGGCAGTGGTGCAGAGTAGAGTAGAGTGGCATGGAGTGAAGTGATGTAGAGTGGTGTAGAGAAGCATAGAATGGTGCAGAGTAGAGTACACTGTGATAGAGTGCAGTGTTATAGAGTGCAGTTGTATAGAGTGGAGTAAAGCAGAGTAGAGTGGGGTAGAGCTCCATGGCAGAAAGTGCAGTTTTGCAGAGTATTGTCAGAGTACATTGGTGTAGAGTGGTGTAGAAAGCAGTGGTGTAGAGTACAGTGATGCAGAGTAGAGTGCTGTGGTATAGAGTGAAATGTGATAGAGTGCAGTTGTGTAGAATGCATTTGCGTAAAGTGCAGTGGTTAAGAGTAGAGTGGCATAGAATGCAGTGGTTTAGAGTGGAGTGGCGCAGAGTGGAGTGGTGAAGGGTAGAGTGCAGTTGCATAGAGTGGTTTAGAGTCTAATGGCATAGAGTAAAGTTGTTTATAGTGCAGTGGCATGGAGTACCGAGGTGCAGAGTAAATTAGAGTGGTGTACAATGGATTGACTTAGAGTGCAGGGGCATAGAGTTGAGTGTTACAGAGCAAAGTGCATTGGTGAAGTGTGTATTTGCATAGATGCAGTGGTGTAGAATACAGTGTTGCAGAGTGACGTAGAATGCAGTGGCATACAATGGAGGTGTGCAGAGTAGATTGGTGTGTCCTCGACTGGAGTGGTGCAGGGTGCAGTGGCAAAGAGTGCAATGGTGTAGAGTCGAATAGCGAAGGGTGCATTGGCATACAGTACAGTAGTACAGCATAAAGTTGAGAGGAGTAGCGTGAAATGGTGTGGAGTGCAGTGGTGTAGAATGCAGTGATGCACAATGCAGGGGCGTGGAGTGGTGCAGAATAGAGTGCATTGGTGTAGAGTGGGGCAGAGTAGAGAGGAGTGTCATTGAGTGGAGCATTCATGGTGTGGTAACACACAGGCATTACAGACAGCACATTTTCAATTGAAATGACCATTACATTTGCACAGACATGCAGTTTTACTGATAAAACTATACAGTGCACAGACGAAAATGTGAAGAAATTGCATCATCTAGTTTAATGATTTGTTTTGATCATATTAAAGTATTTGTTTCGAACACACAGCAAAAAGAACAAAAAAAGTTCTTCATTTGTGCGTTGATGATTCTGATATATTCTCAAATACTTACCCAGTATATTTCAAAGTTATCCTGTGCTAGAAAAAACCTCTTTCCTACTCCTAGTATCCAGCAAGATTGTCACATAAATCCTCTCACTTTGACATCTGAGAAAGAAAAGTAAACAAGCGCCCTTGGAAGCCAGCACTTGACATTTGATCTCGGTCTTTGAATGCACAGCAAATCTGTCGAGATTAGAACAAGATTTCAAGGCATGTTACAGAGAGTGTGTTTGTGGAAGGATGCAGAAAACGTGGTTTAGAAGACTGGAGGGATGAAATGAACCTGGACAGCCTAAAGCAAATAAAGCCAGCAAATGGAAAGCCAGAAAGTGTGAGGTACAAACCACAAAGCTAATGGTAATCAATGGGCAGAATGCATACCTAGGTGAATTTTCTGAAAGACCCTCAGATGTCTGGTAGCTGCAACCTAAAATCAGTCAGCCCAGATTTATAAAAATATTCACTCAACACTGACATTCAAACATGTGTCAAAACACATACATACGCTTGTCCACCAATGTTGGAATGCTTTTCCATTAAAGGAAGCCTTGTCTGTGTGCATGCTAGAGTACGCATGCATCATGTCTTGTGGTTGCCATTTTTTTATTTTAAATACAAAAACAGGAGAAAGAAACTGAGAAACCCTGTAGTGCTTTGCAGCTGCTGAACCCTCAAAAATATATTTTTGAAATTACACAGCTACAAGAATGGAGAGCTAGACAGGGAGCATGAAGGAGTGGGTGAGGTGTGTGGGCTGGTGAGGATGAGATCCGAGAAAAAAGGGAGCGAGAACAAGGAAATATGCTTTCCGTCATCTGCTGAATACCAAAGAATAAAAGAGCCCCATCTAGTATGCTGGGGAAGGATGCAACTCATCCATTCACTGCATTGTCAGACCTAAGTTCTCCTGGGCAGAACAAACACAAGAATATGGAGGAAAGCCATTGAATCAAGAGCAGGCAAATGGAATAAACAACAAAGCTTCAAAGCACACTCCATGTGCCTATGTATTGAATACAATAGGTTTGCCTACAGACAGCTGAAGGTAAAGATGCCTGCAGAAAGACCTAAAACGAGCATCACATTGTGGTGTTATTATATTTTAAGAGGTGAAATATCAACAAAACTGGTGTTTTAAGTTGTTTATTTTTTGTCTGTGCTTCAGAAACCTTGTAACAAAAGACAGAAGGCCAAAAGACTGTCTATAAAACAAAAGAAATGAAAGACAAGTAATCCTAAAGCTATTCCACTTGTTCTAATTCACAGTGTGATTGCTCAGATTAACACATTTGTAGCAAACCAAGAGTGCCCGCTGAAAGCAAAAACAACACTTACTGATTCATTAATGTGAAAATACATGTGAGTCACTAGAGGGAGCTTTGAGTCATATTTTTGGAGACAATCCTGTCTCTCACTGCAACATGATTATTACAGTAAGGAGGTAAATATTTCAGGATCTTTATTAAAGCCCACTTTAACTATGCTTATTTGTAGGATCCATTGACTTTCTTTTTTTTGTGTGTAAAGTCAGTTCTGACTAACCTCCGAGCCTTGGCAGACATATTTGTTCATTACCCAAAAACATGAAGTCTCTAATTTCACAGTGATGTTCATTTGAAGTGTGGGTTAAGTAGTTTCTTGTATCTATGCCCTCTATAGCTCTTAGATGTTCTCGATCCTGAACTTTCAAAGGTCTTTTTCAACTCCTGACATATATCTTAGTGCATGTTGAGAAAATAATATAGATCACATATATCCCGAGACAATTAATATTTATTTTCATTATATATTTTTGTCCTTTGTCATTCTGAGAGGTCGTAGACTTCTTATTTCTATGAATAAAAAAACTGAACATTGGAGACAATAAAGCCAACTGGTAACAGTCCATGTGTAAAGACAATAGGGGTTGTTCCAACAAAGGAAGGTGTAACTTTGATGGACTAAAAAGTGATTTAAGAAACTTTGATCTTTCACAGCGGACAGATGTTTAGGTTTAGGCTTAAGTTCAAAACTAGATCTAATGTGAAAACATGTCAATGCTTGCCGAAGGTGGTGTATACTTTGTGACATTATGCACCATAAGTGGGTATAAAACTTTTTTTTTTTTGTTCTTGTTTCTTGTTACTTCCTGAACCCTTTGGTTGTAATGGTAAGTTCCAGTAAGTTTGTTTAAGGTCTTGAAAGGTTTTGTCAGTTAATGTTGGTCCCTAGCCCCTATTTTTAAACTCTCAGATCGTGTCTTCTGTTTGTAGAAATCCTCTTTACTTCTCATTATTCTAAGTAGTTCACCTTTGGGGATGTTGCAAATCTGGTGTGGTGGGTGGCTACTAATAACATGAAGTATTGAGTTAGCAGCTGTTTATTTTCTGCGTAGTCTTGCTTTTAATTTTCCTTCTTTGAGATAAAATTCAAAGTCTAAATAACAAACGTTAGGTGGTGGGTATTGTGAGACAGTTAAAGAGTAGACTTTGTTAATCAGTAGGTCCGTTTACTTTAGACATTTTTTAATTCCCTTTCTGTATGAGAATGAAGTTATCCATGTACCTGTCCCAAAACATGTTATTGGGAAAGAACACAGAAGTTGCCTCATCCGATGTCCACTGCCTGTTAAGGTAGCCAATTAAGAAGTTCATGCATATTAGTGTAAATTTAGTTACTTTGGCTGGACCACATTGGTACCTAAATAGCATTTCACTGAAGGTAAAGATGTTATTTCTAAGACAAATGTTGTCATTTTTAAAAATCATCTTCTTGGCAGCAATGTAGTGAGCTGATCTATTTCGACAATAGTAGTGTATGGCTAATAGGCCTGGTTCATGATAAATAGAACTATAGATGATCGAAATATCAAGGCTTTCATTATGTGTGGGATGGAAAATGGCCTACATTTCTCTAAAACTCAAAGTTACTGATAACTCAGATATCAGTAACTCCCTTTGGGTCCCCTTGGAAATTAGGAATTATCAGGGGAAATCTGTAATTCCAGGCCTGATTTCCTTTTTAGTTCTTCTTTCTACTCCAGATGTTCAAATCTTTGTGTAAAAGAGCCTGGTAACTGACCGCAAGTGGTTATAGTTGATAATCAAAATATTCTGATAAATGGGAAGTTTTTGAGTCTAGGCTAGACATGATTGGTATACCTGGCAGTGGTTTCCTAGACTTTTGCATCTAACATAGTAATTATAGTATTCACATTTCTGGAGTTTTAATGTGCAAATGTCCTTCCAGGTATTTCGACTTTATTTGCCCATGAGCAGGATATCCCTGGTGGGACCTTGAGTTAAATTTTCAAAACGCCCATATTCAGGTTATTGCTGTTGGGCTTCCTTGATGTGGTCAATGATAACAATGTTTCCACCTTTATCTGCTTCCTAAACTACAATAGTGTGTCTGTTTCTTATTTCATTCAAAACACTGCATACTTTTTGTGCCTTATTTTTAGGTAGATACCTACTATTGAGTTCATATTTTGAATAATATCTATGGAGTTCATGCTGTACCTGTTTGTGAAAAAAATCTTTAACATTTCCCGTGGTAGTACTGGTGTGAATGCGGATGATAGTTTAATAGTTGTCTCTGTGTTGCAGTAAGGATTAATCCTCACATCAATACTAACAAACTCCCATTGAGAGTTGGCTCCATTAATGTCGGTAATATTTGTACAAATTCAATATCTTGGGCTGTGTGAGTAATCATTATCCCGGATAGCATGGGGCAGGGTCTTAGAGCTTTAGTGGCAAAGAACAATTTTATGCTCATTCTTTAAATAAATTAAAATAGATCTACTTTGGTGTTTACAATATCCCATTTGGTGGTGGCGCAAAAACATAAGCATTTGTTGAACAGTTTGATTTCAGTTTATTTAAAGTGATAGTGAGATAGATTTGCAGATAACGATTCTACTTGTTCCCCTGAGACTCATGTTATTCCTTTCTTTTGAGGGAAATGAAATGACCTTGTACTGTAAAGTAACCCACCACTACTTTAAAGTATCACAGCAATGTAATGTTGGTATTTCAACAATTAACTTTGTGGATATATTGGTCCTTGGTTTTGTAAGTGTGAGAAGGTGCTGCAAAGGGCCTTGTTTTAGCTTTTTCAGAGATAGAGCATTTTCAGACATAAATCTTGGTTTCAGACATAAATCTGGGCTAATAAAAAGACCGATCCAACAATGCTGTCATTTTCCTTGTTCCATGGTGTCTGGCCATGTGGGAATAGTAACACCACCCTAAGCCCTCATCTATAGTTCAGATGTAGACAAGAACAGTGACCTGGTGTGATACAGTTATGATTCATCCTTTCTTCTCAAGGTTTCTCGTTTGCCCATTCATCAGCGTCCACAGTGGTCTGAGCATCTGATACTTGTAGAAATTCTTAGAACTCTTCTGACTGGCTAGATATCATGGTTAAAAAACATAAGGCAAGGGGTATGTTATCTGAAACGTCATATTGGCTTGCTATTTTTTCATGGAAATGCCCAGGCTGATAGGTGATATGGTAGACGAATCCAGAGAAATAGTGACCACTGGGTAGGATGAGTAATTTCACTGAACAGATAAATTATGGCTCGCATAGACACTTAAGAATCGCCAGTTTTTAAAATTAGAGGTCTCTCTACATCATTTGGCATGAGAATAGGGGTGGTTGTCAAGGACTCTTTTAATGTTTGGAAAGCTTGTTCTTGTACCTTTGTTGGAATCTAATACCATGGTTCCAAACCGGATATTGAGTACCAACAGTAATATTGTGGCGCTTGCCTAGCTTGCTCATGCTTCATTGGCCCATAAAAGATCACTTCACGCATGTTTGTTTTATGAACTTAAAAAAAGCATTTGATGGCATTCATAGGAATCTGCTCTGGTCTAAGCTGAGCAAATGAGGTCTCCCATCCAAAACATTAAATGCAATAGTAGCCCTTGATTCTCATAAATGGGTTAAAGAAAAGCTAGGGATTGATAAAACTCTGTCAACAATGAGCATTGATAAAGGTTTGAAATAGAGGTGTGTCCTGGCCCACATGTTGTTCAATTTGTTTGTTGCTGATATTGAGAAATGAATCATAAATCAAAGGGCATGCCGACTGAAATTAAATAAATAGCTTTTCCGTGTTTTACAGTTCTGTTATCATACCATCCTATTGGATCACTCTGCCATGGGTCTCCTACATTCACTTTCCAACCTTGAGGAATAAAAAATAATCTAGACATCAATGAGAACAAAATAAAAGTAATCACATTTTCAAAGAACTGGAACACCAGTAGGAAAAGGTGTAAGGCAGGTCCACTCACCATCATCGGTGCAAATTCTTATTAGGATCTCAGGGTGAAATGTTAAGCCTTCAGTCATAATAGACAACGTATGAGTTCTCTCACCATTAAAGCAGCAGGAGTAAGATTTGCACTACAAAAAGCATTGACAAATCTTAAAGGGTCTTCTTTAAGACCAATCTTCTGAGTCCTGAATGCAAAATATTTACCTTCACTTACATATGGACTCGAATCCTTTCCTGGCAAGTTTAGTCAGTGGCTTAATCCGGTACAATCAGTGAGGGAGTTCGGTCTCACAGAGGAGACACAGGCCCAGAATGCTCTGGTTTAAATACACTAAGGCTAAAAAGAGCTATTTTAAAAGCCACCTCTGAAAATAAATTTCACGTTCAAAATCCAACTTTAAGTCTTGACTTTGAAGGCGTCTCTGGATGAACTACAGATAACTCAGCCTTGGAATCTTAACCTCTATCCTGGAAATTTTAAATTGCATCTAAAAAAATACAAGCAAAATCCAGAAAATCTGCAAGCAAGACAGCATCATTTGTGTAAACTACACCAAATTAGCTCCTCTAAGGTACTTAATGTTGTTGATATCCTGGAAAACTGAACTTAAATATTTAGGGATTCACCTTTGGTTTTTCAATGTTGGTGAAATTATCCAAAAAGGAAACACAATAGAACAAGAGCAGCCTGTCGGTTTTGGCCATATTACAGATAATCAATTGCAAACATTCTTTGTGTGTGTCCAGCTTTTCTTTGTGAGAGAAATAAACATCTTGGACAGCTCTTGAATACAAGGATCTGCTTGGAGGCTATTTTTTACTGCTTTCAAGGGACAGAGAGCAGACTAACAGGTGGTTTTGTAAACTGTATGCATAAGGTCCTCAATGTACTTGCCAAGCAGGATGCCAACTGCCCTGAGCCAAACACTTACTAGTAAACAAGACGGTTAAATACCATTTGCACTAATCTTAATTCAACAAAGTGTATTTTAATATTTTCATAATTGTATTGTATTGCAATAATCTATTTTATTCAATGGGTGATTAATTTAGAAAGGTTTTATTAAATACCTAATTAAGATTTTATTTTTATTTTTTGTACCTTTGTCAAATCAAATGTGACCATCTTTTTCGTTAGATACTCTATGAGCTGGATGATGGATTACAAGTCCTGTATAAAATGTCAATAAACAATTAGCGAGAAAGCTTTCGGTTCTAATGACAACTAGTAGGTGGGGACCATTCTTGTACTACCTTTGCGTTTTGTTACCCCTACTGATACTAACTGCAGTAATGCCAAAGCCCCCCCAAAAAAATGCTAGAAACTTCAAAGTCATCGGTATTGTTTTTTGCAAATAGCGAGTGCTGGAGTAGTCTGTTTAAAAGTTTTCAGACAGGCTACAATGTTGAAACATGCTTTCTGGAAATATCACTTTATCATCTATATAAATTACATATATGGCTAATAGATCTCTGAAGACTCCATTAACAAAGTACTGGAATGCTGCAGGAGCATTACATTGTCCGAAAGGCATCACCAAACATTCAGAATGGCCATATCTTTATTAAATGCTATTTTCCGTTCATGTTCCTTACTAAGTTATAGCCTCCTCTGAAATCTAGTTTTGTGAAAACAGTTGCAAACTTGACACCATCTAGTAAAATGGATATGAGTGGAAAGAGGTACAGATTCCTTCTTGTGAATGCAATCAGTTCTCTATAGTTGATGCATGAATGGTACTCCCATTACATTTTGGAAATAAGAAAATTGTGGCTCCTGCTGGGAATTATATGTGTTTTATGAATCCCTTTTCAATGTTTTCCTTCCAATATTGTTTCAAGACTTCATCATCTTTAACTGCAAGAGGACCATATAGAATGTTTGCTCTGGTTCGTAAATCAATAACACAATCATAGGGATGTTCTGAAGGTAATCTGTTGTCCCCTGTTAGAAATGGGGTTTTTGAATGGTTAGGGTGTGCATCTAAGCCAAGCAGAACTCACCCACTCTAGTCAAGGCGAGGGAGTTACACACCCAAGATAACCCCTGCTCACCTCCTTGGTAGCTTGGCACGAGCAGTCAGGCCTATCCCAGAGGCAATGTGTAAAGTGATTGCACAACACACAACACATGTGATGCACTATCCCCACTACAAAGGAAACATTACAACAAGTTATAAAAAAATAAACTGTATTGCACACAACATCATTAGACCAAACCCAACATGTCAGTAATACCCAGGTACCCAAGCAGTTGTCAGAACATTACACAGCACTGTTACTCTGCAAAAAATAGCAGTAGTCACATATAACACACAGGTTACTCATTATTCTACACCATAAGCAGTAGTCAGGAAAACATTACTACAATAATGCACTTGTCATAACATCATCATAAATGCCCATACCAGGAACATTAGAAAACATATGGCAAGTCATGAAACATCAAACATAATGCCCATGTCATAAACTCATCCTAACTACCCATAAAAGGAACATCAGAAAATATATGGGGCATCAGCAAAATCATATCATATGTCATGAAAGCAACATAAATGTCTATAACTGGAGCATTATAAAACATATGGCCACTGTATGGTTTGTAGAGGCAACCTCATGAATACACCTCAAGTAAAAACGAGGGGAAGGGGGGCCCCCAGCGCTCCAATGCACCAAAAAAAAGGAGGCCACCTGATGACTGATGCGGAGAAGGGTGGGACATGCACCCAATCCGGGGCGTCAATTGTCCCCGGAGACCACCGGAGCCACAACCGGCCCTCGTGGGGCAGGGGGACCCAAAAGAAACCACTATTCCAAAATTGGAGCTTCACACTCCTCTGGCAGCGACCGGAGTAAAAGGGGACTTACCCTCGCCTCCCCCTGCGTCCTGCTCTCTGGACAGCCCTTGGATCCAGAAGGGCCTCCGATGAGGTCTCTCTCCCTCCTGGGGCAGCCGACTTTCATCACAGCACCCAGCCCTTGAGGATACAAAGTGGGGCACAGGCCAGCAGGGCCCAGCAAACAGGCCAGCACAAGGAAGATGCAATCAGTGGCAGTTCCTCCTAGTGACCCAGCAGGTCACAGGTCAGCATGCAGCAGCAGTCCAAGGCAGTTCCTGGTGAGTCCTTCCAAAAGCATTCTGTGTCCAGTTCCACGCATGTTAAAAAGTGCCTCTAGTGTCTCTGTTTCATGGGGACAACCCCCTGTACTTATACTCAGTTTTGCACAACACTAACAAAGAGGGGGAGAGGAGATTGCAACCAGTTGCAACTGGTTCCAGGAGTGTCCCCTCTCGGGCCCTTTGTGTGAGACCAGGGCACAGCCTTTACAAATGCAGGTGTGTCCCGCCTTTCCTTCTCTCAGCTCAGGAAGACCATTCAAAATGCAGATGCACCTCTGTGACACCTCCGCCCTCCCTGTGTACAGGCTGTCTGAAAAGTATGCACAAAGCCCAACTGTGGATTGGAGTCAAGCTGCAAAACACCAAAGTCATTAGCACAGAGAAATGCTCACTTTCTAGAAGTGGCATTTCTGTACCACTGTACAAGGGACTTACAGGTTAATTAAATGTGCCAATTAGGTGTAAGCCAATCATACTTTGGAAGGGAGAGCACCTGCACTTTAACACTGATCAGCAGTGATAAAGTGCTCAGAGTCCTAGAGCCAACAGCAGGAGGTCAGAAAAAATAGGAGGAACGAGGCAAGACGTTTGGGGATGACCCTACAAAAAGAGTCAGGTCCAACAGCCCTCTTTTTTGCTGAAGACGTCAACAGAATCTTTGTAGGCGCCTGATAGGCATTCATCTTTTGATGAGTTCTCTGTGGTCATCTGTAATGAGAGACACCACAATTCTTGGTTTGCTCTAAAGTTATAAGTTAGGAAGCAGGAATTCTCACAGCAGTGTAAATCAAAGGTGACCAACAGTACTTACCAATGGATCTCAGGGGCATGTTTCATTAACAGTGTGGCTCCTAAGACTAGTAAAAAATGCTGTTGCATCACTGTTACTAAATGTGACCTCTCCACATGACCTAATGTAGTTGCCATTAGCACAAATGTATTGGCTCAATATACATCTCTAGAAATCAAAGGGGTTCCGTCAATTCTCTTGATGACCTCAGAAGCAGACTTTCGGAGAAGATACATTTGAAGTTTTTTGTTTTTCTTTTAACATTTGTAATCATGAAACATTTAAAGGTTCCAAAATCTAGTATATCCAGTGGCCCATTCCAGAAATCTAGAACTATGGGAAAGTGAAAATAAGCCTTATCATTTAATGGACTTGGTATAAATTCTGGGTTTGATCCTTGCCTAACTGCTCATTTTCCAACAAATGTGGACAGGATAGAATAAAGTGTCCACCTTTGCCACAACGTGTAGATCTAATTGTTGTCTTCTTTCCTTTATTTATTCTAGGGATGGATCTTTTGTTCTTACTGATGTATATGTGTTCTTCCATAAAATCTGTTTTCTCTGCTCCTTAAGCCACATTCAAAGGCCACACACATTGTGGATCTGTTCCTTTTTAGGTCTCGCGTACACAGTACATGCACTGTCCTGAGACATTTTGTTTACAATTCAGTGGGTATTCCACCCACCCAGAGCATACCATTAGTTGTTTTCATTGTCACTCATTTGCAATGTTTTGAACTCCTGTGGGTGTCCCTTTCTTTCTGTGTTAGCTCCTTCTTGGAGCATGGGCCAAGTACATGTGTTCTTCGTCATCTTTGTTCTTCATCGTCTTTTTGCAATGCAATTTTTTTAACAAAATGTACGTGTTCCAATATTATTCCTGGACGTGCTTTCTTACATTTAACACAGGCATATGGTTTCTTATTTATGTTGCTTCCACCCTATCTATAGTCACTCTTGATGCTTTAGTTACTTATACCCACAACTGTATTACTCTATGCCACTCTACTCTACACTACTACACTCTGTAGCACTTCACGTGATGCCACGCCACTCTGTTCGACTCCATTCTAATCTATGCCAATCTACTCTACGCCAATCCACTCTATGCCACACCACACCACACCACTCCATACTATTCCAATCCACACCACTCTACTCCACTTCAGTCCACAAAATGCCATCGATTCCAAGGACCTCTCATCGGCATTCATGTTTTTCGGCCTGTCTCAAGTGTAGGTGAAAGTCCGGTCCTTCTATACACTCCAGTCAAAATGCTATAGAAACACCAACAACAGGGAACAGAAGTGGAACATAAGGCAGGGGTCAGCAAGAAACATATTTTTGCTTTGCTTTTTGTCTAAACAAGAAATAGATTATGGCCCTGTCACCATCTGGTACCTTACAGGTTCATTTAGATGGACTCACTGAGACTGATAATAATGCAAAGAGAAAAGGGTTATGATGCAGTAAACCATTCATTCACTATTATGCCATTTGGTTCATAGAGACTGTCGCTCACCAGTTTCTGTAGTAGCAGAAGCATTAACAAGCCAGCGGACATTACCAAGATACCAAACCTTCAGTCCAGGGATATTGGCAACTGGAAGATGCTGAAGTGCTGCGGGTACAACGGGGGACACACCGAAGAAATTAAGAGAGAAAAGGGGAGGGTTGGAAGGATGCAAGATAGGAAGTGCGGGTGTGAGCTATAACAGGATTGAAGGGACTGGTGTGAACTGTAACTGGATAGTTTGCCAGGTGCCATGTTCCTTTCCTACACAGTTCTTACTCTGCTTCTGCCAGAACTCTCAAGGAAAGACCTGAAGTGGACAGGAAGATATGTTGCTCTTTCTTAAAGGGTAGGCCATGTTTGTACTCTTGGTTTTTAGGATGCAGTCTCCAACTTCCTTTTGTCATACTTGCTTTTTCGCATTTCTGGTAGCATGTATGTTGCAGCCAGTGCTTCATTTGTAAATAAAAACATGTCGGTGCCCAAAGCCCTCCTCTTATACTCGCCGCTGCTGCAATTAAATGTGCAAACACGAAGTACTGAGGCAACGTAAACCTGAGACTATCTCTGGCCTCTGCAGTCCATTTACAGCCACTCCCCGGCACTTCAGCTCACTCTTGCATTTTTCTGTTCTCTCCCATTGTGATGCTTTTTCCTTTTTAACTTCCTCGGCTTTTCCCATATGTGTCGTTTGATCGCAGTAAATGCTTGAGGCAGAAAATAAGTGCCAGTGCCCCGCACCGGAAACAACAAGCACAAATTAAGCACTGGTTGCAGCGATGTGTCACGGCACTTCAAATCGAACAGTAGGAAAGCAGCAACATCTTAAACTCTCTGAAAACAAGGAAGAGCTGGCCCCTATGTAAATAGGTTGTTGCAGTAGTCCAGGCAAGAAATGACTGTGTCTAGAGTTAGAGTGATTTTCTACGAGTGATGAGCATCAGCAGAATCCCCTTTAAAAGACAAAGGTGATGGAAAGTTGTCGTTTTGAACACATTCATCCTAGTGGTGAAAGAAAGTTTCCTGTCAGTACACCCAGCGTAAGCACTCCAGGCCAGGGCAGATAGAAAGCATTGGGTTTATTAGGTCCAGAGAAGACATTTCCCTTTTGTTATCATTAAATCATAGTTAATTGTTTTGCATCCACTTGTGTAGCTAAGAGAGGCAACGGACCAAGCTGGAAAGGTTGTCAGGTTCACCTTCGAGCTTGAAATGGAGCCGAGTGTCATTTATGTAAATGTTATGCTCCAGCTTGTAAGAGCCAAGGATGGTTTGAGTTGAGCTATGTGTATATTGGACACCAGCGCAGACAGTGTCGAGCTCTGAGAGCTCTTGCATGTGACATCGGGTAATGTAGAGAGGCTATGGTGTGTGCATTCTAGCAAGAAAGAGGTGGGCCATTCAAACACTGTCCCACTAATAGCACCGATGTAGACAGTCTTTTGATGAGTACCTGTGAGATCAACCAAGATAGATGTGCAGGGACTACACTGGTTACGAGAAATCAGGATTTATTTTCTTATGTTGGGTTGAGTGGTCTCTGTGCCACTGTGGGTCTGAAGCATAATGGAAGTCGCTTGGCAGGTGATTAGCTTCCAAGTATGCAGATATTTTGGGATGATAATGATTTTGAATGCCATGCCTTTGCAACATATGGAAGGTTGGAGATGGGTCTGCAGTTTGCTAAGTTATCAGGATCATTGGTGTTTTTCTTAAGTATGTTTGTGATAAAGGCATGTTAGAGGGCGCTAGAAATGGTTCACCAGGGCAGTGAGTAGTTGATTAGTCTAAGGGGCATATTTATACTCCGTTTGCGCCGAATTTGCGTTGTTTTTTCGATGCAAATTCGACGCAAAACTAACTCCATATTTATACTTTGGCGTTAGACGCGTCTAGCGCCAAAGTTCATGGAGTTAGCGTCATTTTTTGGCGTGAACACCTTCCTTGCGTTAATGAGATGCAAGGTAGGCGTTCCCGTCTAAAAAAATGACTCCCAGGCATGTGCGTGGTATTTATACTCCCGGGCAAAAATGACGCCCGGGAGTGGGCGGGGCAAAAAACCCTGCATTTGCGCCTGAATTTAACACCTGGGTCAGGGCAGGCGTTAAGGGACCTGTGGGCTCAGAATGAGCCCAGAGGTGCCCTCCCCTGCCCCCAGGGACACCCCCTGCCACCCTTGCCCACCCCAGGAGGACACCCAAGGATGGAGGGACTCACCCCAGGGACATTAAGGTAAGTTCCGGTAAGTATTTTTTTTTATTTTTTTTTGTGGCATAGGGGGGCCTGATTTGTGCCCCCCTACATGCCACTATGCCCAATGACCATGCTCAGGGGACACATGTCCCCTGGGCATGGCCATTGGGCAAGGGGGCATGACTCCTGTCTTTGCTAAGACAGGAGTCATGTTAATGGGGATGGGCGTCGTAAAAAAATGGCGCAAATCGGGTTAAGGCGATTTTTTTGACTCAACCTGACTTGCCCCATTTTGAGACGCCCATACGCCATTTTCCCCTACGCCGGCGCTGCCTGGTGTACGTGTTTTTTTTTCACGCACACCAGGCAGCGCCGGTCGGCTAACGCCGGCTAGCGCCATTCTATAAATACGGCACCCGCATGGCGCTTCAGAATGGCGTTAGACGGCGCTAATTTTTTTGACGCTAAACTGCGTTAGCGCAGTTTAGCGTCAAAAAGTATAAATACGGGCCTAAGTATCATTGTTGTGAATGCTGGGAGGCCCCTTTTGATGACTTTCTTATTACTGAGATTCCCAAAGCTGTCATTGATGTACCCACGATATTGATTATGTTTCTTCATAGAAAGGTTCAAACCTGGAGATTGCAACTAAGCAATAAATATTGGGTAGGGGGCTTTGACTTAGAAAACTGTGTGTATCATAGGTTGTGCGAGCTCAAAAGGTTTCTATCTTATTGGTGAATACACACAGAAAGTTGTTGCAGCGATCTGGGATGGGGAAAGGCAACATAGAAGAGGGTTTATTTCAGACAATTTCCTTGGAAATATAAAATAATTCTTTGGTAACTTCCACTATGGAACACCCAAGAAGCTGAACCTTTATGAACCTGTATGAACAGCCATCTAGAGCATCTGCTCTATCAAGAGAAAGTCTCCCCAGTCCCTCTCTGTTATTGATAAACCATGGGTTTGTTAAGCTGAATGGGTGGTGATACACCATCACATGCAAAGGACCAGAGGCCACTCTAGGGGTCAGGTTGTCAATCCCTAGATGACATGGTGGATCACTCTAGTCCTCGGCAATCCACTATGTGTATCTTCTGACTGTTCCATGAGAAGACAATGCTGCGTTGCATGTTCTATTTTTGGGAGAAGCTCTGTACCTCCTAGGTGGCTACTTTACAGATGGGTGTTAGGAATAGGTGTCAGTTTCAAATGGTAAAGGAGATCTTAGGGGCCCCTCCATCTCCCTCTGTTAGTTACCTCTAAGGGCTGGCATTGCAGAAATATCCTAAATCAGACGTTCTGAGATTGCCATACATTTCATAAAGTCTGCTATGTCTGACTCCCAGGCTCAAGTGCCCATTCTCTCAGAGAAACATCAGATCCATCCAACCAGAGTCATTTCAACCCATGAACTGCCACTCAGGCACAGCAGAGCTGACATCCAGTAACTGTCATCCCTCCACAATCATGCTATGGAGAATACCCTATCTTCCCACCTCTTTGTGAACATTAACTGCTTGTGGCTGGCTGTGGTCCTTGTTGCCCTCATTCTTATACCCGAAACATGTGGCCCGGCAAACCCTATAGAGGCCATTCAGAACATCATGCAATATCTTAACAGGTATTCTCACACTCCTTTGGGGAAATGGGCTTAGAAGAACAGTTCCCAATTGACTGCATGTTACTGGGAATTGTCCCAGTCCTAGGCTTACTATTGACAGATGACTGATTGCAGGAGTCTAAAATGTAGCGCTTCGTTGTTAATGCATTAAGAATGAAACTCCCAGAATTCACTGTTTTAAAAAAAATGATAGTCCTGGTCTGGGAATGTGATCTTCCGGTGACATGCTCCTCTGGGAATCCTACTCACACACTCTTAGAAACAGTGCTTTAAATGGGCCGGTACTGTCCGGAGTACCAGCACTTTTTTATTTTGAGAGGGAGTACCTGCTCTTCTCAAGATAAACGTAATACTTATAATTGGAGAGTACCGGCACATCTCAGAAACAAGTTACAGAGTACCTGCACTTCTATTTTTCCATTTCAAGCACTGCTTAGAAATGATTGCTCGGTGTACGCCAGATTGCGAAAGCCAGTGGTTCAATGAATATTAGATTTGTTTGTCAGATTTTATCTACTCCCTCACAGAAAACAGATTTGCGCCAGGCACGATTGTGTCCTTATATGGTGTCATGTTTGCACCGTGTTCTTGATTTCAGGTCCTAACCTGCACCACCGTGCAGCTGCTCACACGAATGTGCGATGTTTTGCAAGGAACAGTTGATGCTTTTTCTAAAGCACCGCTGGCCATTGAACTGCAGTACACCTGTGCATCAACATCTAAACATGCACTGCTGAGCTTGAGACGCAGAAGTAGTGCGTAGTTAGTTTACTATAGGGTTGTATTTCCTGACATAAATACATACGAAACAAGGAAAATGTTTTCGAAAATAAGAAATTCGTTGCCCCCTTTCAATACATATAAATGCGTTTGTTTGTACCTAGGATTATACAGAAAGTTTACAACAGTACATATGTTTTAGTTGTTAAGCAGATGTTACATTCGTTTGGCAAGCTGAAATTATTAAATAGAATTATTCATTTGGCAGCCTACATGCAGGTGTATGTGGGTCTACGTTTTGCGAATGCCATGTTGCGAGTACTGGAACAAGGTATTAAGGTGAACGCATACCTCGCAATGTAAACGAAACAGTGTAAAATGATGACAAAATCACGCATGCCTAACACTCAGCGCGTGAGACGGAAGGCCCCCAAAGGATAACAATTTAAGATTAATTTGTGATGAACGGATGCACCGCGACACATAGCCACAGCTACATCTAAGACATTGGAAATCTGGAAAGTAGACGCCATACAAGAGGAGTTTCCAAAGCATTTAGATATTAGTTTGATCATATGAGATGATGCAGGATTTTACTCACAAACGGGACACCTAGACTGGACTACAACGTGCTGCCACATATGTGTCCCAGTATTCATCACACATTGTGTGTGAAGCTTCAAATTGTGACTGATTCATCTGCCTCGAAGGTAAGAGAGCTGCATGTCAATTTACAGATCATGGCAGTTACACAGACATAACCTAAAAAAAAAAAAATACCTGAACTCATTCGAGCACATTGAAGTAATCCGAAGAAGCAGAAAGCTATATAAAACTCCTAAACGAATGAATAAATAAATACATGGGTCATGGATGTAAAACATATTAAAACCAACTAGTCAGCCAGATGCTCAAGTGAGCTGCTCGCTGCAGTATCATCATTAGTGGACGTCACCATTGCACTGTATGCCCACGCGAGAGGGGGGAGAAATGACAGAAACCCCTCTATCTTTTCCCCAAGCTGCCGGCCAGGGATTACATCAGGGACAGGCAGGGTATGAATGAGGGAGACCCGGCGTAGGCGGGATCTCAGAAAAGGGTCATAACAGCAAGTGATTAAAAGGTGGAGTTCATATAATCACCCGGGTGTCATGTATCATTTGGCCAACTCTGCACTGGCAACGAAGGGGGGGGCAGGTTCACCAACACGCACCTCGCCTCTCACCTTGGCCGTTTCCAGCCCGCCCTGCCTTGTGGGCCCCTGCTAATTTGCCGCCAGAGCGCTCTGGGAGGAGCCCTCCCACACAACGGTCCAGTGAAACGCATCACGGCCTCACTGCTCCGTTTGGTACTCCATTTCTGCAGGTTCCTACCTGCTGCCTGGGCATCCTCCAGAACCTGCACCACAACCCTCCACGTGGTGCACCACCGCCTGCCTCGCCCGCTCCACGATCCTGTCGGCACACTGCCATGCCCCGAAGACACTCAGCTGCTGCCTAACCAGGTGAGAAATCTTTTCTACAGTCCCAACAACAGATTCACCTCACCTAGTGGGGCTGTTAAAAAAATAATAAAATAAAGGAAAAGACAGTAAAAGAAATAGTCTGGTGCACACCTCACCAAAAGAACTGCAATAAAGAGACACAGAAACTCACATTACATTAGTCCCTGACTACGTAACACTATGGGCCTCATTACGGCCCTGGGGGCCGGCGGTACACTGGCGGTAACACCGCCAACAGGCTGGTGGTGTACCAGCAGGGTATTATGACCGTGGCGCATTAGCCATGGCCATACCGCCGGCCCTCCAACTGACCGCCAGGCTTCCTCCAGGCGGTCATAATCCCCAACCACCAGCCTGTCCATGGTGGTAAACACCACCATGGAAAGGGTGGTGGTAAGGGGGACTCGGGGTACCCCTGGGGGCCCCTGCGCTGCCCATGCCAAGTGCCCCAGGCACAGCCCCATCGCGTATTTCGGGCAGTGAAATGTGTGACGGGTGCTGCTGCACCTGCTGCACATCAACATTGCCGCCGGCTCTATTATGAGCCGGCTGTAATGTTGATGTGACTTTTCCGCTGGCCCAGCAGAAAAGTCATAATAGGGAGCCACATATACCGCCAGCACTGGCGGTATAGTGGCGGCCGCGGCTTCGGCGGTCTTTTAGTAAGATCACCGAAGTCGTAATGAGGGCCAATGTCTGTTGCTACCACCACCCCCACCGCCCTACGAGGATAGCACCATAAGCCTACACCTCGCACGTGGCAAATACCCAGAGAGCCCACAGACTACAACCAGTGGCAAACTCCTACTCACTGCCATCCGGAATGCCCAGATGAGTCTGTGGATGTCTTCTACACCCGATTAATAGAGCTGGCTAGCACTTGCACACTGCTGAATGAGGTGGATGAAGTAAGAGCCCAGTTCATCCAGGGGTGCGCATCTTCCAAGCTACACGAATGCATCCTCCAGGAACCCAACATGAGTATGAAGGACATCCTTATGCTAGGGCAATCAAAAGAACTGCCCAAAGCCCGGGCAGCACATATGGAACAAGCACCACCCCCGTAATCAACTCTGTACCGGTTAAAGCTATTCTCAGGGATTCCACCAAGACTGAACTGCTCAGACAAAAAACTAAGAACCACTCCTGTGGGTGGTGTGGAGGTCCACTACCCCACCCGGGTGAATGCCCTGAAAAAGGAAAAACATGCAGAGCATGCAGAAAGTTGAACCACTTCTTGAAAGTATGCCGCTCGACACCCCAAGCAGTGCCAACCAGTTCTAAGAAGCCAGTAAGAGTCATTGCCAGTCCCCCCACCTCATCTTCTGATAGCGACATGGACGATGACCAAGATGTGGTCCACGTAGTGAAGACAGTGAGCTCTGCTCGTGCTCATCAGTGGAAACTACCCACATGCCACGTGATGGTAAACGGCCACCCAGTAACCTCATTGCTGCAGCAGTGTACATGCACCTGCTGAAACCCCCCAAACTTTGACCAACCAGATACAAGTGTATGCTTTTGGGAACGCCCAGCCACTACAGATGACTGGCATTTTTATGATGAACATCTCCTGTGAGTCCACCAGTACGACTACCAAAATCTTTGTGTCACAGGAAGGGTCAGGATTCCTGCTGGACTGCCAGACAGCGCAAAGCTTAAGCCTCATCCAGTTTGCATTCAGCATCCTCCCCTTGACGACTGTCTACAGCTGGCTGCTGAGGCCATCCGGTCAGGCGACTAGTGGCCATTTCAACACCCGGTGGCCTTCAAGTATCCCGGAAGCTAGGGTCACCCTCCAGGCCTTCTGCCATATCTGACAAGAACTTTCTGTCAGTGAGGATGGTTGCCTTCAAAGAGGCCCCTGCCTTGTTCTCCATGCAAGCCTGAGGTCCCGGGCCGTCGTCCTCGCTCATGGAGCCCACCAGGGCATTGTGAAATCAAAGAGCAGACTCCGGAGCAAGGTGTAATGCCCGGTCCTTGACCAACAAGTGGAGAAAGTCGTTAAGGACTGCATATTCTGCCAAGAAAGCGGGTAGCCTTATCCACCGGCACCTGTCATCACAGAGGATGGTCCCACAGCTCAGTGGCAGACTGACTTTTTGATGCCATGAGCCGCTACCCTGTATCTGTGGTGCAATGGTTAAGTTCGAGTTCGTGTGTTAGAAATGGGTTTTCTAGTTGATTAGGGTATGCGCCTAAGCCAGGCAGGGCAAGGGAGTCACATGTCCAACATAACCCCTGCTCATCCCCTTGGTAGCTTGGCACGAGCAGTCAGGGCTAACCCAGAGGCAATGTGTAAAGTGTTTGCACAACACAAACAACACACATGATGTAATAAATACACCCCAAAGGGAACGCAACACCAAGTTCTGAAAAAAGTTAACTGTATTGCACAAAACATAATTAGACCAAACAAAACATGTCAGTAATACCCTGCTACCCCAACAGTTGTCAGAACGTTGTATAGGTTACTCGTACTCTTCAGAAATAAGCATTAGCCAGAATAGAACAGACAGGTGCTCAGTATTCTGCAACATAAGCAGTCTTCAGGAAAACATTACTAAAGAAATGCACTTGTCATAAAAGTTTCATAAATGCGAATACCAGGAACATTAGCACACATAATGACAAGTCATGAAAACATATTAGCATAAATGCCTGGGCCACGGGAACCCATTACCACCAGATATACATGACATATAATCATCACGAATGCCCCTAGGCGCGATAATAGGAGCTCAGGGCCTATAACCACACTGTCAACAGGAGGGCACCAATGCAGAAAACAAAAATGCCTAGGTTATTTGGCCACCTGCTCACCTCTATTACACCAGGAGCGTTCACTCTAGCTCCCTAGGTGGAACAGCAGAGCCCCTATGCTGCTATAATCCTCTACGCAGGACTCTTGTGGCTTTCGGGGTAACGATTCCCTTTCCCTTCACCTGGGGCCGCTACCACCAGAAATTCGGACCGACACTGTGGAGTAGGGGGTGGCAGCCCCTTCCAGCCCCGTCTCTCCACACTGAGAGCCAGAGAGAAATGGGCCAGCACCAACCACCCGCAATTGTCCGCGTCCATGTGGACGGCTGCCCAACTACTTGCGCCTCAGCGGAGGCAGCACCATCAGAACTTCCCCAGGGCTTCCCCGGGTTGCAGCAGGTTTCCCTCCTCAGTGGGACAAATCCCCTATCCTGCCCAGTTGGCAGACGAAAGGGGCTTTCTCCCCTGCCTCCTCACACTTCTTGCGGCCACTCCAGACCCGCCCGGGTCTTGGCGTTCACTCCGCTGGGAAATATCTCTGGCTTGTGCCCTTTCCCCAGCACTCCTGTGCCCCGGGGGTGTTTTCCAACAAGCTCTCGTCCCCTGGGGGCACAGAGGGGAGGTGGGCATCGTGCGTGGTGCAAAAAGAAATTATCCCACCAGGGTCACATTCGGGCACGAAGCGCTCCCAAGGCGCTAGGAACCACACAAAGGGACGCTCTCAAGGTGCCCATGACACACAGTAAAGTGCCCCTCTGGGCTGAACTCTACCACAGGGGCTTCTAGGTGTAGCGCTGTCCACGCGCTAGAAAGTGATGGTCTGCAGATGGCAAGGGCCACAGCACCCAGCCTCTGGACGACACAAAGGGAGCACAGGTAGTGGGGCCCAGCAACAGGCCAGCCCAAGGGGAATGCAGTCAGTGGAAGCTCCTCCCAGTGACCCAGCAGGTCACAGGCCAGCACAGCAGCAGCAGCAGTCCAAGGCGGTTCCCTCCAGCAGTGTTCTGTGACCAGTTCCAAGTAGGATTCTTGTGTAAATTGTGGGGGAAAATCCCCTGTACTTACACTCAGTTTTGCAAATCATTTCCAAGGAAGAGGAGAGGGGGTTTCAACCAGCTACAGCTGGTTCTGGGAGTGTCCCCTCTCCCCTCCAGCACAGGTTCCAAACATCAGTTGGGGGTAAACAACCTTTTTGTGTGAGGCCAGGGCATGGCCTTTACAGATGCATGTGCATGCCTCCCCCTTCTCTCAGCCCAGGAAGACCATTCAAAATGCAGATGCACCCTCCCTGTGTACAGGCTGTCTGAGAAGTATGCACAAAGCCCAACTGTCACTCTGCCCAGATGTTGATTGGAGTCAAGCTGCAAAACACCAGAGTCATAAACACAGAGAAATGCTCACTTTGTAGAAGTGGCATTTCTGTAATGATAACAAAAAATCCACCTACACAGTAAGCAACATTTCTCACTACCATTGCAACCATACCAAACATGCATATCCTACCCCTCATAAATCAGACAATACCCCCTAAACATAAGGCAGGGCATTTCCAATGCAATCCTATGAGAAGGCAGCACTCAAAGCAGTGAGAAACCAAATAGGCTGTTTGTCACTACCAGGACAGGGTATGCTACTAGGCACATGTCCTGCCTTCTACATACATAGCACTCTGCCCATAGGGGTAGTTAGGGGGTACCTTAGGGGTGACTTACATGTACTAAAAGGGGAGTTCTGGGCCTAGTAAGTAGATTTAGATGCCAGGTCCCTGTGGCAGCAAACTGTGCACGCAGGTCCTGCACTAGCAGACCTGAGACAGGTTTGGAAGGCTACTTCTATGGATGGTGCAAGCAGTGCTGTAGGCCCTCTGGTAGCATTTAAATTACAGGCCCTGGGTATAGAGATACAATTGTACAAGGGAATTACAAGTAAATTAAATGTGTCAGTCAGGTATAAGCCAATCATACCAAGTTTACAAGGGAGAGCACATGCAATTTAGCACTGATTAGCAGTGGTAAAGTGCCCAGAGTCATAACGTCAGCCAAAAAGGGTCAGAAAAATTAGGAGGAGAAGGGAAAATGTTTGGCGAATGAACCTCTAGAAAGGGCCAGGTCCAACAGTATGTATTAGTGATGTTCACTGTTTATGCTGTCTGTTCTCTTTAGGGGTGAAGGATGTGGTGTAGTCATTAGTGGACGGCACCATTGGACTGTATGCCCATAGAGGAGAAATGACAGAAACCCCCTCTGACTTTGCCCCATGCCACTACCCAGGGATTACGTCGGGGACGGGGTATAAATGAGGGAGACCCGGAGTAGGTGGGATATCAGAAAAGGGTCACAACAGCAAGCGATTAAAAGTTGGAGTTCATATAATCACCCCGGTGTTGCATATCATTTGGCCAACTCTGCACTCGCATCCGGGCAGCTGGAGCTGAAACTGAAGTAAGCGATTATTATATAGGCCTTTACATTCATCCATCTTACACATGATGTCTTTTCTGGCCTTTGGACGATGGAGCCATGCTTTCTCTAGGTAACCCTTTGTGCTGCATTTCTTCTACCAACTCTAGTGCACTTCGCCAATCATTTGTAGCCTCTACACAGAGGTCTGGTGTGGCCAGAAGTGGTAAGCGTCACTGAAAAGAGCATATGAAATACTTCATGCCCACGTGATTCACAGGAACGATTCTAGGAAATGTAGCAGATTTTTTGACTGGTTGTTGTCAATAGAATATACCTCAGACCAATGAATGACAATTCTGAACATTTACCTCAACCTTACACATTCTGCTTAAGAACTATTAGCAACAAAACTGTGCCATATTGGTGCCATGTGACACCCTTTTGCTTCAAACGTCACTTGCTGGATCTATAAAATCACCCATAAACTACGTTGCTCTTGATTAAATAGCCGTGCATGACAGCATTTGAGGAATTGTCTAAAATGCAGTTTGAACATAGGAGAAATCACTATTATGCACTTTATCTATGGAAATGTGTGGAACAGGAAGATATCAGTGAATATATGGGAAATGTGTGGTGTGTGAGAAGGATAATTATTATAAAGTCTCCTTAGTTCCGTTAAGGTTCTTTATGTAATAATTTGTTGGCAAGATTAATTAACAACAGCCTCCAGCTACAACAGATAACGAGCATTTTTCGTCACAGCTGTCAACTGTCATAGCAACGGTTATGGAATGCTGGTAGGAACCAACTGGGAAGACAAGAGGAAAATGGGGAGGAATGGAATGGTACACTTGGACAGCCTATGGGCAGACGTGTACAAAATGAAAGGGACGGGGAAATAGAGAATGTACATTTTATACAAAACATTACTGGTGATAAATTACAACGCTTCTCCATCCCAATAAGACATTCTTAGAATGTATGAAGGCAATACCCTGTTGGGAAATCAAGTGAGCATGTAATCTTTGTGCCAGACAGGAACCGCACAAGCCCTAACTCTGCGATTATTCTCATCATATTTCAATACATCGTTTGACTTTCTATTCATACATGAATACTCCTGAGTTGGACAATGAGGTGTTAATCTGTCCATGTTCTACATTCTGCCGTTCTCTAATGTTACTACATTTTTCTTCACCTCTGTTATTTATATAGGTTTAGAAAATTTAGATTCACACCCTTGGTGACTGTCTGGTAGTTTAACCATCCCCAATCTCCAACATTCCATCTCCCTGACTTGGATCCATGGTTTTGGTCATAGTTCTTCTTGTACCCTTCCTGATGTCTTTTGACTTGATTCTTCATTTTATCGCTATGAATGCATTTAGGCTCTCCTCCACCCAGCCAGATGGGGGTCTATTTGGTGCCTGGTAACCTCCCTGTGAGTGCTAAGAAGGGTGATACATTGGTAACTGAATTAGTGGTTGTGTGATAGGACCAAATCATTTTTTAAAGTGCTTTATGAGGAGGACTCCTTGACATGTGTGCAGTTTGGATACACTCTTTGATCATGCGGTTGACGCATTCCACCAACCCATTTACTGTAGGGCAATACAATGCTGTTTTGTGATGTATGATAGACAATCTTGGTAAAAACTGACGCATTTCTTCAGAAGTGAATTGGACACCATTGTCAGTTACTATAGTGCGAGGCACACCTTCTGTCATGAATATATCAGTTAAAAAATTCACCAGAAATTTAGTTGTGATGCTGCTAACTTCTCTGGTGGTGATCCAATGAGAGTGATAGTCTACCAGTACCAACATTAATTTACCAGCCCTCATTGAAAGTTTTAATGGACCAATAGTGTCGAGACCCAGTTTATCCCAAGGTTTGGATGGCACAATCATGGGGAAAAGTGTTGCTCACCTGGTATTCTTGCTTTTGTAGCTCATGGCACAGGCCAAACAATCCTTGACATTATTTTCCACAATTCTGTTCATGCTCCGGAACCAGTACGTGGCCCTGATTTTAGCCTTGGTTAAGCTTCTACCTAAGTGACCTTCATGAGCCAAATCCATAATCCTATCCCACAAGCCCTTATGTGGTACTATCCTTTCCCCTCTCATGACTTTGTCACCAACAATACTTAATTCTTGTCTCACAGCCCAAAAATGTTTTAGATCTTGGTCTAGATTATTAGACTTTGGGGGCCATCCTTGGACTATCTTTATCTTCATGTCTAATAGAGTAGAGTCATTTTCCATGCAAGTGTTCACTCCTCCCTTGTAATGCTAGGGATGTCAATCAATAATACAGGCTCTTCACATTTATTTGTATTTTCCTCCTCCTGTACACACAGTAGCCTAGATAGACAATCCGCTACGGGGTTTTTTATACCAGGAACATATTTGATTTTGAAATTGTAACCTTCCATACCTATGAGCCATTTTGCTATTCGAGGAGTAGTGGTCTCCCTCCCCTTTGTTGAAAATATATAAATCAGAGGCTTATGGTCAGGGCGCACAGTAAACCGTAATCCCCAAAGGAAGTATTTAAAATATGAAATAGCCCAAGTACATGCAAGTACCTCATGCTCTACTGTGGAGTAATTACATTCCACATATTTTAATGCTCTGGAAGCAAACGGTATGATTTTTTTCCTCGCCTTCCACCATTTGAGTTAGTGATGCTCCGATTCCTTTCCCACGGCGTCAGTAATTAGGATGGTTTTACGTCTGTGTTAAAATTTCCAAAGGAAGGGGCACTAACAATGGCTTTTTTGATAGACTCAAAGGCTTCATGGCATTCCCCATCCCATATGAAAGGAGTACCTTTTTTTAAGATGGCTCTAATGGGCCGGTAATATCTGCACAATTCTTGATGAATTTAGTTATGTATTCAACTAAACCTAAAAAGGATTTTAATTCCTCCTTGTTTATTGGAAGAGGAGCATCTATTACAGCGTTGACTAAATCAATTTTAGGTTTAATTCCATGTTTGGAAATCATATGTCCTAGGTAATCTACTGATTGAACTCCGAACTGGCATTTGTCTTTTCTTATGGTTAGACCTGTTTTTTTGAGTAATGACAGAACTTCTCTTAATGAGATGTCATGATTGGTTGTAGAGTTGCCATATATAAGTATGTCATCTTGGAAGCATAAAACATTCTTTATCCCCTCCAAATTTTTTGCATAACTCCCTGGAACACTGCAGCCTACTGATGCAAGACCTGAATGGCTTTCTGCAGAACCTGTACGCTCCGAACGGAGTTATGAATGAGGTCAAGGATTTGGAATCTCTGTGTAATTCTATTTGGTGGTACGCTGAGAAGAGATTGATTACGCTAAAATGGTTTGCCTCTCCAATTAAGCTGATCATTTAATTTATTCTGGGTAGGGGAAATCTATCCATCCAAATATTTGCATTGAGATCTCTTAAGTTGACAAAGAGACGAAGACCCCTCCCTCCAGACTTTTGGGTGACTAGAATTGGAGCTAGCCATAATGAACTTTCTATAGGTTCTATGATTTTCTGCTTGACCAGTTTATCTAATTCCTTTAATTATTGTCTCTGTTAAGAATCTATTGTTTGGTTATCTTTTAGCCTTCTCTCCGGTTTTCATTGTCCGCGCTTGACACTTGCTGGCCTAATTTTCGATACGCTCTTTTTCGTACTCAGCATTGTTTTACTTGCTGAACGTTAAACGCGCTGGTTACAATTATACAAACGAGCGCCACCACCTACTGTCACGTTGTTCTATACACAATATACACTTGCCGTTTACAATAGTTTTACCGCCCACTGTAAGTTTGTACTTACATTATACAGGACATTTACATGCCCTTTCTCATTGTAACGGAATACTTTTTTTTTTTTTTTTTTAACTCCCGTTTTGTAATTTCCGGCTTTCCCGCATTTTTGGTGTCAATACTTAGCAATATTTCTTGTATTTATACTTTTCCCCTCGCTAAAGGATGCAGCATGTTTTATTATTAATATGGCAGATACTCATCTATTTACTTTGACGTGGTCCCATGTATTTACCACTTTTTCCTTACTGCCTAACCTTGGCCCTACACATTCACTAGCAAACTATACCAGCGTATAGGACTTTGTGATTGGTTCTTATGTACTATTGTCCAACCGGTATCGTCCACCCCGCTAATGGTGTTTTTTATTCACTTCCCACCTCCACGTTTTGCCATGTTTTTCATTATCATTGGGTTGTGAATTGCTGTCATTCTCGTGTGTTTTCTCTTTTTTGCTTCCCCCTTAGGCTTATCAGGGCCAGCCATTACTTCCAATTTTTGGATGTCATTGGCTACCTTTGAGACTGAAAACCTGGCACACCTTTTACGGAACTCCTTTTTTTACTTTTGTCCATCGTCGCATATTCAAAGGTACATGATTTTCCGTTTGTCTGGACTTCATACACTTCTTCACATTACATGGCTTCCTGGGTTTATAAAATTGCTCACTCACTTTCTGGTGTCTTTTTAATGTATGAGCTGCTTGCAGGACTGGTCACTTGCCCATTTCCATACCAGTGCATACTCATTATATGGTATTAGGCTTCTTGGATCTTGAGTGTGGTTGTATTTTTTCTTGGTCTCACATACTGTACATTATTCTTGTGTACTTTGCTGTTCACGCACGGTGCACATCCCGTGAATTTTGTATAATTCACCAGTAGTTTCACATACACACTCACAGAAGTTGGTTATGCTGGATATGTAGTTACACCTGGGTATAGGTTCTAGTCTCTAGCTTTAATAGATCGTGTTTGTATATATTTAACTAGTCATTGTCTCATTATACCAATATGTATATATTGTCCATCTATCCCACAGCCTTGATAAAGTCTAGGAGACTAAACACGTGTCGGCTGCTGGCTGTATTTTGGATTGTTTGTGACACATGTGGAATTTGACCTGAATATTGACCACACCTTTCCATCCGTCAATAAATGTCTAGTTTCATTTGTTCTTTGGACTTCGACTCTGATTGAATGACCACTTGGATCAACCACACAGAACTTTCTTCGGTGTGTCCTGGCCTTTTGTTTATATAGTCCTTTAATTATATGTTGTCCCATCCTCGTCGCCAGTATTATAAATTCTCCTTAGTTCCGTTAAGGTTCTTTATGCAATAATTTATTGGCAAGATGAATTAACAACAGCCTTAAGCCACAACCGATAACGAGCATTTCTCCTCACAGCTGTCAACTGTCGCAGCAACGGTTATGGAATACTGGTAGGAACCAACTGGGAAAATTGGAGAGGAATGGAATGGTACACTTGGACAACCTATGGGCAGGCGTGTACAGAATGAAAGCAACGGGGAAATAGAGAATGTACATTTTATACAAAACGTTACTTGTGATAAATTACAACAATAATCATGAAGATCAATTAACAATGTGCAATTCAACAACTCTGCTCATCATTTTAAGTTATTCAACATTTTGCAGAACTGTGTATTTTATCAAGTATAATTTTTAATAATTTATTTTTAAAATCAATCCAAACTGAACTGGAAATAAATAATTTAATAGGCTTCAAAGATCAAAGGGCAGAGTCTCCACATGCCTAAGAACAGAGCACACGAAGTCAAAAAGATTTCAAATTTTGTAGCTTGTACTGAGCAGCAACGCAATACCAAATAAAATGTGTTGTTTGTAACAATACATACAAGCATTTGTAATGCTAATAGGTCTGCCTTTAATGTCATTCGTCATGTAGTCACACGGATACATCATACACCATGCACTGACACAGACACATCCCTCATCCTGCACTCACATGGCCATGCTCCTCCCCATGCCCTCACAAGAGGCACTGCTCGGCCTGCACCTAACAAAGGCACGTTTCTCACAGTGTCCTCACAAGGGACACACTGCACAGCCTGTGCTCATAACAACACTTCATTCACCGTGCACACACAAGGAGTAGACCCTTCATCCTGCATTCACACTGACATACTGATCACTAGACACTCACTTGGTACACACTGCTCAGGCTGCAGTCATATAGGCACTCTGTCCACAGTGCACACACAAGGAGTCGGCTGCTCATCCTGTACTCACACTGCTCAGCTTGCATTTATGCAGGCATTCTCTTCACTCTGCCCACACAAGGGCACTCTTCTTCTACACTCACACTGGTACACTGCCCACTTTGTTCTCACAAGGGGGATATTGCTCAGCCCGGACTCACACAGGCACACCCCTCACTGTGCCCTGAGATGAGACCAACTTTTACCCTGCACTTGTACAGGCACACCACTAACCTGGATTAAAGTTGTATTTTATAAACTCAGACTTTCAAGTTTTGCTATAATTTAAGCTAATTTATTTGTGTATTTTTAAAACTGTTTTTTTGACTTTATACATACCTAAATATTTCAATTGTGAAACACTTGTAGATACAATAATTATGATAATAATATTTACATATTGTGCTAGATAAATAAAACGGAGACCCATAATCATCTATTTAAATAACTTATATGAAAACTATGCAGTAACCTGTATACATGTTAAGCATAGAATATGTATACCTGTACATATGCATGTATATATGTGTGTGTGTGTGTGTGTGTGTATCTTTTGTATATATACCGGGTTGGCTTGGACGGTATTTTACCAGTCCAAAGCTGTAATACTGTGCCTGGAGTGGTAAATGGCTTTTATCATTTTACAGCTCGTTGGGCAAGGTTGACACTGTGTCAAACCTATGCTTAGAGACTTTGCTGTATAAATGGCAAAAGACTTTGTCACTATCTAGCTCAGCGTGGATAGCACTGTGCTGACCCAATGCCTAAAAACTTTGCTAAATAAACAGACGTTTGAGGTGAGCAAATCTAGAGTGTCGCTGGTGTTGCAGAGTGTTCCTTACTAGAGCTGCTCTCCACCTAAACTTGGGAACTACCCAGAGTTCTCTATTCTTTTTTGTATATATATATTTATATATATATATATATATGTTAGAAATGGGGTCTTTGGTTGACAGTCAGGTTACCCCCTGTTCAAGCAAGGACCCTCACTCTAGTCAGGGTAAAAGAGAATCACCCTCAGCTAACCCCTGCTTACCCCCTTGGTAGCTTGGCAGAGCAGTAGGCTTAACCTCAGAGTGCTAGGTGTAAAGTATTTGTACCAACACACAAAGTAACTTAATGAAAACACTACAAAATGACACAACACTGGTTTAGAAAAATAGGAAATATTTATCTAAACAAAACAAGACCAAAACGACAAAAATCCGACATACACAAGTCAAGTTATGAATTTTTAAAGATTAAACTCAAAAATAGCGCTTAAAACAAAAATACTTCGATGAGATGTTAACACGGCGTCGTGACGGAGTCGTTCCCAACAAGCCGACACCAGCGGCGCCAGAAACGGAGTTGTGTAGACCCCCAAGTACAGTACCTTTGGTGAAGAGTGAAAACAAGCTGATGCGCGAAGTCGGGGATCGCGGCGTCTGTGTGAAACTTTGAATCCGTGCACTCCGAGCGGCGTCGGTCACGACGTGGTGCGGCGACTTCCAAGGAGTCGCGGACTTTAGCGGGGCTGCAGCGGCGTCGGGCCTGCGAAGAGCGTCGCGTTCCAGCGAAGGTTACGGCGTCTGGTGCAGGCGGTGTCACCGGATTCAGCAGCGGCGTCGGTCCGGAGTCGATTTCCACCAGCTTTCCTTTCAAGGGCCCAGGGACTGGATAGGGCGCCACTTGTCAGAGCAGGAGTCTCTCTAGAGACTCCAGGTGCTGGCAGAGAGAAGTCTTTGCTGTCCCTGAGACTTCAAACAACAGGAGGGAAGCTCTAAATCAAGCCCTTGGAGATTTCTTCACAAGATGGAAGGCACACAAAGTCCAGTCTTTGCCCTCTTACTCTGGCAGAAGCAGCACTGCAGGAAAGCTCCACAAAGCACAGTCACAGACAGGGCAGCGCTTCCTCCTCAGCTATCAGCTCTTCTCCAGGCAGAGGTTCCTCTTGGTTCCAGAAGTGTTTCTAAAGTCTGTAGATTTGGGTGCCCTTCTTATACCCATTTTAGTCTTTGAAGTCACCTTTCTTCAAAGGGGACTCACACCTACTTGTGAAAACCTGCCTTGCCCAGGCAAGGCATCAGACACACAGCAGGGGGTCGGAGCCGGCATTGTCAGAGGCAGGCACAGTCCTTTCAGATGAGAGTGACCACTCCACCCCTCCCTCCTAGCAGAGATGGCTAATCAGGAAATGCAGGTTACACCCCAGCCCCCTTTGTATCACTGTCTAGTGTGAGGTGAAAAACAACCCAACTGTCAAACTGACCCAGACAGGGAATCCACAAACAAGGCAGAGTCACAAAATGGTTTAAGCAAGAAAATGCTCACTTTCTAAAAGTGGCATTTTCAAACGCACAATCTCAAAATCAACTTTACTAAAAGATGTATTTTTAAATTGTGAGTTCAGGGACCCCAAACTCCACATGTCCATCTACTCTCTAGGGGAATCTACGCTTTAATCATATTTAAAGGTAGCCCCATATTATCCTATGAGAAAGACAGTCCTTGCAACAGTGAAAAACAAATTTAACAGTATTTCACTGTCAGGACATATAAACCACATTACTATATGTCCTACCTTAACCATACACTGCACCCTGCCCTTGCCTACCTTAGTGGTGCCTTACTTGTAAGAAAAGGGAAGGTTTAGGCCTGGCAAGTGGGTACACTTGCCAAGTCGAATTTACAGTGTAAAATACACACACAGACACTGCAGTGGCAGGTCTGAGACATGATTACAGAGCTACTTATGTGGGTGGCACAACCAGTGCTGCAGGCCCACTAGTAGCATTTGATTTACAGGCCCTGGCACCTCTAGTGCACCTTACTAGGGACTTACTAGTAAATCAAATATGCCAATCATGGATAAACCAATTATATACAATTTACAAGGAGAGCATATGCACTTTAGCACTGGTTAGCAGTGGTAAAGTGCTCAGAGTTGAAAAGCCAACAGCAACAGGTCAGAAAAAAATAGGAGGCAGGAGGCAAAAAGACTGGGGATGACCCTGCATAAGCAAAAGTCCAACACAACCCCCTACCAGCCTAAAGCCAGGGGAGAACAATCAATACCTTGATGTACTTCCCTGATTGGGGCGATAGAACAAGGACCCAGGCCCACAACAGCAGGGGCATGTTCCAGTTCTACGCCTTCCTGACTCCAGTTGGATCCCTCTATCCATACTCTCAGGGCCCACTAAGCTAACCCATGGGGAACCCTTCTCCACCTCTGCAGACACCATCTGTGCAGCGCCTAACTTTACTTTGCTCACAGATGTATTGCAATGGGCAGCTAGTACCACCAGGGCCAACACAGTGGTGTTGCCCACTCCACCTCTGGGGTGTGACTCTCGTTCCCCTCCCCAGGGGCAGCTCTGTCTACCAGGACAGCAAGCCACAGTGACCCCTGACAACTGTCAGGGATGAGAGCCTGACCGCAGGCCTCTCCAACCACTGTGACTGTGGAGAGTGGGGGGAGGTAGCCCCAGGTGCCTGACACCCTTTGACCACTCTACCTTCCACCAGGTCAGAGAAGATAACCTGACCCTGGTCCTCCCCTCTGTGGCTCTGTACCCTCCCTCCAGGAGCGGCACCCCCAGAGTAAACAATTGTCAGGGTGCTTGTAGAAGCAGTCCTGCACAATTCTTCCACCAGTGCAGGGATGTTAACCTGCAACTGATCCTCCAACCTGGGGTCTGTACCTTCAGGTTGGACCAAGGCCAGGGGTGAGGCTTCCCTCCCCCTGCCCTCTCTTCTGGGGTCCTGAACCACCCAACTAGGAGTGGCCCCCCCAGAAGACAACATGGTAGGGGCACTGGTAGCAGTAGCCCCTTCCTCCAGGTCAGGGGGGACTCCCTGAACCTGGCCTTCCAATCCAGGGTCTGTACCCTTAGATTGCTCTGGGGTCAGGGGTGAGTCTTTCTCTCCCCTTCCCCTACTCTCAGGGTTCTGCACCCACCCCTCATGCAGAGTACCCCTTGAAATCACACCAGGGGGGGTGATTGGGCAAACCGCGCCCCCCTTCAGGTCAGGGTTTATCCCCTGCACCTGATCCTCCAGCCCAGGGTCTGTACCCACAGACTGGACCACTGCCTGGCAACCCAGGAATTCCTGGGGGGCCTACCTACCCCCCACCAGGTCAGAGTTTACCCTCTGAACCTGGTCATCCAACCCAGGGTCACCACCCTGCGGTTGAACCACTGCCTGGCGCACCAGGACTTCCTTGGGAGCACACCTACCCCCCATCAGGTCAGAGTTTACCCCCTGAACCTGATCATTCAACCCAGAGTCACCACCCTGCGGTTGAACCATTGCCTGGCACACCAGGACTTCCAGGGGGGAACACTTACCCCCCTCAAGGGACACACTGTCCCGAAGGGCCACACAAGAGTCTGGCTGGTGCAGGTCTCCTGACCTCTGCCCATCTGACTGGATTCCCCCCAACCCAGAAATGGTCTCACCAAGGTCATTCATGGGGGGCTCTGCTCTCAGAGCTGACCCCTGACCCTCCAGGTTCTCCACTGGGGTCCGCAACCCCCTCTCAACCCTCTGTCTGGACTTCTGCACCCCCTCACTAGGAGTGGTACTGCCAGACACCAGAACTGGTGGGACGCTGGCTACAGCCGCCCCCCCCAAGTTCTCCTGACACTGTGGGGTCTCCCTCAACAGATGGCCCTATGGTACAGGCTAGGCTCCCCTCCTGGTGTTCCCTCATGGAACCCTCCAGGACCTAGGACCGGATCTCGGGCACCTTGGGCCTCAACCCATCCCCATTCCCTCTCCTCTGAGACTGGACATGGGGTCCCTCACCCATCCCACTACACTGGGAACTACCTGGGACACTACAATCCTTCCCTACCTCACCTGGTTGGGAAATACCTAGACCACTCCTCTCAGGAGCACCCCCAAATGCCTCTTCAGACTCTCTGGTACTCACCTAGAAGTCTGCCTCAATTGTAAGCTCCCTGGGGTCAGAGAACTCACACTCCACCTGGTGTTGGCATAGCTCTGGAAAATAAGGACTAGACATATGCTCTCCAGCAATTACATCACTCAGCCCCTCACATGA
Organism: Pleurodeles waltl; assembly: GCF_031143425.1. NCBI lineage: Eukaryota > Metazoa > Chordata > Amphibia > Caudata > Salamandridae > Pleurodeles > Pleurodeles waltl. The sequence continues at coordinate 391,093,688 of NC_090442.1, read as the reverse complement.
ATTAACCAAAGTACCCTTCACCCAACCATCCAGTGACTCTGCTTTGAAAAAGCACCCCACATCACCCTCCTGAGACTGGTGAGACAGTACCTGACTGTCCCTGACACTCAACCCACACTCTTCTGGGATGTCTTCACACTCCATAACCAGGACTTCTACCTGGGGGGAACCCCTCTCCCTGTCACTCTCACCTAGAGTCAGTAGAGTGTCCCTCCCACCAGTAGGAATATGACTCCCCATGCCAGTTCCCCAATCCCCCTCAGGGACCCCGTGCATCACTGGAGCTACCTCATACCCCTGAACCTCCTGGTGTGTGTTAACTCCCTCCTTCAAGTAGGGCACCACATCTCTGGGCATGTGCACTTCTTCAGCAGCACTAGATATAAAATTGTTGCTGCCACCATTCCAGCTGGATTCAGCCCTCATGACTTCCAGCTCCTTCATTTTGAGCTCATAAGCCCAAATCCTCTTTTTGATCTCTAAGTCCCTCCTCCTTTCTTCCAACTCCTTCTCCCTTTGCATCCTCAACTCCTTGAACCGGCGAGCCCTCTCTGCCTGTCTGTCCTGTAACTCTTCAGGAGTCAGACCCTTGGATGACACCCTGCTACCCCTCCTGGGGACTCTCCCCCGAGGCGTAACAGGTACCTCCACTACACCACTGTGTATCCTCTGCACTTTCCCACCCACATTCTCCTCCTCTGTGTGCCCTCCAGCCTTCTTGATTGTCACCCAGGCCCTCTGTGCCTTTTGCAGCTCCCCCTCCCTGGTGGAGCTCTCAGTGGGACAGCCAAGATCTTTAAGGAACTGTTTCAATTGAGCAACTGAGTACTCCTTCAGTTTCTCTATTTCAAACAAAGCTCCAGCTGTTGCATGTCCAGATTGAGACATGGTTGTCACAAGTGCAAAGTTCCAAAGGAAGAAAATAAGTTCCCAATGAAGTAAAAAGAATCCGTCAAGGGATCAGCAAAATAATGGAAGTAGAACAAAAAGGAGTCCTTAAGAGAAAAAGCAACAGATCACCAAACAAGTAGTATGTGGTCACGTAGTGGTCTGAACTCAAAACAGTAGTGTACACTTAATTACTGTATGTTAAGTACAAATACAAGTCCAAATCCCAACCGCTGATCACCAATGTTAGAAATGGGGTCTTTGGTTGACAGTCAGGTTACCCCCTGTTCAAGCAAGGACCCTCACTCTAGTCAGGGTAAAAGAGAATCACCCTCAGCTAACCCCTGCTTACCTTGGTAGCTTGGCAGAGCAGTAGGCTTAACCTCAGAGTGCTAGTTGTAAAGTATTTGTACCAACACACACAGTAACTTAATGAAAACACTACAAAATGACACAACACTGGTTTAGAAAAATAGGAAATATTTATCTAAACAAAACAAGACCAAAACGACAAAAATCCGAAAAACACAAGTCAAGTTATGAATTTTTAAAGATTAAACTCAAAAATAGTGCTTAGAAACAAAAATACTTCGATGAGATGTTAACACGGCGTCGTGACGGAGTCGTTCCCAACAAGCCGACACCAGCGGCGCCGGACACGGAGTCGTGTAGACCCCCAAGTACAGTACCTTTGGTGAAGAGTGAAAACAAGCCGATGCGCGAAGTCGGGGATCGCGGCGTCTGTGCGAAACGTTGAATCCGTGCACTCCGAGCGGCGTCGGTCACGACGTGGTGCGGCGACTTTCACGGAGTCGCGGACTTCAGCGGGGCTGCAGCGACGTCGGGCCTGCGAAGAGCGTCGCGTTCCAGCGAAGGTTACGGCGTCTGGTGCAGGCGGTGTCACCGGATTTAGCAGCGGTGTCGGTCCAGAGTCGTCCGAAGTCGATTTCCACCAGCTTTCCTTTCAAGGGCCCAGGGACTGGAAAGGGCGCCACTTGTTAGAGCAGGAGTCTCTCTAGAGACTCCAGGTGCTGGCAGAGAGAAGTCTTTGCTGTCCCTGAGACTTCAAACAACAGGAGGCAAGCTCTAAATCAAGCCCTTGGAGATTTCTTCACAAGATGGAAGGCACACAAAGTCCAGTCTTTGCCCTCTTACTCTGGCAGAAGCAGCACTGCAGGAAAGCTCCACAAAGCACAGTCACAGGCAGGGCAGCACTTCTTCCTCAGCTATCAGCTCTTCTCCAGGCAGAGGTTCCTCTTGGTTCCAGAAGTGTTTCTAAAGTCTGTAGATTTGGGTGCCCTTCTTATACCCATTTTAGTCTTTGAAGTCACCTTTCTTCAAAGGGGACTCACACCTACTTGTGAAATCCTGCCTTGCCCAGGCAAGGCATCAGACACACAGCAGGGGGTTGGAGCCGGCATTGTCAGAGGCAGGCACAGTCCTTTCAGATGAGAGTGACCACTCCACCCAACCCTCCTAGCAGAGATGGCTAATCAGGAAATGCAGGTTACACCCCAGCCCCCTTTGTGTCACTGTCTAGTGTGAGGTGAAAAACAACCCAACTGTCAAACTGACCCAGACAGGGAATCCACAAACAAGGCAGAGTCACAAAATGGTTTAAGCAAGAAAATGCTCACCTTCGAAAAGTGGCATTTACAAACGCACAATCTCAAAATCAACTTTACTAAAAGATGTATTTTTAAATTGTGAGTTCAGGGACCCCAAACTCCACATGTCCATCTACTCTCTAGGGGAATCTACGCTTTAATCATATTTAAAGGTAGCCCCATATTATCCTATGAGAAAGACAGTCCTTGCAACAGTGAAAAACGAATTTAACAGTATTTCACTGTCAGGACATATAAACCACATTACTATATGTCCTACCTTAACCATACAGTGCACCCTGCCCTTGGGGCTACCTAGGGCCTACCTTAGGGGTGCCTTACATGTAAGAAAAGGGGAAGGTTTAGGCCTGGCAAGTGGGTACACTTGCCAAGTCGAATTTACAGTGTAAAATACACACACAGACACTGCAGTGGCAGGTCTGAAACATGATTACAGAGCTACGTATGTGGGTGGCACAACCAGTGCTGCAGGCCCACTAGTAGCATTTGATTTACAGGCCCTGGCACCTCTAGTGCACCATACTAGGGACTTACTAGTAAATCAAATATGCCAATCATGGATAAACCAATTATATACAATTTACACGGAGAGCATATGCACTTTAGCACTGGTTAGCAGTGGTAAAGTGCTCAGAGTTGAAAAGCCAACAGCAACAGGTCAGAAAAAAATAGGAGGCAGGAGGCAAAAAGACTGGGGATGACCCTTCATAAGCAAAAGTCCAACAATATACATATATATATAGCAGAGGTTCCTTTGCTAACTGTATTTGGTGATTTTTATTCCTTTTATTCCTGGTGAAATGTGGTCTAGTTCCATGTTTTGCTTTGTGGGTGATACAAAGCAGCTTGAAGTCGGCTCTTCTGAAGTCAATGTAGGGCCCTCAAGGCAGGGGAGATGTGGGCTTGTGGCTTTCCATGTACGAGTAGTATGGGAGCAGAGCACTGAATCCGATGTAGTCTTTTCATAGTTGATAAAGAGGATCTGTGATAGAGGCAACTGGCCTAACAAGGTTTAGACAGTACAAGAGATATAGTAGCCTGTAGCTTATGTGGAAATCCCAGGTGGGGGAAGATGCGTTGCAGAATTTTCATAGTAATGAAGCTTGATCTTGCTAATTTGTCCACTTTGGGCATTCATTAAAAACTTTGAGCCATGGTAATTCCAAGGTTTCTTACTTCCTTAGATACTTTAGGAGGTGGTCTCAAATCGTCAGGCCAGGTGCAGAGTAAATTTTTTTCGAGTGGCCACATGCGAGTATTTCAGTTTTGGAAGCATTCAATTTGAGATGGCTCCATGTCATCCACTGATCAACGGCTCTGAGGCAACTGAAGATTTTTGAGTTTCCAATATCTTACAGGATTTTCCAGTTTAAGGAGTATTTCTGTGTCATCTGCATAATTATGGCATGTAACTTGAAATTCATTGATCATTGTTGGTAATGTCTTCATTAAGATGTTGAAAAGCATAGGTGAGGTGATAGAGCTTTGAGGGACCCCTGCTTTTGTGAAGTATGGCTTGGATGAGAAAGGGGGAGTATAAATGACATTAGTTCTGTTTTGACAGTAGGATGTGATCCAGTCGAGGTCAGTTCCCTCAATGCCAGATACGCAGAGTCTTTGAATTAGTGTCATTGTCAGCTGTGTTAAAGGCAGCTGAGAGGAACAAAAGCAGTAAAATGACCCCATCCCAGTCTATTGTGTTTTTAAGGTCATCCCAAACGGCAATGAGGGCATAATCTGTGCCTCTTACTGGGTGGAATCCAGTTTGGTAGTCTGAAATTATGGGTTATCTTCAACGAAATGTGGCTTTAGGGCAAATGCTGCTCTTTCTATCAGTTTGCGCAGGAAAGGCCCATTTGTAATCGGTCTGTAGTTGCTGTGGTCAGGCGTGTCCAGGTTTATTTTCTTTAGTAATGGGCATATGTATGCCTTTTTTAGGGAAAACATTGTTAACAATTATTGATGATTATTATTTCTGGTGTGTTAGATGAGGTAGTGAAAAGAAAGTTTTTGAAGATTTGTGGTGGACAAGGCTCAGAAGGGCAGCCGACTGGCTGCTTGTTTTGACCAAATCCATAAATTCACTTTGTCATATGTGTTTGACGAAATGAAGAGGCTGGGTTAGCTTACACCCGGAGGGGATTCTTGGAAATGGGTTGGGGATGGTAGTTTTACTTTGTTTTAAATAGGAGTCCAATGCGTCTGCTTTGGTTACATAATGATTTGCCAATCTGTCCGTGAATTCTTGAGTAAAGGGATGAATTCCGTCTGTGCATTTAGTTTCATGAAATTCACGAGAATTCTTTAACTACCAAGGGTTTGTTTTTCACTTCTGCTCTCAGCTGGCTGCTTGGATTTCCAGTGAATGCACAACTGCACCCCCACAGTGTGACTGTGTTTGACATCATAGGGCCTGATTGTACCATGCGTTATACTAAGATTCCCAACACCCAGGCATCCCTGACATGGTGCAAATGAGCCATTGTTGCCTAATAGTTGGGCAGCAGCTCAGCACAGGGCTACAGTGGTACTTTGGCTGCCATAGTTGTGCACAGGCAGACTTCTCTTTGACATCTTCGTCCTCAGCAGGCACCAGCACAACTGAGTATCGGTACTTCTCTTAGCAATGGAGAAGTGCCAGGACTCAGAGTGAAAAAAATAAGTGCTGGTACTTAGCACTGGTGAGTACTGGTCCATTTAAACCACTGGGACAAAATAACGGATGCAATTAATTGCAAGGTCAGTTAAAGTGTTCTGCTTCTGTGATCCTCTTAGGTGTAAAGTATTCTAATTTAATGCCGAGTAAGCAAAGTTATTCTATGTTACACTTTGCAGCATGACATGATCTGTGTAATCTCTCTCAAACATGATTTAGTGTACAGTAATTAATGCAATCTATTAATATAATCTAAAACGAGGTAAAGCATTCCCCTGCAACCAAATGCATGCTAAATTGATCAGTGTGCCCTAGTTCTGTTATCCGGTGCAGTCTTCAATAATGACTATTGCTCTTAAAAGGAATGCAGGCTGAGGTATTCAGAGTAATGGCTTAATGTAATCAAAATGGGGTAATACAAGATAAAGCAATGAAAGATTTGTGTTCTGTAATCCAGTGAAGGGTAAAGGGATCAGAGTGATCTCCTGAAATCAAATACAGTGTGTAGTAATTAGAGTAAATGCATCCTGGAATCGAAAACAAGTTAAACAATGGAGTAATCTATTTCTATGATCAGATTTAGGGTGTTTCATGTTGAGCAATCTTATCCTGTAACCTAATTTAGGGAATAGTAAAAAAAATCTTTTTTTTTTCTGTGATCTAACGCATGATATCTTGTAACTTAATACAGGCCAAAATTAACATAAATCTCATGATCTGTAATCCATTGCACTGTAAAGATTTCAAAGTTACCATTTATAATATAATTCTAGGTAAAATAATCTATATGCAGATTTGTCCAAGGTAAAAAGAGCAACACTCTTGTTATTTAGAATACTATCTTTTAATCATCAAAAGGAATACATTAATTAGAACTTTTATATAACCTACTACTGGGTAAAGTGGTATTAATTCCACTCGCTACTCTCATGCAGCATCAGTGTATTGCTACCTACCTGGTGAAGTAACCCTAGAAATGTACTTCTGTACATTACAGGGAGTGCAGAATTATTAGGCAAGTTGTATTTTTGAGGATTAATTTTATTATTGAACAACAACCATGTTCTCAATGAACCCAAAAAACTCATTAATATCAAAGCTGAATATTTTTGGAAGTAGTTTTTAGTTTGTTTTTAGTTTTAGCTATGTTAGGGGGATATCTGTGTGTGCAGGTGACTATTACTGTGCATAATTATTAGGCAACTTAACAAAAAACAAATATATACCCATTTCAATTATTTATTATTACCAGTGAAACCAATATAACATCTCACCATTCACAAATATACATTTCTGACTTTCAAAAACAAAACAAAAACAAATCAGTGACCAATATAGCCACCTTTCTTTGCAAGGACACTCAAAAGCCTGCCATCCATGGATTCTGTCAGTGTTTTGATCTGTTCACCTTCAACATTGCGTGCAGCAGCAACCACAGCCTCCCAGACACTGTTCAGAGAGGTGTACTGTTTTCCCTCCTTGTAAATCTCACATTTGATGATGGACCACAGGTTCTCAATGGGGTTCAGATCAGGTGAACAAGGAGGCCATGTCATTTGATTTCCTTCTTTTATACCCTTTCTTGCCAGCCACGCTGTGGAGTACTTGGACGCGTGTGATGGAGCATTGTCCTGCATGAAAATCATGTTTTTCTTGAAGGATGCAGACTTCTTCCTGTACCACTGCTTGAAGAAGGTGTCTTCCAGGAACTGGCAGTAGGACTGGGAGTTGAGCTTGACTCCATCCTCATCCCGAAAAGGCCCCACAAGCTCATCTTTGATGATACCAGCCCAAACCAGTACTCCACCTCCACCTTGCTGGCGTCTGAGTCGGACTGGAGCTCTCTGCCCTTTACCAATCCAGCCACGGGCCCATCCATCTGGCCCATCAAGACTCACTCTCATTTCATCAGTCCATAAAACCTTAGAAAAATCAGTCTTGAGATATTTCTTGGCCCAGTCTTGACGTTTCAGCTTGTGTGTCTTGTTCAGTGGTGGTTGTCTTTCAGCCTTTCTTACCTTGGCCATGTCTCTGAGTATTGCACACCTTGTGCTTTTGGGCACTCCAGTGATGTTGCAGCTCTGAAATATGGCCAAACTGGTGGCAAGTGGCATCGTGGCAGCTGCACGCTTGACTTTTCTCAGTTCATGGGCAGTTATTTTGCGCCTTGGTTTTTCCACACGCTTCTTGCGACCCTGTTGACTATTTTGAATGAAACGCTTGATTGTTCGATGATCACGCTTCAGAAGCTTTGCAATTTTAAGAGTGCTGCATCCCTCTGCAAGATATCTCAATATTTTTGACTTTTCTCAGCCTGTCAAGTCCTTCTTTTGACCCATTTTGCCAAAGGAAAGGAAGTTGCCTAATAATTATGCACACCTGATATAGGGTGTTGATGTCATTAGACCACACCCCTTCTCATTACAGAGATGCACATCACCTAATATGCTTAATTGGTAGTAGGCTTTCGAGCCTATACAGCTTGGAGTAAGACAACATGCATAAAGAGGATGATGTGGTCAAAATACTAATTTGCCTAATAATTCTGCACTCCCTGTAAATACAAGGGAGCCACATCTTTTGTAATCTGGTGCAGGTGTGTGTGTGTGGGTGAGGGAGGGGGATTACACACGGCATGTGTGTTTCACGTGAGAAAAATGCTGCCATTCCGGTGCATGTTTCATATGTTTTAGTGAAGTATATTTCATGATATAAAAGACCGAACTACTGACTTTTTATTGTTGCGCTGGTTGCTATTTTTGTTAAACATATTACGTTCTGTCTTTGGCTCAGGCTGCAAAATACAAGCTAGCAAACAATGCCCCATTGTCTAGAGCTCTGAAACGAGTGCCCTCTAGAAACGCACACACCCACTGTTCAGTGCTGGCGGGCAGCCTCTCTCAGTGTATATTCACTCCTGCACCAGCCATTACACAGCAAACTCAATATATTCCCTGGTACACTTCCTACACAGCAAACTCCAGCCTCTGCTGCCAGAAAAAACAGAAATAATATTAACTTAATCAGGGCGAGGTTCTACTTACCGCGATTACTAATGCTAGGGTGATTTAAAACAGAAATAAAATAAGCAAACTGCACCAGTTTATTATTTTATTAAGAGTACTACTTAACTGGGTTAGCCCACATTAAGCCGACATTAGGGGTTTCCCGGCGGACAACATTCTGGGCAATTCCAAATGGCCTGGTGTTTCCAGACCCAAAATGTAGGGCCCAGAAACAACAGTGATTAAAACAGAGGCAAGTGTAGGAGGGAGGAGTCACAGTCCTGCTCTGCTCAACTCCTCAGGCACTTTAGGGGGATCAGCTAATGCTTTCCGAAAGAGCCTGCAGCATCCCCACCCCACCCCTCCCCCCGACCCCTGCTCCCCCAGAGATTCATAATTGTAGTTCTTTTTTTCTTCCATCTCTGAGAGAGTTGAGGAGCAAATTAAACTTTATGTAAACCTTCATTTCATATTAATCACCACCTATCACAAGAGGTGCATAGCTATGTGGGTGGGTGGAAAACCTGGGTTGTTCTGCTGGGTGCCATGTTGATATTTTCATTACAGCAGTCTGAGATACAGGGAAACAACTCCTCCATTGCGGTGATAGAGAGGAGCTCCACTCATTTTTCTGTATGGCCTGATCGCAAAGAGCAATTCAGAGTAACTTGGGAAAACATGCACTTTTCACATTGAAATATGGCACTAATGTCCAATGTAAACTTTTAAAAGGAGAGCTACCATATAGACAGATGTTCCAGTCCCCTGCAATTGGAGGACCTGCTCCCTCCCGGTGGTATCCGAGGGCATCTTTTATCGACACCAAGGGTTGGGTTGCAATATTATGAGGCGGTGACAGGATACTATGAACCTGCGTAAAGTTCCAACATGCATGAGTCCCTTAACGGTCCACCGTAATGGGATTGCTGTCTGGGATTCCTGACTGGGAGATTACCTTGGTACCTGGCTGTATGCTAAGTCTGATGAAGTACCCACTCCACTTGGGAATGATGCAAGCCACGTGTTAGACTTGTCTTACCACATGGGTTGTGTACCAATACCAATTGTGGCCACTCGACATGCATTGCTTACTGCCCTGTGAGAGTTTAACAAAACCAGCCTGGAAATGGCCCCTCTTTATTCTCACAGTTTGCAATGCACTGTAGAGATGACATGGGGCCAAGGAGCTCCATGGAATTCTGCCTGCCTGTGACTCAATCCAGGCAGGTACTGGAGTGTACAGACATTTGGCCTCCCAGGATATTGCCCCTTCTTCAGGGCGGCTCATCCAATGCTGGAGTCCTACAGTTGGAAAATCGTTGGAGGTGGGGCCGGGGACAAAGCCTCGCTAAGCCCTGCAAGATAGGTAGCTTTCTTGATCTTCCATCTGAACTGAGTCCCTAGAACATTTTCTTCTTATCCACACTTACGCATCTTTTTTTAAAGGTATGTGAGTAAATCTACTCATATATGTTTACTCGTACATCTTTTGTGCAGTTTTACTACTTTTGGCCAATCATTGTTTATAAGTGTAAAGTTACTCAAAAGTGTAGACTTGCATGTTCCCACCCCTGACTTCAAAGGGTGGAGTTTAATTTACAAGTGTAAAGTTATTTCATGTAACTTTTCACACATGGGCGGAGCACCCTGCCACCTGGGCAGCGATTCCTCTATGGTGAAGTGGAGGGAAAAGTTTGATAAGTTATTAAACTTAAAAATAAATGAGTAAACATATTGTAATTGTAATGTTTAATATTAATGTACATTAGACCAAAAAAATCATTATTAACTTATTTTTAAATAAATAGTTACTTATTTTAATATACTAAATTAAATTAGTTTTTTTCTTAAGATAGAAATAAACAATGCCACCAAAAGTATAACAGTTGTATTTATTTATTAGTTTAAAAAGATTTTCTATATGTAGAACTAGTTTAAATAAATTAATTATTTTTTTTAAAATTAATTATGTTAATGTTTGTATGTATAACGGTTATTAACACATTTTATAACAAGCAAATATCTAAGTTATATTTATATATTTTTTTAACATTAAAATAAATGCATTTATAAATTTAAAAAGTTATAAGAAGGTATTTTAATTTAACATTAGTTCCTAGGGACATTGACTTTAAAGGGGTGATTCTGACTTTGGCTGGCGGCGGGCGCCGCCAGCCAAACGGGAACCGCCAGAATACCGCTGCGCGGTCAAAAGACCGCCGCGGTTATTCTGAGTTTCCCGCTGGGCGGGTGGGCGACCGCCAGAAGGCCGCCCGCCCGCCCAGCGGGAAACCCCTTCCCACGAGGATGCCGGCTCCGAATGGAGCCGGCGGAGTGGGAAGGGTGCGACGGGTGCAGTTGCAGACACTGAAAATCTTAGTGGGGCCCTGTTAGTGGTGCCGCACTTACTCCAGGTCTGAGCTAGAGTACATTTACAACTGTTTTAGATCTTTCTGGCTGTATGCTATAGACGTGCGATTTCTGATTCAAAATTGTCTTATTCTCTGTTTTTCCTTAAACCCTTTCCTAACCCTACCTTAACCCCTACCTACTGCTCCCTAAAGCCCTCCCATCTATTGATGAATATTTCCCGCCATTTCCTTTGCCTCCCCCACATTCACTACTAAAACATGCACCTACATATGCAGAGATCTCCAAACCTAAAGCGATAGTAGAGGTGAAGGCATGAAGCTCCACACATAGGTTTTTTAACAGGATTTTCTAGTATGTTAGCACTGCTGTTGTAGTACTACTAAATGTACTACAAAATGATGTTTGGGAATAGGCCTCATAGACTTTTCCCTTCTGTTACATGTTTTTTCAGATATTAGCAGATTCTGTCATTCTCAGCAGGCTCAACCTAGGCACACTGCCTACAGCAACTCCTGGCTAGTCTTCACGGGCAAACACACAAAAGGTGATGGGAGGAATTTCTGAACTCACTGTAAATCCAAAACCTCTAAACCCCCACCCTGTGAGACACCTGAACTAAATACCAAGAAACATCCCTCCGGCACTGTGACTAGATCCCACAACAAGGTGACCAGATTCAATGGCTCCAAGTCAGTTTCCTTCCAAAATTGAGCCTGGCTGGCAACCAACAGACACTCACAGTTACTTCTTACTCATGTTTTTAGGGTTGAGCCTGCGAGTGCACGCTTGTGAGAGACTGTTGTGTACAGTAAAGGGCTTGGAGGCCGCCTGTCACTTACCATTTGTTGACTTGCGTGGCACTCTTCTTTACAGCCTCATAATCACAGCAGGCCAAGCATCATTTCCATTCCTCTGTGTGGAGCAGGGACCAAGCATTGATTGCTTCAACTTAATCAGTGCCCGTCTGCTGCTCCCGACGTGATTGAGGTACTATTTTGTTCTTTTTAACTTCTTGTGCCTTGCAAACAGAAGATTTATGCCTGGCAAAAACTTACATAGCAGGACAAACAAAAATGCAAAGTTGCAAAATTGCTAATTTTTATTTTTTATAGCTAACTTTCTTTCATTTTGCCGAGTCATCTTTTATAACTTTGCACTCATGTTTTCTTTTGTTTTTGCTTGTTTTTGCCCATGGGCGGTGCTCTCAAAAGACAACGATTATCTTGTTCTAAATATGGCAAAGCAACATTGTTTCTTGATTATGTGTAATTTCTGAAATGATGATTTGACACATAATCGTGCAGTACACCCCAGTCCACCCCACTCCAATCTGCCCCCCTACAGTTCACCCCATCCACCCCACCTAAATCTACACCAATCAACCCCACTGCAATCCAAACCACTCCCTCCAACCCACCCCACTTCATTCCTCCCAACCCATTCCAATCTAATCTGCTCTACTCCATCCAAAACAATATGCACCACTCTAAAACATCCTGCCCCACTCCAATTCAAAACAATCTGCCCGCTCCAATCTGCCCCATTTCAATCCAAAATGATATGCCCCCCTCCAATCCAAAACAATATGCCCCACTCCCATCTACCCTACTCCAATCCAAAACAATCTGCCCCACTCCAATCCAAAACAATATCAGTCTGCCCACTCAAATCTGTGCCACTCCAGTCCAAAACAATGTCCCCACTGCAATCTGCCCCAATCAAAATAATCTGCCCACTGCAATCTGCTGCACTCCAATCCAAAACAATCTGCCCCACTGCAATCCAAAATGATATGCCCCACTCCAATCCAAAACAATGTGCCCCACTCCTAGTTACCCCACCCCAGTGTGCCTCACTCCTATCCAAAACAATATGCCCCACTCCAAACTGCTCCAATCCAGTCTGACCCCCACTCCAATCCAAAAGAATATGCCCTACTCCAATCCAGTCCACCTCACCCCAATCAAATCTACCCCACTCCATCCCAATCCACCCCACTCCAATCAAGCCCACACCAACCCATTCCACCCCACTCCAATCCAAACTACCCCTCTTCAATCCACCCTCATACAATCTGCCCCCTCCAGTCTGCCCCACTCCAATCCAAAACAATCTGCCCCATTCCAATCCATTTCAGTCTACTCCACTCCTATCTGCCCCACTTTAATCCAGAACAACCTGCCCCACTCCAGCCTGCCTTACTTCAATCCCAATCTGCCCCACTCCAATACATCCCACTCCAATCCACCTCACCCCAATCCAATCCACCCCACTCTCTTCCAATTTTCCCCACTCCAATGTACCACAAAACACTTCACTACAATCCAGTCAACCCACGCCAATCCAATCCACCTAACCACATGCAATCCACCCAAATCCAATCCAATATACCTCAGTCCAATCCAATACACCTCACCCACCAAACAATTCACCTCACCCCAATCCAATCCATCCCAATCCAGTCCAGTCCAATCCACCCCACTCCAGCCCAATCCACCCCACTCCAGTCCAATCCACCCCACTCTGATCCACCCACCCCAGTCCAATCCAGCCCACCCCACTCCAAATCTACCATGCCACTCCCTTCAATCCAACCCACCCTTTCCAATCCAAGCCACCCCACTCCAATCCATACTAGCCCAATCCACCAACTCCAATCCACCCTACTCCAATCAAGTCCACTGCTACCCAATCCACCTCACTCCAATCTACTAACACCACTGAAATCAATCCCACTCCGATACAATTCATTTTAATCCACCCCAACTCCAGTCTAACCCAGTCCACATTAATCCACCCTACTCCAGTCCAATCAACCCCACTTCAAACCACCTTAATCTACCGCACTCTATTCCAGTCCACCACACATCAATCCAGTCCACCACACATCAATCCAATCCACCCCACCTCACCCCAATCCAATCCACCCCACCCCACTACAATTCAATCCACCCCACTACAATCCAATCCAACCCACTACAATCCAGTTCACCACACTCAGTCCAATCCACCACAATTCATTCCAGTCCACCCACCTCTATACAGTCCGCTCCACTCCAATCCAACCCCATCCAATTCACCCCAATCCAGTCCTCGATAGTCACTCCAATCCACCCCACTTAAATCCACCCCACCCCAATCCACCCCACATAATTCAATCCAACCCACGCAATCCAATCCACCACATTCAATCCAATCCACCTCACACCAAACCACTCCACCCCAATCCGATCCACACGCATCCAATCCACAACAATCCGACCCACCCCACTCCAGTCCACTCCACTTCAGTCCACCCCACTCCAGTCCACCACACCAATTCAAGCCAATCCACCTCACCTTAATGCAATCCACTCCAGTCCACCACACCAATCCAATTCCACCATGCCAATCCAATCCACCTCACCTCAATGCAGTCCACCCACTCCAACCCACCCTACTTCAGTCCAATCCAATCCACACCCTCAATTTCACCTCACTCCAATCCACCCCACCCCATTTCAATCCAATCAGAAGTTCACTAAATAATTGAAAACCTGTCTCGTCGCCACCTAATGGCACCAAGAGTCTCTTAACATATTTTGCGCATACTACTGGGGTGCTTTCTATGGAAACAGCCTTTATATATTGCAGGGCCATTATGCCAAATCTCACACTTATCGTCTACAGCTTTCCTAAGCTTCGTATATAGTTGCACGAGAACCATGCTCCTGTTCACCGACATCTGTTGTTTGATATGCTGACATTTCCTCATTCGCAGCCCCCGGTTGGCTGCTGAACATGAAATATTACAGCCGAGCACTTCAGTGCCCTCTTCACCTGCTTGTACAATTATGGCCCCTCACATCTCCCCTCTTGCCTTGTAGCATTCACTTGACATTGGGACTTGACGTTTGTAGAAGGTTGGCGCACAGAACCTGGGCTAGATGCAGCACATTTGAAGCATTCATTCTGCTGCAGTGAGTGTAGTGAGGCTGTTGTGAAAACATTCAATCAGCTAATTCTGGGCTGTCTGGCACTGATCTGTGGAGACGCAGAATGTGAATCATGTGCGCTGGTCCTCTGACTCTGTGATTCTTCGGTCACTGCTCACTATTGTGCTTCCTGGATTTTGCTGCAGTTGGTGATCTTGGGCCATAACCTGGTGTATTGTAGATGATGACTAGGCTTTGCAGTTATAATGATGGAGCTCTGTAATGAACGTCTTGGATTTCGATCACTGTGGCGAAGAAGGCAGCAATATGATATCTATTTGTTTAGTGGGCAAAAACCTGGTTCCACCTCTTCAACTTTGGACTGAAATTTTATCACTACATCCTAAAACTTGATAGGCTTTGTTGCCATCTTGGGTGTATGCCTCCTTCCATGCCAAATGTACCAAACACAGAAAAGTGAGTATTTCTTAATGCATTTGTTTGGATGTCCCTGTGATGGTTGTAAGGGGCAAATGGTTGTCGGACCCTATGTGTGGGCTGACACTTCAGTCTTTACTGAGCTCCATAGTCCAGAGCCTCATCCGAAACCAGTGTAAGACGCAAGACACCGCATGCAGGCAAAAGTAGTGGCAATGCAATAGAATAGGTGATGTAGGTTTAGGGATTCTTTTTTATTGGAACCTGGTTGGACTGAAATGTGTTAATTCTTCCTCCTCCAGTGACTCATGATCCATATTGGGGGCTTGATGCTCAGGACTCATATGGTCAATGACCCAATCCAGACGCCACAGCACCAGACACTTTCAGCTGCATCAGATGTATTTCAGCCCTGAGACAATGTTCAATGCAGTGGGATGACACTCTGCTATCATTAGTATCATGACGTTGCACTATGACATCTCCATGAAGAAAATCCACTTTTCATTGTTCCAGAATTCTTTGCATGTTACACTCTACTCTGCTTCACTGAGCACAAAGCAAGTAGGCCCTGGATGTTTGCTCAGTGCTGCTACCTGCAGTGCTGTACCATTACACCTGTTGTTCCTATTCAAGACTAAGTAGGAGCAGCAGAGTAGCCATAGCTACTGGATCTCAAAAGCCATGGACGATCCCAATGCTCTTAAAAATTGTGCAGAAGCATATATGATGTCCAGGAAACAGGCTCATAGTACAGCAAAACTAAGCACGGGCAACTCAACAAAAACAATGCTGTAATAGCCGGAGTCAACTTTCTAAAAAAATTGTAACTCCCACTTCGCATTTCATCATAATACACTGCTCCACGTTTCATCTAGTCACTTATCTCAGCATATCCAAGCAATGAGTGAGTTGAGTAGCCCTTGATACCATATTATCCAACAACTACCCTGATTAAGGTGCATGCCTGTGTAGTTGACAAGGCTACATTTTAGCTTCACATGTCTCGTAAGCTCCTAAGCTTTTCCAGCTCAACCAATTCAGTGAAACCTTACAGTCACATAGCTAGTGCCAACCCTTTCACCAGACTCAACCCAAGTGCTCCCTGACTAGAGCTCATGAGCACAGCACCCCCAGTAGTCAGGAACAATAGGCGGCCACACTTTCCAGAACACTTTCACTCTCATCTGTTTGGAAGATGTCATGGACACATGACTTTAGCTGCTTACTAGAAGGTAAGTAGGCCAGATATGAATTCAGGGTTGAAGCACATGCCCCTGCTCATCTGTGGCAGATGTAGGCCCGCCCTTACAGGAACAAAGACACTGGCATTTGCCAGAGCCTTACTATGATTTGGCATGCATGCTAAGCAGTGCTGGAAAGTAGGAGGAACCCAGCGGGTGCAGATCTCGGGTTTGCCAGACCAAAGGAAATATGCTGAATTTGTCCTAGTGTAATTTTCTGACACCAGGAAACAATTCAGCAATACCTGCACATTGTCTGCTTTGCGCTGGTTTGGAGAAGCAACCTGCAGGTGGTGAGGGATCTTCTTACTTTAACTTCCAGCTGGGCCCAAATTAAAGTGATGACATAAAGGGTCATCAGTCCTTCTTCTGTTGCAATATCATCCTGGCTTGGAGCCACCTTGAACATAACATCTAGATGCCAATGCAGTTGAAGGAAACATAGGCACCCCACTTGTTATCGCTTCACAAGTACTTAAGAGAAACTATTAGAGGCAAGTTTTTAACTTTGTTCACCTCCCCATGTAAGAAATGTGCATCACTGTAAGAATGCCAGATGTATCTATGTGAGTATTCACACAAATAATGATTTAAATGACACCTAAGATGTTTTATTTAATTCTTTTCTAACCCTTCTCATACAGGTGTACGGTGTTGAAGGACTTTACTTCACACACAAGCATAATAAATCTCACAAGTGTGTAAATCAGTGTACAGGAACTTTTTTTGTAATACAGTGAGGGTTATAAAGTGTAGGATGCACATACCATCCAAACTTGTAGACATTATGGGCCAGATGTAGGAACGCAAAAAATGGTGAGTCGGAAATAGCGGCTCCATGCAAATCGCTATTTCCGACTCGCAAAACGATATGCCAGGAAAAATCGCTATACCAAATAGCGATTCGGTGCGGAGTCGCACCGCAAATTGCGACCTCGCATTTTGCGAGGTCGCTATTTGCGACCTCGCAAAATGCGCGGTCGCAAATTGCACAAGGTTGTGGTCCTGTGTTGCAAATTGCGACTGACTCGCAAATTGCACACAGGTGCAAATTAAACTTTTGAAAAACCCACTTCTTGGTTCTGAGTGATGACATCAGAACCAGGAAGTAACCCCATGGAACAGGGAGGAGCCCACTCAGCCCAAACTGCAGAGCCACACCTAGGTGAGAGGAGCTGCCGCAACAATGGCTACACAGGAGAAGTAGACACCCAGTGCAGGCAGAAAACGAAAACTTAAGTTCTCTGAGAAGGAGTTGGAGGTGCTCACTGAGGAGTGCTGTCTCACCATGAGGAATTATTTGGCAAGGCAGCAATGAGTGTCCCTGACAGCCACAAAAAGAAGATCTGGCAGGACATCTTGAACAAAATAAATACCATCGGTGTCAGCCACCGCACCCTGGATGAGGTCCGCAAAAGGTGGTATGACCTTCGCTCCAGGACCAAGAAAAGGGTGGCCGAGCGCATGAGGGAGATGCATGGCACTAGAGGAGGGCCATCTACTGTACCACCCCCTACAGCTATCGAAACCATGGTGGGGACAGCTCTGGAGCCGGAGGCTGTACTGGGCATCGGAGACCTAGACAGTTCAGCACTAGGAACATCAAAAAGTAAGTACCAAAATTAACATATTTACACCAGCCTATGAACTATGCACACAATCACAGTACACATCAGCATGCACCTCCAGATTAGCTCCATTCCCAGTTTTGCAACCTATAGAACAGTGCATTATGGGCAATGTACTACAGTAGTCCAAATATGGGGAAATGTTTATTCTGAGGCATCAAACATATGTGCGACACTGACAGTGTATTCCCTACGTCCCACAGGTCTCCCACAAGGCCCCCCCATCAGCGCCACTGTGCAGGGAAAGGATCATATCACTTACACACAGGAGGAAGCTGCCACAGACACCGCAGGGGAGTGCAGGACAACACCACCTGTCCAATCGGCACAAGAGAACATGGATGATCCTGCTCTGGGTATAGAGGCAGCCATTGTGACAACGGGGCCAATGCCTAGGGAGAGTCAACCACGGGGATCAGCTGGCTTGGTGCGTAGACGACGACGCACAATGTAATCTGTGCGTAGGGAGGATGTTACTGATGAGGATTTGTTGGGACTGGAGGCATCCTTACTGCAGAGTCACCGGCTGCAAAATAGACAAATGCGGTTAATGAACCGTAACCTTTTAAGACTGCAGAACACACTCACGCATGGGCTGGCAAATGTGGACAACCAATTCACTACAATGAACACTCACTTGGGTAACCTGACTACCTCCATAGACAACTTGGTCAGGGAACTGGTGGCTGACAGGGCACAGGCACAGCGCAGGGAGCGCAACACTGCTGCCTGTTTAGACAGGCTAGGTGTGTCTATAGGTCGCCTGGCTACCACTACAACCTGACTGTCAAGGCGCACTGTCAGCCTGCAAGTGGAACTAGGAAATTTTGCAGGAGATGTGGCTCGAGGACTTGGCCGCAACAGCCATGCGGTGGACCTGCTGGAGACCAGACAGGCAGCAAGCGGCATTGGGGATACCTAGCAGGAGAGTGAGGAGGTCTCCAGTGTGAGTAGTGTGTCTGCCACTGATGCAGTCTATGGCAGGGATCACGGGACCAACCTGGAGTCACCCATGGTGGCCGCAGTCGCAGGAGGCTGTGAGCTACTGATATGTGGTGTTACAGAGGCACATGCACGTAATGTGTCAGACTACACTTTTGTTTTGCATTCTGTAATATAGTTGACTATTGTTTCCACAATATAGTCCTGCAATAAAAGGGTTCATTTGTTGAAGTACACAACTGGGCAATGTGTGTCTTACATCAGTGAGTGTTGTCACGGTTGCTACGTACCTGCCAAAGTAGTGGGTTGCTATGTGGTTCTGTCTCTGTCTGCCCTCCATTGCAATGCTTCTATCCCCAGGCTTTCAGTGTGGTAGCTCTTGCTCCTCATCCTCCAAATCTGTATCGTCATAGGTGAGATATAGCCCATGTCTGCTGGCAATGTTGTGTAGGATGGCACAGGTGGCAACTATCTTGCATGCTGTTTCTGGGGCATGCTGAAGTGCTCCTCCACTTTTGTGCAGGCATCTGAATCGTGACTTCAACAAGCCGAACGTCCTCTCAATTACAGCTCTGTTTCTCCAATGTCCAATGTTGTATCGCCTCTCATTCTGATTGCCAGGTGTTAGTTATGGGGTGAGTATCCATGGTCTCAGGGCATATGCACTGTCACCTGTTTGACAAAAGAGGCAAATTTAGCAGGGCATCACAGGGTTACGCAGTAACATGTATGTAAGGCTTCAGAGTGTACCCACCAGTACCTAATAAATATCCTTCTCCAAACTCCCCACGTTCTAGGAGTTGGTGTTTCCCACTGTGCCTGAATATGTAGGCATCATGTGTGCTCCCTGGATATTTAGCCACAATGTCAGTAATGACATTAAAGGCGTCACATACCACCTGGATGTTTAGTGAGTGGGTACATTTCCTATTGCGGAACACATATTCCAGATTTGCTGGTGGGCAAATTGGTATATATGTCCACACACACTATTACATGTGGGAAGTTGGCAATTCTGTAGAAGTCCAACTTGGTGCTGTTCATTTCTGCCTCATTCCTGGGAAGGTATATATATCTGGGCATGTGTGCGAGTATGGCATCTAGGAAACGTCTGAAGAATCTTGAGAAGGCACTTTGGGATACCCCACCTGCCACTGCAATCACCCCCTGATAGCTACCCGATGCCAAGAGGTGCGGTGAGCATAGCACTTGCACATGTGTGGGGATGGCGCTGCCGCACATTGTCTGGCGTTCAAGCTGAGGTTTCAGCAGTTCAATAATCTCTAAGATAACTGCGCTGCTCAGTCTGTATTTATCATAAATCTCCTCCTCAGTTTGTTGAAATAGTGTCTGCCTGGTTCAGTATATCCTCTCCTGTCTCTGCCTCCTCCTCCTCTGCTGGGCAGCCTGGACTCTCCTCCTCCATGCAATCACGTATAGTGCAGCCATTTTCAGTAACCCAGATGCCTTCTGGGTCTCCTTTTATACTTTGGCTCTGGTTACCACCTGTTCTGAATCAGTGGTAATCTGGGTGTGCAAAACGGGCTTTTGAGACTAGTCGCAATTTGCGACTGGCTTTTGCATACGGTTTGCAACTCGCAATTTGCGACTTCCTAATTGCGAGTCGCAAAATCAGGTTGCAAATTTTGCGAGTCGGTAATGGGTCGCATCGCTATTTGGTACTCCGAAATGGGATTTGTACATCCCATTTCGCATTTTGCGAGATCGCAAATAGCGCTGCGACTCGCAAACGTTTACTACATCTGGCCCTATATGTTAAGAGTGAGTGGTCAGAGAAACGCAAAGTCTGGATATAAAATGTAACACAGTGATTAGGGTTGTCTGTACTAACAAGACTTTATTATTTCCCAAAGGAACCCTTCTTTGCAAACTTAGAATAATAATAGATTGAGAAAAAAACCAATAAGGAACTAAACCCATGACTTAAGGTTTGCATGCAGCTCCTTGATGTTGGTAAATAGATCACTGTGCCATATTAGAAGGATTGCAACTTATGAACTGGAAGTAACAAGATGATCTCAGTGTAATTTCACCCACCGCTTCTTCCCTCCCGCTTACCACCTCTCCCCTGCCCTGCCTGCCTCCCAGAATCTACTTAATGGAGCCCGCAGTTGAGTGCGCCAAAGGCAAGCCCGTCTGCACCTGTCCATGCCGGGACAATGCCAAGTACTAGGAACACTGGGTCTCCTGCTCCTACAGATACATTGCAGCCAAACTCCGAGCCCTTGACCCCAGACCTTGCAACAGCTGCTGCACTTCCCCTCAATCATCAGCAGGAATTTTGACCTACCGGCACTGTTTCTTTTTTTGCAACAGAGGATCACATGCACACCCACCACAACTGCTAAGGAACAACTCCACAGCGTAAGATCAGTCTGCAAGCATGCCTCTGAGATATGGGACACCATCACCTCCCTCACCCGATGACATCTTCCTCACTGAAACCTGGCACAATGCTGCGGCTGCCCCTGACACCACCTTGGCAATACCTGACAGCTACAAGATAGTGTGCCCAGACTTCACCAACAAACACGGAGGTGGAAACACCATCATTCACAAAGAAACCATCCACTGTACCACCACCTCAGACGGCACCACCCCAATCATGAAAAACTCTGACTTCCAACTCCATATCAATGGCAAATCTATCATCAGAGGCACCCTCACCTACAGACCTCTAAAATCAGGCTCCAGCTTCTTCCTACTCGCCATTGACTCAAAGGACTACATCTTCCTCAGAGAACTCAATTTTCACCTACACGCCCTTACCAACATCGCCAACATCCTCGAAAGCATGAACAACATCAGCCTCACCCAACTAGTCACCAATCCCACACACCATGCAAGACACACGCACAACCCCATTTTCACAGCCAGCAACAAGAGTCAAGTACAGCCATGTCATCGAGCTCACCTAGACAGACCACACCATTGTCCACTTTACTATTGCAGGATCCCCTGCTACCACATCCACCACCTCACACCGCAGCTGGAACAACGTAACAGAGAGCCAGTGGGCTGACACCCTCAACATCTCATAGTCCTCTCAACAACCAAGCTAGAACAGGCTGTCAAAAACTTATCCACCAGAATCATTGTTTGCGCTGACCAAATCACCCCTGTCAAGCCCACCAAATTCAATATTGCCACCAAACAAGCCAGTTGGTACACCACAGAACTAAGAACTGTGAAACGCAACTGCAAGCAACTAGAAAGGAAGTGGCGCACCAGAAAAAAGCCCTCAGACCAAGCCACCTTCAAGGGGTCCCTCAACCAATACCACCTTCCTCAAAAAGAGACGAAAAGGAGTGTCCTAGCCAAATGCATGGCAGATAGTTCTAACCACAGCAACAAACTCTTCAACATCATCAGAGAGTTTGCTTATCCTTTAGTCACGAGAACATTACCAACCCTTCTCAGGAACTCTGCAACTCCCTAGAGGATTTCTTCCACTACAAGATCTCCACCATCTACAAAAACTTCCAACCTGGACCCACCACAGCAGACAGCCTCAGTCTCCTTGCTCCCACAGACTCTGACCCCATGCAACGTTCAACCAGTTGCTGACTGCCTGAACTTAGCTCACTACACAAACCACCACAGCCCTCATGAACTCCGTCCACTCAGGAACTCCCACGGAGCCCTGCCACCACCACATTTTTAACTTCAGAAGCAAGACAACCAGCAGTGAGCTCACAACTATTTTCCACCCATCCATAACCTTGGCCTCCTTCCCCAAAGCATGGAAACACACAGAAGTCAAACCCCTTCTCAAGAAACCCTCCGCAGAGCCCATCAAACTGAATAACTACCGTTCAATCCCTCTGCTCTCCTTTCCTGCCAAAGTCCACAAAAATGCCATCAACTGCCAACTCACGGAACACCTGGAAATCAACAATCTTCTGGACCCCTCCCAATCCAGATTCTGCATCAACCACAGCCCCGAAACTGCCCTGATCTCTGCAACGGACGACATCAGAACCCTCCTCAACTCGGGTGAAAAGGTGGCCCTGATCCTCCTCACCCTCTCAGCAGCATTCACCACCATATCCCACCACACCCTTATCAGGAAGCTTCCCCACGTTGGAATCCAAGGAGACGCCCTCTTTCCTCACTGGAAGAACTCAGAGAAACTGCCTACCACCTTTCACCTTGGAGCCCAAGTTTGAGCCTCTGCAACATTCCTCAAGACTCATCCCTCAGCGGCCAGACTCATCCTCGCCCTCCCCAAGTAGACCCACACCTCCCCCCAACTCAAGAAGCTCCACTGGCTCCTCATTTGAAAGAGGTGTGAGTTCAAGATGGTGATCCCTACCTACCTTCACAACCGAGGACCAGCACTCATCAACCACTGCCTGAACTTCCACCACCCATCCAGGAACTTGCGTTCCACCTCCTTCTTTCTCAAACGCCTCCCGCAACCACTGAAGCAACATCGGAGGATGCTTCATCTACCTGTGGCACAATCTTGGAATGACCTCCCCTTCACCCACGGACCTCATCCTCTTTTTTGGAATTCAAGAAAAGACTCAGGACCCAGCCATTCAACCAAGACCAAAAGCAGCATGTTCTCAGTGCCCAGATACCTTCACGGGTGATTAACTGTGCTCTATAAATCCATTTCTGATCTTATCTGAAAAGAAGTAGCCCAAATATCTATCTACATAAAATACAAATTTGTGATCATCATTTTACACAATTTGCTTTGCAGCAGACACATTCACCCTCTATACTACTTTTATGAGTCAAAACTGTGGCTTGGCAAAACCCAGAACTGCATAAATCACGGAGTTATATGACTGCTGTTATAACCCACTCAGAATTGCTGGGCACACAAAGATCTCTAGAGCATGTTCTTAACGCTGTAAGACATTTTAAAATGCCGCCTCTTTGTGACTAATTAAGTAAGCTAGAAGAGATTTACTGTCACATTTGTTCTTGTTGTCAATTTCTTTGCAGCAGATTTTTTTAAATAATCGTATGCCTTGCCCGTCAGATTCTGCTTTTCAAGCTTCGCCTCTCTGACCCCACCCCCTTCCCTCTGCCACACCGAGACCCCCAATTTATGGATTCCCGGAATACATTTTTTCCAATTCTAGCACTGATGCCAAATATAAAAAATCATGCGAGAAACTATAAGAAGACTGTTCGAGCAGAAAATGTCTCTGTATGAGATATTGTCTGTGTAAACCTGCGTCACGCAGGCAAAAATAACAGTGTTATGAAAAATTTCGAGCAATTTCACACATTTTTGAGTAATACTAAATTCAGAGTCCCTGGATTGTCTGGTTTAATGTACATTTTGTTCAGCCCCAGTGACAAATTTA
This sequence comes from Pleurodeles waltl, assembly GCF_031143425.1. Lineage (NCBI taxonomy): Eukaryota > Metazoa > Chordata > Amphibia > Caudata > Salamandridae > Pleurodeles > Pleurodeles waltl. Next base: position 391,069,624 of record NC_090442.1, on the reverse strand, counting down.
TGACTGAGTTGGAACAACGTGGGTCGCTTGTCACCTCAGCCCCCCTCGTTTTTCACCGACCCCATAATTTTGTGTTCCTCTGCTGTACACAGTGCACTGAAGGCACATGTTTTCTGAGAAACGACATGTGAGAATGCAGCAAAAAAAAAAAAAAGTAGTGTTTCTTGCCTGGATGCACAATTTTCTCACTCCCCGAACTTACATTTAGCAAACAGCTTTGCAGCAGCTTCCCAAAATATCCTCACTTTCAAGAGCATTCCGTGTTCTATGAAGTAGAACAAAAGGATATGTCCCTCACTGAGAGAATATTTAAAAAGAAAACCTAGTTTAAAGCGATTCAATTGTATGCCGCAGAATATTTTCTTATTTGATTAAGGTGATTTTCTTCTTAGAAATTATTAATGTGTGTGTGTATATTTTAGGAACCTCAATGTAACAAGCATTGGCAAAGCCAATAGCTCTCGCTTTGGCGAGAGCTATTGGCTTTGTCAATGTGTTTTAGCCATGTTGTACACCAGTGTGGCTGCTGTTCAGCATGGCTAAATGTTAGTGGCATAGCGGAGAGTGGAGTGTCTTAGAGTGGGGTGGCGTGGATTGGAGGTGAGTGGCGTAGAGTGGAGCAGAGTGGCCTAGACTGGAGTAGAGCCGTGGAGAAGGGCATAGTGGAGTGATGTAGAGTGTCGTAGGGTGGAGTGGAGTGTCGCAGAGTGGAATGGTGTAGAATGGAGTAGCATAGAGTGCAGTGGAGTGTCACAGAGTGGAGTTTTGTAAAGTGGAGTAGAGTGTCATAGAGTGGAATGGCTTAGATTATCATAGAATGGAGTGGCGTACAGTGTAGTCTTGTAGATTGGAGTGAAGCGGCAGAGTGGAGTGGCACAGAGTGAAGTAAAAAGAAGTGGTGTAGAGTGGTATAGAGTGGAGTAAAGTAGAGTGGCATAGAGTGCAGAAACGTGGAGTGGAGGAGCATGTCATAGAATAGAGTGGAGTAGAGTGTTGTGGAGTGCTGTGGAGTGGCGTAGAGTGGAGTGTCATAGAGTGGAGTAGTGTGTCGTGGACTGGAGTAGAGTGTTGTTGAGTGTCGTGGCGTAGCGCTAAATAGTGTCATAGAGTGGAGTAGTTTTGAAGAGTGAAATGTCATACAGTGGAATGGCGTAGAGTGGAGTTGAGTGCAGTTCCTTAGAATGGAGTAAAGCGTCATGGAGTAGATTGCCACAGTGCATTCTAGGAGTTGAAATGTTGGCTTGTTTCAATTGAACCAAAAAAGCACGTGACTGCAAGCTGGCATCAGTAGAGTAGCACGGATGCTATGGGCTCGGGAGTAAGCAAGGAAAATGGCCCTTTTGACTGCTACTAGGGTAGTAAATATAGCGAACCAATGGTAGCAGCGCCCCTGCATGGTGACCCTTCTAACACAGGGCCAGCTGGTAAATAAAGAAAAACAGAAAGGCTACAGAAACCTAACTGTACATCTAAAACATTATGGGGGAACAGTGTTTTATTTCAGACAGGCCAGCGCATATGCAAGGCACAGTAGGCAGTGTAGCGTCGCGCTGGTCGGCTAGTGCGCGGCCTATTCAAATAAAACACACGGAGTCGCGTGTGTTTTAACCTTCTTTATTCTTACTCATACTCCGTCTCGTCACTGACTTTCCCGCTCTTCCCACACCCCTTTTATGCCCTCCCCCTCCCGCCAATGGTGCAAACCACCTTGCACCTGTTTCGGAGGGGTCGGGCTCTAAACCCCCCTCTCCTGCTTCCTCCCTCTGGTGTTGCCCGCTTCCGCCGTCAACACTACATCCCTCCCCAACAGGGGAAAGGTGTAGATTAAAACATTGAACAAAACTGAACTGGGTAGCTGGAATAGCTCAACGTTCACCGATCAGCATGCAGGACGGATCAGTCGCATGCGAAGTCTGCATACCGTTGTGAAGGCCCAGGGTTGTGCCATAGTGAGTATCTCTCTGCTCCCAACCGCCCTGATGTTCGTGCTCCTTCTCTGTTCGGTCCAGACGTTTCTGACTCTGCCGCCTGTGCTTTCCTTTGTTCCGTTGTTGGTCGGTCTCTTGGTTGCTCCTGGCTGTGTCCTGGTTCATCTAGTGTGAGACTCCAGTCATTCGGCTCTGTGTCTGATTCGGCTCTTGTCTCTGTGTAGCTCATGCCCTCTCCTCTGGATGTTTGTGGGATTAGCCTCTTGAAGAAACCCACATTTCTGGTTACTTTTTCTTGGCCTCTCTGGGCCGTCACCATTGTGCCTTTTACTGTGACCACCGTCCACGGTTTGACTTCGAAAGGTAGTCGGAATTTGCTACCCGGGTGGCGGTCTTTCACTAACACCGTGTCTCCCACTTGCATCCTTGTATGCTTGGCCCCTCTTTTCCGGGATGCATACCTATTTGCGGCACTCCTCCTGGTTGCTGATTTACTGGGTGGCGGTGTGTTTACTGCCCAGGATGGGTGGTGCGGGATGGCATCTACTACTGTTCTGCCGAAACAGAGCCGGCTGGGCGTGACTCCTGTGGTGGCATGTGGTGTTACTCTGTACTCCCTTAGGAACACATAGATTGCTCTCTCAATGTCTCTAGCTTCCACCACTGCTATGCGGATTACCTTATTGAGGGTTCTCACGAACCTCTCCACCTCGCCGTTTGCTTGTGGCCACCGCGGGGCGATGCGTCTGTGTTTTGTTTTTGTGGACTCTAGGAACTGTTCCCACTCGCGGCTGTTGAACGGGGGTCCGTTGTCTGTGCGGATTTCGCCGAAGAACCCGTGAGTGGCCATGAGCTTCTCCACTTTGGGAATGACTGCTTGTGCTGATGTTGACTTTACCACTTCAACCTCTGGATACCGTGAGAAATCGTCTATCATGATGAGCATGTGCGACCCGTCTGGTAGGTGGCCAAAATCGGCGCTCACTCTTTCCCATGGTGCCGTCGGGTCTTGTTCCGTTATGACGGGTGCGGGGGGGTCGGGGTTGCCACTGGCTTGGCAGGCCATGCACCTCTGGATTGTGTCTTCCACCAGTCTGTCCAGGCCTGGGAACCAGACTTTGTTCCTGATGCGGCTTTGGATTTGACAACCCCTTGGTGTGCTTCGTGTGCCAAAGACACTACTCTGTCGGTGAGGCTAGGCGGAATAACTAGACGGAATCCTCTGAGTAGACAGCCTTCCTTGCTTACAGACAGTTCTTGGCGCACGTTGAATAGTGCATGCAGGCAAGCTTGGGCCTGCTGCGTGCGGAATGAGTCCGGCCTTTGGAGGGGTCTCCATTCTCCAGTGCGGGTTGCCGCTATTGCAAGCTGCAGGCACTCATCCCGTTTGGTTGCCTCCACTACCTCCTTGAGTGGTATGGGTGTTGGCCGTGCTCTTTCTACTATCAGTCTCACATATTCTTCTGTGTCTTTGGCTTCCTCGATTTCCTTTGAAGTGGCGGGGCGTGCGTGCCTGGAGAGGAAATCCGCTGGGTTCTTTGTGCCGGGCTGATATGTGAGTGTGAAGTCGTATTCTTGTAATTGCAGGATCCACTTTTCAATTCTAGGGGGTGGCTTGGATGATGACCCTTTGAAAAGCGGAAGTAGAGGTTTGTGGTCTGTCACTACTGAGAATGAATTTCCATAAAGGTACAGGTGGAAGTGTCGGCAACCCCAGTGGATGGCGATGGCTTCTCTTTCGTTTTGGGAATATCTTTGCTCCGTGGGTGTGAGTGTGCGGCTTGCAAAAGCGATAGGGGCCCATCCACCACAGTCTTGCTTCTGACCCAGTACAGCCCCTAGCCCCGTGGGGCTTGCGTCTACTACAAGCTGTGATTGTCGTCGAGGGTCGAAGAATGCTAGGGTGGTGTCTGCTGAGTGCATCTTTGGTGGCCTGGAATGCGGTCTCTTGCTCGTTCTCCCATACCCACGGTTGGGCAGACTGTGTGAGCTTTCTTAGGGGCCCCGTGACGTCGGCCAAATTCTTCACGAACCTCCCGCAATACGTGACCATTCCCAAGAAACTTCTTATTCCTGTGACTGTTGTTGGTGCTGGGGCGTCCTGGATGTCTTTGACCTTCTGCGGATCGGGCCCGACTCCTTGTTTTGAGAATCGGTATCCGAAAAAAGAGATTTCTTCCTTTTGTTTGAAGTCTTGTGAAAACAGCTCGCAGTCGTTTCATGTGTTCTCCGATAGTCGGGCATGAACTAAAATGTCGTCGCTGACGTTCAGTACTCCTGGGAGGTCATGTAGGACGTCCTTGATTACCTGCTGGAATATTTCTGCGGCACTGGAGATACCAAAATTCAGTCTTTTGTAGCGCCATAGGCCGTTGTGTGTGGAGAAAGTGGTGATGGGCCTCGATTCGGGGTGTAGCATGATCTGGTGGTATCCTGATCGGAGATCCATCTTCGAGAACCAACAAGACCCTGTCAATTCGCTCAGGATATCGTCGATTGTGGGTGTAAGGTGGCGCTCTCTCTTTATTGCAAGGTTTGGTATTCGCATGTCCACACAAATTCTAACCGCGTCGGGTTGTTTAGGCTTCTTTGCCACTACGATCGGGGATACCCACGGTGTGGGCCCAGTGACCCTTTCGATGATCTCTGCTTGCTCCAGCATGTGGAGCTCCTGTTCCACTTTGGGGCGGAGGTGGAAAGCGACTCGGCGGTGTCTGAGCGCTGTAGGTGTGACCGACTCATCTATGTGTAGCCGTAAGGGGGGCTCTCTGAGGCATCCGATACCGTCAAAAAGGGTCTTGAACTCTTGTGTGAGCTGGAGTAACGCATGTGCGTGTATGCTGAAAGCGAAATGTACCAGTTCGAGGTCCTGGGCAGTCTGGCAGCCTAGTACAAAACCTGTCCCGTCCTTGGATACATATATTTTTGTGTATGTCTGCTCCCCCTATATGGAGAAGGAGTGGTCTTTTCCTCTCTGCTTGTATGCCCAGAGCTTCAAAGTACGTTTCTAGGCGCTCCACCCAGACCTTCCATTTTGCTGCTTGGGTGGGGGGGGCACCTGTGACTTGGAAGGGCTCTAGGGGCGGTATTCCGGCCATGCTGGTTATTGGGGTGTCGCGGGGAGTGTTGTGCGCTTTGTGTTTCTTCTTTTTGCTTATGCACCAGTGTCCTTTGTGCACCGCCAGTGGAAAAACCAGGGAAAACCGGGGAAAGAGAAAAATAGTGCTCTGATTCTCTTTTTGTTTCCTTTCTTTCTGTGGTTTTGTCTCTAAACGTTATTGCTGTCCGTTTTATTTACTTATTCCCTTTTTGTTTTTTTGTTTTTTTTAGTGCAGAGTGGCGCAGCGGGCGTCTGGGCTTGACATTGCTGGTGGGGGCTCACGGACACTTGCGCAGTGGGCTCGGTTGCAGAGTTGCACAGCGGAGTGCTTGAGCGTTCCAAATGCGCTCCGGGCGTCTCACCTTGCGTTCTCCGGCATCCGATTGCACTCTGGGGGCTTGTCGGTGGGCGTTCCTTTCAACAGGTGCGCGCGGCCTCCCTGGGCGCAGGGCGCGACCTCCTCCGGTCGGCCGCCCGCGTCGGAGCTGGAGCGCAGCCGCGCCGTGCTGACACGTCCGTGTCAGTCTCTGATGGCCTCGCGGATGGCGAGGCTCAGCTGGATGAGGTATTGCGCTCCGGTGAGTTCGTGCGTCGATCGCTCTTGCTTCCCTTTTTTTTTTTTTGAGAGCCTGGGTGCAGGCTAAAGACTCTTCTTCATGCCGTGGCACACAGGGATCTTGAGTACCCTCGTCGCCAGATGTAGCGTCGCGCTGGTCGGCTAGTGCGCGGCCTATTCAAATAAAACACACGGAGTCGCGTGTGTTTTAACCTTCTTTATTCTTACTCATACTCCGTCTCGTCACTGACTTTCCCGCTCTTCCCACACCCCTTTTATGCCCTCCCCCTCCCGCCAATGGTGCAAACCACCTTGCACCTGTTTCGGAGGGGTCGGGCTCTAAACCCCCCTCTCCTGCTTCCTCCCTCTGGTGTTGCCCGCTTCCGCCGTCAACACTACAGGCAGGGCTGCTGAGGAACCCCACAACTGTAGTGAATCCTGACACCACTTCGCATTCTCGTACTTGTTTTTAATTTTCTGATGGAAGTATGGGCTTACAGTTTCTAACAAGCACTGTGCTGTTGGTAAAGAAGTCAGGAGTAAATAAAGGTACCACATGTTCTCGGGTATTTGGCAGCTAAACAGCAGGGCTTGAAAATATGTAGTCCCATCTTCGATCTTGTATGGATAACGTGCTCAGGCGTGGACCTGGGGATCTTGGAATCTATGAGTGACTGTGTAACTGCAGCTCGACTGGGAAGAGTAAATCAAATGCTTAGACTGGCATGGTTGTAGTGGAATCAGAACACTTCTCGCAGACCAGAGTCAGTTTTGTCGGTCCCTACTGGAGGTTTATGAGATTGGGAATACGAGAATTACATAAAAAGATTCTGTAAAAGGCCAGTAGGTCTGGGGTAGTCGGTCACTAACATATTACTGCTTCAAGGGAATCTGGACAGTCGTGGGCCTCTAGGCTAGGACACATCGGTCATTTCTGTTTTTTTAGGGCGGTAGTGAAATCGGATGAATTCTCACATATTCGAGACCTCAAAAAGGCAGCAGGGTGTTGGCACATTGCCTGACATGTCTGTAAACGACCTGCCGCATGACTGACTCTATCCCAGTCTCACGGGCTTTGTGGCTAGACTGCGGATTACTGCATACAGCCATACTGCAGATTTTTCTAAAAGCCACAACTTGCTTCATGGTTTTTATCACTGACGTGTTCGTTCTGACATGATGGTGTTTAGAAGCTTTGCCGATATATTATAAGGAAGTTTATAAAAAAAATGTATGCATGTTGTAGATGTTCACCCGGCCCCTGTTCAGTTTACTGTAGTGCTCCTATTCTTTAGCTATTAAGGACTTCGAAAGCAGTGCTTAATTTGAGCCGGTGCTCTGCCTGGCAGAGGACTACCAGTACTGTGTACACATAGAATAGTAATGACATAAACATCCAAAGATATATCGACCCCTCCCCGGTGATTGATTACAAACAGGAGCTAACTGGAAAACCCAGGTCGGGGTGCACATATCAGGAAATAAAAGTCCCTCCAAAGATGTGGAAGATCTACCTGGGGACCGCCCTAACAGAAACGGGGATAGTTTTCACATCATCACTCGGGTGTGTCCTCAACCTCACCGCATCCTTCCCCCAACTCATGTGGTGTCCGCTATCCCCACTTTTTAAAGTCAGATGAAGGGACCAAATATAGGGAACACAAGCGCCAAAGTCCACCGCACCACCCTGGTCTCAACAACACCAAGGCGTCCCAGCAGGGCAGGGGGGGTGTAGAGCAATCCTGCACAGAATAAAAAGTCATCTATATTTGAAAGACTTTCAACTATATTAAAAAGTCGCCTTGTAGAGGGATGTTGACTAAACAGAGATGTGCTAAAGCCTCATCAAAAATTGGCTGTCCAAGATGATGCTAGAGAAAATTAGAAGCCACAAATAACTCCCAATACGAGAGCCCAACGGCTTCTCCATATACAACAGTTTAACCATCAGGTACCTTATTTTCTTGAAGATGCAGAAGATGTGGTATCATTTCTCATTTCTGCAAAAGATAAAAACAAATCTAAGTGAACCTGACTTCATAACCACTGTCCAGATCCTTGTACTCTGCCACCTGGACCACAGCAAAACCCTATGTGCCAAGGCACCTTTTACCACTTGGCTGCTAAAAAGACCAGTGTGTGCCCTATTTCATGGCTCATCAATTGCCTCAAGAAATATAATCACATTGCCACAACACTAAAGAAACTCCACAACTGTCAGAATAAGCTGCTTCATCTACAAAACCTATAGCATCACAAACGCGGCAGTAAATCAAACAGATCGATCTACCTAGTTGGAAAACTAACTACAACTAGGTCAGGAACAGTATAACGGCCAAGTTCGTTTAAATAGATGTAGTATCTTCCACATATCTGCCACAGTTTTTCTAGAGACCACTAAGTACACTTAAATGCAGAAACCTGGTGTTGTTTAAATGTGACTCTGTTTTCTTAGATGCAATAATGCATTCGGAGGAGGCCGAATGACGAATCCACTGATGTCAAAACCACCTGCTTCTCCGTCCTCTCGATTTCCGATCTCATTTCAGCCCCTTCGATTTCCGTCCCCACTTCACCTCCAATATCCTTCATCCCTCCTCCCGCTCATAGCTACCAACATCACCGGTGCCCCCGAGTGAACTCCCCCTCTCAATTAACGACCCTGCCATGTGTTTCCACGCAGGGTTGGCCTAGCACACCGTACAAAGACAGAACAAGTAACCACATGATTTATGAAAATTACCATTATGATAGCAAGATAATCATGGGAAACGTTGGACGTGTGTTGACATTTGAGAGTGCACATGGAGGTACAACATTTTTTTTCAGAACAAGAGTAATCTGAAAGTCTAGGACAGACACTGAAGACATCATAGAGCAAGAACTAAAACACATCTGGAGGTTAAATAGAAACTATGGTGTCACACTAGGCAAAGAAATAGGCAGATTACATGCCCAGATCTGGTGTCATGGTTCACAACACCAGGGAGGTTACAGGAAATCATGTTGCCACAAGCATATCCTCACCACATAATGAGCTTCCACAAAATGTCCTTGTAAAACAACATGGTGATACACAAATAAATGATCCACTTTTGTAAGTGTCAGTGACTGAGTGCCAACAAAAGGACTCAAACACAGTGGTGGCTGCTACTGAAAGGGAGTGGAGGGGTGGAGGGGGTCATCAAAAAAAATGAATATAATTAAAAAAGAACACTTATCTTTTCTGTGTGGAGACGGGTTCTCTCTCTCCTTTGTCCTCTTTCTGATTGCTGGCAGCACATAGACTCCCAGAATCCCCTAGGCCAATGACATCACTGCTGTCAGCAGCATGACAGCAGTGTCGTGATTGGTCTGAGCAGCCTGGTTCAGCGCTCAGACAGGGAGTGGAAGCCTGTGCACGCTTTCCTCCCAGCTGTGAAAACAGCCGGGTGGAGAAATGCAAAATGTGCATATTTGTTTTGCAGACCCAACACGGCTGGCCAAACGGTCATGCGCACTTATGGTGCACATACCCCTCCTCCCTGTGACACACCCAGCCCGCCCCATTCTGCCCTAAGCTGGCTCCCGATGAAAAATATAATAATAACAGTATTGCGTTATTATCATTTTATTTTTACTTTTTCTGCACTGCTCAAAGCAGTAGGGCGGCGCTCCTCCGCCTCAGCGGAGAACCGCTGCTGCTCCAACATCAAATAAGTAAATTAATTAAAACTCTCACTGGCCTCTTGAAATAACACTGATTTAAATATGAGTTTACCAGAATAGTAAAACTAAACATTTTCACGAGAAAATTTTATCATTTTTGAGCGTTTGTGTTACACTGACATATGTCATCTATTTGTTTTCTGCCACAGACATAAGCCTTTTCCTAAGCTCATCAATTGGGGATGTCACTTAGGGGTGTTGCAAACTTGTAAAATTTCCTTGTGTGTAAACATGCAAAATTGTAGCAAAATTAGGTGAAAATACACCATCTGCAAATCTGGGGTTTAGCTCTAAATTTTGGCACCTATTTCACCCTTGCGTCTATTTGGATACCAAGATGCATTTAGCACTAAACAAAAGCACAACATTAGTGTTTTTATGGTTTCTAGCACAATTGCACCTCATGTTTTTTAATTGTGTATGCCTTGTATAAAAAAACTGAGCCTGGTAGCACAGAGGGTTGAAGCATCCATTATAGGAATCTGTCTGTGTTTGAACTCATGGTCATTGGTCAGATCGTGGCGAGTCCCTTCATAGTTTCATCCTTCCAAGATTGATAGAGTATCATTGAGTTGCGTAACAAGTACTTTCTCTTATTCAAAACCAAGATGCACCATAGGATGAGGATGGGCTTTACAGATACACGTTATATAAGCGTGTGGCCTGTCTGCTGTTCTTCATTCTTATTTCAATTTGTTGCATCTTTTGCTGGTCAAACACAGATGAAACCTGGCCCAATTTGAATGTTACTGCGCACCTGTGACATCAGCTCAAACTAGTTGGATAAAATGTAAAAAACACAGGCCTAAGGACCTGATTCACTAAGAATGAATTTGCTAAAAATAGTTGCAAATTGTGTCCCGACTTTTATGGCATCCATTCTGTTTTTACAAAACAACCTATGCACTAATCGACTGGTTTGCAAAAAAACATTTCGTAGTGGGTTGCAATTCAACCTACCTCATGAATATTAATGAGATAGGTCACAAATTGTTACTGAGTATAAAAAGCAGCCATCACAACGATAGTGGTCTTTTTAGTTCAGCAGACCACCATATCTTTGCTTGCTTTAAATGAAGCATTTTTTTCTTAATGCAACCTGTTTTCCTTATAGGAAAAAAGAATGCGTGAAAGGACCTCTGTCTATTCATAACATTATTTTTTCAAAATTTCCTTGGGGACCCATTCCTGTATGCAAATGCCTTCTCCCTACCTTTCAGTAGCTGGTAAAATGTAGTTTTGTGACTGGTTTTCAGTCGCAAAACAAAATATCTCACTGCGATTCAGTGTTTGGAAGAGACACCTCAACATGCCGTTCTAAACACTGAATCGGTCGCAAACCCAAATTGCCATTCTGTAACGTGTTACCAAACAGCAGTTAAGGTTTCTTCCATAACAAAATGGCTTTTTGTGGTCATGCATGCCAAAAGGTTTGGTACATCTCACCCTAGAAATCAATAATTTTTCGTCAAACCTATCATTGCTCATTCAGTTATTCATCTTGTGCACCGAGTGTCCTCCACCTGTACTGCAGCTAACCGAGGGGTAAATGTGCCTCTTGTCAAAGGGACCAACCTGCTGGGTGAAGAGAAATGCCTGGTCTTTCTGCTGACAGATGGGCGGGATAGAGAGACAACATGCCAGCCAGTCTCTGCTCCGTTATCTCTCCAGGTCTGGACAGGGCCCTTTCTAACTAAACAAACCTCAAAGAGATCCATGAAAGACAAGGGTGCAGACACCTCTCGGAACTTTCGTGGGCCTGGCATGGATCAGATATCGTCTCACCTCGTCCCCACTCAAACCGATGTGTTTGAAGTCCTGCTGCCTGTTGTACAAACATCTGTGAAACTGTCATGTAGTGTGCAGTTCAGGAATTCTTCCCAAAGTATAAATGGCGGACGATTCTGCGGCCTAGTGTCCTAAATTGCTTCTCTGGTTTTTGATGCAGGTCTTCAAAGCAGTGTGATTGTGTGCGGCGCGCGTGCACGCATTCTTAGAGGCAGCAGTCCTGCACTGGCTGACTGTGCAGTCACACTGAGAAAACCTTTGTCTACTGCAGAAACCCGCCTGTGTGCTGAAGACGCATGAAAGTGGTGTAAATGTTTCAGGAAACGTCTCCGCTAAAAACCTGCACGTAATACTGCGGGATCAACACAACAGAAATCAGAAAAACATAACAAAAAACATAATTCGCATCGACGCGTTTGTATGAAACAGTTTGTGTCTGAAACAAGACTCCAGGCCTGAATGTTATTTACTGGAACAAAGGCTGAACAACAAATAGAACTTGATGACGGACAAACACTCACAAAATCTAACTAAAACATCCTTTCACGATCAAGGCCTCCAAAAGCCCTCCTTTGTTCAGAGACTTGTGCACATGTGGGTGGGCTGTGTTAACGCCCCTCTAGCTGCCCCGAGGCCCCAGTGGTCACTCCATGACCTTGGTGCCCCTTAGCCGTATAGCGTGTGTTAACGCGTCCGTCTATGTCAATTTATACACATCAGGACTCGTTTTAGGCCAATGAATCTTTGGGCCCAGTGGTGAGACACCGTAGGACGAGATAACTGATCAAAATATCAATCAATATGTCAATAACATTGTCAACGTTTAACACCAAATATCTCTTACTTTAGACATTAATAAACATTCGGCGCAACCATGACCTTTCAGTCATGAATAACCACACCTTAATGGAGTTAATAAGTTTTATTCCCTATTGATTACAATCTAGTAGCAAAGGCATTAATCTCAAAGTCAATAAACATATAAGCACGATTACAAGATGACAACCACAATAAGCTTTCGATAATGCAAAGATCACTAGCATAGACAATCAGATAGATATAAGCGGATTATAACACATGAAACTTTCTAAGATACTAGTTCAGCATAGCACCACGTCAGTCACGTCAGTTTGTCAGTCAGGATGAATACCTCGTCTAACCTCTAATTAGCATTAGCATGTTGGGCGTCATGCAAAACAATTTTGAACACCAAGTTGGAAAACTTCTAGCTAAGGTCTCTATCAAAACATACAGCAGTTGGTACCTGGAAAGAAAGGCAAAATGAATTTCCATTAGCAATTTTATAATTACCCTCCTCTGATTAAGTCAGCATTCAGGATCAGTCTTCGTCTTCAGGACATAAGTTAGATCGCCGTCAGTCTATCTAAGTTAGAGGCAAGACACTCTCCTCGTAAGGAGAAAAGTGTAAGGGGCAGCAGTATGGGCAAGGATGGTTTGTCTAAGTCTCAAGTCACAGAATAGTGTGACAGAGTTTCGGGATGCAATCAATATCATTCCCTACCTAATGGATGATTATTTCCTGTGTCATGGGTTTTTATCCCTTTCTAGTAATTCATTCCCCCAAAATTCTATTGGTTAGTCAATACACCCCATCATTTTTAACCTATCAAATTATACATTAAGTAATGCATTTGTCATCTCTCGATGATGTTTGGTCTTCTGATTGGTCTTCATAATCAGCCTTTCCGTAGGTGGCATATCCGGGGTTACTTCATCAGCTTGGCACACGTCTCAGGTTAAAAGTTCTCTTTCCCTCGTCTCATTGTCCTTGGAAGTATCTACAAATGTTTCGAAGCACAATCATTTTATACTAAAAGATGCTAGCATGCGGATGGGAAAATGTCCCCATGTTTCGAACTAATACAGAAAGAACAATAGCTGGGTCATGGTCGTTTGCAAGTCCGCACACTGAAGAGACAGGAAAAATACGCTTTTAATATGAGAGCTACAGAGCTCCTGCTTGGCTCATGCTAACTTAAGATATACGAGTTTTAATAAATGCAGTTTTATACGTTTTAATGTGCTCAGTTAGGCAAACTATAAACGATTATTCCTTACAGTTGACATTAGTTTATACATATGATCGATTCTTCATTTTTATGAATACGCTTTTAATGAATGTTTTATTAATACAGCATTGTTAGACATAAGCATTTCACGTCTATAATATGTAATATCAAATACGCTCTCTCAGTCCCTCCTCTGATGACGCTCGTCATCACAAATCTTACAGGTTTTAATTCTTTACTTTACGCATAATGTGCATTTCAACACCTTTTCCCTTATGTGAGCTTTCCCATATTTCATTAAACATTTTCTCTCTTTCACTTTCTTCGTTTCTTTTGGTTCTGTTAGCCAAATTTCTTTTCACCTTTTCATTAATTATGCATATTCCCCAAAATCCCAATAAACAAATCAGAACAATTAATAATCCCATCATGATTTTTGCAAGTACCCCATTCCAAATGTTAGTAAACCAGCTTCCCACTCGGGCAATTCCCTTTCCAAATTTCTCCCAAACACTAAGTTCTTTTAGATCCTTCAAATCTATACTATCTCTAGTCAGGTTAGTAAGCATGCTTCTAATTTTCTTACTATTGTCAGGTATATACGAGCAACAATGTCGCTCATTAAGCATTTTACACACACCTCCACTCTTTGCTAAAAGAATGTCTAAAGCAAGCCGGTTTTGAAGAGTCATAGCTCTTTCTGCAGCAAGTTCTGTATCCATCAGAAGTATAGCTCCTGTAAAATTTGTCAGCATGTTATCCACAATAGTAGACAACTTTTGAATTTTCATAGAATTTAGGACAACCCCCACTGAAGGGATTATAGCTCCAAATATATCACCAATGACAGCCGCCACTGATTCTCGTTTTTGTCTGGTATGTTGTAATTCAGACGTTTTAGGTAGTTGTTTTAAGTCATCAATCTGTTAAATCTTTGGGAATATTATTCCCAAATAACATGTCCCATACCATCCCTTAGGGAGACGGTAATACGCATTTAACCCACAGATGTAATAGATTCCAGGAATCGCTGGGTCTTGTCCATTTAACATAAAGGTCCATTTGCTTTGAAACAAAAACACATGCCTACATTCACTCGTTCCCACAAACAAATTATCTTGATCAGATTTTGGTCTATATATACAGAGTCTACCTACGTGTAATGCATCTATAGCTAACTTGCCTTGTGTTTTAATTTCAGTATAAGCATAATCATTTGCATAAGTGCGTTTTTCTTAACCTTTTTCCAATCTTTCCTTTAATGCTTTGCGTCTATCATCTGTGTGATCTAAAAAGCTTTTCTCTACAGGAGACAGTAAGCATGTCAAGTTATTGCGATGTGCATAAGCAGTTCCAAATGTTAGTGTTGGCTCAAAGAATCCTCTAACTAATTTTATATCATGTTCTTTAGCTAACTTATTTAAGAATTCAATAACAGGCACAAAAGAAAACACAACATCCAAATTTGAATAAAAATATTGCACATGCTCTTGATCACAAAATCTTGTTAGTAGCAGGCTACAACTAATCCCATACGTAAGAGGGAGGCTATGATAAGTAACTCCCTCCTGCACAGATGAAGGAATTTTAGTGCATACATAACAGTCTTTCACATTCATAGTTTCCACATACTCATTTAGTAGGCGATAGAAAACATTAGTAGAAAGCTCCCCTTTTGGATTAGTTCCCTCATGCAGATGTTTTGTGTCTTGCTCAAATTTCTCCCATGGTGATAGTTTATTAGTTGTAGTAGTAGTCTCAGGTTTTGAAGTTGCATTAATAGTTTCACTCTCTTTCCATGGCATTCCTACAATCACTCCCACAATCATTATTGCACATACAGCACCTATCATAAGTCCTAACCAGCCACACACTTTACTTCCCTTGTTACTATAAGCCATGTTTGTATAGAATCAAACAGCAGATTAACAATCAACTCTGAGTAGCAAACTCTTTCTGCGTAATTTACAGCGTCTTCACTCAATCCGGGACCCTTTTCGTCAATTCAGGTTAGCAGCTTGTCGTAATCAGGTTTATATAAGTCAAATCCAGGTTTAATGTCACTTTCCGGTAGTTTTATTTCTTCTCTAAGATTCTTGTTTATTATTTTAGCTTTCAAAATTTTCAATGTCTTTCTCTTCTATTTCTTGTTGTATTTTCTTCAGGTACCGTATTACTGGCCTGGTATTTCTCGATCAAAACAGAACGCTAAGAATTCTTGTTGCCATTCAGAGGTTGTAGCGTATGCCCATTCAGGACCGGTATATCTTCTGTTTGCTATTCTTTTTCTTTTTATTCTTCGTTCACCTTGCTGTTCTCCTTCACTCAGATCGTCTGCCCGTGAGGTATCGCTTTCCTCTATTATTGTTTCGTTTGCTATTTCTCTTATTCTAAAGTGTGAATTGTCTGGCCAATTGTCACCTCTGTTCGTCTTACTTCGGCGTTTTCCTTCAGTACCTTGGACAGCACCCTCCTCTGATAATATGGTGTTTTCTCCTGATAGGCTTGGAACTCGTTCGGCAGATCTTGATTCGTTCTGATTTAAATTTGCCACTTCTTCGTCTCTTTCTCCTTGTTCGACACTGTATTCAGATTCTGAATTGTATTCGTCTGCTTCTGGGAGAACCTCTCCTTGACTTTGTTCTCCTGCTGCCTCCACTGAGATTGGCACTTCGTCACCTCTCTCGAACTCACTGATAGTTTGAGGGACACGGCTGTTCTCAGCGGGCTCTCCTGTAGTCTCAGATCCTTCTTGACTGATCTCTGATTCTGAGACTTCTCCTCTTGAGGTTGCTGCACCGGAATTTTCAAGTTCCTCTTCAACAGGACACGCTACCCTTTTTGTATGACTGGCATGTATCTAGTTGGGAACCCCGGCACACTTCACAGCAGTAGTGGTCGTCAATATCACTTGATATGGCCCTTTCCAACGCGGCTCAAGACACGATTTTCTTACGTGCTTCTTGACAACCACCCAATCTCCAGCTTGCAGAGAGTGTCCTGGTTCGCCGATTGGTGGTAACGTGTTAGCTTCCACCTGGTGAGAGAAAGAGCGAATCACGTCAGCCAAACTTTTGCAGTAATCCAACACCATATCATCTGTAATATTCACTAGTGCATTTGCAGGTACCGTTGGTAACCTCATTGCTCTGCCCATGAGGATTTCATGTGGGGACAATCCTGTTTTCTTATCTGGCGTGTTTCTCATAGACATCAGCACTAGAGGTAATGCATCTGGCTACTTCATGTTTGTTGCTGCACACATTTTTGCTATTCTTGATTTCAAAGTACCATTCATCTGTTCGACTAGTCCTGAAGCTTCAGGGCGATAGCTACAATGCAGCTTTTGTTCAATGTTGAGTGCGGCACACAGAAGTTTAATCACCTCATTGTCGAAGTGTCTTCCCCTATCTGATTCTATAGAAACCGGAAACCCGAACCTGGGTATTAATTCTCTGAGTAGTAGTTTTGCAACTATAAGACTGTCATTCCTACGTGTGGGATATGCCTCAATCCAATGGCTAAAAACACACACAATCACCAGCACGTATCTCAGACCTCCACAAACAGGCATTTCAATGAAATCCATTTGTATCTTATTAAATGGACCACCAGCTCTCCCAATGTGGCTCAAAGTTACCACAGTTCCTTTTCCAGCGTTCATCTGTTGACAAATGACGCATCTGTGACAAGTAATCTCTGCGGCATGTCTGAATTTTGGATTGAACCAATCAATCTTAAATGATCTGATCATGGCATCTCTTCCCAAATGGGCCTGCCCATGATACAATCGGGCAAATTGTGACAGAAGACTGTTTGGCAACACTAGTTTTCCCTCTCCTGATACCCAAATATCGTCTGCTCTCTGTACACACTGCATTTTCTGCCAAGAACGTTTTTCTTCCTTACCAACGTGGCTTTGTAGTGTCTTTAATTTGTCTAAAGTATCAACCACTCGTAATGCTAGACTTAAGGCTGTGTCATTCTCAGGTTGTGGTAACAGTTCCCATTGCTCTTTAAAAGATATACAATTCAATGCACAAAATCTGGCAGCCTGGTCTGCATAACCATTCCCCATTGACACAAAATCTTGGGATCTGGTGTGAGCACTGCATTTCACCACAGCAATTTCAAGAGGCAACTGAATCGCATGTAACAAATCTCTTATCTGTTCTCCATTTTTCACTGGTGAACCAGAGGATGTCATAAACCCTCTTTGTGACCAGAGTTGACCAAAATCATGTACAATTCCAAATCCGTATCTGCTGTCTGTATAGATTGTGACCTTTAGATTTACAGCAGCATGGCAGGCTTTTGTGAGAGCTATCAATTCTGCCACCTGTGCAGAAAACACTTTCTCGAGCCAGGAGGCTTCGACTATACCGGATATGGTACATACTGCATAACCAGCTCTCAAGGTTCCTGATGAATCTCTTAGACAGGACCCATCAACGAACATAATGTAATCGTTTTCCTTTAATTGGGTATCTTTTATATCCGAGCGAGGTTTGGTACTGAGCTCAGTTACCTCCAGACAATCATGCTCAAACTCTTCCCCATCTTTTATTTCTGTATTCTCAATGGGAAGTAGAGTTGCCGGGTTCAGTACAGTGCACCTTTTCAATGTGACATTTGGTGACCCCAGAATAATTGTCTCATATTTGGTAAGTCGGGCATTTGTCATGTGTTGTGTCTTAGTTCGTGTCAGCAGAATTTCAACAGAATGTGGAACCAATACTGTCAGGGGATATCCCATGACTATGCCCTCGCATTGTGAAAGGCTTTGACCAACTGCTGCGACTGCTCGCAAACAACCCGGTAAGGCTGCTGCGACAGGGTCCAAAGTAGCCGAAAAATATGCTACAGGGCGATTTGCATCTCCATGGACCTGTGTTAAAACAGACAAAGAACAAGCATCACGTTCATGACAGAACAACAAAAATGGTTTCTCATAATCAGGCATTCCTAATGCTGGAGCCCTGCACATGCATTCTTTCAGCTCTAGAAATGACTCAAGCTCTTCTTTTGTCAATGTGATTGTGTATGGTTCATCCTTAACTTCCTTTCCTGTCAGTTTTGTTAATGGTTTTGAAATGATCGAGAAGTTGGGTATCCACTGGCGACAGTAGCCCACCATTCCCAAGAACATTCTGACATCTCTCTTTGTTGTTGGGGGATTCATTTGTAAAACAACTGTTATTCTCTCTTTTGATATTCTTCGAGACCCTTTTTCAATCAGATGCCCCAAATATTTTACTTCTTTTTGGCAGTACTGCAGCTTTTTAGGTGACACCTTATGTCCGTTTTTTCCCAAATGATTCAATAAGGCAATGGTATCATATTTGCAGCTGTCTTTGGTTTTGGATGCAATCAACAAATCATCAATGTACTGCACAAGAGTCGAATTGTAAGGTAGCACAAGAGGTTCCAAATCCTTCTTCAATATCTGATTGAAGATGGATGGTGACTCAGAGAACCCCTGAGGAATTCTGCACCAACTGTATACCTTATCCAGGAATTTGAAACTGAACAAAAACTGGCTGTCCTCGTGAAGTGGAATCGAGAAAAACGCTTGTGATAGGTCTACTACGGTAAACCACTCAGCATCACAAGGAACCTGGTACATTATTACTGCTGGGTTGGGAACCACAGGGCAGCATTTTACCACGATTTCGTTTATTTTTCTCAAATCCTGCACAATTCGAACTTTCCCACAGGGCTTTCTCAAACCCATAATTGGAGAGTTACACGGACTACTCAGGACTTCTTTCAAAACTCCCTGTCTGAGAAAATCTGCAATTATCTGTGTCACTTCAATAAGGACATCCTGAGTCATGTGATATTGTGACACTTGTGGGAACACTGCATTCGGCCTTATCTGCACCTTGATTGGTTTTACTCCCTTTATTAATCCCACCTCCTTTCCAGTCAAATCCCACACCTTCTCTATCACCGATCCTTGCAGATCAGCAGGTAGATCGATCAAGGTGAACACTGGAAAAAGGGTAATTAGAGGGTAATCTTCATTCATCTCTCCTCCTTCTTCCATGAGCTGACCCTCATCTGCCTCGTCATCACTGTTTGTCTGAACCTCTATTCCACCATTGGAACAGGTAATTGAACATTTGGTTTTGCACAATAAGTCTCTTCCTAACAAGGATACTGGACTTGAATCGCATACAACAAATCTATGCAGGCCCTGGAAATTTCCAATTTCAACCTGCACTGGGTCAGTGATTGGATTAGTCAGGTACTGGTTAGCCACACCAACCACTCGTATGGTGCGCCCTGAGAGAGGTAATCTTGGTACCTCTGCACTGCGAACAGTAGAGCGTGTAGCTCCTGTATCAACTAAAAATGAGACTTTGTAGCCCATTACTTTTCCCTCCACATATGGGCCTCTCTGGTCTACCTCTAAGGATGCGGCGAGTCTGCACTCTTCACTGTCTGAACTATCATCTGACCAATCCTCATTCATCTCATTTTCACCTCGTAATGGGAATTGTTGTACAGTGTTGTTTTGATTTGTTACTTGTCCTGTGACCTGTTGAGGAAGCATCACCTGTTGCTGTCCCATCGGAGCTAGGGGTAACTGCATTTGCTGTCTAGGCACCATAGGGATCTGCTGTTGCATCGGTTGTACTGATACTGTTTGGAAACGCGGCATTTGCATTTGCTGCATAGGTTGCACCCCTGTCATTTGTACCAAATTATTTTGATTGTTCTGATTCGGGTGTCTCATTCTTGAACCTCGTGAATTTTGCAATGTACCGGCATTGATACTCTGCTGAACTGTACCATCCTGCATTATATTTGGACAATCCCGTTTCCAATGTCCCACGCCCCCGCACGCATGGCATGGTGACATCTTTTTCACTCCTTGACCATCACCTTGAACAACAACATTATTCATGTCCGCACCACGGTTCACAAACCCTCGACCTCTACCTCTCGGCTGTGCCTGAAACACACCATTCAATTGCGGTTGTTGCTGTATCATTTGCTGAACACCATTTCCCTGTATTCCAGCCTGTGCAGCTCTTATCTGCATCACCATCACTTTCTCCTTCAACTTTTTCTGCTTTAACTCAATTTCGTCACTACAGTATTTCGCGTACTGTAATACTTCATCAATTGGTTTAGCTCGCCAACAAATCAAATGATTTTTAATCATTTGACTGACCTCCGGTCTCAGCCCTTCGACGAATCTGAACACAAGATGATTCATGTCCTTCGGCTCAATTGTTTCAGTACCACTGTAATGTTTGAATGCCTTTAACAATCTTTCATAATATGCATGTATTGACTCTTTAACCTCTTGAGAGGTCCGGTCAATTTTCTGCCAATCAGTCACCTTCGGCGACACCTTTTGTTTCAAAAACTCAATTACTTTATGATAACATTTCATCACCTCTTCAGAAGGCGCTCCAGTCACTTTATCCCTTGCCGGTTCCTTTGTGGGCCAATCTACCCCTCTCTTGCATTCAAGCCACAAGTCTGGCGGAACAATAATCTCAAACAAGGTATTTAAGTCTTCCCAGAGACACTTCGCAAGCTTTACGAATCTATCTGTCTGTTGATACCACTCGATCGGTTTTTCTCTTAACCTGGGATAATCATTCGTAAAGGACAAAATGTCTCCCCTGGACCAAGGTACATGCACCAAAACACCACCAGCTGTTTCTCTCATAGGTAGGATTTTCACTGTCTCTAAGTTTGGTGTGACTGTTGTTTCATTAGATACTGGACTATCTCTTTTCCCCTTATCTCTTTTCTTCATCCATCGGCCTTCCCATTTCTCTAGTGCTCCCCAAATTTGTGCGCTTTGCAGCAGCTCTTTCAAATGTGTCTTCATGCCTGCAGATCTCATGTGCTCAAAATCTTTTGAGTCAAAATCTAATCTGTAACTCCGTTTCAAATGTTTTGTGTTCCCAATGTCGATATTGTATTTGTCTGCCAAATTCGTTAATTTCTGGTGTACTTTGCCTACCTCTTTGGTGATTTTAGGGCATAAATACCTTAATTCTGCCTCAGTGTAAGACTCCAACCTATTTACTCCCATTGTTCCATCCACCAATTCAGCAGCTTCTGCTCCTAGTCGTACTAGATTTAGGTATTCATTGTGTTTCTCTTTCTCAGGTTCGATTGCAGTTGCTGTAGCCCTTTGTGATGTGCAGGTTTTCTCTAACCACTCATTTAGCTGTTGTACTGTAAAACCTTGCAGTGAAATGTTCCCTGCATGTATCATTGGAGTGTATGAGGTATTTGTACTCATAGTTTGGGGAGTCAAGACTCCCAATCCTGCTTGTCGCATTGCCTCAAGAGGTGCCCCTATTGGACTAAGGTCCATTAAGGGTCTTGATTGCTCACAAGCCTGTCCTCTCTGTGTCATTATTTGTGGAGTTATAATAGGCCCTCCTCTTATTATTTCATGAGTTAGGACTCCCTGTTCACACATCCTTGTTTTCTCCTGTGCATATAACGGCACCGGGGGACCAACTGTAATGGGTAGTGATATAGCGGCAGGTGTCTGGCCTGCTCCCAAGCTTCTTGGAGCTTCAACACCATAGGTCTGATCTAATCATCCTGGTGCAGGTTCTTTTAAAGGACCCGCTACTGGGTTATACCCAGGTATCAGTTTTGGCGGTTGTGACACTAACTGCGGAGTTGACTCAATCTGCATTAACCTTGGCTTTGTATATATCGGGTCTGGCTGCACCACCAAGTTCGTAGTAGTCTCAAGCACTGGAACATCGGGATAAATTCTTTTTATCTGTGGTGGAGGCTGTAACTGTATCGGCGGGTCTGGAGCAGTGGGTACACTGACACCATTCTGTATCAAAGCTGTATCGCTATTCTGCACTGTATCAGTAACACCCTTCTCTTTCGTCTGGTTCCCAGGATCCAAGCTAGTTCTTGGAGCACTGTCGTTCACCGCGTAAGGTGGTGGACGATCATGTAACAGCCTATCCATAAACGCCTCATCATCTGATTCGTCCTCTTCTTCCCAAGATCTTTTATTCTCTTTGTGTTTGTCTGGTTCTTTGTCAGTTTTGCAAGAAGCTTTCTTTCCCTGTGTTTCCTCTCCCTGGGTTATTGCCGGAAACAGCTTCAACCCATCCACTATTCCTCGTCTCCACATTTTGTTCTCATTATCCCACCTAGCCTCTGCATAGGATTTTTCGGCTCTTGTCAATCTCCTGTGAAATCTTTCTTGTCTATGTTTAAGAGCCAGCAGGTCCCAAATTGCCAAAGCCTCATATTGTGCTGGTCGAGGAGGTGGTTGCTGCGTACTTAACATCCACCTCAGATTTTCTAACACCTTTTGATTAAACGTTCCATGTTCGGGAAACGCTAGACACCCTTCTTTCTCTGTTAGTTTGAGCCATTGTTTTATCCATAAACACGGTGCAACACCCTTTTCCTCCATAACTGTGTAAGCTGGTGTACCCTCAGGTGGTGTAGGTTCCCCATCAGTTGCAACGATATACACATCTCCTTTCAATGCGCTTTTGAATGCCTTAACAAAATTCATTTTATTTTATTTTTACTCAGAAAAACGGCTTTGTTCCCAGGACACTCTTCACCTACCCTTTGCTCAACCTATTGCCTCTCACGGACGGCAGCCAATCCGTGCACGACCCCTCTCGACATCTGACCTATCCCAGCGTGGCACCACTGACGTCACACTCACAAACACTGCAACTGACAAAGTCTTGCGGCTTGTCCACACCTCACTAACTCCTTACAACTCATACAAACTAATGCAAATTATTGCTAGCACTTGAATGACAACACAAATCTGCCGGTTCACTACAGGAAGGGTAACACATTCGCTTCAGAACTTTACAGAGATTTCACTTGAAGCCTCGGCCGCTACTCTCTCCTTCTCAGTTCCCTCATACGCAAGCAGAATTCGTCCTGCAAATCCTACTCTCGACTTGTCAATGACTCCTTCTAGTGCACTTTAGAACTTGTCAAATCTCCATCGAAGGTTACACACATGCATCATATCTCGAAACTCGATCTGTCAACCACGCCCGATTGACCTATTAAACCGCACAGATTAAAACATAAACCATTTTAACATCATACTCCGGAGTCTTAGACCTCAATAGGCCCGTATACAACAACCAACCACGTTGATAATTTTGAGCAACAAGCGCTGCATTCACATGAAGTACGCCGACTTCCCTACTCTCATGCTGTGGAGTACGCCCACTCCTTCTAAACAACACTTAATTTGGCCTAATCACACTCAAGTATTCACAATCACCTGCAAAGTGCATAAGATTTAATAAGCGCAAAAGACCCTAACCACACATACTATGGCGCCGAGAACATTCCCAACTCATTTAGGCAGGCTCCGAGATCCCAGGAAAGCCCATGGCAGATCTAGCAACTCATCATCTTTCCAATTTGCATTATCACAAGAAAACAATTGAACAGTGAAAACTCCGTCCTAGGGCCCCCAAGGGCCAAACCGTACTCTGCTACCAGAACTGTTAACGCGTCCGTCTATGTCAATTTATACACATCAGGACTCGTTTTAGGCCAATGAATCTTTGGGCCCAGTGGTGAGACACCGTAGGACGAGATAACTGATCAAAATATCAATCAATATGTCAATAACATTGTCAACGTTTAACACCAAATATCTCTTACTTTAGACATTAATAAACATTCGGCGCAACCATGACCTTTCAGTCATGAATAACCACACCTTAATGGAGTTAATAAGTTTTATTCCCTATTGATTACAATCTAGTAGCAAAGGCATTAATCTCAAAGTCAATAAACATATAAGCACGATTACAAGATGACAACCACAATAAGCTTTCGATAATGCAAAGATCACTAGCATAGACAATCAGATAGATATAAGCGGATTATAACACATGAAACTTTCTAAGATACTAGTTCAGCATAGCACCACGTCAGTCACGTCAGTTTGTCAGTCAGGATGAATACCTCGTCTAACCTCTAATTATCATTAGCATGTTGGGTGTCATGCAAAACAATTTTGAACACCAATTTGGAAAACTTCTAGCTAAGGTCTCTATCAAAACATACAGCAGTTGGTACCTGGAAAGAAAGGCAAAATGAATTTCCATTAGCAATTTTATAATTACCCTCCTCTGATTAAGTCAGCATTCAGGATCAGTCTTCGTCTTCAGGACATCAGTTAGATCGCCGTCAGTTTATCTAAGTTAGAGGCAAGACACTCTCCTCGTAAGGAGAAAAGTGTAAGGGGCAGCAGTATGGGCAAGGATGGTTTGTCTAAGTCTCAAGTCACAAAATAGTGTGACAGAGTTTCGGGATGCAATCAATATCATTCCCTACCTAATGGATGATTATTTCCTGTGTCATGGGTTTTTATCCCTTTCTAGTAATTCATTCCCCCAAAATTCTATTGGTTAGTCAATACACCCCATCATTTTTAACCTATCAAATTATACATTAAGTAATGCATTTGTCATCTCTCGATGATGTTTGGTCTTCTGATTGGTCTTCATAATCAGCCTTTCCGTAGGTGGCATATCCGGGGTTACTTCATCAGCTTGGCACACGTCTCAGGTTAAAAGTTCTCTTTCCCTCGTCTCATTGTCCTTGGAAGTATCTACAAATGTTTCGAAGCACAATCATTTTATACTAAAAGATGCTAGCATGCGGATGGGAAAATGTCCCCATGTTTCGTACTAATACAGAAAGAACAATAGCTGGGTCATGGTCGTTTGCAAGTCCGCACACTGAAGAGACAGGAAAAATACGCTTTTAATATGAGAGCTACACAGCTCCTGCTTGGCTCATGCTAACTTAAGATATACGAGTTTTAATAAATGCAGTTTTATACGTTTTAATGTGCTCAGTTAGGCAAACTATAAACGATTATTCCTTACAGTTGACATTAGTTTATACATATGATCGATTCTTCATTTTTATGAATATGCTTTTAATGAATGTTTTATTAATACAGCATTGTTAGACATAAGCATTTCACGTCTATAATATGTAATATCAAATACGCTCTCTCACGTGCACTGTGCAGCATGGTGCCCTGCCATTGTAATGTCACTTCACACAAAACAATAACTTTGATCATAGAGTTGTAGTTGGTGCTCAGTTCTAAATGCCGTTTCTTGATTCGAAGGCTTCTCTCAACTCCAAACTGTCTCACACTTTTATAGTGATTTGAAATCACGCCTTCGGCCAATCGCCAGTGAAAAACCAATTGTGATTAGGTTTCACTCACGTGTACTAAATCAGAAGAGAATTTGTTTAAGAAGTTGGGTTTTCACCATTGCTCTGCCACCTGGAATGAGAGTGAATCCTCCGTCCTGATACCACAGCAGTTGCTTCTGTTTCATCAGGCCAATGTGCACAAATTAAAAGATGTCTGTTGTTGGTGCATAGCCCTAGAACAGTGGTTCCCAGCCTTTTGACTTCTGTGGACTCCCAAATTATCATTAATGGAACTCAGGACCCCCACTGAATCATTATTGGAATGCTGCCCCCCCACCCACTGAGTCCTTACTGAAAACTGGAGACCTAATCTGTTAATAATATTTAATTTTCTAAGCAGCTGGGCAACCCCGGAGGAGGCTCCACGGACCCCCAGGGGTCCCTGGGCCACAGGTTGGGAACCACTGTTCTAGAATATCTCCATAGTGGCTTAGGTGCCCCATGTCACATACACCACAACACTTTTCAGCATCCTGAAAATCAAGGACTTTGACACTACTTGGACCAGATGCTTTTTACTTATGCGGTTTCAAAGCACAGCAAACAGATCTCGTGCTTGCATTATAACTAGAGAGGACTAGAGGACTTCACCTATGCTTCCTTTGGACCTTTGGTGTTCTTCAAGTAGCCAGTTTCATCCATTGCCATCTGACTCTGTCAGTCATCACTTGGCTCACCCCAGTGATCATTAATTAACCACCTAATGCTTGTTGCTATTTGAGTATATCCTTCCACCTCCACTTGAGATCCTTGCCTTAAAGTGCATGAAGGTCTACTTTACAACTGTAGCCCACTTTGTCCAAACAAAACCCTGACCTATTATCTTTGATAATGCCTTTTCAAATTAGAACACATTTTTAGTTTTAGACAAGGCAGATTTCCTGTACACATTTGTTGATGTACTTCTTCTGCAAAGAGGCTTACTATAGAATAAGCAATGTGGCAGATATGGCCCCAAACTCACCTACTTAGCTCGGGTGTGTTGAAGTGAACTCCATCTGGTTTGTACAATCACTGCTGACCTTGGCATCAAGAAAGAACTTTACCCACACTAATTCTGCAAGAAATAAATATTCTATCTTATACTGGACACAAGGTGGCATGTTCCTGGAACCTCAGTGTTCTCAAATACACAGCACTATTTTTTTTTAATCTAAGCATTCATTCATTGTAGGCAATAAAAGCCCTGTACACGTGACCAAAGACTAAGACCAGCTACAGAACCACAGAAGAAAGTGATATTTTGAAATGTGTGTTGCTAAATGTCACTGATAGAGATGGCATCATTGTCCCTCATAATGAGAAGACTGCTTTGAATATTGCCTCAGAAGGGTCGGCAAATCTATAAATGTCTAGTCAGAAACGGATCCATGCTTTCCTGAGCAGTAAGAGACATCTTCCTGAAATACACTGGTGTTTAAAAGGTGCTTTTTTATCTGTTTTGGGGTGCATATTTTAAATTGAATTGGATATTTAGCCTCAAAAATTCTTTCATCATCTACGCACCAGGGCCTTTTTATCTACACACCCAGGATCTGGAATAACATCCATTCATTCATCAGGACCGTCCAACCATGCTCCAAATTAGACAGAGTAGAAGACACACTTCTTTACTTAACACTACATCACAACACAGTTATAGTCCACTTCCTTTCTCAGAACCCAGCCTCTCCTCCAATGACTCGTTGACTTTATCTTTGCCTTTGACCCTGACACCTCTCTCCTGCTTTCCAGCTAGATACGCACTATGCAACTACCACATACACACAATACCAGGATAAATATATTATTAGATTCAAATTCATATTAAAATTGAGATTTTCGTGGTGCTTTGTGCCACCTAGACCACATCAAAACCGTATTTGCCATGCCCCCCACTTAGCAACAGCAGTGTCCTGCATATAATTTCCTGTGTCATCAGTTGCCTCAAGAAATATGACAACATTACCACTATGTGCTAAAGAAACTTGACCTAAAAAAAATCCTACTGATCTGCCTGCCTCACCATAAAGACACACATGCTACTGTGGAGACCAGTTTAAGCATGTTATGCTTTTTGTTGATTGGCTGGCATGTAGCTGATGAAGAATCTACTAAACGTATGTCAAGAAAGAGTTTCTCACTCTCTAAGATCTACCTCATCCATGAGCATCGCAGTAAGAATCAAATTGCAGGTAATAGTCGGTATTCATAGTTTTTTGCCCTGAGCTGCTCCCTCATGGCAGCACTCTCTCCCATTCAACATTACCTAAATCCTCCCTAAAAATATTTGGGGATTTTATAACTTTCCCCAAGTATTTCAGGACTGGAGCTAGAATAGTAAACAAGCCCCTTGGAGTATGGCAATAACTTATTTGAATACTGATCTAGCCCAGAGGAATGGTTTTAAGGCAGTACTTGGGGACTGTGTGACTCAAACTCTTGAGAAATCCGTTCGACAAGCAGTGAAGTCAGACAAAGCTCAGTTTTAGATGTTAGTGAGGTGGAATGTCTACTTCAAGCAGCAGATCTCTCTCTCAAAATAAATATAAAGCACAGGTATTCAATTAAGTAAAATATATAACCTTTTAAATATTAGGATTGGATGGTCTGAACTTTAATACGCTTTATAGCAGAATCGTTATTCTCGGAATGTGTATCTAGTTACCCAGTAGCCTTTCTATGCCCCCCAGGGAAGCATGCTAGCTCGGTTACAATTAGAATATGGGCAATCGTCCCGTCCGGAGAAAAGCGGACCCACCAGCATCTTTAAATACTTCTTTCAGTCTTCATTGTTGCCCTACTCACTACATCCTCTGTGGGTTATGACGACACTGCTCAGTCTGTATTTATGTAGCAGAGTTTACACAGCGTGAAGTCTGCTGGTTAAAGGGATGAGTGGCAGCCGTAGTTCATAAGCACTCAGCAAGGTGAGTAGTGGTAAAGGGGGTATAAAGGACCCTTGTGCTGCTCTGGTTACTCACAGGTGGAAAATGGTCTTCAGCAGAAAAGGCAGAAGCGCTGCACACAGGCGCGTTCAGATGTCTGGTTGCAGAGGTGATATGATGCTGCACAGAGACTACTGGGTCTTATATGGGTACCAGGTTAGAGAGGAACACAGGGTGCAATGCTGTTGTGTTGTTAGGCACTCGGAAATTACACAGTTATTTGTTTTGCCATTGTTTGCAACAAGGCACTGGTGGCTGGAGAAGGCATTTAATTTATTGGATTTTTTGCACCAGCACTTTCTTCAACAATGTTAATAGTACGTTATTCACCCCATCTTTGGACATTGCACCTACCTCCCGTTGTCTTATCTACTACTTTACATAGATACCACCATTGTAGCATTTGTTCTTTACTGTCACAAAGTACTGCACTTTAACGTTCTACCTTAACACTTTCCGGTCATATAGACCATATTAACGGCCTTTTAAAGTAAGCTAGCAGTCCTGGGGTAGTTTGAGCTGACTTGTAAAAACACCTCACATCAGGGCACCAAATATTGAAACTTTTCCGTTGTCAATTTACTTGGCTTGTAAGCCTAGGAGGCAGTTTTATTCGATTTTAAGCTATGGGACAGGAGGCTAGCCCCTTTCGAACCTCCTTAAAATCCTTGATCTAGATCGGTTATCTGCTACTAACAGATGATGATACTGTTTATAATGACAGTGATTGCTTGTGTAAATTCTATTTATTTTAACAGTGGTTTCTCTTGTGCATTAATGGGACAGTCACAAGCATTAAAAATGATGCTCTTTGGGCTATCAGATATCACACAAATGTTGAGTTACAGAAGATCACATGGTGCAATGGTGATGCTCTGTCAATCATTCTACCCTTATACTGACATCAAAATTAGGAGCTAGACTCTTGAATGGGAAACAGGGTATTTTTAGTTTTAGGGGCGGGGTGGAGGTCGGGGGGTTTTAGTGTTAGGGGCGGGGGTGGGTGGTCAGGGTATTTTTAGTTTTAGGGGCGGGGTGGGGGTCGGGGGTTTTAGTTTTAGGGCTGGGGTGGGGGGTCGGGGGGTTTTAGTTTTAGGGGTGGGGTGGGGGGTCGGGGTATTTTTAGTTTTAGGGGCGGGGTGGGGGGGTTGGGGTTTCAGCTTTAGGGGAGGGGGCATCGAGCGGTTTAGGTTTAGGGAGGGGGAGGGAGGGGAGGGGTATTTTTAGTTTTAGGGGCGAGGTTCGGGGGTCGGGGTATTTTTAGTTTTTAGGGGTGGGGGTTGGGCGGTTTAGGTTTGGGGGAGGGGTATTTTTAGTTTTAGGGGCGGGGTGAGGGGTCGGATATTTTTAGTATTTGGAGGTGGGGGGTCGTGGTGGTTTAGGTTTTTAGAGGTGGGGTGGGGGATTGAGTGGTTTAGGTTTTAGGGGTGGGGGTTGGGGTGGTTTTAGGTTTTAGGGGCAGGGTGAGGGGTTGCGGTAATTTTAGGGGTGGGGGTTGGGGTGGTTTTAGGTTTTAGGGGTGGGTTGGGGGTCGGGTAATTTTAGGGGCCGGTGGGAGGGTTAGGGGATTTTAAGTTTGAGGGGTGGGGTGGGGGCTCAGGGTAGTTATAGGGGTGGGGGTGTTGGGGTGGTTATAGGTTTTAGGGGTGGGGGTTGGGGTAGTTTAGGTTTTAGGGATGGGATGAGGGGTGGGGTTGTTTTAGGGGTGGGGGTTGGGGTGGTTTTAGGGGTGGGTTGGGGGGTCGGTTAATTTTAGGGGCGGGGTGGGTGGTTGAGGGGGTTTAGGTTTTAGGGGCAGGGTGGGGGGCTCGGGTAGTGTTAGGGGCGGGTGGTTTTAGGGGTGGGGGTTGGGGTACTTTAGGTTTCAGGGATGGGGTGGGGTTGGGGTTGTTTTAGGTTTTGGGGCAGGGTGGGGTTTGTGGTAATTTTAGGGACGAGGTGGGGGTTGGGGTAGTTTTAGGGGCAAGGGTGGGGGGTTGGTGTGGTTTTAGGGGAGTGGGTGGGGGGTTGTGGTAATTTGTTTATGGGTGGGGGGCTAAGGAGGACGCATGCTGGAACCATGCATGCCTATCACTAATGCCTTTACCAGGAATGCCTTTACAACGAAAAATCGTTGTTAAGGCATTCGTGGTAAAGGCATTGGTGGTAACAACGCGGTCGTAGTTCCAACCTCGTTGTTCAGGCCTGCATTGTTCCAGCATGCATTGTTCCGACATACATTCCTCTTGAATTGTGGCAGAGGTAAAGCACACAGGTTCTCACACCATCAGCATCACTCACCGGAGCAATACCAGTGAGGCCGGGCAGTAATGGCAGGTTCCCAGTCTTGAAAGGTTGAGGCTCTCTGAACTCTCATGGCAAGATGCAGTTATGCTGAGCTTTGGATCCAGTTATTTTGTAGTAGATTATATTAATATCACTTTGGTGTGTTCATTAGTGGGAGGTAGGTGGTTTCAGATGAATGGTTGGTGAGATAGATAGGCTGGCAGAGATTAGACAGTGTGAGGTTGCAGGGATAGGTTTTGAAGAAGGAGAAATGAGGTGTCAGCCAATTGTGGAACTACAATAAGAAGGATTAACCCCTTCGCTGACAGGCCTTTTCCTCTCCTGTGCCGAGCCTTTTTTTGGCTATTTGGGGTAGTTCGCACTTAGGCCCTCAGAACTTTTTGTCCACATAAGCTATCCACTCCAAATTTGGGTCCTTTTTTCCCAACATCCTAGGGATTCTAGAGGTACCCAGAGTTTGTGGGGTTCCCTGGAGAAGACCAAGATATCAGCCAAAATACAGTGAAAATTTAGTTTTTTTTAAAAAAATGGAAAAAAGGGCTGCAGAAGAGGGCTTGTGTTTTTTTCCAGAAAATTGAATCAGCATAGGGCTTGCAGTGCTAAAATCACCATCTTCCCAGCTTTCAGGAACAGGCAGATTCGACTCAGAAAACCACATTTTTCAACAAAATGTTGGCATTTTACTGGGACATACCCCATTTTTACTATTTTTTGTGCTTTGAGCCTCCTTCCAGTTAGTGACAGAAATGGGTGTGAAACCAATGCTGGATCCCAGAAAGCTAAACATTTCTGAAAAGTAGACAACATTCTGAATTTAGCAAGGGATAATCTGTGTAGATCCTACAAGGTTTTCCTGCAGAAAATAACAGCAGAAAAAATATTGAAATTGAGCTGAAAAAAAGAGCCATTTTTCTCAACATTTTACTCTGTAACTTTTTCCTGCGATGTCATATTTTCAAAATCAATATACTATTACATCTCCTAGACTCTTCTGGTTGCGGGGATATATAGGGCTTGTAGGTTCATCAAGAACTCTAGAACCCAGAGCCAATAAAGAAGATGCACCTTGCAACAGGTTTTCATTGTATACCGGGCAAACAGCAATTAATTTGGTGAAATATAAAAAGTGAGAAATAAGTATCAAGAAAACCTTTGTATTTCCAAAATGGGCACAAGATAAGGTGTTGAGTAGCAGTTGTTATTTGCACATCTCTGAATTCTGGGGTGCCCATACTAGCATGTGAATTACAGGGCATTTCTCAAATAGACGTCTTTTTTACACACTGTCTTACATTTGTAGAGAAAGACAAGGGGCAATAACACTTGTTTTGCTTTTCTGTGTTCCCCTAAGTCTCCCAATAAAAATGGTACCTCACTTCAGTGGGTAGACCTAATGCTCACGACAGGAAACACAACAATGACACATCACATTTTTACATTGAAATCTGACATGTTTTTTGCAAAGTGCCTAGCTGTAGATTTTGGCCTCTAGCTCTAGCTCAGCCAGCACTTTGTGGAAACCTACCAAACCTGCAATTTTTTTTAAAACAACACACCTAGGGGAATCCAAGATGGGGTGACTTGTGGGGCTCTGACCAGGTTCTGTTACCCAGAATCCTTTGCAAACCTCAAAATGTGGCCAAAAAAACACTTTTTCCTCTCATTTTGGTGACAGAAAGTTCTGGAATCTGAGAGAAGCAACACATTTCCTTCCACCCAACATTCCCCCAAGTCTCCCTATACAAATGGCACCTCACTTTTGTGGGTAGGCCTACTGCCCGCAAAAGGAAATGCCCCAAAACATTATCTGGACACATCAAAATGATCAAATACAAAACTACCTGTTTTTGCAGGGGGCACCTGCGTTTTTGGTCCTTGGCTCAGCAGCCATCTAGGGAAACCTACCAAACCCAGACATTTCTGAAAACTAGGCATCCGAGGGAGTCCAGGGAGGTGTGACTTGTGTGGATCCCCCAATTTTTTCTTACCGAGAATCCTCAGCAAACCTCAAATTTTGCTAAAAAAATCTAAATGTTCCCACATTTCGTTGTGGGATCACAGCACCAGGACAAATTTCACACCATCCAATGTTCCCCTCAGTCTCCCCGTAAAAATTATACCTCACTTGTGTAGGTGGGCCACGTGCTTGTGACAGGGAAGAGCCAAAAACATATCAAAATTGAGGGGGAACCAAAGCGAGTCCAAAAGGGCAGTTTGAAAAAAAACATTTGTAGGCTGACAAGTGCAGCAGAATTGTATTCGGTATAGATGAGGCAATGCTGGGTAGTAGGAATTTTGTGGATTCCCGGTAGATTCCAAAGTTTTCCTCACAAAAATGTGGGAAATAATGTGTGATTTCCAGCAAAGTTAGAGGTTTGCAGGGCATTGTGGGTAAGAAAATGTTGCAGGGTGCATGTGAAGCACACCACCCTGGAATCACCCAGATGTTTAGTTTTCAGAAGTGTCTAGGTTTTGTGGACTTTTCTACATGGCAGCATCCCAAAGTCCATATAGTGCAGCCCTCACCGTTCCAAGTGGGACGATTTTGAAAGTTAGCCAAGCTCTCATGGCCCAAATGTAAAACCAATACCCCAAATAATCAAATGTCCTCTTGCTTGCCGTGGGATAGGATGTTCTAGTGTGCGGGGGAGAGCTGAAAGACTGTTACCCCCTTCAGTTGGGGTGGGGGCATAACCAGGCCCATACTGGTTGGTAGCCATCACCATACTATTTTTTTTCCCCTGGCATCTAGTAGACTTTCTGCTCCCCCTCCCCCGGGGTGTGGATCTGGGGTAATTGCCCCATCTGCCCACTGATGGCCAGAACAACTTTGGCCCCATTTATTTGGGGTGGGGGTAGGGCCATACCCTCACCCTCTTATTTTGGAAAAAAATCTTCCCTGGTCTCTGGTGGGCTTTCTGCCCCCCTTGGGGGCAGATGAGCCTTCCAAAAATAGGCCAGGGCAGATATGGCCAACAGTAATGTGCCCCCATGGGGAGCGACCCTTACCCAAGGGGCTGCCTCCTCAAAGAAAACACACATTACACACACACCAATCCCTAGTGCCTAAGTGGTTTCTGCCCCACCCGGGGGCAAATCGGCCTAATAGAAATAGGCCGATCTGCCCGCAAGGGGAGCAGAAATGGCCTAAAATAAATTTGTTCTTCCAGGGGAGCGACCCTTGCCTAAGCGGTCGCTCCCCTCGCGTGAAATTGGTGCAAAAAAAAAATCCCAGGTGCCTCGTGGTTTCTGCCCCCCATGGGGGCAGATTGGCCCCATAAAAATAGGCCGATGTGTCCCAAAGGGATTTTGGCCTAACAAAAATTGGGCGCTCTACCCCAAGGGGGGCAGAAATGGTTTAAATACAATTTGCCCCTCCCCCCCCCCCCAGGGGAGCGATCCTTGCCTAATGGCTTGCGCCCCATATATAAAAAGAAAAGTAAACATAAATAAAAATTTACCCCTGGTGTCTAGGGGCTTCTGCCCCCTCAAAGAAAACACACACACCAATCCCTAGTGCCTAAGTTGTTTCTGCCCCCCGAGGCTGATCAGCCTATTAGAAATATGCCGATCTTCTTGCAAGGGGAGCAGAAATGGCCTAAAATAAATTTGACCCTCCAGGGGAGCGACCCTTGCCTAAGGGGTTGCTCCCCTTGCGTGAAATTGATGCAAAAAAAAATCCCGGGCATAGTGGTTTCTGCCCCCCTTGGGGGCAGATTGGCCCCATAAAAATAGGCCGATATGTCCCAAAGGGAGGCAGAAATGGCCTAAATATAATTTGCCCCCCTAGGGGGTAGCTCCCCACCTCTAAAAAAACAAAAAAAACAAAAACAAAATGATCCCTGGTTCCTAGAGGTATCTGCCCGCCTAATAACAATAGGCTGATCTGCCCCTAGAGGGGGTAGAAAAGGCCTTAAAAAAATTGCCCTCCTGGGGAGCGTCCCCTGATGCCAATTTCCTTTTTGGGAAAAATCCCTGGTGTCTATTAGGCATTTCAGCAGCAAGATCACCTCACGATCTGGCTGCTAAAATGCTCTGAGAGACTTCAAAGGAAAGGAAATTCCTTTCCTTCCCTTTGAAGCCTCTCAGGCCCCCATCACATGATCGGAAGAGAAATGCTTTGCATTTCTTTTCCGATCGCGCTGGTGGCCTCTGATGAGTTCAGCGCGTGATCACGCGACTGTGCGCTTACGTCATCAGACATTACTGGGGGGGGAGGGTCAGAGGGGGCCAGGGTTGGAAGGGGAAGGGCTTCCCCTTCTATCCCTGCCCTGGGGGGGGTGGGACGGAAGCCCAAGGAGGGAGCGATAGGGCTTCCTCTGAGCTCATGTGCCAGGATGTAATGGTTATGTCCTCGGCACAGGAGCACTGTGCCGGTGGACGTAACCATTACGTCCCCGGCACAGAAGGGGTTAAGGCAGATAGGCTTGAGACTGAGAGGAGGCCATACTCAGATATAGAAGGCATGCAGAGGATGTAATGTAAGAGGAGGGTACTCTCTCACAACTACTAAATCATTCAAATAATGTCCCACTCGGATTATAAGAGAAAGGAGACTGTAGCAAATAGGTCCACCAGGATTGTGTCGCTTATAACTTCCTAGGCCCAGATTTACTAGTCATACAACACAGCAAGACAGCTTGCTGCGCTGCATGACAGGAAGAGAGCAGGAATGTGCTCTATCTACTAAAATATGATGAATTCCTGCTCTCTCCCTGCTCTGGCGCATTGACTGCTGTCTAGTGCCAATGCACTCACACCTGTGTTACAGGCAGGTTTGTTTTTATGCAGGAAGGCACACATTCCTACACAGAAAAAAATCCTCAGAGACATTTTCCGCTTTCTAGGTGTGCTGCAGAATGAGTGGATGAGTGGATTAGACTACGGAAATTGTAGTAAATGTGAACATAGAGGCATTGCTTCTGGTGTAAATGTGCCATTCTCGGAGCCTCTCATTGTGAACATCTGTCCTGATAAATGAGTCCCATAATGCCCAGACCCAATGAATCTGATCAGTGAGATACACGCTGACTCACAGGAGATCCTATTAAACATCACGACTGTGGGGCACGCCCTTGTTAATGGCATTCACCACAGAGCCATTTGTCTTAATATATTTTCCTCATAAAGCCTTTATTATGTGTTTGTGAATTTTTAGAGCTTTCACCCTCTGTTGGCATATATTTGTTGTGTGTCAAAATTCTGAACACCACCTAGCGGTGTATGTGTAGCTCTTTTATCTATGTTATCAGTGGCTGCTGCTTTGTAAAGGTAGTGGTAAGGCGGGGGAGGAGATACGAGAGGGCTCGAGTAAAATAAATAAATAAATAAATAAAATAAAAGTAACTCACGTGAGAAAACAGCCACCTCTCCTTTGTCGTCTTCTCTACATGGCAGCACGATCCAGCAGCACACACGTTCCCAGACTCTCCTAGGCCAATCACAATGCTGCTGTCACAAAACATGACAGCAGTATCGTGATTGGTCTGAGTGGCCTGCTTTAGTGCTCAGACAGGGAGTGGGAGCTAGTGCATGTTCTGTTCTCCACCCGGCTGTGCAATACAGCTAAGTGGAGAAATGCAAAGTGTGCATGTCTGTTTGGCCCATCCAAGACAGCTGGCCAGACTGTCATGTACACTTATGGTGCACATACCACTCCTCCTCTAGACTCCAGCTCCCTCGAGCCCAGCCCCGCCCTAACCTGGCTCACAGTGAAAAATAATATACTGTTATGCATTTTATCTATTGTTACACTTTCCCTTAGGTATGTTGAAGTATTGCAGTATTTCCAGTTTTAAATCTATACAACAGGCACGGGGAATAGTAGTGGGAACCGGTGGCATGGGGTGATCCCTGATATTTTGGCTGTTCTGTTGGACCGATTGTGTCAAACTCGGGCATAAGGGAAGCCCGCCTTTTATAATGATGGATATTCTTGAAATATTGTGTGCAGCCATGTCATTAAGACAACCATATGTGGCGTATTGTTTGCATTGACAAAAAGACGTACATCATTGACATGCCCTTGGCATCACTGCCATTTTTGTCCAACCGTGGTGTAATGGATGTCCTGGCAATAAAGTGTCCATCCTCGGCCATCCATGGTGAGCAGGGCCAAAGCAGGTGCAGAGACATGTAAGAGCCTCATTCTGTGAGAATGAGAGGGAGCAAAGTCATATGCCCTGGTCTGGGTTTGGGATTGTTTGTGAGTGAGTATGCCCTGTAAGGTGGTCCATGCTGTTACGGTTTCTATATGTCTATTGGTGTATGTAGGAGGCTGGCCTGGCTTATAGTGGGTACCTGATGGTACTTACACCTTGTGCCAGGTCCAGTTATCCCTTATTAGTAGATTAGTAGTGTTCTAGCAGCTTAGGCTGATAGAGATAGCTATAGCAGAGCAGCTTAGGCTGAATTAGGAGACATGTAAAGCTCCAACTATACCATTTATATCATATAGCACTATATCATAAGAATCACAATACTCAGAGTTACTAAAAAGAAAGGTACTTTAGAGGATATACTCCCTTAGGAGGTAAGTAAAATACATAAAATATACACACAAACCAAAATCAGGTAAGTAAACAGTTGGAAAAGTAGTGCAAACACTGTAGAATACAATAGGATGCAATTGGCCTAGGGGCAACACAAACCATATACTAAGAAAGTGGAATGCGAACCACTTAGGGACCCCAGGCCTAGTGTAGTGTGTAGAGGGTCACTGGGAGTGTAAGAAAACACTAAGGGTGTCCAAGATACCCCACCCCAAGACTCTGCAAAGTAGGAGTAAAGTCACCCTACTTCCCCAGAAACACACTAAAGTAGTGATAGGAGATTCTGCAAAGACCACAACTGACTGCAAAGCACTGAAGATGGATTCCTGGGCCTGAGGGCCTGTAAAGGAAGGGGACCAAGTCCAAGAGTCACGAAAGTGTCCAGGGGGGCAGGAGCCCACTAACCCCCGGATGAAGGTGCAAAATGGCTGCCTCCGGGTGGAAGAAGCTGAAGATTCTGCAACAACGGAAGATACCAGGAACTTCTCCTTTACACAGACGATGTCCCACTGCGTACTGGAGGATGCAGAGTTGTTTCCATGCAGAAAGACCGCAAGCAAGCCTTGCTAGCTGCAAAGGTCGTTGTTGAAGAAAATAGGTGCTGCCCGGGCCCAGGAAGAACCAGGAGGTCGCCCCTTGGAGGAGGAGACAGAGGGGGTGCTCAGCAACACAGAGAGCCCATGCAGAAGCAAGCAGCACCCGCAGAAGTACTTGAACAGGCATTCAAGAAATCTGAGCATGGCGGTCGTCTCAACAGTACAAAGGAGGGTCCCACGAAGCCGGTGGTCAACTCAGCGTGTTGAGCAATACAGGATGGAGTGCTGGGGACCTGGGCTATGCTGTGCACAAAGGATTCCTTGCAAAAGTGCACACAAGCCTTAGCAGATCCAGATCATGCAGTACACAGGATTACTGTCTGGCATGGGGAAGTAAGGACTTACCTCCATCAAATTTTGACAGAAGGACCACTGGACTGTCGGGGTCACTTGGATCCAGCTCCTGTGTTCCAGGGACCACGCTCGTCAAGATGAGAGGGGACCCAGAGGACCGGTGATGCAGACGTTTGGTACCTGCGTTAGCAGGGGGAAGATTCCATCGACCCACGGGAGATTTCTTCTTGACTTCCAGTGCAGGGTGAAGGCAGACAGCCCTCCGAGCATGCACCACCAGGAAACAGTTGAGAAAGCCGGCAGGATTAGGCGCTACAATGTTGCTGGGAGTTGTCTTGCTACTTTGTTGCAGTTTTGCAACCGTCCTGGAGCAGTCAGCGGTTGATCCTTGGCAGAAGTCAAAGAGGGAGATGCAGAGGAACTCTGGTGAGCTCTTGCATTTGTTATCTGAAGAGAAACCCAGAGGAGAGACCCTAAATAGCCCTCAGAGAAGGATTGGCCACCTAACCAGGTAAGCATCTACCAGGAGTGGTCTCTGATATCACCTGCTGGCAGTGGCCACTCAGAGTCCTCCACTGTACCCTCAAACCTCTGCATTCAAGATGGCAGAGGTCTGGGACACACTGGAGGAACTCTGGGCACCACCCCTGAGGTGGTGATGGACAGGGGAGTGGTCACTCCCCTTTCCTTTGTCCAGTTTCACACCAGAGCAGGGGCTGGGGATCCCTGAACCGGCATAGACTGGCTTATGCAAGGAGGGCACCATCTGTGATCCTCAAAGCATTTCCAGAGGCTGGGGGAGGCTACTCCTCCCCATCCCTTCACACCTATTTCCAAAGGGAGAGGGTGTAACACCCTCTCTCAGAGGAAATCCTTTGTTCTGCCTTCCTGGGACTGGGCTGCTCGGACCACAGGAGGGCAGAAGCCTGTCTGTGGGTTGGCAGCAGCGGTAGCTGCAGTGAAAACCCCAGAGAACTAGTTTGGCAGTACCCGGGGTCCATACTGGAGACCCGGGGATGCATAGGGTTGGCACCCCAATACCATATTTGCCATGGGGGAACAATTCCATGATCTTAGACATGTTACATGGCCATATTCGGAGTTACCATTGTGAAGCTACATATAGGTATTGACCTATATGTAGTGCACACGTGTAAAGGTGTCCCCGCACTTACAAAGTCCGGGGAAATTGCCCTGAACAATGTGGGGGCACCTTGGCTGGTGCCAGGGTGCCCTCACACTTAGTAACTTTGCACCTAACCTTCACTAAGTGAGGGTTAGATATATAGGTGGCTTATAAATTACTTAAGTGCAGATTAAAATGGCTGTGAAATAACGTGGACGTTATTTCACTCAGGCTGCAGTGGCAGTCCTGTGTAAGAATTGTCTGAGCTCCCTATGGGTGGCAAAAGAAATGCTGCAGCCCATAGGGATCTCCTGGAACCCCAATACCCTGGGTATCTAGGTACCATATACTAGGGAATTATAAGAGTGTTCCAGTGTGCCAATCAGAATTGGTAAAAATGGTCACTAGCCTGCAGTGACAATTTTAAAGACAGAGAGAGCATAAGCACTGAGGTTCTGGTTAGCAGAGCCTCAGTAACACAGTTAGGCACCACACAGGGAACACATTCAGGCCACAAACTATGAGCACTGGGGTCCTGGCTAGCAGGATCCCAGTGAGACAGGCAAAAACAAACTGACACACAAGTAAAAATGGGGGTTCCATGCCAGGCAAGATGGTAGTTTCCTACAGTGGTTGAGTGTATCCAGCATCTATTTATTGCATTTATACTGGCCCTGGTATTATGGTAGCCATCCTTGTTACGGTGTGCATATCCTATTGTGGCCATCCTGTCATATCATGGTAATATATCTCCTTGTGAGGCATACTCTGGGCCTGATTCTAACTTTGGAGGACGGTCTTAAACCGTCCCAAAAGTGGCGGATATACCACCTACCGTATTACGAGTTCCATAGGATATAATGGACTCGTAATACGGTAGGTGGTATATCCGCCACTTTTGGGACGGTTTAACACCGTCCTCCAAAGTTAGAATCAGGCCCTCTGTCTATTTGAGCCAGTTGTACATGTGACTATTGGACGAATGACAAGGCTATGTTGTGAAATTACAAGGTTTTGGTTTGGTGTTTATTCACCCGTAAACAAAAAATTTGCATTTGATAGGAAAATATATTTATTTTCAGAAATCGATAAGCTGATGTTTGGACACAATTGAACATTCAAAATGTCTGATGTGCTGGGATAGTCAGTACTGTAACTAGCTTGGACTAGCCACTATTTTAATCTTGCTTTATGTGGTGAGTGTTGCAATAGTGATGATACTTAGTAGCAGGAGATGTGTTTTTTTTTGGGGGGGGGTTATGAAGATGCACTCACTACCCCAAGTCTCTCTTCTGATCTCCCTCAATACTATATTTTCAAATGCAGTTGTTGTAAGCTTATCATCTATAAGTAATGTTACATGTAAAGTACTCTAATATCAACTGGTGTAGTGGCTCTAGAGAAAAACAATGTGAAGAAATAAGGACATTTTGTTCAAATTAAGTTTGTAGATATTCATTCTGGCATTGTGGTTTTATTGTGAAGCACAATTAAAGACATAAATGAGTGCTTAATTTGAGCGGTGGTTGGTGGTGGGGGGCACCAGCACTTATTTTTAAGGGCCAGCAGTTATTTTTCTGCATCAGGAAATTACTGCGAACAAAAGACACATATAGGAAAAACGGAGCAAAGAAAGATGGAAAAGTGTGAGAGCAGATAGCTGTAAGAGTGAGTTGAAGGGGCAGGGTGGCTGTGAATGGATTAAAGAGGCCCTAGATGGCTTTAGGATTATGCTGCCTCAGTAGTTGGTGCTCGCACATTCAATTGCAGCAGCCACGTCTTTCAGAGGAGAGCTTTGGGCACCAGCACGTTTTTATTTACAAATTAACAACTGACAGAAATTGTAAAGAACATGATGAAAGACAATACTAAGGGCCTGTTCCCTTCCCCAAACATTGCCATGCCTTCTCGCTATCCTCCAACTCTCATCATCTAGTGCAGATCTCTCTGTGTCCTTCCTCTGTTTTGGGAGTAAAGTGTTAGTTTCACTGTGAACAACTCAGTAGGGCCTGTTTTTAGGTTGAGCGTAAGCGTTTAACCTTGTGTACACTTTTAGTATACTTCTTATGGCTTAAAGCGATTTCATTTGTTGGTTGCAGTGTCCTTTAAAGGTTCTTGCTGGTTAGTAGTCAGTTCTGCTTTTTTCTCCCTCGTTTCAGAACAGTGACCAACTTCTGTATTATTCCACTTTGGTTTCTTTATCTGTTGCTGTGACAGACTATTTTTGTTATTTCTTTGGTGCTCCCCTTTAACTGTGGGTGTGTTAAGCTGGTAGCTGCCTGCTTTTTATTGCAGCATTCTGTTCCTCCTATCGCCTCCATGTCGCTAACATTTGTTTGGGCTTCATTCCAGTGCTGTTCTTGTTTACCTCTGGCTCCTAAAATAAGCTTATTTTACAAAAGAAACACCTAGTTGTTTAGCACACTGCTCATGAAAGCCACAATATGCCCTTTCTGGTAGAATGTACCTAAACCTAGAAACAATGACGTGAAAATTGCTTAGCCTCACATTGCATCTCGAGTCTCTCTTTCCAGTGCCCCTCCCTGCCAGCACTCACAACATCGTACACAGGGCATTGCTTATCTCCTTTATTGAGGCCATACATCTTCTCAGGCTGCTCTGCTCATTGAAATGCGAGTCAAGGATGCTTGCAAGACATTTCATCCTGTTATAATTAAAAGAAAATACTTTTCCAGCCTTAATTTCCAATTTCTGTTCACACTTTTACACAACGTGTGGTATTGCAGTCATCTCATCTCTCCTCAAGCGCTTGTGCTTTCTAAT
Source organism: Pleurodeles waltl (assembly GCF_031143425.1). Classification (NCBI taxonomy): domain Eukaryota; kingdom Metazoa; phylum Chordata; class Amphibia; order Caudata; family Salamandridae; genus Pleurodeles; species Pleurodeles waltl. Next base: position 391,027,707 of record NC_090442.1, on the reverse strand, counting down.
GCTCTATCAGCCTTTTATAGCACAGTTTGTTGCAAATTAAGCAAAACACTACATACGTTTATTATGGTTGATTCTGCGTCAGTATGTTCCAAATCGCATTTATGGTGCCTTGTTTCAAGCTGGTACTCTGTGCACATCTTGCTCCGTTTTTTATTCCTAAGCCTTTATTGATTTTAGTATTACACACACACTTGCGCCTATAGTATTGTTTTTACAAGGGATTTATATGATTTATGTGCTATAAAATATACGTGCCTTACTGGCCATTCAGTAATAGCAGATTCTTATATTTAACTGGCATAAGTACTATCCCGGCTTACTTTACACTCATTTTGACTTACCTTACTGGCCCTTGTCAAATGCAGCACCACACAATTCAATGACACACTATTCTACACCACTCAACATAATTCCATTCCACACAGTTCCATCCACACCACATAATTCCACACCAAATAACAAAATTCCACTCCACAACACACAATTCCACTACACACCACATACATCCAATAAACACCACAAAATTCCACATCATGCTATGTAATTCAATGCCACACCACATAAATCCACGCCACACCACTCCACAACACATACCATTCCACATAGTTACACTCCATGACACACAGTCCCACTCAACATAATTCCGCTACACAGAGTACCACATAATTCCTATCCACATAATTCAAATACACATAGCTCCACTCAACACCACACAGTTCAAGCACACACAATTCAATGCCAAACAATTCCATGCCACAATTCCACTCCACACCACATAATTCCACTCTACACCACACAATTGCAATCCACACAATATAATTCAACATAATTACACATAGTTCCAATCCAAGCCACTCTTCATAAATCCATACCTTACAACATATTTACACTCTGGCGCTATTAAATGTCAATTCTCTAAATAGCAAGGTTGCGTACTCTTGAATCCACCCCTCGCCTCTTTAATCCACTACCAGACACTCTGTGCCCCTTTAGCTCTCTTTTGTGGGTTCCTGCTTTCTTTGTCTGTGAGTTTTCCACCTTTCACTTCCTTCGTCCTTCCCCTTTGTGTGTTTTTCCCTCTCTTGCTTGAAGAAAATGTGGTGCCGCTTCTCATTCACCAGGTCTGTGCATCTCCAGTGTCTTAAGGTCTCAGTCTGATGGGTTGTTTAGTGTGTGTGTGTATAAATGTATATATATATATATATATATATATATATATATATCAATCATGGCTGGAACCTTTGTTTTACAGCTGAGCGTAGTTTGTGTTTTAAGGGCCTTGTTTGTAATAGTATTGCAGTGGGCCTGCTAGGCCTGCAAGTGTGTAAGGCACTACCCTTCTAGGGGTTACATATATGATTAAACTACTTTACTTTCTGCCATTTTGTTTTCATGTTGTAATGCCCTCTAGGGACTGACTATATGGTTACATGACCATGTTTCTTTCAAGTGCAATGTTCATTATGGTGTCCTCTAGGGGCTATTCTGAGCATTACAGTCAAGGTACTTCAATATTTGCGGCACTCAGAAACTTGCCCCATTACGCTTTGTGGGGCATTCCTTTTACAAAACATTTTTTCCCATAGTTCACTGTGTGGTGGTCCTAGGACAATGGGTCCCCACACTAGATTGGGGTGGCACAAAATAATAACCCCCCCACCAGGCAGTGTCTTTTTAAGTTCTCTCATGGCTGGAACTTTTGTTTTCAGCTGGGCATAGTTTGTGTTTTAAGGACCTTGTTTGTAATATTATTCTAGTAGGCCTGCTAGGCCTGAAAATGTGTAATGCACTACTCCCTCTAGGGGCTAAATATATGGTTACACTGCATTGCGGCCTGCCATTCTGTTTTCGTGTGGTTATGCCCTTTAGGGGCTGATTATATGGTTACATGACCATGGGCCAGATGTAGGTAAGTCCGAGTTTGCGACTTGCAAATTGCGAGTCTGAGTGACTCGCAATTTGCAATTCGCAAACCCAGATGCAGGATGGTGTCCCTGACACCATCTGCGAATCACAAGGGGGTCACAAAGACCCACCTCATTAATATGAATGAGGTGGGTCGCAATTTGCGACCCCCTTGCGATTCGCAGCACTCACAGGGATGGTGGCCTGCTGGAGACAGCAGACCACCATGTCTGTGACTGCTTTTTTATAAAGCATTTTTTTTTTGTATTGCAGCCCGTTTTCCTTAAAGGAAAACGAGTTGCAATACACACGAAAAAATGAAACGTTTTTGTTTCATTTTTTCTGAGCAGGCAGTGGTCCACAAGACCACTGCCTGCTCTGAAAAAATGTTTTCAGAGCCATTCACAAAATGTTTTCAGAGCCATTCACAAAGGGGAAGGGGTCCCCAGGGGACCCCTTCCCTTTTGCGAATGGGTTAGCACCCATTGAAATGGGTGCTAACTGCGAATTGCTTTGCGACCGCGTTCGCGGTCACAAAGCAATTCTACATCGCGATGCGATGCAAGGCCTAAACCACTTCGCTAATTGTAAGTAAGAAGCCACTCTTTATTTATCATTTTAATAGCCCTGACCAGGTGACGGAAGTGCTCACATGTTTAAGGATTTGGTGGATGCAAGTTTGGCGTGAGGGTGTTGGTTGTTGTTTGGCCCATGTAGGAAAAGTAGGTTGCATGAGGTTTGGAGGCCAGGTAGGTGTGTTGCAGGGTGCTTCACAGCAAATGAGCATGGTTTCGGCAGACAGCATATGAATAGACGCATGCAGCTGCTTACCATCTCCGTATTGAGATTAAAACAAAAAGAGATTACGGTAGATGGGGCATTTATAATCCACAGGTTAGATCATCATGTTGGGCTGTGCAAGTTTTGGGAAAGAAACAGATGTCCTCCAGAAATTTCCGGTCCATCACATTTTAGTGGGCTTAACCCACAAGGACACTACAAACCAGCCAATCCATGTGACAAAGAATGGCAGTGGCCAAATCCATGTGCTCCTCTACTAGTCTGTACGGTCTGACATTGTATCACTTTATCACATGTCCTGGCCAGAAGTCATCTTTGTTTTACTCATTCAAAGTTATCTTTAATTACTTAAATAGATTGTTTATTGAGCACATTATAGAGAGATAATAAAGTGGGCCAGAATAAGAGGACTTATCCGGTGGCGCAATGGAAACTGATGGGACCCCCCTGCAGAATGTGATGAGGGCCCCCCCAGTGTCCTATGTCTCACACAGAATCAGAGGGGCCCCACAGTGACTCATGTCTCACACATAATCATTGTCCTTATGCTGAATGGGAGGGGCACCTGAAGGGTTGGGAGTGCACCTTCACCACAGGGGATGCAGGGGTCTGCATCATACCCCTGGACAGAGACTGAAACATGTCTCCAAGTGAATGCCCAATAAGTTTCATTAAAGCAACCATGATTGGAATTACGATGACCCAAAAAAGAAAAGAAAAATAGTGGCAAATGCAACATTATGGGGGTCATTATGAGTTTGGCGGAAAGAAAAGGCCCTCTGCCAAACTCCCGTGGTCAGGTTGCCGCCAATGTGTCCGCCTTCCCGCATGCCTCATTAGGACTTTCCTGCTCGGTCAGCGGGTGGAAGCGGTGTTTCTGCCCACTGGCCCAGTGGGAAACAGCCTACAACATTGACGGCAGCTCATAATTGATCAGGTGGCAATGCTGCAGTGCATAGGGTGCACCAGTACCCGTCGCGCTCAGTGAAAAACATCCCGATAATTCACTGTTACCCATGAATAATTTTTTATATTATTAGTATCAGTAGTAGTACTTGTGCTCTATGTTCGTACTGATATTCTCATCCCCATTGCTCTAAATCTGTCTTCCCGAGTTTTGTTTCCTCTAATTTGTGATAAAGAGCATAATGTCCAATAAAAAAAACAGCACCCAGAGCAGTAGTATTTAGAGAGGCTTCCATTACTGACCCGGCCCAGGTACTAAATACCCATTTCTTATTTGCATAATTATCTGTATAAACAGTTTTGTGCCAGGTCTACCAGCAAATTCAGTGTTGGCAACTAGTGTTTGCAGGACTGCTATTTAGGCCTCCGCCTGGTCTACTTACTTCAAAGACTGAGGGATTTACTTACATTAAAAGGCAGTGATAAACATATAGCAGCCACACTTCATCATGAATCGGGGTACCCTAGCCGGCTAGGACAAAAGCAAAAATATTAATAGCATAAGACTCAGATTGTAATGCTTTGGACCAATCACAAAGGAGTTGTCCTAGATCTATGGCCTGTGGTGGCATGGCGGCTCGAACTACGCTGACCCTCTGTGCCCCCCACAAGGTTTCCGACTAGCCAGGTTTTATCTGGTTTCCTCATAGGTCCGGTACAGCTATTCTGTTGTCATCTGGCGTATCAGCAGCAAGCCGGGGCATCTTCCTTTTTTAAATTCATTGGTGTCGGCCCGGTTTCATCATATTCCTTTGGAACAGTTGCTTTGAGCCTTGATACCTACTTGGACTCCTCTTACTGTTTTTCTGTTTTGAAGGTCCCTACACATTTAAGCAGCTCAGCGCCAGGTCACAACCCTGCAGAGCTCACCTCTCATCAAACGCTTTGTGCCCTGAAGAAGGTGACCCCCGCTTTGTGATCCCACCGAAACACACATCGGCACAATTTAGGGGATGGCAGGATCACTATTTTGATAATGCATAGCAGAATTCCTAGCATATGTCAATATATGCTGAGGTGTTATGTTTTTGTGGTTATCACCTAAAGTAATTATTGTCTTTGTAACAACATCACTGCTATTGAATCCTACCAGAAGTTCTCAGTGGTATCTTATTATTGATGCGTCACAAGTGACCCTACTATACCCCTGTTGTTTTAGAGTTTTTGTTTCTGGTACGATACTGCCCTAAGACTATGTGGTATGAGTATGAAGGTTTGAATGTTTGGTGTTTTTTAGAATTAAGGATTTCTGTGACCCGGTTACACATAGGTACGGTTTGTGTGTTTGACAGAATAAACTGATTTTATGCTTGTATATTTCTGTATAGTTTTGTATATTAATTATTGGTGAACAGTGCACTATTGATGTTTGCCTCTTTTGTATCAATATTGCTCCGATGGGTTGTACTATAAACCGAAACATGTAAATAAAATCTGCTTTTTCTATTATCAGGTAGTTTTTCTGTATTTTTTGTACCTTTTCCCCTGGTTCAATCCAAAATCAAACAGCTTGCAAGGGCCAACAGAGAAAGTGAAGTGTACATGAAGATCGGAAAAATGTCAAACTTGCAATGATGTTCATTCAATGCACTCAACAAGTGTATGCCCATCCACGAGCCATCATGTATCCGCAAGGAACTACGGCAACCCCAAATTACAAACTGCAATTGGTAGGCACACACACAAATAGTATGCATTGAAAATCAAGATACCAAAATGATGCCCCTGTACACTGGCACAGAGGGAACCTATATCCAAACCGATCCCTGGCCCAGTGCACATAGGTGGATAAATGTCCAGAACACACAGGACAGGACACCTGCTGCACGTTATGACACATTTTGCCAAGCAGAAGAGGTCCAGATTACATTCATTTCACAAAACACTCATATCGTCACGCAATCAACAAGTATACTTTAAAAGAAATTGAAACATGGATTTGTCTCACATTTAGAACATCAGCTCGGATGTTTAAGGTGCAGACTGATAAATCGTACTGGAGTCACAATCACTGTCATGAGATGTATGCCAGACAAAACTCAAAGCACCACACGGGGCCAGTGACACACCACAATCCACACACATTATGGTGCATATCACAGTAATACATATGCAGCTTGTCCTGTGAATCTTACTACAATACAAACTGATGAAAATGCACACAAACTTGCTAATGCTTTTAACTTCTGGGCTATAAGGCAAGACCCCTGGCGCAGAGACATGAGCTAGGACACATTTTCCTTCTTCACAGGGTTTAAGTGCGTCCATGATGATCCATAGACAAGTGTGTCTGGGGTTGAGTCTCTGGATCGCACACCTATATATAAGGCAGCTTCAGCTTGGAAGGCTTGGTTACTGTTTTATTTTTCAAGGGAAGGTGCATAAAATTTTACCATACATAGAGATTTAATGATGATGTCCTAGAGTTTTGTCATGTGTACAACCCTTCTAATCTTCCTTCTCATCAATGGCATAGGTATGTCACGTGATGTTGCATATTGAGGAGGTTGAGGTCTTGCATATTGTCATCCTCAACAATTCCACGGCTTTCCAAACCGCATTAGCATTTATGTTGGATTGATGATTCTTCCGTGCTTTAAGAAGTCTGTATTCATATGTAGTTTTATTATCGAGGGTTATGATGATACAGTTGCAGCTTCCCGTAATTTGTACACTTTATTGTTTACAATGTCCATTTGTGTATAACATGGGATTTTGCTCATGCTTTGATCAAAATAAAAACTTTTTTGCACTTAATTTTGTTTCCTAATTTTAGTTTGGAATTGCTTTGTAGGTGTAAGGTTCTAAGCACTGTGAAGTGCAGTACGTTTTTGTCTAGTGTTTTTTCAGTTGGTCGATTGCACATTTGCTCTCCTTTGTGGCTGTGATCAAGCAGATGTGCTCAACTCCACTGCACTGGAGATTTAATTTGTAAGTCATCAAGTTTGCCAAACTGTGGTGCTTCCCTTCCATGTGCAATTACTATGGATTTTGGTATACATTTAACCTGGTGAATTATTCCTAATTTCTGCCAATTATGGCTTTAACTGATCAGCTCCTCTTTGTTCAGTCACGAAAAAAATAATTATATGATTGAAACGTAAACCATAAGACCATCAACACATGTTTTGAATGCAAATGAAATCAACTGGAATCTTTCTTCTAGCAGCAATCTTGTGGATGGAATGTACAAATGGTCAACTGGAAATTCCTCAACGTAAAGATAATTAAACTTTAACAAATCTTAGAGGTTTGTCTGATCTTGGGAGCACCTTCACATTTTGCATTTCAGCAGATCTATTTAAACAATGGTGATTTGCTTTTGTTGTCTCCCTTAGAAAAATGAGTCCTGGTGTTCTTTGCTAACCAGCTCGCAAATTGTTTTTCAGCTCATGGAGCTACAAATGCGACTGAACAATGACCAGCTCATGTTAGAGCAAGTGCAAGAGGAAAATAAGCACCTGCATCGCCATGTTGATTCCCTGACATCTGAGATCTCATCACTAGGGAAGAAGGTAAGTGCAAAATGAAGACAAAGTGCCTTGGTCAAACTGATTTCTACCCTTTACTCATCCCGCCCGCCAGAAGGGTCTTTAGTGATGTAACATTGAGCGCCAGGTAGGGTCTTTATTGAGTGAGCTGTGGAGTGGGATTGTTGCCGTTACAAGTCTAAGCAGCTCCTCTTACTGCTCCTGCATGACGTCACAGCCCTTTCACCAGGAATGTTCACAGCCCTTACCTTCGGATGTAGTCTGCTAAGAAAGGACTGGAGGAGAGGCAGATACACATTTTAATTGAGTGTCTAAGGAGTTGATGCAATAGCACTTCAAGTCTGTTGATAACTTATTGAGCCAAATGTGTTTCAAAGCTTTACCTTCCCAGTTCCTTCTCTTTTTCTAAAAAGTAAGCCGAATACTAATGGTTCAGGCTTTACACGTTGTGCCTCAAAAGATCATAACCTTGTTTCGGCAGTGATGTGAATCCTAAAAATGCAATCACCTGCAAGAATTAAACAATTACCAAGAGAGGAGAGCACTGCCAGATAATTCATGTCTAGGGGGGTGTCAGAGGCCCAAGGCAGCTTAAAAACTGTAGGAGGTGGCATGCATTTTAATCATTTATGGCTTAATATAGTCTGATGTGGTTTAATAGGTAATGTTAGTGAGACCGATCCCCACCTAGAACTTTTCCATATTCATCCTCAGACTGACTCCCTATTACTTAATCCCTTCTAAAAAATAGTAACATTTTGGTAGGCAAGGAGGACTTTTTTTAGTCTTTCATTTCCTGCATTGGATTATATTTGTGAGCCACCGAGCTATTGGTAGATAGGTTCAGTGTTTGCAAGTAATAGTTTTGGCCAGTTTCTCTAAAAGGAACGTTGTTTACATATCTTATTTTTGCACCTTACATTTCCTTTTTGAGTGTATGATTATTCCATCTCCCTACATGAAAAACACTGGCTTTAAAATCATTTGTATTCCGACGTACAAGTAGGACATATTTAACATTTAAAAATGTATGCTTTTATGTAGAAATATGTCTAGGTATTCCTTCCAAATGACTATCTTTCAGGATAACTATTTTATCATATTTTAATATAGGTGACACGTTTGGTCAAACAGGGACATTCATTCATGCAACAAAACAATGCTTTGGTGCAGGCTGGGTAGATGAAATGAATGTGCCATGCGGAGGATGGAGGCTTGATGGCCCATCCCACCACCCTACATGCTGCTCCTTACCTCAGTCCTACCAGTGTCAAGGCAGGGAGGCATGGCAACCTACTGTGATCTGCAAACTTCCACCCAGCGCATTTTGGGTTTGGCAACAAGTGTCTCCCACCCCAATATCCACAAATTACAATGTAAGCTGATAGCCTCTTGGCAAAGTGGCAGATATCAGCTGCTACATAAAGTTGGCTTTGGTGGCAGGTGGCTCAGTGGCACAGCCTCTGCCCCTTCCATCAACTCACAATTACCTTCAAAACAGTTGGATCCCTGGCACAGAGTTTGGCCCCACTTGAAGAACCACACATTCCTTTGGGTAAACAAGAATGCCTGGTGCAACCCCTTCCACCTACTATTTTCACATATTGATGCATTTTTTCAAACATTTAAGGAAACACTGGAAACCACTGTTTTTCAAACTTTTCTGTGTGGCAAAAATTATACAGTGCAATAAAATGTTATTTTCAAAACTTCCTGGAAAAAATGAAAAAAACTGCATTATGATGATGAGTATTATTATTATGATGATTATTATTATTATTATTATTATTATTATTATTATTGTTATGTGTGGCATGCACTACGCGTGTAGTGGAGTATTTCATATTAAAATACATTATACATAAAAATAGATTACAACACAGAGAGATTCAAACTGCAAATTTATAAGCCTCAATTACAGTGTACTGCATTTGCATTGATATTATCAATTATATCATGGAACATGTCAGGAGTGATATAATATGGGGCAGCAATTAGCAAAGCATGGTAAAGGCGTAACCCTCATGGGTGCCCAACCTCTTGCACTGAACGGCTTTTGACTGCCAGTGGGTAGGTATAGTTAGGACCACGTTTCCATAGGAAATGGATTTTGGTTTGCTTATAACTTTGGCACCTTTTGATGAATCTGGGTCACCACTGGGAAGATATAGTTAGGCTCCATGGTGGATAAAAAAAGGCAGAGGTCTCAACCGTTTTACTTATAAATCCCCCCTGCGTGGGCCAGGGGGGTTGTTGTTATATCTTTTAGGTGAGGGGATGTGCCACCCCCCGCAAGCCATTTGGAGGCCCTAGGGACCTCATCCCCTGGGGCCACATCACATTAAAATGGAAGGGGTGTGTCTCCCTCCCCATGACATATTGAGGCCCCGTGATCGCATGCCCTATGGCCAATTTACTTTTTAAGGGGAGGGGTATGTACGGTCCCCACCCTTAGCCATAACATGCCACCAGGGACCACATAGCCCAGGTCAGAATCAATTATTGGTTGCAGTGAGTGCCCCAGTCCCATTCGTGACACCCACAGCAATGAGAGCCCTTGGAGCCATGGGTGGAACCCAGGGAGCTGGCTACATTTGCTTGCTGCCGCCCAGCAGGAGCAGCTTTTCTCTGCTCTCGCTGGGTGGGCACAAACCTGTTTTCCCTGGCCACAAGAGTGTGGACAGGGTATTGAAGTTCTCCCTGCCTGTGCAATTGCCGGCAGGAAACAGCACTGTCCCAGGGGATTAGGAACCTGGGACACTGCTGCCATTAGGCCCCAGGGATTGAGGTCACTGCGGCCACAGAATGGCTCAGAAAGTGTACACCCCCCCCCAAAGAAAATTCCCCTCTCCCCCCCCCCCCGGGAGGTGGGTAGAAAGACCCACTGTACTCAAAAAAAGCATCTGCTCCAAGGGAAGAGGTCCTTACACAGACTTTGAGAAGCGGGCCTTGTGCCCCCTCCCCAAAAAGAAAAAAGCATCATCCCCTGATCAGCATTTGATCACTCCCCTCTGCGCAGCTCCACCCATTCCAGTTGTTGCTGCTGCGATCGGACTGATATATATGTATATCAGACCTACTGGTGGTTCTGCATGGAATGTTTGTGGGTGATCTGTCAAGGGGGGGGTCAAAAAATTTGTGTTTCCCATGTTAATTCCAGTAGAGATTTAGACACAGCCACAGCCCAAACTGCTGAACGGAAGTACACCACATTTGACAGAAAGTAAGATCTTGATCCCTAGAGGTCTCTTTTTGTGATTTGGTGTAAATCCATTCAGTAGTTTTTGAGATATTAAAGAAAAAAGAAATATAGATATCTAGGGATGTGGATGCTCTGCACATCCAACTGGTCCCATGCTGAGATCCGATTGCCTGCCAACACATCAACCAGGAAATGTTGGCAGCCATCTTGGGTCTCACCCAAGTCCCGCAAAAACATTAAGAAAAAGGAGAAGGGGGCAGGGTAGGTCCAAAGGTTGTGTGAGGTGCTGGGGTGGAAACCTGTGGCCAACCCACTGCGGCGGATGGCCAAAGGCCGTGCGTGGAGTTGGCTTGGGTGCCGTGGCTAACGCACACTGTCCCCAAGATGCTCCCGTATTTCTGCAGACTTTTTCTTATATGGTTTGGTCTTGTCCGATGATGCAGTCTTTTTGGAATGCCATAGTGGAGGAGCTATTTGCTGACCTGGGCTGGGTGGTGCCCCTATCACTGTTAGTATTATTGTTGGGATGTCGTAGGAACACAGGCAGACCAGCCATTCCTGGGTACAGCCATCCCGGTGGCCAAGTGTGACATTGCATCCCAATGGAAGAGTCCCATCCCTCCTACACTACGGCAATGGCAACATGGAGTAGACTGTTGTGCACAACAAGACCAGTCTTTGAAGCCCAGAAATGTCCCAGCAAATAACACTGCTCCCTCTGGGCAGGTGGGATCTTTTCATCTGTTTTCCTGCCCGCTTCAGTCCACTCCCAGTGTGTGGGAGCATTTTAGATGGCAGGAGCTTCAAGATTGCTCCTGTCAGGTGAAAGCAAACATGCTATGTCCTGGGGGTAGGCACCCCGGGACATACCAGGAGCCTGGCCCTGGTGAATGGGGTCCACAGAGCAATTAATGGCTCCGGGGTATGAGGGCCTAACTTTCCTATACATGGCACGGCCCAGGGGCATTGGGTCCTCTGGGTAAAACGCGGACCCCCTGCCCCATTTATTTTAAGGCCAGGCTTTGGGGTTTAGGGTCCCTGGGGCCAAATGTGAACCCCATCCCCATTAATTTTAAGGGCAGACCCAGGGGGTGGGGTCCCTGGCGCTGAACATGGACCCCATGACCCATTTATTTTGAGGCCAGGCTCCGGGGATGGAGTCCCTGGGGCCAAAATCAGCCTGGGAGGGGACAGTGTGGCCCCTCTTCCTGTTATAAAAATCATCCGGGCCCCAAGGTATACATTCCCTGGAGCAGAAAGCAGCCTGGGAGGGGGCTACATGGTCCCTCCCTATTTATGACATCAGCCGGGCCCCAGGGGATGGGGTCCTCTGGACTGAAATTGACTGGGAGTCGGGCTGCATGCACCTCCTTCCCCTTAAATTAAAATGTTCCCCCCGGGACTTGGCCCACCCATGAGGCAAAGAAAAGCAAGTGCAGATCCTCTGTGGTTTCCTGACAAAATTGAGAAAAAAATCATTCTTGGCCCCTAGTGGGGTCCCTGTGGAACCCCACCACCAGGCCTAGAGGGACAAGGTATTCCTACCCTGCCCTCTCCTATTTTGGGTTTCTTTTTTTCTTAGGACTCGGCTGACTCCAAGTCCCAAGATGGCTGCCACTCTTACTAATTGAAGTGGTGGTAGCTGATCAGATCTTATTTTGAAATCTCTGGGATCAGCAGAATCTATAAATCCTTTTTCTTTAGTGACTCAAAAACTACTGGACAGATTTACAGCCTATCACCAAAAAAGACCTTTCTGGGCCAGGATCTAGCTTTCTGACAAATCTGGTGTAATTCCATTCAGCGGTTTGGACTGTAGTCGTGAGTTCATATTCCCTATGGGAAATTGCATGGGGGAAAAGCATTTTGGGACACCGTCCTTTTCTCAGATTCTGTTTGACAAATCACCCCAAAACTTTCAACACATCAGATGAAGTCAGTGGGAAATTAGTTTTGAAAATTTCATGAAGATTCGTCAAACGGCACCAAAGTTACTAACAAAACAAAAAATGCTCTATCCATGGAAACTAGGTCCTAACTACAACTGCCTACTGTCGACCGCTATAATTTTCATTTTGCTTAATTTATGTCACTCATGCCAATAATAATCATTTTGTGACTCACAAAAATGCGATATTGAATTATATACATTCATCTCTGGCCATATTTTGTTATAGACCTATAAATATTAAAATAGCTACTTGCTTAGAAAGTCACCAACCTGCTTAAAAATCGACTAATCTCCACAGTGTTCCGGTTTTAACTGTGATATCCCTGAATTGAAAGCCCAACATAGGTAATTTAGTCATGGTTGAAAAACTGAAGAGAAATAAATGGATAATACTCATCAGAGAAGTATTTGTTATGTGGGTGAACAAACTTCCAGATAGCTAGATGAACACAGTCAATTTGTGTGCAGAGTTGGGATATGTTAATTTAATGGCTATGTGCTTCTCTATCAGGAGACAAACCAAAATGCGATTTGGCCTTTAGGGCACATTTGAAAAGTGACTGTCATACTAAAAAATGCTCCTTACCAAAAGGCAAGTAAAAAGGGAAATTAGAAAAACAACCAGTAGTTGGATTTAAATAGACACCAATAATAGTTTGAAATCTAGCTATACAAAATCACGTAGGGAGGCTAAATGTAAGGCCAAAGAGAAATAGTAGATTGACCTGCACGTTATCTGCATGGAAAACAATCTGTGCATATTCTGGGATTTTGTAAATAACTTCAGCTCATAAAGAAGGGTCGTAGAGACCGTATATTGGCTGAAAAATACGATAGTTAGGCCAAGGAGAAAACATGTTAATTTAAGTTGACACTGTTGACATGGCTAATATCATCCATAGCTTTAAGACTAACGGGGATCCTGTCCCAAAAGGAGTACCAGTATTTGTCTTCAAATAAAATAATGAGTTTTGGATAAATCATTTTGGTCCACAATTCCACCGCTGGTTACAATCTGAAAGAATCCCAAATAGTGAATGTGGCACGTTGTATTTCCAATATACAGAGTGGGCACCCTTATGGTTCAATGCAACTACCCTCTAATAGCCATAGTAGACATTGATGGAAAATGTTTGGCCTAAATGCTACTATGAGAGTTGAACCATTTGGTCACAGAAAAAACTCATCTCCTATCAAACATGGTTTCTGCAGAACGGACACTGTCAACGCTGATACATCACACTCCGCTTCTGAAGGTCTTTCCTTTGTGCACATCGTATATTGATATCAATACTGTATTTGATGGTATGGAAAGAAATTTGCTAGCCAGTTTTCGTATCCCCCTTGTTGTCAGCAATAGCAGCATCCTGTACAGTTGGATAAAGATAGGATTGGGACCTTCCTCAATCTCTTTTGAGGCAATTTACACAAACAAGGGCTTAAAGCAAGACTGTGTTTTAGCACAGCTGCTTTTTCATTTATAGGTGGCTGATCTAAACGAGTGCCTCTCTTGGGTCAATGTATTTCCCTCCAAATTTAGCAACAGATTTCTGCCCATCCTATGGACAACACTGCCCTCCTTGATAAAACTAGGACTGGTTTACAGAGGGTCTTGAATGCATTAACTGGTTATTGTGCAACTAATAAATTAACCTCCGATGCTGACAACCCGAATATATAATCTCTGGCTATAAAATCATTAACTCTGGCAAGTGGTTCTTTAATGTGGGCCATTCTTAAACATGGTTGCATATAATACTTGGGAGTTACATTGGATAAAAGAGGAGAACCTTGGGCACATCTAGCCCCATTAAGAGGCACCAGCCTTAAACGTTTTATTTCTGCTCTTGCTAAAAAGTCTGTTGTGTCCATCCATGGAATCCCTTCTTAGGGTGTAATCATCAAGCTGATGTCTGGTTTGAAGTTTGGTCTGGTGTTTTTTCCCTGGGAAATTCTCATACCAGGCTGCTACCCACTATCCAATTCCACTCCCAGGCCCAAGCTCATTTCGAATTTAAACTGAAGAGCCAAGTACAGGTACATGAAGCACATTTTCCAAAACACTGCTTTGGGTTAACTCCTTAACTGCTGAGGCTTTCCCCATCCAGTGCTATGCATTTTTTTATGCTTGGGGCACTTATCACTTAAGCCTTTATAACTTTTCCACAAAAGTATGCAGGACGTGTGTGTTCTCATTCTCCACATGCTGGGGATTTAGCAGGTACCCAGGGGTTGCGTACTCTCCTTGAGAATACTAAGAAAATAGCCGCAATATTTCAAACTTTCAGGGTTTTAAAAAAAATGGAGAAAAAGTGCTCTGAAAGAAAGTATATATTTTTTCTTAAAATGGCATCAACTAAAAGGTTGATGTTCTAAGATCACCATCTAGCTAGCTTTCAGAAAAAGGCTGAGTGTTTTTTTTTTTTCTAATTGGTAGTCTTTGTGGATTCTACCTACTTGTTGTTTGTGGTGGCAATAGGAGTGAAACCCATGGGTGAATTTTTAAAGCTATACTGTCCTATAAAGTAGATACAATTCTGAAATCAGTAAGGGGTCATTTGTGTAAATCACATTTTGTTTTCCCAAAGAAACTCATTGTTGCAATCATAAAAAAATAGAAATTGGTGACAAAGTTTTCATCTGTATATTTTTTGTGCAATTACCAATTTTCAAAAGCAATACACTGTTATGTCATTGAGACCCTTCAGGTTGCAGGAATGTACAGTGTTTGTTTATTGCCTAAAAACACTTCCTACCCAGAGCCAACAACTGAGCTTAATTTTATAATGATTTTTCATTGTGTACCAACTATGCATCAATAATTTGATAGAATGTAATGAATTAAAAATGGGTATTAAGGACACATATGCGTTTTAAATGTGGCCAAGATAGTGACTTTAGAAATGGTGACTTATATTTGTACAACTCTGGGATTACCCATGAAACCTTGTGATTCAGAGGGTATTTTGCAAAATGTGTTCTTCCTTCAACACTGGCTTACATTTGGATGCCAAAAATGAAGAGAAATGTAATTGGTAATTACAAATGGTCTACGATTCTATATTCCCACATTTCTCCTGACACAACCAGTACCCCATTTGTGTGACTTGGCCTATCACCAGTGACAAGAAAGGGCACAAAATTATATGTGGAAATATCACATTCTGATAATATGGGTAAACACAGTTCTTGGGGATGGGCATAAAACTAGACACAAGGGTGAGTTCAGGAAAATTTAACTTGTATGTTTTCCACCATGATTTCTAACCCAGAATGACTTATGAACTTAAACGTTTGGCTAAATTCAACTATTTTCCTCACATTTCTGAGAAGGAAAGTTCTGGAATCTGCAGGGAGCCTCAAAACACCTATCACACAGTGCACCAACACTTCTCCCAATAAAAATAGCACCTTACTTGTGTGCCTGGGCCTGTCACATGCAATAGAAAAAGCCTCAAAATACAACATGGAGTTTTCAGAATTTTGCCCTGCAAATTGACTCATTCTGCCTTGTTTGATTTTTTGTTCAAAATTGAGAGGAATTCAGGTATGCAGTATAACATAAACTGGTGGCTACTAAGTGTAAGTCTGACTTTTACAGAGTAGACATAGAAAGGAACAGAGGGAACCAGCACATATGAATGATTGCAGACTCCTATTCTAAGTTTGTATCTAAACAATTCATTTCATTTGCCATGCCTTGCCATCTAAAGCAGAGCTTTGCGCAGCCGAGGTTTCACTTACACTCCCTACTACACGTCTGGCCAAGCTGGAAAGTCAAATGAGGTATATGGTGCTGCAGATAAAGTAGATAAAATTTAGAATTTCTTGCCCACATTATCTGCCTTTGTCTCACACAGGGACCTATTTGAAACCTGCATTCATCTGTAAAGAAATTAGAGAATGTAATAAAGCAGGTATTGCATGTATGAAAGGAGATGAACCACAAACTGACTGGGTGATCTAAAAGAACCAAAGCTAGTGGTTAAGTTATTAAAATGGGATTAGCAAAGTCAGTTGTGTAACAAAACGTGAGGAGCCCCACCGTAAAATATGCTGAAGAAACCCCCCACACTCACATCGTTAGGGGCTGACAGAGCCCCCTCCAGCATGGGTAAGCCTGGAGACCCACCGCACCAGGGAGGCCTCTGTTAAACCCCTGGGCAAAGTCATACTTAGGTTTAGTGTTATGTTGTTTGTTATTGTGCATGCATGTTTCTGTCAGTGATTAGGTTCCAAGGTTAAATATTAACAGCTGTGAAAGTAGAAAGTAACTGTGAAGTAATCAGCTTGTTAGAGGTGGTTATTAGTATAGGAGGTGATATGAATAATTGACAGGGTACTGTAATTGTTGGTGGCTTATGTGGCTAGTCTTCATGAATAGCATAAAGCTCACGACTATTGACAGTTTTCAAAGCTCTCTTAAATGACTGGGTACTCCGCTTCGCCACACTCGCATCACAAGGAAAACGCGTGAAAGTAAATGATCCACTACTGATTGCGTCTTCATGACGTTCATGAAACAGGTTTTAAAGCTATTTACCAGATAATGAAAGTCTGTGTTTTTATAGTTTATTGGAATTTACTTTGATTTACTGGTCCACTCTCGTATTACAAATCAACTTGTTTTATCTACTGCAGTTTATAGGCCACAACTTGTGTCTAAATGATTTGTCATTTTAATTTTGTAATGTTTTTTATTAACTTGCACAAATAACATATTTTACAACTACTACATGTGTAATGTATGCTGCATATGTTTGCAAAAGGCTTGCCATGACCTGACTCATTAACTTTGCCAAAGCTTTATAAAATCAGTATCATGTAATATATGGCCCAGTTTTAAAAAAATATATTTTTATTGTGTGCCTTATAATAGACTAAGGGCCTCATTACGATCTTGGCGGCATTGTCGCTGAGCCCACCAATATGTCAGGGGTGAGGCTGCTGTCAAGCCAGCGCCACACCCCCATCATATTACAAAGTTTCCACTGGGCGGACTGGGGGGACTCCAACATGAAAAGGCTGGTGGAAAGTGAAGGTGTGATAGCACGGCGGTGCCAAACTCAGCACTGCCATGGCTGACCGCGACTTCAACTGCTGCTAACCCATTGGGATCCTTGATACAGGTGGAGGTGGTGGTCTGACCGCCAGGAGTGCTGCAGTCCGGCCGCCACCGCGAGTTTGGCGGTGGGTAGACCTACAAACTTGTAATCAGACCCTTAGTAATCACTGATGGCCTGAGGACGGCAACAAAAAGCAAATCCTTGTTTTTATGACAGTTTGCTCATATTTTTGGTTTATTTTAAGACAAGATAAAAGTCATAAGTTCAGACTAAATATTTGTCACAGCGTTTGACCCAATCAGTAAATTCTGAATGACGTCAAAATCTGAGAACACTTTCCTATTGGTTTCTTATAAGTGTTCTTCTTTGACCTGTTGGTTGCAGTTGTGTCCTCAAAACCCTTCATAAAAACATCTTCTCTCTATTCAGTTCATTTATTTACCATTACGTTTGACAGAAAAATTGTAATAAATCGAGTGACAAAAAAGTTAGGGTTTAGATGGGGCACAGGTTTCAGTTCTGGCTTCATTTAAAGTTTCAATCTAAACTTGCCCACCCGAAAGAATAATTATTGAAAATGTCAGGAACCGTCCTCAAACAAATTACAGGGTTAAGGCATTGCAGACAAGCTATTTATCTTTATACAGAGCATCCTATCTAAGGCTCTCACAGGGCTATTTAGTACACCAGCCGCGTGAAACATCATCCAAAGAGCAACAAAACTAGATGTGACAGAACATCTCACACACATTCAGGTCATTGCAACACACCGCACCGACCTGGGTGGGGACATCCCAATCTCATGCATGAATATCACATTAGGGAGAACATCAGTCATGCATCACAAGCGTAGAACACACTAGATGGAACTCCGAACACGCACCAAACACAACTCCACACAAGCTGATAAAACGGCTCTGTGTGCTGGACAACAAGCATTTCTCCTGACTTAGGCGATACGTAAATAATCGGTAAATCCATCTGTCTGCGCTTCTTCGACTCCAAGATCACAGAATAAAACATTGCCATCAAACCGAGAATGGGTCACACACAGCATATACCTGAAACACATTATTGCAGGGTTGCAAAGACAACATTTTAAAAGTTAACTCAGATTGTTGAAAGAGCTACAAGGCCATAGTAACATCGACCTTGCGCTATACAAATGCCAATGCAGGAACGTAACCTAGCAATAATATTTACATATTAATGTATTTCTTGATGTAGGAGCAGTTTAGGATCAGTGCAATTAATGTAATATTGTACCAGAAAAAAATGCAATGTTCACGGGACACTAAGCAGAGGAGGACGAAGCACGTACCACCACGGCTGTGCTATTTAAAGTGATTTTAATTTTCTAATCAGTGCGTCCAAAAATAGATGCCTACAGTTAACGTCTTAGTGAGAGAAACAGAGGAACAGGAATCTAATTAAATGGCTGTATCCATTCCAAACCCTCTCCACGGTAATCTGCTGTGAGAAGATGTCAAGTGTATTTCCAGCAACGTGCTTAGAGTTAGATAGCCTTCTTCGGGATGCTCGGGTTCTCTCGAAACGCATCAGATCGTTCATTGGCGCCCCTTCATCGGCCCAGCGTGTAGGGCTAACTCTGGTATGTGTATGATAGGGATTCATACAGCGCCTACAACCTCTGACACGGCCTCGAAGTGCTCTGCTACTCCACGGAAACGCAGAATTAGTGGTTTAGTCAGCAGCCAGATTCATACCTGGATTTAGTGTCATACTTTTAGTATTTCTTAAGGTTTCTGCCAATGATTAGGTTCCGGTGTTACATGTTAATGGCTGTGAAAGTAGAATTAAAACATGAAGTTAGAACGTGTTAGAAATGATTATTGGTACAGCAGTTGATTTGAATAAGGAACTGGGGAGTGTGATTCTTTCTCTTACGTGGTTAGATTTGGTGAGTAGCATAAAACTCATGCTTGGTGACAACTGCCAAAACACTGTCATGAGACATGGTATTCACCTTTTCCACAATCGCACTAAGGTACCGCTGGTCCCCACATTAGCAACACAGAAACATGCACACTGCAGTGATGTGGGCAATGCGCCGTCCCTGCTTTTGCAACAGAAGAGCATGGCCGCAGAGCGTGCAGCCCCAGAGGGGCACACACAGGTAGAGCCCACTTTCCCAGGCTGCCATGCAGAGTTGCACTTTCAAGCAATAACACACCGAGTCAAAACTTGCAAGCACAACTCTAACAAACTCCCCACATCCATGCTGCAAGCTGCAGGGGACTATCTTTACCAAACCTGAAACTAAAGAAATTCCCGAAAAAAAAGAATCGAAACAAAACACAAACAATTCACTGTGCACCAACCACATGCATTTTCCATAAAGATGTGGCACCTCCCTTGTCCTGCAGACACAAGGTGTAACTCATTTCTCCCACTGGACTCTTGCCCTTGTCTAGATAATATTTTCTGGGCAATGCTGTCTTTTGACAGTTTTTAAACGTATTTATGTTCTCTATTTTGCCAGCTGAGACCTTACAGAAACAAACACTGTCAAAAACAATATGTTTGGCTTTAATATTGTAATGCTTGCAAACACAGGCATCAGAGGTGTAACCGCAGAGGCTGCAGGGGCCTTTTTTTTTTACAAAAGGGAACGTTTCTGCTTGCCTGAGCTTTTATTTATTAACATGTTAATGCCTGACCTGTTAATATGCATTTTGACTCTTCGTTTCACATACAAATCAAATCAGGACTATATTGCAGACTCTCTTGCCTTCATTATAGTCTTGTTTTTGTTTCTTTATGAAATTAAGGTCGGATAGCAAAGGAGCCCTCATGACAATCCTGCTTTTGTTTCTCTAATATTAAAAATAAAATATAGCTATAATGAAAGCTTCCTTGCCAGCTGACCTTCATTTCGCTTAGAAACAAAAAGAGGATTATAATGAAGACAAGAGAGCTTTCAATATAGTCCTACTTTGGAACAAAGATTGTATGGATGGTAACGGAGAATAAATTATTGCCTTGTGGAATATATTAAACACATCTTTGCCATCCATTTACAAAGAAGAAAAAAAATCCAGTTCTAGTGGATGAGAAGCCACTATAAGCTGAAATAATAAAATAAATACCCAGCTTTCCTGATAGTGAGGAAAGCCACAGGGAGTTAAAAGGTTAATAAAAATTCTGGTAATGAGACATCCCTGTGAGGTGGAAAATAATCTGTCATCATTGCCATCTTTGTAACACAATAATTTGATGATGGTAAGCGTTAATAACTTTTCTGCAAGGACCTGAACACAAGAGCAAAGTAATTTATATTGGATGAGGAAGCCTCACTCACACTTTTATGGCATGCTTTATCATAGACAACCCCATCCCTCCCTGTTAAGATGGTACTACGAGGGTGGACTCAGCTGCTGTATGAAGGAGTTCATAGTAGAAATCTAGGATCTATCTTTAAAACAAATGCCTCTGCATAAACTCAAAGGGCATTCCTTAACTAGTTGGCACCCCGTGTAAGATTAAAATTTTTAAAAATGACTGATGAATCCTGAGTACAGTGTTTCAATCATCCTAATAATTCAGAATGCCACCAAGTTCTTTATAAAGAGGATATGTGATGTTTAAAACCTCTAACTCTCTTTGTGGGTTACCTTTGACTGACCCAAGATGGATGAAAAATAAACCAATTAAAAATAAGCAGCCTTGGTAGGGTCAGACTCACATACAAGTCTGCACATGGAGATCATAATGACAATAAAAAACGTATTCAGTGAAAACAAAATCAAACAAAGATTATGTATGCAATCAATGTTAGTCATCACGAATATAATTTGTAATAATGCAGTGCACTTTTTATAATAAAATAGTCCTTCATGTGCTGCAATGGAAGGAAAAATGATACACCCAAACAACCAATAGCATGAGGCTATCAAGCAAGACCTTATAAAAATATAGACCATAGGATATATTGGAACTTGTAATTCGGTAGATGTGATATCCGTCATGTTTGTGATGGAGTATCCCACCCACCAAGATCATAATCAGGCCATTAGTTTCATAAACCTAAGCCACAATCTATGCTTCAACTTTTATCAGTTACCACAACTACACTTGCACAAGTAAACGTTAGTATCCACCAACAGTAATTGAGGTCAGCAAACACAACTCGTGAATGACGCACCTAAGACCAGAGAAATAGTTTCTCTAAGGTCGACCTAGATCTGTAAAGTCATGTAGAATCCAAACGTGATCCATTGTAGAGTTTGGAGTTGTGCATGAGCATGTGGAAGGGGCAACGGGTTCACATAGGCGGATCTGGATCTGAAACTAGTGAAACATCTTTTTCCACAGAGACCGATTCAGTCGATGGTGTTGGCTCTAAGGAGGTAGTCCTGGACCCTTTGAGGTTCACCAAAGTCTACTCAGTTGGTTCCAGGTTTCTGGGAGAGCATTAGTATGTGCAAATGTGCACCTTGATCCAATGAGGCAAACATAGATCCGTAATGTACACTCATGTTTGCATAGTTTAACCCTAGTTCACAAAGATCTCTTGTGGTCCATAGAAGCAGCCAGACCACTCTATGTGGACACGGGCCAGCATAGGTGAGCACTGCTTTTGTGATGGTGGGAAGTGGATATGTAGCAAGAGAACCAGGGCTACTGAGATGAACCATCATGTTTCCAACCAGCATTGATTACCCAGATTGAATAAGCTGTGCATGAGAAACCAAGCATGAGCTTAAGTTGCTTCTCAGCCACCATATCGGTGTCGTCCTTTATGAAACACATCAGTGCTTTTGAACTCTTTCATTATGACAAATCACTCTGCCAAAAATCCAAAATGTCACTCTGACAAAAATCCAAAATGTAAAAAACAGAAATTATGTGTTGTGGCAGCCAATGCGTTGAGTTTATTGAAGTGTGGTGAGTACTCAAGCTCTAATTTAGAAACAAATGCTGGAAAGGTCTACAACATCCATTGTTTAAACTCATCTCATCAACCCCTTTCCCATGAAATGTGAGAAGACAGGTCAGTTGTGCATCAGAAACTTTGTAAAACACAATAAAAATCTAATTTTAGTGTTGGTCTTCTGTTGGATAATCTAAAAATTAAAAACAGGAAAAGGAAAGTATGGGACCTCCCCTGTCAAATAGCAAGACCTATTTTTGTTAGGCACGATATTATAACTATAGTGTGGAAAGGATAGCCAGTCTGAAAGCAATTACTTTTCATTTCAAACCAAAATGCAAAGTTAGCATTAATGACTGCTGTTCTAAAAATAAAACTGGTGAAGTTAGTTATTATGGAGCAGATGTTTTCTCAAGCTGCGTTTAACATCGGATATGGTGTATGAAAAGTACGTTTCCGTCATACGTTTGAATATATGCATACTAAAGATGTACAATTATTTTGTCACGACGTTAATTCTATTATTATATATTTGTGTCTAGGGCACATTCATTCCAGATGTCCGTGGAGCACTTTACAGAAAAGTTTGGTATTGCAGAAGGATCACCTAAAAAAAAGTGCTTTTTGCAGAAGGCTGTGTTGTGTGGTGGGGTCCAGGTGGCACTAGATGTGATTGAAAGTGGGTGAGGGTAAGAACATGCGTTTTGGCCAGTATTAGAATGCGCAGCTGGATTTTAACTCCCACGTATTTAGAATTCGACGCATTTGAACGTAACTTTTTTAAATCATCTTCTTTAAGTCAGGATGAGAACCCTGGCCACCAGAGTCCACAGGGTGCAACATCTGACAAGACAGCACAAACGAACACAGAGACACCTTTAACACTCGTCTAATGAAAAAAACGCTTATTGAGTTGCTTTGTAATAAGCAAACAATTGTCTTCTAACAATAATGGGCCCGGTTTGACATTCCCGATAACGGCCTTCCTTTGCTCACTTGTTGAGCATGCGCGCCCCCTGCACCGTTACCCCATTACGTAGCTGCGTAAATCTGTGAAGCCTTGGAACAGCGGGCAGTACCGTACCACGCTGACATCTCATTTACGTTCCGTGGCACATTTGCTTGTTTTCCTCTGTTGTAGCCCTGTGGCATGTAATCCTACCTGAACATTTTCAAAATTCATGCAGAGCTTGTGTTTCATTGCCTTTTGGTCGGAAGCTGATTAAACGTGAAAGGCGTATTTTATTGGAACAGCGAACACAACCTTGCTGTCGGCAGGGGCAACACGAAGGTACCGCCATTCACCCCAGGGAGCTGAGGGTTTTGCAGATTTTCAGATTGCAAGGAAGGACTGCAAAGGGCTCTTTCGAGCTCTCATTAGGCAAAATATTAAGGAATTTCTAGGGTCTGCGCTGTAATGACTGTGTCAGAGCAAGTGTCCACCTGCAATCTTTACTCCATCATTATTGTTGTATACGACTGTCTATGAGGCATTATGGCATCGGAATTTTAAAGATTCAGGCGCAAAACTATTTAGGAAGGTTACAATAAATCAGAAAGTTTACATTGTATTGTGTTGCATTGCAAAATTTATATCACGCTTACTCCTCCTGTGTGGGACACTAAAGCGCCTGCCTATGTGGGCAGCAATCTATACCATCTAGGGTGAGTGGTTGGAAGTTATTGTCTTTGTTTCATGATCCTATGGGGAAGTGTTTTAATGACGTGTTATGCCCACTGAGGTGTGGCTGTCTGGGTCTGGGATGCAGTGCTTAGCAGTATATATGATGAGGTGTAAGACATAGACATGCATGTTTATGGTTTTCAGTAAGCTAACAGCTTTAAGCAACTCTGTAGGCCCCCTCATGGTGTGTCTTATGACCATACTCTACTTACCTGGTTACTGATTGAGTTTTCCAACCTGAAATTATGTTTATAGTTTAGGTACTGAGCTGTCATGTGTGGAGAGAGTGGAAAAAAGTGGAGATATTTGCTGGGATAGGCTTTGTATCTATTAGCTCATACCTGAGTGTCATTGTAAGATATAAAGTAGGGGTCTTAGTGTATAGCTATTTGGGACCTGAAGCGGTGGACTGGATTAAAGACCTCTCATGGCTTTTCAGTACGTCTATGCCTGTTTATTTGGGGATGGCTAGTTTATTGGCTGGTACAGTACTGGTGATAGATAAATCTCATGGCAGATAAGTTGTGTGTGAGTGTAAGAGGGGTACGCTAAGGTTGGCTACAAACTGATGAGTGTTATTGTATTAGTATTAGTGTGGGCCAGAAATATTATATATGAACCAACATAACTATATAATACCCAGGCAACTCACAGGTTAACCCTTCTTAGCTTACCTGCATATAGAAAGTAGTTTGTTAGTTGGGTTATGAAAAGAAGGCACTTTTTCCAGAGAGGGTTGTTTTTTTTTATTCTAGATAAAATGATACATGTCCTAGTGCACAGGACCCTGAGAGCAGATTATATGCCACTGGTCATTGGAACACTACACATTCATCCTTCTACATTCCGTCATAGGACCTATGTGGATGTAAAGATACATGGGACATAACACATCTTCCCTCTCTTACAAACTTCCTGCTTAGTCATCACCTCTTCTGCCACTCTAGAAAAATTACTCTCTGCCACTGTTTCCCATCCAAGGTGGGCACAACAAAATAGGTGGAATCCTGCATCACAACAAGACAAATGGTGATTCACCTGTCACATAGTATGGAGCCGTCCTGTAATGCTACAACATGTTCATCAATTCCTGCTTCCAATTCAAACCACTGCTCAAAGACAACTGCAGACAATTGTTCAGTACTCTACCGAACATTTCAACCAGACCCTTTTCTCTGGGGTGATACAAAGCTGTCTTGTGAGGATTTATTCGTCTGCTTTTCAGAAAATCTAGCATGGTGCAAGACATAAAATGTTATTTGTCACTACCTCATGTGGAATTCCTTCTCTCATGAAAACATTTTCCAGCAAAGACATTAAATTCTGTGTTCTCACTTCATTCACTAGCTTTACTTCTGAACATTTAAAAACAAATCCACTAAAACAATGTTCAATTTACCTTTAACATCTCCAAAATCATAAGGCTCACAAACATCTAGACCTAATTTTTTCCACAGTCATATCTGATTGGTACAACAGGCGACTCTCTTACCACCAAAGATTGGTTACTGTACATGCTGTATACGTACTCCTTCACAAATCTGTAGATCTCAATTCATATTAGGCCAACAAAAATCAACATGAGCCTTCTTTTTTATGGCAGACATGCAACTATGGACCATATGGGACAACTGCATCACCCGCTGTGAAGAGAAACAGTCATAACTAGTCTATCACCCCTATATACAGTATCATCCATAAAGAACAATTCTGGCCAAACCAGTTTGTACTTTTTCATTAACATTTCTTTTTCTAAATCCTTAGTCTAGATTATCGAGATTCTTCCCTTTATACACATCAATTCTCCATCACTTTCCACTCCTTGCTTCCGCTGTTCTTCAGAAATGACTCCTTTTGACACAATTTCTATCCTAGACACCAGGCAGTCATCTTCAACCCATTCTTTCGACAAAGGATGTCTAGACAGTCAGCTGTTATGTTTCTAACACCTGACACACATTTCACTTCAAGTGAGTAGTCTAACATTGTAAGTATCCACTTAGCCACCTAAAGAGTTCCTCTGCCAGTTCCTTTGGTGGTAAAACATTTCTACAAGCTGTTTGTGGTTATTAAGTAGTTCAAAGTATGTCTCCTTAAATACGTGCAGAAATGGAGGATTCCACACCAACAAGCAAGGGCTTCCTTCTACAGGACAGAATAGCTTTTTTCTGCTCTTGCATTAAGTAAAAGCTATTATCCTCTCATTGCCTCAGTCAAGCTGCATCTGAATGGCTCCCAAGAAATTACCACTTTTTTAAATGAGGACCCAAAGGTTTTAATACAGAAGCTTCCGCTATGGCCCTTTTTACCTGCAACAATGAATTTTCACATTCGGTTGACCACTCATATTTGACCCCCTTTTTCAACAACTGCCTCATATCACTGGGCTTTTCAGCAAAAGGATTTACAAATTTAGCACAGTATTTTACTGGTCACAATAACAACCTCAACTGTTCCGTGTTGATTGGGAATGGAGTATTCTCCATAGCCTCCAACAATCACAGGTTAGGTTTTATCCTATCTTCACTAACTACATGTTCGAGGTATTCTATCTTGGACACTGTAAATCCGAAGTTAACAGCACCAGTGGTCAAGCCTGAGTTCCTTAGTCTAACTAAAACTTGTCGCAACAATCCATCATGCTCTATTATGTATTTACCACAAACCAGAATGTCATCCTGGAACACTACCAGTAGTTGGATTCCTTGCAAAAACGTCTGCATTACCACTTGGAAAACTGTTGCCACAGATGACAAACCAAATGGCATCCTCAAATATCTATATGCTCACTCTGGTATCACAAAATATGTTAAATGTGTAGAGTCAGGATGAAGTACAATTTGATGGTAAGCCTTAGACAAATTAATTATAGAAAAAAACCCTCTTTCACCAAAGTGCTCAACATTTGGTCGATGTTTGTCAAAGGATGCCTATCTATCCAAATAGAGCTGTTCAAATCATGTAAATCAATACACATGCGTAGTGTTCCATAAAGTGTCTTAGCCAAAACAACAGTACTTAACCAATCCTAAGCTTCTTTGAAACACTACACCTTTGCTCTTCTGCATTCTATGAAAGAACTAAGGCCCATATTTATGAAAAATTATGCACAACTGCACTAGCACAGCTGTGCGTCATAATTTTTAATGCAAGCTACCGTCATTCCCTAGCGCCATCCATGCACCCTATTTAAAAATTGACGCACTATGGCGCTAAGGAATGGCTAGCGTAAAAAAATGACGCTAACCATTGCAACATGCTGTAAGAAAAAGTGACGCTAATGCTGAAAAAGTGGAGCTAGACCGTTTTGCAGCACGTATTTTTGACGCAAAACAGGTTAGCACTATTTTTAACCGCGTTAGCGTTAAAAAAAATGCACAAGCAAGAAAAAAACTATTTAAAAGACAAGATGGAGATTGCGGGCCAGGGTAGACCCCAGTCACCCAAGTACCAGCCAGGAGGGTCCAGCAAAGTTCCAGGAGAAGGAGAAGAGGAGGCAGAAGTGTCCCTTCAGTGAGGAGGAGCATGCCATCCTGGTCAGAGGGGTGACGGAGCACCAACAGCAGCTCTTCGTCACCTCTAAATTGCCAGTCAATATGAGAGACGCCATATGACAGGCAATAGTAGACAAAGTCAACAGTGTGGCAGAGGTGAGGAGGACAGTCACTGATTTCAAGAAGCGCTGACACAATTGCAAGCACAGGACTAAGGAGAAGCTGGCCTGGCGCCAAAAGGCAGCACTGCAGACTGGAGGTCAAAGTCCTGCACCACAGGAGGACCTGGATGAGCTGGAGGAGATGGCCGTAGTGGTCATCCCGTGGAGCTGGTCACTGGAATCGCAGGGCAGCACAGACTACCAAGAACAAACCCAAATGCAGGGTAAGTTGTAGGGGGAATATCTGGAATCTCACACATGTCAGAAGGGGGAGGCACATAGAATACACACTCAAAGCATGCTAAAGGGTTGCATCAGGACATGTAGGTCCTGAATCAAAACGCCCCATCGCCACCCAAGCCACACTTGTACTGACGCCGTGGTTGCGTAATGCACTCCTAAATATACACAATGTGGACCTAAGCCACTTACTATGGCTATGCGCCACCATGCAAATATGAAGCACATTGTCTGGGAGTGATGTGCAAATAGTGTTGCTGTGGCTGTGCCACGACAACACCCACTGCATATTGTCATAGCCCCTGATCCAACACAACTTGTACCTCAGAGAATAGAACTGATGTCAAAACCACCCCAGGGGTGGTATCAGGATGGCATAACATGCCAAAATGCATCCCTTCCTCCTTGTCTCATTTCCCTTCTCATGTGTGCTGCATCTTGCAGCACACAATAAAATGCCACCTTAGCAAAAATAGCTTGTACATGTGCA
The DNA here is from genome assembly GCF_031143425.1 of Pleurodeles waltl. NCBI lineage: Eukaryota > Metazoa > Chordata > Amphibia > Caudata > Salamandridae > Pleurodeles > Pleurodeles waltl. The sequence goes on along the minus strand of NC_090442.1, from coordinate 390,999,362 downwards.
GGAAGGGACACCTCCCTGCACATAAACAAATTATACTTTCAATGCAGGCACCCCTTCATTATGATGCAACAATGCCTGCGTTGGTGCAGGGAGAACAAATCTGCACAGGTGCAGGGGAAATTGCTGGGGTGTACAGTATTCCAGTAAACATGGCACATCCCTGCATTTCTAAAGTGGTGCAGCATCATGCAGCACAAATTGCTGCTGCACTGAGCTTGTGCCACTTGAGAAAAAAATCAGGCCTAAAGTGTTCAGACTTGGAACGCAAACTGCACAGGATGAACCCACAAAATCTCTCACACAACTCCATGCGCCATTTAGGAATGGCCACAAAGTTCAACACATACAACACATGGGGCATGTCCTGTGAACATCATGTGTGCACCTTTACAAGTAGCTGCAATCTCACCATCTGAAAAGATTGAGTGTGTTGCGTGAAGGGTTATCTACTGCTTAACAGTATAATTAACATGCATGAGAACTGGCACAAGTGCCATCAATGTTGCACTACCGCCATAATGTCACTAGCCCGTAATTCAACTGTATCATCATTCAAATAATAGCCCATGTGGCACCAAGCTGCACATTCCCCTTGTACCCCATCTACAAAGGCACAAAATGCATGCATTGATCCACATTCAACATCCCTACATCAAAACATGCTTGTTGCCGATATGTTGTGTGCAAGGAAATGTTCCAAATTTAGGGAGGGACAATCTAACGGGACAGACAATACATAATGGTTGCACTGTCCCTTCCAATTAGCACATATGTGGGGCCTGCTACAGGCAGATGAGAATGTAACAAAAGCATTGTGTGCAATTGATCTACCTGTGCTATGCTGCACTAGTCCCATCATTCATGGTGCCAATCCATCATAGCATCAAAAGAGTGATAGCACACATTACACTACTGTGGCAATGTCACCATGGTGAATAGGAAGGCTTATTACATGCCACCATGGTGTCAGTGGCAGGGATAAGTAGGCTGCAAGGATGTAGGTGGTGTGGGATTATAGCACAAACAGCCAGATGTAATAGGAAATGATGGTGTGCCATGCTTCCTCAAATTTGGCAGCATTACACACCATAATTTTCAAAACTCACCGATGGGCAGTATTTACTAGAACTCTGAAGGGGAGATTGTTTTTGTGCAGGAAGGAACACCTTTCTGCAGAAAAACATTAGTAAAAGGCCATTTGCTCTGTCTGTGTGTGTTGCAAAATGCAGCACACATTCAACAAGTTCACAATGAGAAGAAAAGATGGCATATAACTTCATTGCGCCCCTGGGCTGGCATTATAGTTTGGCAAGAACTCTGGTTTACGAAAACTTGTAAATCTGAGGCCCTGTCAAAATGCAATGGGTGTTGCTGTAGTACACCCTCGGCAACACCCATTGCAAGCCCCTACCATGCAAAGTGGTGCATGTGAAGGGGCCCTTTTTACAAGATGGTGTTAAGGCACAGTAAGTCGCTTAGCACCACCTTGTAAATCTGTCACAGGGCATTGCGCTATCCGAGCGTCACGAAAAGTGACATTCAGGTAGTGCTAGGGTCATCTAAATGAGTTCCAAAATACCTTGTGAGCTAGCCCCATGTGTGATGTACAATGCTACACATAATATACAACTACAACCGTGGGTCTGTAACATGTCACAGAGCCTCCAGTAGCAAGGAAATTATGTGCCATGTCAACAGCCACCACAATCCAAGATTGACATTTTACTGTCTATTTGCAGAGGATGATGCCTTACCTCCTGCCGACCTGCCTTTCCTGGATTTTACAGATGACATGGATGGCCAGCTGCCGACCATCAATGAAGAAACTCTCCAGGATGTCCTAGGTTCCCTCCAGACACCACCGCCAGTCGGAGGGAGGACACACAGCGTTGTGGGGTCTCCACATGAACCACCCACCTACGAACACCCAGCGCCAGCCAGTCATGACACATCTCTGGACTCCGAGGACCCATACATCACCTTTCAGAGGATAGTGGTAGGAGTCCAGTGGGAGCTGGCCAAGCAGGTGCAGGTGGTGATGGAGACCATGGAATGCTACCTGGGGGGGAGTGCAGAGGTACCTCAGTCAAATTAAGGACAACTCAGCTGCCATCAGAGGCACCAACAGTCCCTGGCCGACATATCTGCTGTCATGAGGCAGAGACTTCACTATTGCCCTCCCAAAGTGGCAGCAGCATGATAGACAACAGGCTGGGGGCTTTACAGAATACTCTGGAGTCCATACAGCAGGAAGTGGCCTTCCTCAGGGAAAAAATGTCTGCCTACTATTGTGATGTTGCTGTGGTGTTGAGAAATCAGCAGTTCCTCCTTGCTGTAGTGATGCCTTATGTGTTCCCACAAATGGCAGCTGTCTGGACCCCTGGCTCCAAATCTCTATCCCCAGAAGTGTGTGTGCCCCCCCAACCTCAACAACAGCACCACCTATGGCACAGTATGTACCACACACATCAGAGGATGAAGGTGTGGAAGAAACAACATTCACAAGGAAAACCACCCGGTAGCACCAGTCTGTGCCACTTGGACAGTATTTCCTTAGTTCTGTGCTTAGGATCATGCCAGTTTTGTGACAGCGGAAATGTGCCCTCTTCACTCAACCACTGTTGAATTGTCTGCTATGTACTGTCATTGTCTCATATCTTAACCATTGGCAATTTGGACACCTCCTCATTTATGCACACTTCTAACCATGTCTCATTACATGTCCCTCCCCCCTGGACTTTGATTGTACTACAAATGGCTAAGGTTCTTTCACGGGTCTGTGAACTGGACATTGTATAGCATTTGAAAATACACCTGCACCTGTTAATAAAGCACCTTGTTCACATGTAACATTTCTACGTTTACTGTGATCCATCAACTCAGCAAAATGATTGAGTGAATCCATATCAATGAGTACAGAACATAATTACATCAGTGCATTACTGTCAGACCCAAAGCCACACACTAGGATCCTAACATGAAAAAGGTGAATGATGGTTTTGTGGGCAACAACCTACTTACAGAGGATTCAATACATGTATTGAACAGAAATCCTTGGAAGTTGACATACGGCATGTATGGCTCAGAACCAAGTCAATGGTAATTTACCCAGATGGGAGTACCAGTATAAACTAATATGTGTGGTACAGAAGAAGCTAACCTAATCAGTTACGGGCACCTGGCAGTGTTGCAGGATATAGTCCCACATTTGGCTGTTGTCATATGTGCTACACTTGCCAACAATGATACTGCGAGACCCTCCAATGACAGTTGAGGTTCTATACTTACCTGTCCAAGATAATGTTTATATACACAATGTGAATGGCTGGAACAGTGGATGACAAATGTATGGACTAGTTGATGTTATTTAGCAACACAAAAGGATGATGGTCAGAGTGTTGAACAATGCAAACACTCAACCCCAGTCACAGATCTGGGTTTAATCCATCGTTCTTTTGCTCACCATGCCACCCCAGTTTGGACCCAGCCATATGCAAATCAGTCTTGTTTCCGGTCCAGGGAGGACCTGGCCTGGCAGTTCGGGCTGGACTGTTCCCATGAGGAACAGGGTCAAAACTGATTTGGATATGGCTGGGTTCAAACTGGGGTGGCATGGTGAGCAAAAGAACCATGGATTAAACCCAGATCTGTGACTGGGGGTGAGTGTTTCCATTGTTCAGCACTCCGTCCATCATCCTTTTGTGTTGCTGATGTTATTTTGCACCCAATCTGACAGCTCCTTGGTCATAGCGGATGCATATAGTAATCAATGGAAATGAAGACAGTAAGCATACCCTAAGCTATTCCTCCTACTTGACCAGTCCACACCAGAGAACACCCAGACACTCAATCAACTTTGAGAAAAAATTGTCTGATACAAACAGGATTTATTTAAAATTATTAAAAACTTCATACCTAAATCTATCCTAAAAACTACCCTACACTAAACTAACCTAAACTAACTTAACTTAACTTAACTTACACCTATTTAACCTATTCTAAACTAATTTTACACATGCAACACCACACTCTAAGCATTGTTCCCCCACCTCCCTTAAGAGATAAGATACAAGTAGGACAACATAAACTAATGCTACACATGTAATTACTTAACCTATGTCCTTAACAAATATATATATTTTAAAAGTTTTTTTAATTAAAAAAAAAATATATATTATTTTTATACATGTATAATCCAACATAACCCCCACCCCACCCCCAAATAAAAAAAGTACTAAAACCCACCCCCAACTATACTTACTCTAACCTATGCCTACCCTAAACTGTTTCACTAACCTCCGACTACCCATCTAAAACCAATATAAATATCTAATAACTGTAAAAGGGAGAGGGAAGGAACTGGGAGGTGGTGGCACTTCCACTTCACATTGTATTCAATTTCCTCTTAATGTACTTTAACAACTTATGATTTTTTCCACTCTCCTTCTCCAAACATTTCAATCTGGCCATCATGGCAGCCATGTCCTATTCCATGTCTCTTTCAAAATTTGAAGTAATGGCTGCAGCATGTGACTGTATTGGTGCCAGGCTTGTGACAAGTGCAGCTGATGTGGAGGGTGTTGGACCCCCAGAATCCCCCAGGACCCCTGCTCCTGATTTTTTTCCCAGTGTGGCCTGCCTTTTTTGTGGCTGCTGCAGAGGTCCCCCATTTTGGAAAGCACACCATGCCCCTGTGGCCTTTTCTTTCCAGAACCTCCTCCACATCCTCTGGTACCTGGCATTCACCTCCAATATGTGTCTATATCTGTCTGCCTCTTTTTGGAATGCATGTTGTTCTGCTGGTGTCTATTGGCAGCTGCAAAATTAGGATAATAAAGCATTAAATACAGCATTTGTGAAGGTAGAAAAGACATGCAATGTACACAGCATCCACAGATGACACATGCAGTCGATCACACATTCCACAACAATGACTGACTCCAAATTATGACTATTTCCTACCAGCCATCTACGGTATCATGTACATGTCACTGGGATAACAGCTATTCATTGTTGACCATCAGGGCCCAGAGGTGAGTGGACTACTGCGTCCTTGCTCAACATTTGTGTTAACAAACTAGTGTGGATCACGTGGCCCCACAAGTCTAGATTCCCTGTGCCATTGTCATTATGGGGTGCTTTTTATGCAACCCACCACTTTGACAGCCCTGGTGCTACATCATGCCTTGCCCAGGCATCATGGATGCAAGGTGGAGGTCATCTGATGGGGGGCTGGAAACTTTCCAACGGCTATTATAAGGTTTGGTAAAGCTTCTTTGATGTGTCCTGGTTTAAGACCTGGTCTGAGGATATGTTACATTTGGGCACACCATTGCTTATGATGTGCCCACATGTACAAATAATGCAAAGTCCCGATAAAGTTTGGTCAAAGCCTGAACAGCACATCAAAGTAGTCTACAGATTGCGTAACTATTGCCCCCTACCCTCCGCCATGTTGTGCAAAATGTGTAATGTGGCACACACATGGTGGCTGTATGGATGCCGTTAGGGCCACTGTAAGATTGGCACTGGGTGGTGCTACAGTATTCAAATCATTTGAACAACATTTGCACATGCATGTCAGACATCACCTAAGTACCAGGTACACACTCAGCATTCACATTATATGCACATGTGATGTGACCAAGATCACTTACAAATATCATGATGGCTAGACCATGTTCATAAATCTGCTGAGATCTAACTTGTGACATTACATAGACATTTCCCACAACCATCTGTAGCTGAGTTGTATGATAACTGTGTACTCGACTGACTCTTGCCCAGCACAATATGGCTCCTTGCACAATTGCGGCCTCAATTGATATCTGAAGGATGCTGAGACACCAGTGGTGCAAATGTCTCCTACATAAGCCCCCTAGAGACCTCTCTACAATTCCTTCATCTGTACCGTTTCATGAGTAACCGTAACCTACGTGTAGCACACAGTGCTGTCAAAAGTGCTGTGACAAAGCTTTTCTCAACAAGCATGCTAATCGCATAAACAGCAGCTCTGACACCTACCATGATTGACATCAATTTATATGTGGCCATGCTTTCAATTTCCTAACACCCACAATTCCATAGCAGCATACGTTGCCACTTGTGCAACAATCAAGCCATTCTCAATGCTCAACATTGCTTCAGGCATGATGTCACCATACTAACTCCGATGGCCATGCAAAAAATGTTATTCATTGTATTGCACACATCAGGCTGTCTCACACAAAACCCTGTATTGCCACACATAACTTACAAGGTGACACTTATTGGCAGCATTGGGGTCTTGAAATCTGGATACCTCTCCACTGGTGTAGAGTGGAGGCCCACCTGCAATACATGAAAGGAAAACATAGCTTAGTGATAATTGGATATTTCTGTGCATGAACAACAGTTTTAAAATCACTTGTTAGGCTGAGTGAGCAAGTCAACCTAGTGGTAGGTCAGACCAACTGTCAAACATCCATAATCTGTCAGTCAGACATAGGGCCTGATTCTAACTTTGGAGGACGGTGTTAAACCGTCCCAAAAGTGGCGGATATACCACCGACCGTATTATGAGTCCATTATATCCTATGGAACTCGTAATACGGTAGGTGGTATATCCGCCACTTTTGGGACGGTTTAACACCGTCCTCCAAAGTTAGAATCAGGCCCATAGTGTCAAATAATGGTGACTATGGCCCCTACAAAGCATCACTTTCCCTGACACTCCTGTGGTGCATTGTACTGCACCATATGAACATGGAATTGTCATGTAGGTGTTTTGTTGCTTTCCACCTCCATGACCATATGGGGATGCATGACACAGTGTTCTGCATCTGAGTAGCATGCAATGCTTGTTGCAGTGGCCATCCCATTCTGGCACCCATAGTTTTTGAGCCTGTCCCAGATGTTGCAGTCATCTTACTTATTGTCACTGCAAACAGACGTACAACTGCTCAGGGGCTGTGTGAGTCCTGCAAAGTGTTGAGGAATGCTTTGATACATCCTTGTTTTAAGTTTCTAATATGTGTGTGCCATTACAAAGGCACATGCACTTGAGCTATTATGCCATGGCAGTTTACTTATGTTTATTTAGTTGTTCCTACCTGCACATTAACTGATTGAAATTACGGAAGTCTTGCCAATACTGTGTGGCCAGCCAGTGTTGCCATGGTATTTCATTAATTCTCCAGTAAGGGATACCAACATGCACATAGACATTTGCCTCATCACAGAAAAACTTGCTCTGTGATCCAAGGATGCCGGTGTTGGTGCAGGTTTCTGAGTAATATGCTAGTGCTGGTGCAGAAGCAGGCCTGCCCCATACTGTCTGTAAGACATGGCAGGCCTTTAGTACAAATTCAGCACGTGTGGGGTAATGGACACATTTTGGGGTATATGTGATACACAATGTACAGGAAGAGGAAAGTGCTAGTAGTCTGGACCCAGTGCATAGTCAAGCTCCCTAAAATGGTGTTGGCCAATGACACAAAGGTGCAGATTTAAGGAAAGTGGTGCTGCACCAAGTACATCACTGATGCAGCCATTCAAAGTGCAGGAAATATGGCAATAGGAAATGTATCATAATTCCCAGATCCATGTACTTTGGTCCCCCATAAAGGTGTAGGGCCCCTCTCCCATATATGATGCCTGGTGCAGGCCTCATGTTGTGCTGGTCTAAACTGAGTGGCACTATACAGGCACAAAGCAACACGTCCAGATCCTTTGACAAAACATGCTGCACTCAACCTTATCACCACCTGTCATGCAAATAATGGTGTTGCTATGCAAATGGGATACTTACCAACTGGTCCACCAATCTGAATCCCCAGGTGATCCAGTAGGACTTGCTCCCTTGAGATCAGGTCAGCCCAATGGTGTTTAACTTGGCGGTCATTTTGTCCGGCTCCGAAAACTCTTGTAAGGTGGTGGAACACCTTGAACCACCACAGCTTCCTGGCCTCTGTGGGATAGCCCTGGATAACGCGCCACTCCAAACCAGCATCATTGGCAGGTAATGCTGCACAAGCCATATAAAGCCCCCCACTTTATCAGCCATCATCTTCGACATCCTCCTTTTCCCAGGCATCATGCAGTGTTTGCATACTGCAAATGTGATTGCAGCAAAAAAAAAAGATAAAACTACCCGCCTACCCCAAATACCCAACAAACCATCCTACCCATAGACAAACACCCCACAATACAGTGACAGATACAGAACAAATACACTACAAAAGACTAATCAAAAGACAAATATGGCACAATAGCAAAAGGACACAGCACACAAACACTCCAAAAACTCCAGTCCACCAGAAACACCAGCCTCACACATCCTCACACAGTCACAGACAATAAGACTGTGAAGTGAAAGTGAAAGTGCACTCACTGTACCATGTAAGCATGCAGGATGTCCTGTTTCATCACTTCCTGGGCCTGTGCGTGACGTTTTCAGTTATGCATCATTTGTTTTGATGCATGGCGGTCATGCATCGATTTTTTTCCCATTGGATCTAATAAGGCCTGTGGGCTTGCGATTGACGCTCAGGGGCCAGACATCTTTTTTCTGCATAGGAAAAGATTAAGTTTAGGCTTTTGCGTCAACATTTTTGACGCATGGAAGTCATGCGTGGTATTCCTTCCCATACAGTCAGACAAAGCCTGTGGCTGTGCGATTGACACACAGGGGACAGGTGTCATTTTTGGGGCTTGTGGAGTATGGAATGTTGCCTTTTGCATCAAAACACAAAGACGCATGATGGGAATGCGTGGAAATTATGTCGAAAGACAGTGCACCCAGATTCACATACCATGTCACAAGGGCTATGCAATTATGCCATCAGTATGGTATGACTACATGTGTGTGCATGTCCATTCACATCTTGACAGTGTCAATGGTATGTTTAACCTATATGTTTGTTAATGTGGGTGATGCATGCGATGAGTGAAACCATGTGCATATATGCATGTGTAGCTAACCTGTGTCCACACACATGTTAGCACGTGTACTATGAGTGTACATGTGTTCTAACACATATTTGTGGGTGAACCACATTGTTATGTCTGATATACAAATGTACTCATACCAACTACACAATAGGTATGATGGGCTATGTCCAATACATGGTAAAGCATGTGATAGCCAGGACAAATTGTACTCAGAGGATGCAGTGGACTACGGCTGGGTTGAAATCACATTACCTCTGGAAATGTGTGTGCATGTGTGTCCACTCTGTGGTGTGTTGTTGGTTTAGCCTTCATGATGCTCTGCATCGTAGTTGCAGGTAATGTGTACATACATGTGAATGATGGTTGCTATGTCCTGTGTGTGTAAAGATATGTGTAGTGTCATTTCAGTAACATATGACCACAGCGGTGTGTTCATGGGATATGAAACCTCACATATCTATCTTCCTACATGGACACATGTAGGACCTTGATAGATGCCTGTGTAGTTATATCAGTGCCACACTATGGTTCCGTATGTCTGAACACATGTGAAGGTCATGTTTTTCTTTCAATGATCTTGTGATACATATGCTCTTACATTTGTGGTAAGGTGCCTTTTGTTCAGACTCCGAATCACATTACCAGGCTTGTGCCATTTAAGTGGTACATGTGTGCAGAGATATCTGGCATATGTGTGCATGCCACCAACTAGGTACACACAATCAACCACATCATGTTTGTTCTGACTGTCACATACAATGGCATTCCACTGTGTAGCAGTCAGGCAAAGATGGCAGCCTACTCTTCATCACTACTGTAGGAGTTTTTATGCTGACACAGACCCATGGTTGCATGTGAAGACGCATATTTATGAAGCTCCAGACTACTCAGCCCACTGTGCGCCTGCATCAGGCCCCTGACAATGTCCATAGTCTGTGTAGCCTGAGCAGTGATGTTAGGGTGTTTTCGGCAGGGATCTGGCCTCTTTATGATTGCTATTTAGCAGAGCAATGGACAGTCCCATGCAGACAGACAATTGCACAATTGTGATCCAACGGATTGGGATATAAATCTTTCCTCTGGGGTACTTGGTGTCAGCGTTCCCCTGTCATGTACAGAGGACTGGCTACTTGCACGTGTAGGACATGTCTCATCATTTGACATGATCTGACAGATTTGATTTTATGTCCTTAGTAATGTCAACGGGCAGCTTGGTTAGGGGTTGTATCTCTGTTGTGACTTCTATTTTGTTAACGTTCCAGGGGACAGATGGTGTTATCTGTTCCTGCCTCCTGCCAAATTTAGTATGCAATGGGCAACTAACAGGTTATAGCTGTGGCAAACATGAGTGGGATATGTACTGAACTAGCCATCATATCTGTACATATGTAGGGGGATCACATGTAGACATTGATGTGTTGCAAGGTCAGTATTGGTCTATGTGTGTTCCTTCTCCACGTTTTACTGCATTACTTGTTAGGAATATTTTATGTCCTACATTGCTGCCAATCTTTAGGCTGCTTACACTTTGTACACATCTTCTACAGCAACATTGTCCGGTCACACATTTACAGGATGCAACATGTAAACTGTAAACCTTTGCACTTGTATAGCGCACTACTCACCCGTTAGGGTCTCAAGGAACTATACTCATACCGCTATGGAACCCCTCCTGGCTTTTCCCTGTGAGGTGCCCACTCCTGGGCACCCCCAGGGTGAAGCCAGGCATCCAAGCGCTGTTGGGGCCGTTGTGGAGATTAAGCAAGCTATTGCCCAGAGTTGCAGAGTGGGACTCATTAATTAGATTAGGCACCAAGGCGAGAATTATCTGGTCCAAGGGAATTGAGCCCAAGACCTGCTGAAGCGGGACTTGAACCCTGGTCTTGAGCCAGATCTCTGCTTCAGGGTCTGCCGCTCTAACCATTGTGCCACACTTCTCCACTACATGTGACTTGTATAAATTGTAGATGTACGCATCTTCTACTACTGGCTACATGATAGTTACCGTACCATTGCCTGGAGTATGCAAGATTTAATGAGTACAACATACACTTGACATTACACCTGCCACAGCACTTGTGACATCTCCAAGTGATCTCCCATGTTGTATTTCCACGTATCTGTGAGTATCTCTCAGCTGTCCATCCACATCCTTTGTTGAACATGGGTATGCATTTATACCTGCGTTCCACAACCTATGTCACTCTTGCCATGACTGTATGATGTTAATGTGTGAAATCATCTCAGTGCTGTTTTTTTCATTAGCCACATGCAACATATCTGTCTACTTCTACTCCAGTTCATTTTCAAATGAGTCTGTGACATGTTTGGACATTGCTGGACATACTTGCACATCCCACACCTGATTGGAGACCTAAACATATTAGGGAATTTTGTCACTGTTGGTACCTTCCTGTTGGTCTGGCATGTGAGTGACAATGAGTGGTGTGTATTGCTATGAGTGTAATACAGACTATACTAGTTTACCTTGCTGACACATGTCAACCATTGTTGTTACTTGCAAACCCTTTGCTACCTAGGCCATACACCTGTACTTCAGTCTTCACATGTATATCCGGATTTCCTGTAGGCATGTGTCAAGACAGCACATTTGTCTGACAAGTGGGTCTAGGATGTACATAGGGAGTGGAACACACTCTGCCTACATTCCGCCCAGACAATGTTTGGTTGTGCACTGTCCCATTTTAATCTTAGATCCTGACAATGGGCCATATGTTTGGATAGTTGTTCAGCACCCATTTCTGCTTCATTTGTCAGGCAATCCATAGCACATTCCACAACCAAGGTGTGTGTGCCATAAGTGAGGTACAGCTCACCATGTGTCAGGGTTGGGCCCAATGGCAGTGACAGGACATAAGCCCATGGATATACAGTGCAGGCTCTGCCTCTAACGTTGGTTACAAACCCTGTACAGTGACTGACAGTCCATAGTTACCAATTATGTCCCCCTTTATTACAAATTCACAGTGCTGGCGTAGGAGCAATCCACCTGAGATGTGACACTGTTCAGTTCCTATATTACTTAAACACCATTTGATAACAGCCCCTACCTTATGTATGCCCCCTTGCATACGTTTTGCCAAGCGTGGTGATGATGTGGGGAAAGGGCTGAGAATTAGCACATTTCCCACTTAACGGCACATTATGTGTTGTGATGCATGGTTCTAGGCCTTCAAGAGCCACATGTCCATGAGTTATGTGACAATGATGTGTGACATGGAGGCACTCTACCCTCTTAAATCACAAACTATGTTGCTTCCATACTTGTAACTGCTGTGTTTCTTTCCTGCTCTCTGAGGTATGAGTTACATTCCAATGGTATATGTAGTGGAGAATGAGTAGACAATGGAGATTCGGGTGCCAAGTAATTTATTGATAATATTTACAAAGTGATCATATTTGTACAGTGACTATGTGTAGACATTCTGTACAATTTGCAGTCTCCTGCAAACCCTGCAGCAGTGTTTTGTAATTCCCCTCAAAATTTGCTACACCATTGTCATCCTCCTCCTCGTTGGGGACATCTACCTGCTCATCCCAAGGAACATTGGTCCGTATACATATATATTATGCAAGATTGCACATACCAGTATTATCTTACATACCAGTGGTGGAGCATACAACAGGCTTCCTCATGTCAGGGCCAGGCACCTGAACCTTGACTTCAAAAGCCCAAATGTCCTATCCACCACATTTTGTGTTCTCCTGTGCCCTTCATTATATGCACGCTCTTCCACCGTTGTGGGATTGCAAGATTGGAGTCATCACCCATGGCTGTATGCCATAATCTTGGTCGGCTGTAAAGGAATGAGAGAAGATGTGTTGGTAATGCTTGATAGAGGTTTGTTATGTACCTTGGTAGTTGTTAGTTTTAGGTAGAGTGGTGACTCAGACTTGCTTCTGGTATAGTTGATGCTCCTGTTTTGTCAAATGGTTTCATAGGTCTCTGTTGATGGACATGACAATCTTGGGTTGTAGCTCAGAGACCTGGGGATTGTAATACGGATGGTTAAGCCCTTGCAAAGATTTGTTGTGTTGTCCATATTTGTGTCAGTGTCCTATTATTGGGGGAACCGTCCACCTCCTTGCACCACAGTGGTGTCATATGTAAAGACACCATGGTAGCCCTACAAAGCCAAACTCTGGCCTCCATGTTACCATGTGGCACTACACATGCAGTGCAACATATAGTGACCCTTTATGGCAGGTTATGGTTGTTCCAGCCATCAAGTGTACTAGGGTGTGAATCACACATTTGTAGGATGATCAAAAGTTGGTACAGTATAATCTCCAAATTTCTTATGCATGATTTACCACAGACATTTTCAACACATGCACAGTGCAGGTGTTGGAAGGGGGCACAACATTCTTCTACATGGGTCCCTATGCACAGTGCATGAAAGGTCAGGTATGTCCTTTATACTCCTACAGAGTCCTACAATGGCATCCATGATCTTAACAGTATTGCACAAACTCTGCGCCATGGTGGACCATTTATTGTATATGGCACACACATGGTGGCATTAGGGGTCGCCAAGGGGAGCATGTGAGATGGCATAGGAATAGGTGCTGCACGACTTCTCTTCATTCTGCCCCATGGTCTTTCATGGCAGGTAATGTTGTATTCCTATGTGTGCCACACAATGCAGTAGACAGGTGAATGTGCACACTACAGGTATGTCAGGTATGTGTAGGTGATATGTAGTTGGTCAAGGCAACACTTGGGTGGCATTTGATATTGGAGCAGCCAGATGCTTGAACCCCATGACCTCTCCCCAGCAGGCGCTCTCCTTGGAGCCGGTGGAGCGGGCGCGGCTCGGATTTCACTGGGGCCGGCCCGAGAGCACAGACTTGGGCCCAGTTGGAGCACCGGGGAGCCCCCTGAAGGGGTCACCTGTGGGGGCGCTGAGAGGGGGCGCTAGACCCCATGAATCACGCCTTAGGAGAGGCGCACTCAGCGGGGAGTTTCTGATCGGCTGCCCGACATGGGGAACCATGGAGCTACTGGACATCCTGGGGCACCACCGACCTCTGAGCGAGGATACTGGGCACATACGGGAGAGCAACCACAGGCGCGGAAGAGCCGCAGGAGAATGGGTGAGTGCCCCGCGCGGAGGGACAACCAAACCACGGTTGCGGCACACGCCTGACTCCGGTTGGCGGGGAGGGGTCTGGTAGAAGGAACTGGCGGAGGAGCCAGTACAGACACAGGTGACAATCGGCCACGGTCGGCTGCAGTAAAGCCCCCCCTGCCCTTGGAACTGGACACCGGGCACGACCAGCGGAGCGCCTGGAGCCTGACCTGTAATGCCCATGAACAGAAGTTAAAGCTCCGGAGACCGAAACGAGGGGGCAAACTCAGTAGGGATTCATACGAAAACACACGGGTCGTTTGCCGGATCCCCCCGGGGTATACCCCCTTGCCAGACCGATAACCCCCAAGGGCCGACACAAGAACAGAGCCATGGACCCCTTGACACCGCCCGGGGATGGTGAAACGGACTCACTGAACCAGTCACAAACCAAATTCCAAGACACCCTAGACAAGATACTGGGGGCTATAGAGGACACAAAGTCAACATTGCAACGAGACATCAACCAAGTTGCAATCGAGGTGGGACTCCTGAGAGCTGATCATCATAAACTGGCTGACAGAGTCAAAGAAGCGGAAACCACGCTGGCGGACATCGCACCGAGGCAGAAAGACATGGCGGCGGAGGTAACCTCTCTGGCTGGCAGAGTGGCAAGACTTGAACAATGTGCCGAAGACGCGGAGGGGAGGAACAGGAGGAACAATGTGCGCGTGGTGGGCCTCCCCGAAGGGACCGAAGGGACGAACATGGTGGAATTCCTGGAGCTATGGCTGAGCAAGGTGGTTGCACCGGGGTGCCCGACCCCCTACTACACGCTGGAACGGGCCCATTGAGTACCGTCGAGACCTCTTGCCCCTGGCAGACCTCCCCGTGCTGTAATCGCTAAACTCTTGCTCTACAGAGACAGGGACATTCTCCTACAGAAAGCCAGAGAGATGGGCCCGTTTAAAGTAGCAAATGGGGAAGTGACACTATTCCCGGACTTCACTCTAGAGGTCCAGAGCAGGCGAGCCTAATTCCTAGCAGTCAAAAGAGCCTTATGAGACGAGGGGATTCAGTACTCGCTCCTATATCCAGCAAGGCTGAGAGTGATCGTGGAGGAAAGGCCACATTCTTCCAATCCTCGGAGGAGGCATGGGAATGGCTCGAGAGGCATGGGTCCCAAACGGTGCGACCTGCGCATGAGAACACTGGAGCGAGCAGGACCCGCCGAGCCCCGAGGGGGAAGAGGCCCAGGGATCGCCCACGGCTGGCGCCAACGCAAACGCAGAGAAAAACGGGCAGGAGGGCGGCACAGGAGACGGCGGCCCGAGTGGGGGGTGAGGTGTCCCCCCGTGAGGGTTCAGAAGAAGAGTCCGATGACACAATGGTGTCCTCTGCCGGAGACTCGGGGAGCCTGTCTCAAGCACCGAAGGTGACCCCACAAACAGCTGATGAACTCGGATAGACCAGGCGTGTAGTGGCGCCCAGTGACATGGCACGCTGTGTGAACGAGAGGCCCCTCCGGACCTGGCCGCTCCCCCTGACTTGATTCTCGCCTGTCTGACTTGGCTGGCGAGTACTGCAGTTATGTGTTTGGAAAAGTTGCACTGTTGCACAGTTTATTGGGCAACCTATAGTTCCGGAGGCGCCCTGGGGATGGGGAGTTGGGGTTTACAGTTACGAGTTAAATCGGCAGCATGGGTAGGGAAATCTGACCACAATACAGGGGCGAGCATAGGGGGGGGTCAATTAAAATCCCGGGCGCACCAGGCCCGCTATTGTCTGGCTCTAAGAACAAAATGGCAGACTACAATTTTATAACCTGGAATGTCAGGGGGATGGGCACCCCGACCAAAAGACATAGAATCCTATCATTCCTAAAGAGAAGGGGGGTGCAAGTAGCAATGTTACAGGAGACCCACCTGGCACCGGGGGAGGGAGAGAAACTAAGACGGAGGTGGAAGGGGCAGGTGTTTGCTACGGAATACTCAGCTTATGCAAGAGGCGTACTGATTTGGATTAGAGGGGGGGTCCCCCTGACAATTGATTCCTCCAACATAGACAAAGAGGGCAGGTTTGTGATACTGGAAGGGAAGCTACATGGGACTCCGATAGTTATGAGTTGCATCTACACCCCTAATCAAGACCAGGTTTCATTCATGACGGGCTTATCAAGACACCTCACCCGCCAACGCACGGGGGAAGTACTAATAGGAGGGGACTTCAACGCAGTATTAGAAATAAACATGGACAGGTCTACCCCGCCACTACAAGTGGCAACATCAATTAAGATAGCACAAAGCCTAGCCGAGTGGCTGAGCACATGGGGATTAGTGGATGTCTGGCGGGTGCAGCACCCGACTTTCAGGGACTACTCGTTTTATTTGGGCCTTCACCGGGTGCACACCAGAATTGACAGGGTGGCCTGCACCCCGGGACTGGATCGAGGTGTGACACATACTGAATACCTCGCTCGCACAATATCGGATCATAATCCATTACTGTTAACCTTGAGGGTATCACAGGACAGACCCCCCATACCATCATGGAGGCTGGCCCCCGCGGCATTTGAAGATCAGGCGTACAGAGAGGCGCTGCGTAGCCATCTGTCAGAACACATTGAAACTAACAAGGGATCCACCCCCTCCAGGGCTGTGGAGTGGGAGACACTCAAGGTGGTGAAGAGGGGTTTCTGCCTTGGGCAGTCTATGGGGGTGAGGCATACGCTAGAGAGGGAGCTTACTGCCCTGGAGAAGGTCATACACGAGGGGGAACTGAGACAGGGCCTTGTGGCACAAGGAGATGAAGAATATAACCGTGCCAGCAGAGAACACTCCCAGGCTGAAGAAAGGCTCAGATGTCATAACACACAAAAATACCTGGCATCCCTACAATTAGAGGAGGGGAGGTCGGGTAAGCTACTAGCACGGCTGGTGTGCCCGAATGGGGACAGCGAACCCATCACAAGTGTATTAGACAGAGGGGGAAATCGTAGACTTAGCCCAGGTCCCATCAATGACGCATTCAGAGATTATTACACGCACCTGTATAGGAAACCTAGCAGCCTGGAGACGGCGATATTTGACAATTATTTGTTGCAGACCCCACTGCCGGTGCTGAGACTAGAGGGCAGGGACAACATAGGGGGGTCGGTGACCGCAGAAGAGATAAATGATGCCATAGCACAGCTGGCCCCTGGGAAGACCCCTGGTACGGACGGTCTTCCTATGGATTTTTACAAAAAATATAAATCCTTACTGGTTCCCAGTTTGTCGGAGATGTACGCGGAGGCAGTACAGAGTGGAGAGTTGCCAGGCACGTTGCGTGAGGCGCTAGTGCCACTCCCCAAGACAACCAACAGGGAAGCCTCGGTGGCCGACTTCCGCCCGTTATCAATGCTAAACAGCGACTTCAAGATCTTCAGCAGGATCTTGGCCGACCGACTGCTTCCCCATATGCCCACGCTGATACATGCTGACCAAAATGGCTTTATTCCTGGTCACAGCACCTCCCTGAATCTTAGGCGAATTTTCTCTATCTTACACATGCCCGAAGAATTAAAACCGCCTGCGGGGTATCTGTTGGCGGTGGATTTCGAGAAGGCTTTCGATTCGATTAGGTGGGACTATCTGAGGTCGGTGATGTTAAAAATGGGCCTGGGGGAGAACTGGGTAAGATGGGTGGACCTGTTGTACTCGTCCCCACTGGCAAGAGTGAAGATGGGCAGAACAATCTCCAGAGCATATCCGGTGTTTCGTGGAACCAGACAGGGGTGCCCCCTTTCCCCACTACTGTTTGCCCTGGCGATTGAGCCCCTTGCGGCCCGGTTGCAGGGGGAGGGTGTGGGAAAGGGGGTTGAATGGGGGCCAACTGAGCACATTGTCTCCCTGTATGCTGACGATATACTAATTTATCTTAGGGACGGTGCTGGTGGTCTCCCCTGGGCCCTAAGGGTTTTGTAGGACTTCGGGGAAGTTTTGGGACTGCACCTTAACCGCGGCAAAACGTACCAGGGGGTAATGGATACGGCATGGATTGTGGCACGCATGACAGATAGGAAAATAGCCCTACCTGGAAACAACACAATGGCATGCTGGAAGAGGTGTGCGAAAAGGGTAGGAGTGGGCCCACCATATTCTCCGGCTTTACCGCTTTCTGCACTGGCTCTGGAATCTGGGGGGAAGGGATCGGGAAGTCTGGGGCTTGGTCCCTGGACGAGTGCAGGGATTGAGACAGTGGGTGGGCTCTTTGAGGGGGGAGTACTGAGGGGATTCGCTGACCTATCGGGAGTGGGTGTTCCCCGGGGTCAGTTCCTGCTCTTCGGGAGGTTGGTGCATACTCTGAAAGACCACTGGTGCACGATAAACGCGGAGCCCACGGGGTGTTGCACCTCCTACTGACATCAGGGGAGGAACCTCATCTGATAGCTAAAATTTACCGGGCCCAGGTTCAGGCCGTATTAGATCCTTTGCAATCCTTGAGGGAACGATGGGGAAACACGATCGGGCGGGAATTGTCTGACTCAGATGGAGCAAAACACTGGCTCACCCCCGGGTGATTTCGCATTACGCGCGGTTAAAATACATCCAATACAATTACCTACAAAGGACGTACCTTACACCACACCGACTATTCCGTATATACGGGGGGGCCCCAGGACATGCCTGAGATGTTGGGGGGGAGAAGCGGACTTTGACCATATGGTTGGGGGTGCCCAGTACTTCAGGTTGGTTGGAAGGAGATACTGACCATCCTATCTCAGTTATTTGGGACGGAGTTGCGGCCCACCCCGGACCTGTGCTTATTGGGCCTCAGGCCGACTGCGTTAAGTGGGAAGGTAAGAGGGCGTTTCCTGGGCCTAACCCTGGCCCTTTATAAAAGACTGATCTCAAAGGGCTGGAAAGCCTCAGGCCACCCCTCGCTGGCTGACTGGAAAAGAGATGTCACGAAATGGTCCAGGGCTGAACTGCAGGTCCTGAAGGCTGAGGAGGCCAAGGGCATCCGTCAGGTTCCTATTGCCCCAGCCTGGGAAGATTTACTGACGAGTTGGGATGGGCTATTCAAGAGAGCAGCAGACCCCGAAGTAGGAGTGGGAGATGGTTAGCACATTCTAGGAGGTTGACCTAGGGTGGTAGTCTCCCAAGTGGTGCCCTAAGATGTCCGAACTCATACATTGACTGCACAGAGGAACGCAAAATAGAGACGAACAAGCCGCTAATTGCCACATTACCACTAGGGACGGGGGTGGAGCGAGTGGACTGTTGTCCCCCCTATATACTGGTGCGCCCTGGGCCTGGCCTCCCCTTTTATGTTGCTATGCTTTAGTTCCTTAAATATTATCAGCCACAAATCCCACCCACACAATGCCGTAAAGTTGACCTTCTGTTTTGTTTATATACTTTTTTCCCCTCCCCCTTTTTTTTTTTTCTTTTTTTCTTTTCCTTTTTCCCGTTCTTCTTTTTCTCTCGTTTTCTCCTCTGAGCTATAGCTTAGAACGGGTTTAGGCTTGTTGTTTACATGCGTGATTCAAAACGACACTGTAGAACAGCGAAGAACATAGCTCAGTTTGCTAATGGGATTAGTTTATAAGAGTCAAGGACCAAGGAACGCATAAATAATACTAAGAGTACCAATGAAACATGCAACGAATCACAAGTAATGTATACCACAAATGCGGATTGTTTAATAATCATGTATAACGAGTGCAAGATGTTACCTTGAACAGTCATACAAATGTAAAATAACAAAATGTTAATAAAATATATTTAAAAAAAAAAAAAGACATTTAGTAGTAGATTCTACTACTTTGCCTCAATAGATTGGTTTCTGCAAAACATTCACACATTTTCTAAGCATTTCCTATCACTCACCTAAACAAGAATCATGGAAAATGGAGTGACTTTCTTCCATATCAATATATTAAAAATCCAGTCTACTATGCCCCATGTGTTTTTATTTTGCCTTGCAACCTTGCATCATAGCATTGCACTTAAAACCAGGATGAAAGGCGATGATTTGTAAAACACCCACACTAAATAGTTTACCTACACACAATTCACTGTGTTATCTACTCCCAACTATGGAAGGTAATTCACGGAGTTCTGCACTGGATAGCTAGATATGGCTATCTGTATAGTTATCCAAGAGGTTCTCAAGTACGCAAGGCACTCCTATTAACCTTACTATGGGCCTGATTTAGATATTGGCAGATGGGTTACTCCGTCACAGCAATTACAGATATCCCTTCTACTGAAATCTAAATCCTATTGGACATAATGGGATTTCGATTTTGGAAGATAGTATATGTGTCACTGTTGTGACAGAGTAACCTATCTGCCATTATCTAAATCAGGTCCTAGGTCATGAATCTCAATTACAGGGCTTTCATAATTTCATCTGAGAGCTTAAAAAACTTGGGAGAACCACAGAATTGACCATACAATACGTAGTATCCTTAAGAACTAAAATGTGGCCTCTGTGATACTTATTTACTTCTGTGTCAGGAGGGGATTAATACAGTGCTATCACCTCAGAAAAAATTACATCCTATGGATCTATGCCCCCTTACCATTCCTCCTTTAATTGATACTTTATCTTATTCATTGTAGAAAAGCAAAATTCTGTATAAAAATCACAAATTCAGCTAACTAGTTCTTTTCACATATGACACATTCATCAAAATATGCCGTTAGATTCGGTTTTTGAACAGCAATAATGTTACACCTACGTGGCATCTGGCATAACAAGAACAAAGATAACTTCTCAAAATAAATGTCAAAGTTAGCAGGATGGTGATCTAAATATGTATGATAAATGGATAACAGTTTTCTTACCTCTTATTTTATATTTATCCCCTTCACTATCCTCTTACGTATAGTACCTTAAAGCTGTAAATAGATCTCCATAGAACAAACTGTTATCAGGAATGAGCTGAAGTTAATTACTTGAATACAGTTGAGATTCCAGTGTGCAGGCTTCACAAGGTCTGCAAGGCTTTTAGGCATGCTCAATTTGCTTTGGATAAATATGATCAGAAGTACTATAGTTTGCATTTTGCAGCTGCTTCTTGGCAGTTTTTCACAGTGATGCCAAGAAGATATAGTTAGAGTATTGCACCCTGACCGGGCATAACCTTAATTGAATGTGTTGTATTATCTCCTGTGTGAAGAACCTAATGCATTCCATTGTAGCCATTCTGATGGTCCAGGTACGTGAGTAGTAAAGAGTGGTCTACCATGTGAAATCTCTCAGATATTCCCCACATGATTAACGCTGAAGGTGTACCTTCATCTCTCACTAAGAGTAACTCTTTGATAATAGTCAGCGATTGGCCCTTAGGGGTCTGTCTACATTGTAATTGGAATTCACTAAGAACTAGACTTGCTTACCAACCTCCCTCTTGAACATGTTTCTACAAATGAGAAATTTAAAATGGATATATATGGACCTGGATTCATATTTTTTTAATAACAGACGCACTCCAAACTGCTTAATGCACTCCAGGATGTATCAGTTGCAGATAAACAGTAATGATCAAAACATATTTTTCACCTAGTCAACATATTATCCTTCAAAAATGACATGTATAACGATGAACCTGGTAACTGGGGAATTCTCCCGAATGCAGCCTCTATCCAGTACTAAATGTTCACAATTGCATCATCAAAGAACAATGCTATTTAATTGCATAGCTACGGAGAAAGTATCAGACTGCCCTTAGTAACTGTAAAAACTAAAAGGTCCTTAAATATGTTTAGTTTGTTGCAGTCTCGAAAGCAGCCCCAACTACAATATTTTTTTTGCTCTCAGTGTCATACTCATATATTTACTATTCAACTGTGCTGTCTACGCAGATCTTTGTAATTTATGTTCCAAAACCTAACTTTAAAAAAAAAAGTCTATACGTTCACTAATGAAAGATTTGATGTCCTTTTTGTGTGAAGGATTTTATTACTTTTTTGCAATAGGCACACCACATCAGCGACATCATCTCTTACCATATTTAATTCATCTGAACAAATGTTGCTTGACCTAGAGGTTTTACCCTGGCTATTGTATTCTTCAACAAAATTATTTTCTGTGATATTTTTTTTAAATCATCAACCAAGTATACTCTTCCTGACAAGTATCCTTAAAAGTGGCAAAGGACCATCAACTGAACATCAGATTGCATCCTGATCTAATGACAATTGCCCTACAACCTACAGATTCTCTGTAACTACTTTAAAATCGAAGTTCAAATCTAACAGGTTCGATTTTGCATGTGTAAGTGCATCAAACCTAAAGTTGAGATTCACAGAGAGGGCAAGAAGTAGTGAGACAACAACTATTTCTTTAGGATGAATCATGAACTGGGGTCAATCAAAAATATGATTTGTAAATAGAAACTTTGAAACCAAAGGGTTATTTACTGGACATTCTGTAATTCACTTTCTAATATCTCTGCAATGAAGTTAGTCTTTTTCCAATTAAAACAGTCTGTGACTAATGGATCAAACTCCATAGAACGTCTTATCTTCTCATTCATTCCTTCCTCATCTGTCCTCTCTATGCTTAAGCTTCATAATTTGTAAATTTTGTCAGGATAGTTGACCCCGCCCCTATCAATTGCAAACCTCCTGTACTTGTCAGATGTTGCATGCCTGCTGCATCATTATCCATCAGTACTGGTACAGGACAGAGGTTTCTGCCTTCTAGACCATAGATCATGCCTCCATGTGATGCTTGCTCCAAAGCCATATGTACTGCAGGCTCACATGGGAGAATGGTACTAGCATGAGTATTTCTTCACTGTTCATCAGTAAATCCCTTTTCAATCTCTGTCCAGATACTGCAGGAATTCCTACTTAAACTAGTCTTATTGTACATAAACACTCTGACTGTACTAATATGGAACTCTCTGTAAAAGTGCCTGCTTTCTGTGATATCTAACATCTTTGGTGCCACCATTAATAACTATGCAGTATATATTTTGTGAATTCAGCCACTCAGACACACATCCTCCTTTTTAAGATGAGCATCCTTCCCATTCAAATGTAGCTCGGCAGCCTCATCATGAAAAACAAAACTCTTACTCTAAACCCCATGCGCAAACGATGTGATTCACACTCAGAACTTGCATATCATCCATCATCTGCAATATAAGAAATGTTGTCCCTGTCTTCTACACCTACATAACATAATCAAGCTATTCACTACACATTCTAAACTTCGAACTATTGTGGGCACAACAGTTCTATGTACAATCACCTAGGGAAACACTCTAGTATCTAAATTACTAAAACCCATTCTTCTTCCTCTGAAAGCGACCTTAAGTGCTTCCACAGGCCCGATCCCTAATCTAACCACAGGCCTCACACTCATCTCCTCAAAACATTGTCAGAATGGCAAGTGTCTGTTGCACACCAGTTCCTCATTACAAACCCATGAACTGAGAGAAATGTTCAACAAGAGAAACTGGTCGATGAGAAATGAAGCACTTCTAATAAAACAATCATAGCTCATAAGAGGATTGGTAGAAACTACACTGATTCCAGTATTTCTCTGGGAATAGACTTTATTGTACCACAGAACATTTGAGTACAGTCTCTACAAAATTGAGTGACGATGCACGCAGTGTCATTTGCCAGAGGTCTCCCGGCTCTGTAGTATGTGGGGGTGCTCAAGAGTCAGAATGTTCTGGAAGCATTGATGAGGAATTTTCCCCTCGTAGAACACCGTTAATCACTCCAAAACGGCGGAAAGAAATAGCGCCATTGATGCATGAATGGTTAGGTAAAGTAACAAATGGGTTTGGTGTCCAAGTTTCAGAAGATTTGTGGGACATTCCAGGAATGTCTTGAGACCCACCAAGTCCGCATAAACATCAAGATTCAGAAGCTTCTCTGTCACACTCACTTTCTCACGCTGCCCTCTTGGTTTTCAATACCATAAACACCTGAAAACATTAGGTTGGGGAGGAGGGATTGGGTTCCAAAAGGTTCAGTTCAGCAGGCTGTTAAGGTGAGATATAGAGCAAGAAGTCAAATGAACAGGAAGCATACATTCATACATCATGCTGGTGACCATGAGTACACTTTAAATAGTCACGATTGTTCAATTCCTGTTCATGTCATAAGGGATATCATGTGAACACATCTGTTATGTTGGATAAGGATAACTTTCTCTTTGAATGTCTGAGTAGGGTATCTATATTGAGTAAGTAGAGTTGTGTCAGATATGTCCAAACAAGGTATGAGTAAATCATTTATGCAAGATCATATGTCTGAGAAAGTGTAACCATGCCTGAAAAACAACTAGTATGAGCAAGTGGCCTTCCTGTTCCCTCTGAAATAACTAACATCTGTAACCATCCTTCTCCTAACCTTGACCCTAGTGATACCAGCTGGCTGGCCTTCAAATTCCTGACAGAATGGCTATTTAATTCATAAGTGGAATCTGCTTCCCACAGGTGGAATGATATTACATTCCAGAAGTCTGTGTATTGTTTTTGTAGCGGAGATATGTCATGAGTACACTTGCTACTTTCAAAAATAGTTAAAAATAGGAGGAAGAGAGTAGTACTGGCTTCCTCTTGAAGCATCCTGGCTCCACAACTACTGACTATCTATCAACTACCAATCAAACTCCACGACCCGTTCCGATGTTCCATAATGTCTCAGAATGAAGGCTCGGTTCTTCAAGACTCATTCGGGGGCATAACTAGCAACAGTACATCAGGTCCATTAGCACCAGGGCCCGAGGCGTGAATGGCCTGCTGCACCCCATCGTAGCTGTTTTTACTACCTAACTGCGAGTATCTGAACTCATTCATTTTATTTGCATCAGGGTCCATACCAGCCTTGCTACGTGACTGGACAAATAAGCAGTGCCCACCTTTAAATCTATCATTGCCTCATTATATTTTCTGCCCCTTTTTCTTTTATTTTCTCCCCTCAGTGATGGTCTCTGATGTTGAATCGCTCTAGTGCCTCCCAGAGATGGTATTTATCCTCTATTTTCTTTTTAAAGAACACTGTACAGCCCTTTTCTAAGGTAAATCTTTAGAATAAGATAAAATGAAAACAGACTCACCACTTATGAGCATTCAACGTCATAACACTCACACACTAGGTGAGGCTAATATATAACGCCTATTTCCAATTGTACTTTTAGCTTATAACGTTCCTTATTGTTTTCTGTCATTTGTTCCAATGACATCAATAAAACAATGCCACATAAAAACTGGTATTTCTAACATCCCTGGCCCCACTGCTATTTATCACATTCGCATCGATGGCTGCACTGGGGAGTAAGCCCCGGGCCTAGTAAAAAGCCATTTCACTGGCAGTGCAGAGCCGCCTCCCCGGCTGGCACACAGAGCAAGCACGATAAATCAGGCCCTTCGAATGTGCTGACACAGGCTACACATTTGTCTCTAATTTGCTGCACTGTGGGGAGCTTGGTGCAGGGGAAACTTGTGATGAATCACCCCCTCGCCTGTACTTCCCCCTTACAATAACTGAAGGTCAGTTTACCAAGTGAGACCAAGGTAATTAGTATGGCACATTTGTAGTACATCCGTCTCATTATCAGCACACAAGATGCAACAGGTGTTCACAAAAAGCAGTATTTCAAAAACACATCAAGCTAGGTATATTTTGCTTTTTCTGGTAGCCTTAGGACTGTTCCCTTGCGCTGGATCCGTTCACTGTTCCAGAATTAATGGAAAGTGGACTTTTTGCATTAAACTGCCTTTCCACGTGTGGCTAGGATGGGCACAAAGCGTTGAAAAAGAGTTAAGGTTTGTAGACCTTTTAGACAATCTGACCATTCCACCAGCTCAGTCCTGGAGCCTGAATGAAAAGGATGGAGTGAGGATTGTACAGTAACAGTGTGTAGCACACAATCTGCCGAACGCGAAATCCCACCCGCTTTCAGCATAGCTAGGATTGGAAATTGGGCATTTCCTCCTCATGCCCAATAAGTGGGAGTCCCTTTTCCTTGTTGTCTCTATCGTGCCTTTGGAGGCGAGGGGAGAGACAGAGAGTGTGAGATGCAGATTTGATTGCAGAGAACTAAGCGGCAGGGCAATTAGAAGGTGGTGGATACTGTACCAATGATGGTAGCTGAAGGTGGAGGGACAAGGGGAACACAGCAAAATCCGCCCTCAGGAATACGGTACAACACCCCCTTTTCTAAGTCAGTGTTTCTCTTCTTTAATAGTTCTGTTTCATAACACTTACTTGGTGTATCATCAAAGTATTTCTCTTTCGCAATGCCTTTTTGTGATCGGTAGTGACAGGGTCCAGTAATGGCAGATATAAACCTTCTGTTCCTACATTCCAATGCGTTTTTTTTTGTTTACCCTTGTTTAATTTGCTACACTCTACCCTCAGTTGACAAATGTTCTAATAGTGTTATAGCTCTTCTGCTTTAGGCTAATAGTTGTTTTAGGCTCTATTGTTTATTGCAGGCCCTGAAATTTGACTCTAGGGTATACTTTGAATAGAAGGCATTTCACGACCTGAATAACCCTCAACAGTAGGCTATAATATTATATGAGAACTTTCAAATGTTTGAAGATAGTGGAGTTGTAGGGGACAATATGTGCTGCTATAGGTCTTTGGCTGCAATGACCTTCAGCTCCAAAGAACTTGGCCCCTGATTTATACTTTTTGGTGCAAAACGACACTAACGCAGTTTTGCACCAAAACGTTTAGCACAGGCCTGCACCATTTCCTTGCACCAGCTGGGCACCATATTTATGGAATGGTGCAAAGGGTAGGCTAGTGTAAAAAATAATGACGTTAGTCAGGTGGGGTTGGGGCTGGAAGGGGTTTTTTTGCACCAAAAAATGACATTACGCAGGTTAGAGTAAAAAAATGACTCATTTTCTGATGCAAAACTATCCATACCATGGCTTCTGTCTTAGAAAAGACAGGAGTCATGCCCACCACCCCAATGGCCAGCACAGGGGACCTTGGTCCCTTGGGCCTGGCCATTGCACCCAGTGCCATGTAGGGGGGGCATTTCAGGGCCCCCAATGGCACTTTAAAAAAAATAATAATACTTACCTGTACTTACCTATACTTACCAGGGATGGTGTTCCCCATCCTCCGCTGTCCCTCTGGTGTGGGTGGGGGTGTCCCTGGGGCCTGGGGAGGGCACCTGTGGGCTTATTCCATGGTATTCCACCATGGAAATAGGCCCACAGGTCCCCTAACGCCTCCTCCCTCCCTTGCGTGATTTTAACACGGGGGATAAATATGGCGCTAAGACCATAGAGTCATTGTTGGCCCGGGAAGCCTACTCTGCATCTCATTGACGCAAAGTGGGTTTCCATGTTCAAAAAATGACTTTAACTCCATAAATTTGGCGCTAGACAGGTCTAGCGCAAAAGTATAAATATCGAGTTAGTTTTGCACTGAATTTGCGTTAAAGAAATGATGCAAATTCGGCACAAGACAAGTATAAATATGCCCCAAAGGCTCTTTATATGCCCTTGTCTGCTGCCTGGGCCTATAACTCTGGTACAGGGCCTTTAACAGCTCATATAGCCCTCGTAACAAGTTTCTTTGTGGAAGCTTTGGGCCTCATTGTGAACCCCCAAAAATCCCTTCTCGTACCTCTGTCTGTAAACCGAGACGTCATTGACTGTCACTCGAACATACCCATTCGGTGCCTCAGTTTCTTCTACCCAGGTATTAGAGTAGCTATCGGCCCAGATTTGACTTGGGCTGTCAACATCACCCCAGTCACCCAGAAGATTAAAGCGGATCTCGGGAAGTAAAAGTCACTGCCATTAAATGTCATGGAACACATTGCGCTGTATAAAATGTTAGCACTACTTTGCTTTCTTTACCTTTTAAAAAATCTTCCCACCAACATACCAGGACATTGGTTTAGAAAGATGGATGCAATGGCAGGTGCACTTCTATGGCACAGTGGAAGTCATCTCCTCAGGTGGGATGTATGCCAGTGTAGCACCTATGAGGGAGGGTTGGGCATGTCCAGCCTATACCACTACTATATATCTTCCTAGGTTTTGATAATCAATGACTGGCTCAAGGTGGGCTGGGACAATCCAGCTTATTGATTAGAGCTAACGCTAATGGGCTTCCCCCCTGTTATGGATCTCCTTTAATCTAGCCCCTTTTCCACTACCATACCGGAAGCAACCAGTATGGTGTTTGCAGGGTGGCGTGCGGCACCATGCAACACGGGCTGGTAGGGGAAAATTACACAACACACACCCCCATGGCAAGGGATATGGCTGCACCAAATGGTGGCCTTGGAAGGCTTTTCCTGACGGGACGCTATAGGTCTTACACTGCTCGGTGATGTATGGTTAGGTACACATATGATGTCCTTTCAAGCACTCCAACAAACATACTCTCTGCCCACTACACAATTCCATAAATTTTTACAATTACGGCACACACTGAAGACACACCTCCCTAAGGATACCTCTATACCTGAATTTAGTCTTATGGAAGCGAAGGTGGTCATGGGGAGATTGGGTAGGAAAGGAGTTTCCCAGGTATACCGGTCCCTTACATTGAATGCATCAGGGTCCCTCCAACCGCTAACATCCTCATGGGAAACATGGCTTAGGCCGCTATAAGA
Source organism: Pleurodeles waltl (assembly GCF_031143425.1). Lineage (NCBI taxonomy): Eukaryota > Metazoa > Chordata > Amphibia > Caudata > Salamandridae > Pleurodeles > Pleurodeles waltl. The sequence continues at coordinate 390,970,728 of NC_090442.1, read as the reverse complement.
CGAGGACTGGTGGGATGCAATAATGGCACCAAGAGAAATCATGATGTCAACCAGGTTGCAACTAGTACAAGTATATTATCTTCACTGCACCTACCTTACCCCGGACGGACTGCACCGTGCCGGGCTTCAGCCATCACCTAAGTGTAACCAATGTCCCCACTCACCTGCTGACTTTTTCCATGTAGTATGGACCTGTCCAGTCATTGCACACTACTGGGTGTAGATATTAATGGAACTTTCTGCAGTGTTGGGTCAAAAGATAGAACTCTTCCCCTTGGTGGTCTTCGTAGGTGTCATGGAGGCCGTGGGGAACTCAGGGGCAGCAAGGGCCTTGCTGGGAATTGCCTTTCTAGTGGCAAAGAGGAACATTGCGACATGATGGACAGCGAACAGCCCACCCTCGCTCTCGGCATGGGGACGGGGTGGACTGGTGCGCCCAGATAGAGCTCCCAGGGTACGAGGCATGAGGGTGCTCCAAAAAGCATGTCAAGTTTTGGGCTGGGTGGTTGGGTGATATTTAGTATAGAAAGGCTCAGTATAAGCGTGGATTGGACGGGGCAACGTTGATGGTGGTACTGACTTTATGTGACAAAGCTTTGAGTTTTTCTGGGTGTGTAGGTTATAAAGATATTATGTTTTGCCCCATTTTTTCTGCTAATGTGACACATACAATAAAATGTGGTTATAAAAAAACCAAACAATTCTGCAATGTGTTATAAGAAATAAAAGGCAAACTGCTGCACTTTATAGGGATATTACAAATCACCTTGGAGTTGTATGACCTTTTATAGGAATTAAGCATTTAGCCTTGTACTTCTATAGCTCATCTAATATAGACTGGGTGGTCAGCCGACAGTGGACTTCATTCCTGCAAGTATACTGAAAGCACCAATGCACTTTGTAGACAATGCCAATCTTATATTGATACAATTGTTTACATACTCTGCATATGCCCTGTGATGTTGCCAGCATGGTGTTCATTACTAATATCTCAATTCTGGCTCTTGGGTATCCGTTCTTGCAGGCAAGCAGTAATGACCTGCCTCAAAGCAGAGCACTGTATGCAGGCAGCGAGATCTGTGAAATACATGCAGTCAGTTGAGAAACTCCTGAGCATGGTAGCTCCTTGTGAATGAGAGCTAACGGCAGAGGGGTGGTCAAAACTGACTTACGAACCAACAGGCCGGAAATATACTCTTTATGGGGCATATTACAAGAAAGTGGCACATCGGTCCTGATGTGCTACTTTTCTTGCGTCTTCCCTGCCCTACCTAACGACACCATGGTTGTGCCGTATGCACAATATGGCGCACCATGGCAGTTGTAGGACAATAGTGTCAACAGTTTTGACAATATTGTGCCGATTTGCTGCACTAGCGTCAAAAGGTTTGACGCTAGTGCAGCAAAGCACAGGGAGGCCCATTGATTAAAATGGGTGCATCATTTTAACACCTGCTCTGAGCAGGTGTTAAAACTGATGGAAAAAATGGCGCAGTGAAATGTTGTAAATTTCACTGCGCCATTTTTTCGGGCATCCCTGCATTGGAACGCCCCTTCTTGCATACATTATGCTTGGAGCAGGCATAATGTGACACAAGGGTTTATAAAAGGTGCACAGTGCAAGCATTGTGCCACTTTGTAAATACGGCACGGGAGAAAGGCCTCCTAAATGCCGTCTTAGCATAGAAAAAAATTATGCTAGGGTGGCATAAGGTGGCACTAGGGGCTTGTAAATATGCCCTTTCATGTTTTCCTGTTTTCTTAACATAACTTGTGACATAATGGCCCACTCGATCTGAAGGTGAGAAGATTGAGATGACTGTTTGTGAGGTATTTTTGATTAATGAATTGTCAGTAAGGATCTTCATATCTCTTAATGAAGAATTGATTAATTATTCATAGTTTGTATTGAAGATCTGAGGTAACTGTTTTATTCTCTTTATACCCTCTTTACCCATTACTGATTTGTATATGCTGAATGCTTGATCTTTTTGTCCGTATGGATTTAGTTAACCAAGATATGCCTGATTTGTCGCAAGTGACCACTGAACTGTTCTTTGACAACCTTGGCACTCTGGCATTTTAATATGCTTGCACTTATTTTGAACGGTGTTGCACTTTGGCACTTTATTCTGCTATTTTTACAAAATTTTACCGTATTCGTTCTAGATTTTAAACTTATACTCTGTAATATCTTTTACTGTGCTGGCGTGTGTGCAATAAGCGTATTGATTGATTGATGGTACCACTATAGGGTCACGGAAATCCTGTGTGACTCACAATATTCTTTCAATGTACAGCACTGGGTACTTTGTTCCATAAATAATACTATTTTAGATCACTGAAATGTTGGTAGCTTCATTGAAGACAATGGTATAGGCTAACTGTTCCAATATGCCAATATGTGTATTTCTATTTAACACTATTTAATTTAGAACACTATATCCTCATATTCTTATATATGTATGTGGTATTTGTATGGCACTAACATAGCCAAAAAAGCACCGGAGCCCTGTAGGGGCTCAGAGACAAGCACAACAGTCAACAAGTGATAGGCGATGTAGCTGGTTAATGGATTGTTACTGCATTGTGATGTAGTGTAATTCTAATAGCATTGTTGCACTCTTTCATCACACCAGACCTGTCATTAAATGCCCTTTTCATTGTTATATGCCCTCACCTGTGGCACAGACCTATAACTCAGGTAGAGGCGTTTAACAATTGGTATAGCCCTCAGCAGCAGACCCACCAGTTCTTAAGAGTCAGCGTTAAGGTATACCAATCCTGTAGGCAAGTAACAGAGTTCTGAATTGCGACCCTAGCTTTCCTGATGATTCAGTGTTGTAAAATTCGAGGGCTTATGCCTGTCAAAGAGAAACAGTTAGTTAGAGTAGCATTTGAGGTGCTAGTTGCAGACAACTGATGTAAGCTGCAGACCACAGGTTCAGCCCCAGAAAGACATACTTATGCCATCATTATAAACGGCCTTTTAATTCAGATGTGTGATAACAGACATTACTGGCCTTACTTTTTTTTAGGTCCGGTTTTTTTTTCCACAGATTTATTTGTTTTCACATGGAGATTTTGGCTGCTAAAAGCATTCATAATCTCTGTGTGAATTTCCTGGGGACAATATGGAATTACATTGGAGTTCCGAGACTGAATTATTAATTATCCTGGTGCTTCCTTATCTCTAAAGGTACCGTAATGTCAAGGCTTAACTTGTAATAGCCTGGATTATTCTCACCCCAGAGTTTCTGATACACCAATATTAGTAACTCCTATGGTGGGGAAAATCTGGGCCATATTCTGGGTCTTAGGGCCTCAGTATGACTTTAGCGGTCCGACCGTCGGACCGCCAAAGCTCCGGGGAAGAGGCCGCTGTCAAGCCGACGGCCTCACTCTCCATTATATTCCGATGTTTCCACCGGGTGACCGGTGGAGATGTCGTATTACAACATTTCCACCAGTCAGCCTGGCAGAAACAGTGCGGTGGCATTGGCCTCGGCTCCCTTAAAGGAGCTGAAGCCAATGCGGCCACACACCAGCACCCTCGGAATGCGCACACTGTGCACATTCCGATGGTGCTGGCAGTGGGCCCCAGCACTGGCTTTCTGCCAGCCTTTCCATGGCAGTTTTACTGCCATGGAAAGGCTGACAGAAAGTGAAGTCATGATCAGCACTGCAGTGTTGCCTTGACACTGCTGTGGCTGACCATGACTTCAACTGCAGCCACCCAATCGGTATCTGTGATTCCGGCAGTACCGGCAGTCTCCTGGCAATCCAACTGCCAGGATCGTAATCTGGTGGTCGGACCACCAGAAGTGCAGCGGTCCGACTGCCACTTAGAGTTTTGCGGACTGAAGACCGCCAAACTCATGAGGCCCTTAGCCTTTCATCCTTCTGAGATTACTAAAATAATTGTCATGAGTAATACAAGGTTTTCGTAATGGAAATAAATTGCAAAGCTGCCAACAAGCACAATATGAAAAAAACCTTGCAGTTGTTAAAATTACTTACTAAATTCTATGAAGTGGTGCAGGCTGAAGTCATAAAAATGCAATGGTCCCACAGGGTTGTCTGAGCAGATGGCTTCAAAATAATCCATCATTGAGACACTCTTTTGCCAGAGCAAATATTGTGATGTATTAAGTAGAGGTATCAGCAGCAGTAAAAGATTGGTTGTTTTTCTATTATGCAAATTGGCGACAGTCCAGAGTTGGCCAAACCAAATGGTTTCAAAGTTCAAAACTAGTAAATGAATTTAGTGCAGAAGTGGTCAGACTAAGAGATGAAATAATGACATATGAGCAAACTCAAAGCTGGAGACGTAGGAGCCTTTTCACAAAGGCATTTTGGATAGGTAAGGTAGTGTTTCTATAATGTTTTGTTTACTTACTCTTTACAAGAGAAAGAAGGAAATATGATATTCTTAATACCTCCAAGAGTCATTTTTGGCCTTCTGTTTTCTTTAGCCCAGCAGCATATATTCTGCTGCCATATAGAGGCTCACACAGTATCACCTGCAATCATTTCAGAATGCATTTGGATTTTGGCAGGTCAGTTCAATCTCACTTTAGAGCTCTTCCCTCCATTTCACATCTAGGTTGCATTGACCATTTATCTAATTGAAGCCTACGTTTCATTCTGTAGCCTGGATGCCAGGATGCAGCTAAAAACGACTTGTAGCTTTTACAAGGATATATCTTCATGAAGTTTATTAAAAAAGAAATAGGATGAAAAGCAAATGTCATTTCTAATCCATGTAATTTTGCCTAAAGAGACAATCAGCGAGGGAAAGAAAGTGGTAAAAATTAGCAGCTGTCTGCTCCTGTGACGGGAATTGTACTTCTTTGTTCTAAATCAGTGATGTTTTAGTCAAAATAGCCTTAAACCATAATGCAAGCCAATAACTCTTCAAAGTCACACCCAGATGAACAAATATCCACGTCCATATGTGATCAGGATAGCACAATAGGATTTTTTGATTAAAAGTAAAAGGGTAGGGTAATTGTAATTAATCTGTTAGTTCATGGTTAGTGTGTTAATCCCACCTGTGTATTTTTCAGAAGGAAGCGGTCTTCAAACATTTTTACCAAACCTCCCTGAAGTACCAAAAAACAATAAAACATGTCCGGGATCCCTATCTAGTACTGTATGCTGTGAAGGTCTGTCAAGTTTCTGTTTTTATTGTCTGAGGAAAGGGTGACTCCTTCAAGTACCATGGTACAACCCTACACCCAGTAGTTTACATAAAATATATTTCTCCTTCCCATTTGTGGAGTTTCAGAAGAAAATGCCGCAAACAGAATTCAGCTCATTGCCAATCTTGTATCTGATCAAAGATGTACATTTATGCAGAACATGGCAGGGCACCCTTTTCTTATCAGAGAAGTAAAAACAGCAATGTCTTCCAGAATAAAATGAAAAATAAAATCTGGCTGCAAGGAGCAAAATCAGGGTAAAAAATAGGAGGAAAAAGGCAACAAACGCAATAAAAAATAAGGAAACAGGTTTGTAGTAATGTGTTCAACACTTGTTAATGCATTATTTGTATGAGACTCAAAAAGGAATTGACATCACAAGAAGGGACTCAACTCCATCTTGAATTGGGAACCTCGGGCAGTGTTCTCTGGACAGACCATTTCTCAGAAAGGGTATTTATAAGGTTTGGTGACACTTCTTGCTTCTAACAAATGGCACCATCAACTAGACCCCTGAATAAGAAACTCAGGTTTGACTTATTTACTTCGATAAAGGACTCACAAACAACAACATGGCTGCTTTTGTTATGAGTGGTCTACAAAATGTGAGGGATCTATGCAAGGCTGATGCAAGACATACACAAAAAAGAACATCTCTACATGCTGCACTCAGTTACATATGCTGTGTTTGAGGCTCTGCTGTGTGCCAAGCAGAGTCAAGATTAGTTGAAAGAAAGTATACTCCAATGTGTGAAAAATGCCCATTCACACCTGGCCATCAGACCAGGTCGGTCGTCATCATCCTGGCCATCAGACCAGGTCGGTCATCATCATCCAGCAAGAGATGGAGACGTTGATGTGAAAGATCTGAACATTACAGCCTCTTAAAAAGGATTCACTAAGAAAAAGTGAGAAACATTATGAATAGAAAACAGATTTGTTGTACCGCATTTACATTCTTTCATTAATATGAACTATGTCATGGACACAATGCATAATTATACCAATGATTAGAATTCATATAGCATACAGTATAAACAGAATTGTTTTTTGACATGCAATAATTATATTTTATCCAATTCATTGACATTCATTGTCCTCAATGTCCAAAGAATGGAACCGTGCAAGGTTTCAAACTTGTGCAGCACCGATCAAATGCAGATGTTTACAACAGGCACATAACTCATTGAATTATTTATCTGTATTGAAACGTGTGATCTGCAAGCTACATCATGACCTCTACAACAAAAACATAAACTCACATATATGTTACTAGTGTTTGCAAGTCACCAGTAGTGCTATGCAAAACGCTCATTCCCTGGTACTGAAATCTCAGAATGTGTTGTAATTGGTCACTCTCTGCAATGTGTGCATATAAGTGTGTGATCATATGCATGAGTATGTCCTGTAATGAATTTAAGCAAAGGCAAGCCCGTCTATGCCTGCCCGTGCCAGACCACTGTCAGTCTCCAGTACCCCTGCATCCTTCTCTCTCAAGCATGGGGCAAGTCATCAGTATACCGGTGAGGAACTATACCTAATTGGCATGAGGGGACTCTACTATACCAAAATAACAACAAAGTTCTTCAAGCATACACTGGCCACATTGGTCGGTCCTTTCTTGTGTTACAGCTTTGGGGTTTCTTATGAGGTGGCCCTGTTACATATTAGGGAGGGAGAGGTGAGTTATGATGACCGAACATACCATGCTGTACCTACAGGGGAGAAAACGAGAGAAAACGCATTTATCAAACTTGAAGGACCAAGGAACGGTTTATATTGTAATGCTCGATCTATTCCCAAACATGCTCCTGAGCTATGGGATTTATTGTCCATCAAGAATCCTGATATTTGTTTTGTTATGGAAACGTGACCCTCTGACCCTCCTATGTATCTCTAGTGCTTTGCCTGAGAATTACAAATTGTTAAATTAGATAGGGAAAACAGAGTTGGAGGGAGAGTAGCAATTTCCTTCCGTAGTAAATTAAAGGTCTCAATATTTGATACGCATCTCTCTCGCCAGCTAAATATTGGTGTGCTTAGGCTTGATCTATCTACTCATAAGTCTTGAATAGGAGCTCTAGTCTACCATCCTGCTGGCCCATGGAAAGATTTTAGTCTTAGTCCCTGATTTAGAGTTTGGCAGAGGAGTTACTCCATCACAAATATGACTGATATCCTGTTCGCCGTATTATGAAGTCCATAGGATATAATGAAATCATAATATGGCACACAGGGTATCAGTCATGCTTGTGATGGAGTAACCCCATCTGCCAAACTCGAAAGCAGGCCCTTAGGTTGGTAGATTTTCTCACTTTGCACATTTTAGCGGCTGAAAGTTTTCTGTTCCTGGGACAATTTAACTTTCATGTAGAAGATATATTAAAGTGGTCCACCAATTGCTAAACGACTTGGAGATAGCTGGACTGAAGTAAATGGTGGTAGGCCCAATGAATATTGCAGGCCACTCACTAGATTTAATATTTAGTAATTCCATCCACCTGAAATTATATTAACCCAATTCATTAATATGGATTGATTGATCACAATCTCATTGGTTTTGAATTACCTTTAGCTCATAACAGTTGCCTAACTCTGTCAGGTACACCCCTAATAAAAGATCAGTCAGGAGACTTTAGGTAGCTGTCTCCAATTCTCTGATTTGAGGAATGTCACTGACATTGACAAGGCAATTTGAGCAAACAGGATTGCCTTATTATGGCCTTAAATCAGGTGGCATCACTTACACTTCCAAAGAATAGACAGGCTAAAACTCTAGCAGCTTGGTACATTGAGGAGATTAGACAGGAAAAATATAGTAAGAGATTGAAAGGAGATGGGGTAGAACAACATCTCACCAGGCTAGGAGAGTTTATAAAACAGCCTTTATAATATATCATCAACAACTGAAAGAGACACATAGAAGTGTTATTATGCTAAGGATTGAGCAATCAGGCAATATAGCCACAGAAATTTTTAAATCCCTCAATGAATTTAAAAAGCCGGGTGCCTACAGGATACCAGGCCTTGTTTCTCATGACTTGTGTGGGTCTCTTGCGGATTATTTCTATGAGAAGGTCTGTAAAATATATAAGGAATTTACTCCCCAATTAGAGTCTGTAGTTGAGACAGTAAATTATAGCTGGCCTCCTTTGAATGCCTCCAGTCAGTTAGGAAGATTTGACCCGACTACCCAGACAGAGGTACTTGACACTAATGAAACTGGAGTCAGGGTCACTGGAGGATCCTTGTCCTATAAACATATGTACCTCTCTGTCTTCATTACTGGTGCCTAGCATCACATAATTGTTGAATCTGTCCCTGGATATGGTCAAGGTGCCAAAACCTTGAACGTCAGCATTTGTTTCAGCCATCCTAAAGAAACTTAATGAAGATCTGACTAATTTAGCAAAATGTCACCCTATTTTGCTCCTTCCTTTTCTTAGTAAGAACATGAAGAAACTGATCAACAAACACTCTCTCAATACTTAGAGGACAGTCATATACTGGTTCCTTCACAGTCAGGTTTTAGAGCTAACCATAGTACAGCTCTTATGGTTGTCACTGACACTATCAGGATCACTCTGGACAAGGGAGACCAGCGATGCTGGTTTTATTAGAGTTGTGGCTGCTTCTAACATGGTATCTCACCCAGTCCTTGTACAGAGACTGTATGACATCAGAGTACATGTGCAGATACTCACCTGGTTTAGGGATTTTCTTAAAACCAGAACTCATGTTGTTGCTATTAATCCATTTAAATCTAGGAATGTAACTAATAATTCGGGGAGGTTCCTCACGGGTCATCCTTGAGCCCTATACTCTTCAATATATATGTGGTCCTGTTAGCTGAGATTGTGGAATCAGAAACACAGCTTGTTTAAAGTCCTTTGCCATACTCACACAGCTTTGTATGGAAATGTCACTGCCTACCTGTGTTGTATAGCTATTTTAATCATATTTTATACACAATGTTTAACTAACTAGGCCTGCCGCTGTGCACTTCAACCCAGTTACATTTTATTCAGCATTCCTTTATTTTTCTAGCAATAGCCACATTTGCGGTGCTGTTTGATTTTCTCTATCTCATTGTCTTTTCGCCTAGGAAAGCATCACGCTCTAAGTAGGACATTTATTTCACTTTGTGCTTTCTCTAAGGCCACAGTCAGATAGGGTTGCCAACAAACGTGGTATGCTGTGTCTTCAACATTCGCAGAAAAACACACACTCATACGTGGGGACCATTTCTTAGAATATCAGTTGTTTTATTATAAATACATTCCTTTGTCCCAGACATGTTAGAGGGAGATTCCAGCCAGATGTGTTTTACTCTTTTAGTCACCTGTTTGTTTTTATCATCATGTTGGCTCATGCTCCAGATTTCTATGGGTTTGGCCAAGACGCTCGGCTGATGCTCTAACTGTTATTAAAGATTTGCAAGTCTATATCGGCACATATGCTGTTGCGGCTTTCCACTCGGACCAGTGCCCTGCTTTTGCCTCCAGGGCTTACAGGGACACCATGGCTTCGTTAGGGTTCCAACTGCATTACTCATCTCCATTTCATCCCAAGGGAAATAGTGTAATGGATCGATGAAACTGAGATTTAAAGCAATCCTTAACAGCAAGAGCATTAGTCACGGGTCGTAGCTGGCTTACACACCTCTATGGAGTCAAGAGACACTTAACAATATGCCTTGAAGGTCCCTGGGGAGGCGTACATTATATGAATGCCTTTTTGGAACTCAGATGTATGCTCCAGATCTTGATAGTCCTGGTATGGAGGCAGCAGATACACCTTTTGACATAAATACATGTCACTGTCTTACAGGACTTACAACAGTTCTGTGATGACAATGCATCTGCCAATGCTGCCTCCTCTGGAATCAGGGATGTACCAGTAACATCTACCAGTTGGATTCCTCAACTTGGGGATCTAGTGGGTGAAAAGATTGCTGTAAAAAAGGAATTTGGTCCTTCTTAAATGAAACAGTACAACAAACAAGTTGTTTAGACTTAGCAAACATTGAGAAACTGAATGCGCCCAGTGTTCCTGCCTCTGCTAAATTTTACAAATGGCAAAAGTATAGATATGCGTCTGAAGATCAGCTCATTGAATGGGTCCAGAATGGAACATTTAACACATCCTTTTCACGTCCTGGTGGGTGGTTATGGTGGCCTGTAGACACCCATGGGTGCCACATGCGTTTTGTTAACTCCTCAGGGGTTTTAGAACAAATAAGCCGGACCTTCGCTTTGTGTCCTCGGGACACTCGGGTATAGTGACAACGTATAGTGTAAGAAAACTATGCCAGCAATGGTTGAAGGGCTCCACACTGGATGCTGTCAAAGAACATCTTTGTCTCTTGCCCAATAACACAGATTTACACGATTTTCTGTTGGGCCCCAGAACACAACACAGAAAACACTTCTTATATGCGGCATATAATGAAATATGAAAGATTTCATAACCGCCTGGTTAAGGCAAATAGATCAGGAAAATGTACAGAAACCATTAGCCGTTGTAGATAATGGGATTAACACCTTGGCGGACCGAATGTACACCTTAAATAATATTGTGTCCTCTGCAATAGACATAGTACAGAGTGATGTAGCATTTTTGCAACATGGACAAAGTCAGCTAAGATCCATTAAGCAGTTAGGTTGGACGATTGCTTCACTACAGCTATTTACCTAGACGGCCAAACCCCTGATCCACATAGGGACGGTGTCTCTGTAGACAACAGGCTTCTTTCTCCAGGTATGAGGGATGATGTAATCCTAGGGGGAAACCCGAAGGGCAGATTAGGCTTAGTACGCTGTGCTCAAACATAGGGTAGGTAGGTGAAATATAGCTCACTCCTAGTGACAGTAGGGTAGGACTGTTTTTGTGTTTTACTCTTGTAGTCACCTGTTTGTTTTTATTGTGTTTTATTATCCTAGTTATTGCAATACATGCCTTTTTATCTAAGATGCAGTTACTTCAATAAATCCTTGCTGAACTATACCCTGCCTCTGTTGTGTTTGCCTCTATGAGACTTTGGTAACTGAGGGAAAGGGATGAGATCTGATTGACCACGATTCCCCCGAGGAGTCTTTCTTGTCATGCGCCCGGTTGCCACAATCATCTTGGTGAGAGATGAGGCGCTGCTAGTTAAACGGAAAACCCAGATTAGGCCGACAGGTGTCATGTGGCATGGAATCATAATGATGACCCACAATCCATCTGATCCTTCCACCCAAATCCCGTAGTCTCATTAGTATAATGAGAACCTACGCGACACCTGTAGTTGAGGCTCTCATTTTACCACTCATGCAGTAATTTGAGGTCTTCAGACAAGGCATTGGTCACTCTCGGGTGCATTAGAGCTACTCAAAATGGGTGAGCGTTCTTTCTCGCATCTGGCCTCATACCTTTGGAACAGGTTACCATTTCAAATCCACTCTTGTCAGAATATCGTGATTTTCAAGAAAATGCTGAAAACCTGGTTATTTTAAAGCTCTAGCAATCCCTATCCTATGGGACTATAGCATTAGCACCAGGATGCTCCTGATGGAGTGAGTTAACGCGCTATACAAGAACCAATAACATAACACAACACAACATAACATAACACTTGAGAAAGTGAGTTTATATTACTATTCTGCAGCAGTGACTGCATCGTTATGGTGCACTCAGGCCTTGCATGAAAAGATGATTTTTGTATTCTTAACCCGTTCTGTGCCTTGGACGAGATGACCTCGTCCAAGGCTACAGTTCCCGTGTGCCTTGGACGAGGTCACCTCGTCCAAGGCACACAGGAACTTGGGGGAGCGCTAGCGCGCCCCCTCTGTGCACCCCCCACCCCTCCCCCCCCCAGGCACCAGTGATCATTTTTTTATTTTTATGTTTTTTTTTTTTTAGGTGGGGAGCGACCCCTTAGGCAATTTTATTTAGGCCATTTCTGCCCCCCTTGGGGGCAGATTGGCCTATTTTGATGAGGCCAATCTGCCCCCAAGGGGGGCAGAAACCACTAGACACCAGGGAGTTTTTTCTTTGCGTGAATTTCACGCAAGGGGAGCGACCCCTTAGGCAAGGGTCGCTCCCTGGGGGGGATATTATTTTAGGCCATTTCTGCCCCCCCTGGGGGCAGATCGGCCTATTATTAGGCCGATCTGCCCCCAGGGGGTGCAGAAACCTCTAGGCGGCAGGGCAATTTTTTTTGTGTGTGTTTTTTTTTTTTTGTTTGTTTTTTTAGAGGTGGGGAGCGGCCCATTGGGCAAGGGTCGCTCCCCTGGGGGGCAAATTGTATTTAGACCATTTCTGCCCCCCTTGGGGGCAGATTGGCCGATTTTTGGTCAATCTGCCCCCAAAGGGGCAGAAACCACTAGGCACCGGGGATTTGTTTTTTGGCGCCAATGTCACGCAGGGGGAGCGACCCCGTAGGCAATGGTCGCTCCCGGGGGGGTAGGGGTTGGGGGGGCAAATTTATTTTAGGCCATTTCTGCCCCCCCGGGGGGCAGAATCCTCTAGGCGCCAGGGCAAAAAAAAAAAGTGTTTTTTTTTCTTTTGTTTGTTTGTTTTTTTAGAGATGGGGAGCGACCCATCAGGAAAGAGTCGCTGCCCTGGGGGGCAAATTGTATTTAGACCATTTCTGCCCCCCTTGGGGGCAGATTGGCCGATTTTAGCTCAATCTGCCCCCAAGGGGGCAGAAACCACTAGGCACCGGGGATTTGTTTTTTGGCGCCAATGTCACGCAGGGGGAGCGACCCCGTAGGCAAGGGTCGCTCCCGGGCAGGGGGGGTCAAATTTATTTTAGGGCATTTCTGCCCCCCCCTGGGGCCGGCTGAGCTAGAGGCCAAAATCCACAGGTAGGCACTTTGCGAAAAACACCTCTGTTTTCTGTGAAAAAATATGTTGTGTCCACGTTGTGTTTTGGGCCATTTCCTTTCGTGGGTACTAAGCCTACCCACAAAAGTGAGGTACCATTTTTATCGAGAGACTTAGGGGAACGCTGGGTGGAAGGAAATTTGTGGCTCCTCTCAATTTCCAGAACTTTCTGTCACCAAAATGTGAGGAAAATTTGTTTTTTTAGCCAAATTTTGAGGGTTGCAAAGGATTCTGGGTAACAAAACCTAGTCAGAGCCCCACAAGTCACCCCATCTTGGATTCCCCTGGGTTTCTAGTTTTCAAAAATGCGCTGGTTTCTAGGTTTCCCCAGGTGCCGGCTGAGCTACAGGCCAAAATCCACAGGTAGGCACTGTTTTCTATGAAAAAATTTGATGTGTCCACGTTGTGTTTTGGGCCATTTCCTTTCATGGGCGCTAGGCCTACCCACACAAGTGAGGTATCATTTTTATCGGGAGACTTGGGGGAACGCTGGGTGGAAGGAAATTTGTGCCTCCTCTCAGATTCCAGAACTTTCTGCCACAGAAATATGAGGAACATGTGTTTTTTTAGCCAAATTTTGAGGTTTGCAAAGGATTCTGGGTAACAGAACCTGGTCAGAGCCCCACAAGTCACCCCATCTTGGATTCCCCTGGGTCTCTGGTTTTCAAAAATGCACAGGTTTGGTAGGTTTCCCTAGGTGCCGGCTGAGCTAGAGGCCAAAATCCACAGGTAGGTACTTTGCAAAAAACACCTCTGTTTTCTTTCAAAAAATGTGATGTGTACGTTGCGTTTTGGGGCATTTCCTGTCGCGGGCGTTAGGCCTACCCACACAAGTGAGGTATCATTTTTATCGGGAGACTTGGGGGAACGCTGGGTGGAAGGAAATTTGTGCCTCCCCTCAGATTCCAGAACTTTCTGCCACAGAAATGTGAGGAACATGTGTTTTTTTAGCCACATTTTGAGGTTTGCAAAGGATTCTGGGTAACAGAACCTGGTCAGAGCCCCACAAGTCACCCCATCTTGGATTCCCCTAGGTCTCTAGTCTTCAGAACTGCACAGGTTTGGTAGGTTTCCCTAGGTGTCGGCTGAGCTAGAGGCCAAAATCTACAGGTAGGCACTTTGCAAAATACAGCTCTGTTTTCTGTCAAAAAATGGGATGTGTCCACGTTGTGCTTTGGGGCATTTCCTGTCGCGGGCGCTAGGCCTACCCACACAAGTGAGGTATCATTTTTATCGGGAGACTTGGGGGAACGCTGGGTGTAAGGAAATTTGTGCCTCCTCTCAGATTCCAGAACTTTCTGCCACAGAAATGTGAGGAACATGTGTTTTTTTAGCCACATTTTGAGGTTTGCAAAGGATTCTGGGTAACAGAACCTGGTCAGAGCCCCACAAGTCACCCCATCTTGGATTCCCCTAGGTCTCTAGTCTTCAGAACTGCACAGGTTTGGTAGGTTTCACTAGGTGTCGGCTGAGCTAGAGGCCAAAATCTACAGGTAGGCACTTTGCAAAATACAGCTCTGTTTTCTGTCAAAAAATGGGATGTGTCCACGTTGTGCTTTGGGGCATTTCCTGTCGCGGGCGCTAGGCCTACCCACACAAGTGAGGTATCATTTTTATCGGGAGACTTGGGGGAACGCTGGGTGGAAGGAAATTTGTGCCTCCTCTCAGATTCCAGAACTTTCTGCCACAGAAATGTGAGGAACATGTGTTTTTTTAGCCAAATTTTGAGGTTTGCAAAGGATTCTGGGTAACAGAACCTGGTCAGAGCCCCACAAGTCACCCCATCTTGGATTCCCATAGGTCTCTAGTTTTCAAAAATGCACAGGTTTGGTAGGTTTCCCTAGGTGCCGGCTGAGCTAGAGGCCAAAATCTACAGGTAGGCACTTTGCAAAATACAGCTCTGTTTTCTGTCAAAAAATGGGATGTGTCCACGTTGTGCTTTGGGGCATTTCCTGTCGCGGGCGCTAGGCCTACCCACACAAGTGAGGTATCATTTTTATCGGGAGACTTGGGGGAACGCTGGGTGGAAGGAAATTTGTGGCTCCTCTCAGATTCCAGAACTTTCTGCCACAGAAATGTGAGGAACATGTGTTTTTTTAGCCAAATTTTGAGGTTTGCAAAGGATTCTTGGTAACAGAACCTGGTCAGAGCCCCACAAGTCACCCCATCTTGGATTCCCCTAGGTCTCTAGTTTTCAAAAATGCACAGGTTTGGTAGCAAGCTCTAACACGCCCGATCCCAGCAGCTGGACTTTGCCTTCTGTGAGTCCTACCTCCAAGTTGTGCCTCCTCAGTCCTGGGCCCTTTGAAGTGGGGATAAGGGTGTTCTGCCAGCACAGCTGTAGTACAGCTGTAGAATTGATGCAACGCAACTCAACCCGACTCAATTCTCACACCTTCTCATCTCAGCTGTCACAATGAAATGTGCCTCAATACAGATCTCACATTGCAGCCCTCCACCAACATACGCCTCTCAACGCATGACCCTCCATCGATCATCCAAACCAATGCTGCATGATGCATCTCAACACAGGACTCCATCAGCCCGCATCAAGGGCATAAAAACAATTATCAGTGGGCCTAAAGTGGTCTCCATATCGGCCTGAACTTGTGGCTTTGTCCCGGTCCGGCACGACCGGAGAACCACAGTTGGCGCTTTGTGCTTTTAAGCACTATTTTTTATCTAAACCTTTAAAATTTCATATCTCCTGTTCTATTAATTGGATTTTTGTCATTTTGGTGTCAAATGATGTATTAACATTTACTCTATTTGTCTAATTTGTTGTGGGATTTTTTTGTGTTGTGTTTCACTTCTGTTTAAGTGCTGCATAACTAATTTACATATTGCCTCAAAGTTAAGCCTGACTGCTTTCTGCCAAGATACCACAGGATTAGGCACAGGTCAATTTGGTGACTTCTTGTGGTTCACCCTGACGAGGACTGTGGTTGTTGCTTGAGTAGGGTTTCATTCCCCTCAGCCAACAACCCACCTTCTCATACCTCCAAATCTAAAAGTGTTGTGGGGTTCTCAAACTCGGTGCATAGATTGTTCATAGTCTTCAGCCTTGGTAGTGAGAATGTGGACTAAGAGACTCATGGACCCATGTTGGATCCCCGTCTCTAGTCTGTGGTCTTTATACTGAGACCAGGGACTACATAGGCTCCATTTTAGGTGTGCCAGTCTACTATCTAGAGACAGATAGAGGCTGTTTAATTATTATTATTTTTTTTCGATAAAGTGGTCCCCATATGCGTGCCATTAGATAAATTTTAAGAAGGAGTGCTCAAAGTGAACTCAGTTTTCTTTTTAGGTCGAGCATGCTTCTCCAATGTGTTTGTATGTATCTGGGCTTCAAACCACGCCTACCAGATGCCCATCACAATCACTCGTTCATAGGCTTGCATTTCAAAAGTCCTTTGTTTTCATTGGTAAATGCTTTACGTTTGTCCCTCCTAGGGGCAGTTTGGTTACCGCCTTGGCCATCGACCCTGTTACATGGATAATTGCACTTTTGCCGATAACTTTGATTGCGACCGAACTTCTTTTTCCTTTTTTGTCTCTCCTTGGCGCTCACCCTGATGGCAGCAGTGGCGCTTTAAATCGGCTTGCTTATGTCAACTATTTTACTTTTTATTTTCAGTTTGTGAGGCAAGAAAAGTCCAGTTAGGAATTTACAATACTGATAGCTCTAATTCGAGCAAACGCAAGACCCATTGCATTTCAAATGCTTGTTAATTTGTTGGGTCTGCGGTTTAAAACTCAAGACTATGAATCTGGTATCCTCAACAACAAGAGCAGGACTTCCTCTATACAAGATTTTGGATAAAGTCTGTAAACTATTGCCAGGTTAAAGGGCATCATGATCCTTTCATTGGCTAGAAGATCAGGTTACCTTTTACCATATGAAAAAGTATCTTTTTCTTGGCAATAGAAGGTACATCCATCTTCTTGTGGCAAGCAGGGAGACCTGAGCAGGTGATGCTACTGCTTTTAGTCCCATTTAAGACATCTATAATTGAGAGGTGAGTTAGAGGATCCTGGACCATTCTCTGTTGCACTGGAGGAGGAAGAAGTAATATGCATAAGGAGGAGTGAAGAAGTGGCAAAACACAACAAAGGCTCAGATGTGTGGGATTATTTCTCAAATTCACAGGGGAAGAGAAGCTCAATGCAAAGACAGTCACCGGCAAACCATGTTAACTAAGTTTAACAGAGTGCAGAGATGACTCTACTCCTTGGGTCCACCAACAATGCAACACAATCTTACGTTGAAGCATGGCAAGGAGTAAGGATGGTTCCTGCAGGAGCAAGATTAAAAGGAAACAACACCAGGAATAAGCGAACTCACAGAATGTTTGTAAGAGGTGCTACAAGAAGTGGAAAAAATCCACATCTTAGAATGATCGCACTTTGCTGAATTGATTAATAGAGTTAAAGGGTATATAATTAGCCTTTGGCTCAAAAAGTGCTTATCTCTATAAACGACTAGGCATTGCAAAGCTACCCACAGTTGACTAGTTGTAGCAGCAATCGCCACTGTGCATAGACAAACAACACCAAAATGAAATGTCTACAATTAAAATCACCTAACAGCACAATGTAACTAGTTAAATCCATCTACTTAAACCACTAAATATTACTACATTCATAGTTGTCTCATTCATGTGTGTTAAAGGTAATGTAGCCACATTTGTAATTACAGTTGGTACTTCAGGGGTAAGGTCATGGACATTGCATTGGGTGTGCGAGTCATGATTTGCATGGCTGTTGTGCGTGTTATGGATTGCAGAGCTAACACATCCTTGCAAATTTCAGTTGCTTCTTGGTTTTAATTTGTAATCACAATTATGTTATTTTGAGGTAATTACGGAGTTTGTTAAAGCTATGTTAAGGTGCTAGAACCAAACTAACCATAACTTCACTTTAAACTTTTTTTGTGAATATATCATATCTTCATTGTGATTTTACCTTTCTATACAAATGTCACTCTTCACACCCTGATTTTGGTTTGATGCCTATATTCAAAACATATTAACATGAAAACATGCCTGAGATAAACCATATATGCAAATAAAAGTTATTACCATTGGTTAGGGACAAGTCATGAGTTATGGACTGTCACTTGATAAACTTTTAGTATTAACATATTGCACTTTGTGCATCTGCATATATACTACAAGCCCTTATTGCACACAATTCTGTGGTATAAAAAACACATTTCACAGGGAGCCATGAAATAATGAAATATGTTTCAGAATGTGTGGAAACAACATCATAATAACAGCAGAGCATCACCATTGCCCATTGTTTAGTAAGCCTCTTTGTGAAAGCTAAAGTAAAACCAGAACACTCCAATTGCAGTCAGAGCCCACTGGTTGCTAAACTTTGCAGGAGACACTTCAAACATCTCTGGGCTTAGCCAAACGTCTCTGGGCTTAGCCAAACGTCTCTGGGCTTAGCCAAACATCTCTGGGCTTAGCCAAACGTCTCTGGGCTTAGCCAAACATCTCTGGGCTTAGCCAAACGTCTCTGGGCTTAGCCAAACGTCTCTGGGCTTAGCCAAACATCTCTGGGCTTAGCCAAACATCTCTGGGCTTAGCCAAACCTCTCTGGGCTTAGCCAAACATCTCTGGGCTTAGCCATTGCTCATTTTTTAATCAGCAGTCTATTTGTGAAAGCCAAGAAAAATCTGAACACTCTAAATGAAATCTGGGCCCATTCTTAGTTCTGCATTGGCCGGAGTAGCTCCAACAATTTGGGCATCTCACCTAGCGTTAAATCAACAATATATTAATGAAAGTACTTTCAAATTGCAATCAGCCTCCTTTATAAGCACTGCCTTGCAGACAGAAGCTTCAACAAACTCTACAGCCAGCATATGTTTGTAAGAAAACATACCCTATTGCATCTAAAACCCTGTACTTAACTACATAATTAAATAAAGTTGTATTTGCTGCAGAAAAACAGTATAGACAGTATGACATTGAATACTTACTGTCTATAAAACTGTCCCTTTTTGAAAAAAAGTATCCATCAGAGCAAAACAGTAATATACAAATATATAATTGGTAACTTGTGCAATAAGTTCATATGTTAAATTTCTGATGACATTTACAAACCCTAGGTGTGTGTAAATATATATATATATATGTTACCTAGTGGCGGTCACCACCAGGTAGTTACAGTCAGATCTGCTTTTCCATAGAAAGAGTTTTTTGGTTTGCTAATAACTTTGGCCCCGTTTGACGAATCTTCACAAAACTTTCCATAAAATAGTTCACCCACCTCCGCTCCTTCCCAGAAAGTCTTGGTTTGATCTGTCAAGAGGGGGCCGAGAAAATATGGGGGACACAAAACCTAAAATTCCCATGCATTTTCTATAGGCAGGGCTACAGCAAAAACTGCTGAGTGCAATTACACCACATTTGGCAAGAAGCTAAATCTTGATTTGCAGATTGTGCTTTTTGTGATTTAGAGTAAATCCTTTCAGTAGTTTTCAAGAAATTAAGGGTCCAAAATAATTGTATATTTTAGCAGTTGCACTCGTGAGAGTCTTAGACTCTCGTGGGAGCACCAATTTAAAAAAAATAGAGTTAGAGTTCCTGGCCCATGGACCTTTATTTCCCTTGGTCAATCTCGCTTTAGCAGGAGTGAGATTCCCGCAAGAGTGAGCACTGTGATTGGCTGTCAGCAACATGAGAAAAATGTTGTTGGAAGCCATTACTGGACTCAGGGACTTAGAGGGTCATTCTGACCCTGGCGGCCGGTGGCCGCCAGGGCCACCGACCACGGGAGCACCGCCAACAGGCTGGCGGTGCTCCAATGAGCATTCTGACCGCGGCGGTTCAGCCGCGGTCAGAAGCGGAAAGTCAGCGGTCTCCCGCTGACTTTCCGCTGCTCTTTGGAATCCTCCATGGCTGCGGAGCGCGCTCCGCAGCCATGAGGATTCTGACCCCCCCTACCGCCATCCAGTTCATGGCGGGAAAGCCGCCATGAACAGGATGGCGGTAGGGGGGGTCGCGGGGCCCCTGGGGGCCCCTGCCAATGGCATGGGCACGGCAGGGGCCCCCGTAAGAGGGCCCCGAAAAGTATTTCAGTGTCTGCCTTGCAGACACTGAAATACGCGACGGGTGCCACTGCACCCGTCGCACCTTCCCACTCCGCCGGCTCGATTACGAGCCGGCATCCTCGTGGGAAGGTCGTTTTCCCCTGGGCTGGCGGGCGGTTTTACTGGAACCGCCCGCCAGCCCAGGGGAAAACTCGTAATACCCGCCGAGGTCTTTTGACCGCGGCGCGGTAATTTGGAGGGCGGGATCCTGGCGGGCGGCCTCCGCCGCCCGCCAGGGTCATAATGAGGCCCTTAGTCCCCTGTCCTGAAGTTGTTAAAAGAAAAAGATATATGAGGGCAGGGTATGTATATCCTGACACCCTAGGCGCCATTGGGGGGACCCAAAGGGGACCCTGGACCAAAAAATATATATAATGGCAAAAAATATCACAATTCTACAAGACTCTTGTTAGATCGAAAAATAAAAGAGCCTGGCTGCATTTATTTGTTATATGCCTAGGAACCCTACCCCCCATGGACCAAAACAATTTTGATTGGGAGCGTGGATGAGCAGGCCCCCTCCCCAAGCCATTAGAGGCCCCAGGCACCCCAGCCCTGGGGCCAATCTCATTATTTCATTATTTATGAGAAAGGGGATGCGGTCCCCCGCCCCGTGCCTGAAGAGGCCCCAGGGAGCCCACCTTAGGGCCGGCATTCATTTTTATGGGGAGGAAGGCCACATGGCCCCCCAACCAGAGCCTGCAAAGGCACTGAGGACCCACCCAGGGGCCGATTCTTTTAAGGGAACAGGGCTGCACAGACCCCATCCCTGAGCCATTAATGTCTATGGGGACTCAATCTCTAACAGTGGGCTCACAGGCTGTATCTCGGGGTGCTCACCCAAGGATACAGTGGTTTCCATACACGCACCAGCAAGGGCAGGGAAGTCTGTGTTTGCTGTTGCTTGGCAGGAGCATTTTTAAATCTTCTGCCAAGCGGGAGCAAACAGTCCACTCCCAGCTGGCAGGAGCTTCTAAAATACCTGCTTCACTGGATGCTGGGAGCTGGCTGGGGCTGTGGGGGCTGGCTGGGGCCGCTGCACCCAGTGACATTGTGGTGGGTGGACATCAGGGCGCCTGCCTTTTCTTGTGCAAGGCCCCACAGGATGGAGTCCTCAGGGCAAAGATATGTCTGGTGAGGGAGGCAGTGTGCCCCCTCCCTATTAGATTTGTTTCCCGCCCTTGGGGATAGGACCTCAGGGGTTGAAATTGGCCCAGAGTAGGGTGCAGCATTCCCCCCTCCCCATTGGATTTGTTGATGAGCCCCAGGGGATGGGGTCCACTGGGCCAAAATTGGCCTGGGAAGGGGGGGCACATGCCCCCTCCCCATTGGATTTGTTGCTTGGCCCCCATTGGATGGGGTGCATAGGGCTGAGTGCCCCCTCCCCATAAACATTGTGGTTGTCCCCAGGCCGAAGTTGGTCAAGGAAGGCTGGCTGCGTGCCTCCCTACCTTTTTAAAATTGCATCAGGCCTTGGGAGATGGGGTCCCTGGATCCACAATCAGCCCAGGGAGGGGGCTGCATGCCTTCCTCCACATACAAATTGTAGCTGGCCCCAGGAATAGGGTCTGCAGGTGCTGAAACTGGCCCAAGAAGGGGAGCCACTTAACACATGCCTCTGGGGATGGGGTCCCCAGGGCCAGGTCATATGGCCAACACAGTGTGGGGTTGGCTGTATAGGGGGAGGGGGTGTTGGCTGCAGAGCTTTGCCACAGGCCAGGCCTGCAGCCAACCCCAGTTGCACATGGTCTAAAGTGTATGCACAGTGAGGGGTTGCATTTATGTATGGTAATTAAGTATTACTTTACGTTACAAAACCCTAGAAATTAACTGAAACAAACAAAGGTTAAAGTAACTTTATAGTTAGGTATGATAAAAGGATCTGTTTTGTATTTTCTTTTTTAGAAACCTTAGAAAGTCACTGAAAAAAACAAAGGTTAAAGTAATGTTACAGTTAGGTGAATTTGTCTGTGAACACATTAACGTTTGAACAAAAAAAAAATGAAATTATTCCGAAATTAATCACCAGTTATAGTTAGCAGCACTAACTATAACCTGTGTTCCCGCCATGCACTGCTTATGACCTCATATGGCATCACCCATGACATGTTTTATGACATCATGTATGACATCAAGCTACCTCCCCGGTGCTGAAACAGTTCAATGTTTTTCCTCCACATAAAGCTACTTTGTATCTTCAATCTTCAACTCTGCCTCGGAGTGCGGTGCTATTTCCGGACCTTTAGAGGGAATATGACACAGTGTTTCAGCGCTGGGCGTAGTAATTTGAAACAGCATTATCAGCATTCAGGACCCAGCCAGTAAACGTATATAAAGCCACCAAACGCCTAAAGCATTTCGACAAGCAACGCTTGTCTTGATCATAGGTGAAGAGTGTGTAACCCCAGCATGTAAAAAAACAATTGTGCATATGTAAACATGAAAGAGGGACTACTGCAACAACAATAATCAAAACATAAGCAATGAGCGCCATGTTTGACTCACACATTAATCATTCACAAGTGTACACAGCTTATTAAAAAGATCAGATTCGGGCTGAATTTCATAATACATACACGAATGATATAATATTGTGATCTCATAATAAGGTAAAAATATTGACAGGGAATCAGGAGAGTGCACATCCACTGTAGAAGACTAGGAGTTAATAGAGCCCCAGTGGGTACCAACTGAAGTTAATATCACATCTTAATTAATGCACTCAGTTGGACTCATACATTAACATGATACCTACATATACAGGCGAACTGTATTAGAAAGGTCATCAATCGTGTCTGAAGACTACTGTCAAAATACTGCTAAATAAAAGAAAAGTAAAAGGCAGGTAATGTAAATAATAAACAGGAAGGATTTTTTTTAATAAAACCTGAATACATGCAGATGTATCTAAAAATACCCCAATTTTAGAGGGCACAAACCCAGCATAAGGCCCAAGACGGCACATTGAACACAAAAATTCTCAGTTTTCAACTAAATCCATTGTATATAATTCTCCTACCCACAATGTAACTCAAAGATATATACTCAAGTAGAAAAAAAGGATTCAATCTTAGCTCAATGACACTTGCATCTATTCCACAGTCTCCCCAGAGACATTTATGCTAAAACAATAACAAGAATGAAAAATGTTATTAAAAGCATTAGCAATGAGGGAAAATACAACTTGTGATAAATGAACTGTGCATAATGGATTTAGTTGAAGATTTTTTGTGCTCAAATCGCCCAATTGGACCTTATGCTTGGTTTGTGCCCCCCTGCAGGACCTGGAACGCCACTTGCCTGGGCCAAAGAGTATTAAATGCGGGGGCGCCCAGCCCCCTCGAAGCCCTAGTGACCGTCACCTCCCTGGGGCCAAACAGTATTAAATTGAGGAGGGCGCCACCCCCCCCCCTAAAGCCCTGGGGACCACCACCTCCATAGGACCAAACAGTATTAAATGAGGGGGGCTGCCTGCCCCCTGGAGGCCTGGGGACCGCCATCTCCCAGGGGCCAAACATTATTAAATGTGGGGCCTGTCCGGCCCCCCAAAGCCTGGGGGACCGCCACCTAGCCGGGGTAAAACAGTATTAAATGTGGGGGACGTCCGGCCTCCCAGCAGCCCCGTGGACCACCACCTCCCCAGGGTCAAACAATATTAAATGCGAGGGGGCCGCCTAACCCCCCACAGCCCCAGAGACCATCACCTCCTCAGGGCAGAAAATTGAATGAAATGTTGGGGGCAGTCTGGCCTCCCTGCAGCCCCAGGGGCCACCACCTCCACGGGGCTAATTGAAATGTTGGAGGGGGCCCGTGCTGCCCCCCTCATGGAGCCAATAATGGCCCTAGGTACCGCCACCTCCCAGGGTCTGCTCCTGCTATGTCCTGGGCTGTCAAACAGCTCTCACTTGCTGAAAACAGAGGTTTCTTCTGTTTTCCTGTCTGCAGAGATGTAGACAGGGAAAAAGGAGAAACAATTGCTCTCACAGACAGGGTGATGAATGTTTAGCAGCTCCTTGTCTGTGACAGCAATGCCTGTTCCCCAGGAGGCAGGGAGCCAGCTGGAACCACAGGGACCTTCTGGCTCCCCCGTGGTCCCCAACAGTGGTGACTGGGTGACCTGGGGGGTCCCTAGGTGATATGGCTGGGACCCAGGGGATGTGGTGCCCAGGGCTGAGATCAGCCTGGGGAGGAGGGCCACGCCGTCCCTCTCCCCCTAAAAAATAAAATGTTTAGGCATGGCCTGGTGTGTGGGGTCCCCAGAGCAGAGATTTTCCTGGGATGGGGCCGCACTGTCCCCCTACCCAAGAAAATAATAAAATGTTTAGGCTAGGCCCCAGGGGATGGGATCCATGGAGTTGAGATCGGCCCGGGGAGGTTGGCCATGCAGCCCTCTTCCCCCCAAAAAACATATATTAACACCAGGTCCCGGGCGATGGGTCAACTGGGCCAAAATCAGCAAGAGGAGGGGGGCCACGTGGCACCCATAGCCCCCACAAAAAATTAGAAGGCCGGGCCCTGGGGGGTGGGGTCTCCAGGGCAAAGATCGGCCCAGAGAGGGGGACCAAGCCACGCCCCTCCCCCCAAAAAATACATATATTAATGCCAAGAGCTATCTCAAGTAACTATAACTTATGCCCTTGCCATGCACTGCTAATTACTCCACAAATTCTGGCACTCATGACATCTTTGATAACATCATTGATAATGTAATATTTGCAGAAACATTGTGGATGAAAAAACTGTGCATTGTGGGGGCACAAGTTATAGTTACTTTAGGGCATGAGTTATAGTTACGTGAAATAAATCTAACTATAACAGGTGAATTTCTATGATTTTGTATGCTTAAAATATGAGCCTAACTATAACATTCCTGTAATCTTAGGTTTTTTTTAAGTGAAAATATAAGTGTGTGTGTGTGTGTGTATATAAATTCTTTTTTACTGTAAAATTTAGTTATGGTTCAGTGAACACAAACACAAAATGCAACGCAATGCTCAACACATACCATAACTCCCATCTTCCCCCATTTGTTGCTTTTGCTAGTTATGGTGCTTGTTGTGTGTTGTATTGAATTGCTGCCACATTTCAGGGACTTTTCAGGTTTGTGTTTGCTGAATCCTAACTAACCTTAAGAGCTTCTTTTCCTAAGGTTATTTTTATGATGGACCGCATGCATGAAGTGTGTAGCCATTTGGCACTGGACTTTGCCATTGGCCATGAGCAGTGGGTTTTGGGCACAGGGCTTACAACTAGGCCCTTCACCAAAGCCTTCAAGGGTGGCCATATCCCACGGCTCATGGCCCTAAGCCAACCCTGGTGGCCAACACCCACTGTGCATCCCTATAAGTATGTAACAAGAAAAAGCTACGAGAGTAGCTTGGTGTCGGGCCCATGGGTCTTACAGGCCCAATGCACCATATTTATTGCTGTACTCACTACAACTACTTGTAGAGGGGTTCATTTTTAAGTCTTTAGTTAGTCAAGCCATTCTGAGTTTACTAAAAGTGTATGTATAATATATTTACCTACTGGGGCTTTCATGCAGACAGCTTCATCCAGTAGTCTCCTATTGTGTCATTCACATTTTTCTTTTGCCCATTCAGCATGGGGAAATTCGTCAGCCCACTTCTGCCATTGGTTAACTTCACTATCAGTGGCGGCAATTTGGCTTTTCACAAGGAGCTCATCCACATGCAAGACTGATGAGGGCTCCGTAGATTCTGCAACAATACATTTTTGCACAACCTCTGACAAAACAAAACACCCATTGACAAAGTCAAAGGGTTGGCAGTCAGCTCCACATCTTTTGGCTTTGCCAGTGCTTTTTCTTGCTTGCCTTAGGCACCATTGCTATTCTATTTTGGGCTGAAAAGTGTATAGAAATGTGCTTTTTGTGTGTCTGTGACCTCCATCTACACCTGTCCTTTGTGTCCTTTAAACCATAACCTCAATTTTACTAAGTACATTTTGCAAGAAGACGTCCCATTTTATCGTACTCTGCTGCACATTGGTAAGGGTGCGTTGGTATTCTACCACTGCGTACTGCAGAAGTCTGGCGTACCCTACAATATTGCACCTATGTCTTCACCAGTCTGTTGCTAGGCTGTGATCTCACAGTGAACGTGACGTCACAGATCCCTTCATCGGAGAAGACAAGCTGAAGACATTTCAGAAAGAAAATGAAAGGAGGCCATCCACCAAACAACGAACATGCCTCTGATGTATGCACAAAAGTCAGCAACTGATTGCAAAAACATGAAGGTCAGTCAACCCTTGTGGATCGTTACTTTTTCGAAAGGTTTACTTTAAAGACGACAGCGTGAGAGTTCATATAAAGATTCAGGAAACTTTAGTAAAATTCTGGAGAAAATATGTTTGTAGCGAGAAGTGCATGGAGCCGTTGCTTTGGCAAATCGTGCAAATTCGTCGTCATTTATGTTTAGCGTGGATATTGTTGCAGTGTTCGTTGGTGTGTGATATTTCCTATTTGAGGTTTTGATTTTAAAACGAAAGGACACTGTATTTGCCTTTAAGTGTCGCTGGTAACACCGTGTAGTAGTAGAAATGGTCATTTACCATCATCATCAGAATAAGGCGCATGGAAGTAAAATATTCTGGCTTTAAAATATGTTATTTTTTTTATTTGATTGTAATTACATTTATAAAGCGCTTCATACCCCTGATGCGGTCTTGTAGTATGCTAATCCTTGGGAGTTTTATGGTTGAAAGACTGTGTCTTGGTACTTCTATGCCTTGTACGCCAGCAGGATTGGCACATAGTTTACTTTAAAAATTCCTAGCACTTTGTATTCAGAAAACGAAAAGTAAACACAATTCTCCATGTTAAGAGAATAAGCAGAAATTTCTTGGAAGACATAGCCTGACATTTGACCTCTGTCTTTGAACCGACAGCAAATGTAACAGGATAAAGACAGTTTAAAGCCATCTTCATTGCTCATTCATCTTCTGTCAGCGTGGTTATTTCTAGGGGTGCCGCAGCACCCCTGCAACTCTACTTCCAACGCCTGGTGTGCAACTGACTGTAGTACATACTCTGAGTGGCCCATACAACACACTGATCAAGATGAATCAATGTATCATTGCCAGGTGATTGCATGGGAATAATGCTTAACCACTAGGCTGCAATTCAGTGGAGTGCACAAAAGGGTTAGGGGAGTCAGGAGCGTGTCAGATTTTCAGGATAACTACTTACTATTACATTTAAAGTCAATGTCTACAAATCTATCTAATGTGAATGTGATCAAAATCTGGACCATTGTTGAACACTCCTGCTGTATCCTTTTATTGAGCCTCAAATCAGTATGTGCGTAGCAAAAAGTTGCAGCATTAAATACTGACCTGTTGGTCACACAATTAATTGTTAGATCACCCTCCTTGTGAGTTGAATCGCCTTTGGTGAGGAATGGGGGATCCATCTCAACTCAGTGAATTATGTAATTACTCATTATCTCACATTTTAATTTCATAGGCCATGTTTTGAGTTACGCCAAACTAATTTTTTATTCAGTAAAGTGGAGAACTACTGAAAGGTATTTTGGGAGATAGGGATCGGAAGAGTGGTCTTCTGAGAATTTGTTTAGTGATGGTGTTCAACACTTACTTAATCATTTGACCCAGAATTCTGTACACCTCTATGAAGAATGTTTGACCTCTTTAACACTACCAGTGTTAGGATCTCTGTACACACAATTTCCCTTAAATCCTCTACCCCTGCTGGGTATGAGGGGAAAATGGGAAAATGTCAAATGCTCCATCATAATCCCAAGGGCCATAACATGATCCTGGCCTGTACTTACAGACAGGTGCAGACCCCAGCAATGTACTACCTTGCTGATTTGCAGAGTAGGAATAAAGAGCAATTTCTTTACAAATCAATGCACGTGTCCTCTCTCCACCAGCTACACTCTTGTCTGCAGCCATCAAATCCTCACTTTTACTGGAACTACTGATTGCCTTTTAATACTGTGTAAGTTCACTTTGATATCATCTGTATCACACATTATTCCATCTTCATACTTCCCTTTATTAAACTGAAAATGTTTAGGTATCTTCCATCTAGATCTCTTTGCACTAAAGAGGGGAATCTTTTAGGTCCCCTGTGGTTTAACAGGGCCAGCCTTGTGGTGACAATTTGTTTTCTCGCTCCTCATGTGTGGATCAGACTTACACTTTTGCAGTGGTATACCCTGGATCTAGAGATTCAGGAAACAGCTTCTATCTGAATATTCACCTCTTGCAAGTGGTCCTTATTTTTAGGTTTCACCTGAGAAAGTTAATACTCTGTTATTGTAAAAACCTGCTGTGAACGAAAAAAAGCTTGGAACAGGAATAGAGCCCACCCTTTACTTACCTTTACTTACTTTTGGTTGGTTCGACGTCACTCTTTTTTTTTTCCTTCTCATTGGTCAGCAACTCCTGCTTCCACTTTCTCTTCATGTCTTCCTGTTTTCCATGGACCATGTACAGTTTGCTGTGACCTGCTGATATTATAAGCTTGTGACACATTAAGTGTTATCTAAATAACCAGATTACAACGCTTCTTAGAGGCACATCAATAATAAAGAAGCATTGGCAAAGCCAATGGGTTTCACCTACGCGTAACCTTTTGGCTTTGTAAATGTTTTTTAGACTTGTTGCACAGCAGTGCGGCTGAGGTGCAACATGCCTTAGAGTAAAGAAAAAAGTGCTATGATGTGTTCTGGCTCAAGCTGTGGGCCATGTCATAGCGCCTTTTTTCCCTTACTTTAAGCCATGTTGCACAGCCGCCTGCTCAGCTCTGCAACTTGTCTAGACAACATTGAAAAAGCCAATAAAACTCACATAGGCAAAAGCCATTGGCTTTGCAAATGCTTGTTTAGGCATGTTACTGTTCCTTCTAGAGTTAAACAACCCTTGGGTCTGGATGTTAATTTTTGAAAACCTTTAAACTTCCTCTATAAATAGTCAATAATGTATTCATTGATATGTGTTATTACATTCGTCATAGCTACTGCTAGCTCGCCCAGTTTGCATTCTAAATTTGTATCAATCAGTGCATAAAAAGAGGAAGAACAATATAGCATAACTTTGTAAGCATTGATTGAAACAAAAGTAAATTACAAAGTGAGCTTTCTTCCTTAAGCTGCTCGCAATTATGTTAACTAATGCGTATGTATATTCAATTTTCTTTTGTATGGAATACGTGGTTTCTATAGAACATCACTGGCCACTGGGGCGAGCATGTCACTTTAGGCATGTGCCGGATTTGCTGGCATCGCCCTGGCTCTGTCCTTAAGGATGGTCTTGTCAATGCCAGCACTTTGCGAATGCTGAGATGGAGCTTCTTATTCCATGCTGGCCTCAAACTCTGCAAACTTCAATCGCAAGGATTCCCAGAGGGACGCCTAGGCTCATGGATTTTATTAACGTAAGGTTTCTGCAAACCCTTGTTAACAACCTCTTAAAATAGTATTCTTTCTACACATTGCCTCAAACCTTGTTTTCAAAGTCGAGTGATGTTATGATGCACGGCGAAAGGGATCTAATAAAACATAATTACCAAACGATAGCAAAGCCCACTCGTTTGTTTTACTACAAAGAAGACGACGGTATTATTTTTACTGGAACAGCAGATGTTTCAAGCGTCAACACGGGCTTAGGTTTAATAAAGTATACATCTGTGCTGTTGTGTTCCGGTTCTGGTGACAGTGTTGTCACTGCCGGGTTCTGGTACTGCAGTCATTGCCAGGGGGCGTAACTTGGTCACTAAGATAGTGGGGGGTGAGCTTCAGATTTCCCAAGAATCACTTTGGCATAGAATGTTAAAATACATTATAAGCAAGCATGACACGAGAGGGGCTATAGAGGCAGTGGAAAGGGAGTAGGATACGGATTGGTTGGGGTGCTAGGCGAGAGAAAATACAACATTTGGCCAAATTACCAACATTTTTGAAGACTATCAAAACAGGAGCGGGTCAGATTGTGTGTGCGCTTTTGTCTGTGTGTATGGAAAAATGCCTTGCAAAATCTGACAGACACTTTACTATACCCAACTGAGAGCACCTGTACCCAACTATTTAACAGAAAGTACATTTATTTGGGGGCTTTGTTGCTTGGGTTGGGATGCTCAGGTGCTCCACTTTTAATGGTGCTCACAATATGTAAGTGGTAGCTGAATAGCAAGTCATCGTCATTTGCTGGAGACGCTTCTTAAGGGAAAATGGACACAGTGGATAATGGCAGTCAATCTATTATAGCACTTAATTGGTGTGTGATAGGCGTGGCAAGCCCAGCGATCCCACAACAAGAGCTTCTCCCATTCACTCCTCGTGGTGTAGGTAAAGCTCTTCCCATGTCCAGCCCCCTACTTCCTGTTCCTACCCCAGAGGAGGTGGTGACCACTGTAGGAGGGTCATTCAGATGTTCCCATCGTCCTGACATTCTATTTTTGTGTGTCGTTTGATTACAAAATAGCTAAAACCTAACCAGAAGGAAGTGGACCACAGTACTGCGTCGAAGGCACAGTCACAATCAAAGAGTGATTCTATACGTGGTTGATGGGCTCTGGGCAGGAGATTGGACTGTTTACTATGTCATGATAGAGTTGCCTTTAAGTATGTGTATCTTCAACTCTTTGAATAACTTGAAGAATTGTGGGGGTGGTCCTTGCAAAAACACAGCTGTTGTTCCAAGTCCTGGATGCGTAGATGGACAAGACCTGTTACCTAGTTTTTAGGTCTCACCAGAGACATTGCACATCCTGCTTGTAACAGATCTAATATTTCTTTTTAAAAAATTCTGAAAATGGGGATTTTAACCCACCAATTAATTACCATTGATTGGATTCATTGTCATGCTTATTTTCTTCCTTTTCATTGGTGAGCAGCATCAGCCGCCGCAAATAACAAGCTGGGGGGGGGGGGGTTGAGGGGGGTGGGGACAGGGAGGACAACAGGGGCTGGAGAAACAAATAAAAAAAAAATGAAAAACCACTTACTGTTCTCGTCGCCACCACCACCTTCTCCTGCCGCCTTGCTCCTCTTCTGGTGTCCCAGCATTCACTGGGAGACCAGCACAGGCCCCAGCAATCCTGGTGCTGCTTTCATGCTAAAGGGTCAGGATTTGTCTGAGTGGCTTGGACTGCTACTCAGACACAATCCTTGGGCCCTGTGCAGTTTCTCCAGCCCAGCTGTTCAACACAGCAGGCTGGAGAAACCTAAGTGCGCATGTGTGTTTGTCCAGCCTCAGACGACCGGAAAAACACACATGCAGACTTAGGTGCACTCTCTTCTCCTCCTCTCTCCCACCTCCTGAGGCCCAGCCCCGCCCCGCCCCTCCCTGCACTGCTGGCTCAGCCAACAGATGAAAAATATAACGATAGCCAGCTATCATTTTATTTTTCATCTTCTGGCTCATAGCCATGGGGCGATGCCCCTCTGCCACTGGGGAGGAACCACCACTGTTCGTGACTGAGTGTCTGAGCACGTCAGCTTCTTTTCATCTCCATGTTTATGTTTTTCACTTCAACTCCATGTTTATGTTTTCTTCCCTGCAGCACGGACCAAGTAATGATTGATTTCTTGATTAGTGATCTTCTGCGCTGCTTGCGCTCGGACTGTGGTGCTTTTTTGTGTGATTGTATATTGTTTGCTTTTATGCTGCTCTTTTGATTATCTTGTATGCTTACCTCATTCTTAGCTGCAACACCTTTGTTCTTGCGTTTTTATCTTGGGCCTCCTTCTACTCTCGCTCCCAATTTGCTCTCCAGATTTTTCAAATCTTCACTTTTAGGAAGCAACTTTTCTCCAGTCAGGCTTGTATAAACCACATAACAACACAACTTACTAATTTTTATAAAGTTACATTTTGCAGCATTCACTAAGGGTGCATTTATTTATAACACATCATCTTTTGGTCACATTCCATGTAATGCCATCTTTCTTTCTTATTTAGGGAAACCAACGTAAGTTACACAGTTTTAAATTGTACCAACTAGTGATATCTACACTTGCCTAAATACATGTACATGCGTGCTGTTATCAGTTCGTAGGTTGTACACATCAATTACACACCATACCATACTCATACCACAATATACTATACAACAACAGGCCATGACATACCACCTCATACCATACTATACAATAACTGACCCTAACATACCATATTATACAATCACAAGCCATAACATACAGTGACAGTCCATACTATCTCTTACTATGAAATACCAGTCCATACCATACCATAGTGTACAATGACAGGCAGTAGCATATCATACCATCCAATCAAGTCACCCTCATCTGCTTTCACTCCTGCCTACCCCCGAAACCCTCATCCTCACCTCTCTTTTCTCTCTCTACCCACCCCTGAACCCTCAAGTCACCCTTACCCCTTTACTTCTCCTCGCCCCATAATTCTTAATTCAGCCTCACCTCCCTTTACCTCTACCCATCCCATAGCCCTCAAGTAACCTTCACGTCCCTTTACCTCTACCCACCCGAGAACTCTCAAGTCACTCTCACCTCCCTTTACCTCTAACCATCCCATAATCCTCAAGTAGACTTCACCTCCCTTTACCTCAACCCACATCCTCAAGTCACCCTCGCCTCCCTTCAGCGCAACCCACCACTGAATCTTCAAATCACCCTCACCTCCCTTTACCTCTACCCAACTTTGAAGCCTTAAGTCATCCTCACCCCCTTTATCTCTAGCAACCCCTTAACCCCAAAAGTCAGCCTCACCTCTCTTTATCACTTCCCACCCATGAGCCCTCAAGTCTCGCTCACCTCAATGTATCTCTACCCTGAGCCCTCATCACCCTTACCTCTCCTCCCTCTACCCACCCCTGAGCCCTCAAGTCATCCTCACGTCCTCTTACCTCTACCTACCCCTAAAACCCTCAAGTTACCCTCATCTTCACTTACCTCTACCCACCTCTGATCCCTCAAGTCACAATCACCTCCGTTTGCCTTTACCTACCCCTGAGCCCTCGTCACCCTCACCTTCTTTTACCTCCACCCATCTCTGAAGCCTCAGGTCACCCTCATGTCTCTTCACCTCAATCCATCCCTGAGCCCTCAACGTATCCTCTTCTCCCTTCCCTCTACCTACCCCGAAACCTAAACCACCCTCAACTCCCTTTACAAAAATATTCTTATGTTGTACGTACCTGCGTGGCACAGGTCCTGCATGGCAAAGGCTGCAAGACAAAGGCTGAACCCCTTGGACAGCACACAAATGTTTTGGGGATGCTGCCCACCCCAGAACCCTCAAGTCACCCTCACCTCCCTTAACCTCTACCCATCCCTCAACCCCCAAGACACTGTTACCTCACGTGCCCACCCCTCAACCCTAAAGCCATTCTTACTCCTCTTAACTTCTATCCATTCCAAGAACTTAGATTCACAATTTTATAATAACATTAAAAAGTATGTTATTTAAAAAAAAATACTTAATTGTGAGGTAAATTACTGGAAGTAAAGGTACAAAAACTTACCTGCTCTGCTTGGTAAAGGCTGCGAGGTAAAGGCTGTTTCTCCTCAGGCAGGATACAAATGTTTTGAAAGCACTGCCCACCCTTGAATCATCAAGTCACCCTCACCTCCCTATACCTCTGCCCCTCTGAGCACTCAAGCCTTCTGCCCTACCAGAAAAAAAAAGCATTCTAAAAGTCAGGCTAACAGGTGTCAACATTCTACAGAGATGCAAATAGCTCTGCTTGGCCTTTTTAATGCTATTTTCATGCAGGGCCAAAACAGTGAACTTCAGCTCAGATGCAAGACAATAAACCATTTTTTTGTGAAGTCAGAGAATAAACTCATACTAAGAAAATGGATCACTGCCCCTCATAGTCAGCGCTGGCTCTGTCATAGCACTTCTTTTCTAACTTTCAGCCATGCTGCACAGCAGCCGCACTGCTTTACAACATGGCTAAAAGAAATTAAAAAAGTCAATAGCTCTCCCATAAGCAACCCCGATTGACCTTACCAATGCCTGTTTCTTTCTTGTATTTTGCCAAGGCCCATTTTATTTACATATTTATTTGCAGTTTCGGGTGGATTATATACTACTGTTGCTCTGTTTTCAGGGGCGCAAGTCTCTGCGGCACCTGCTGTGCAGAAAGCCCCCAATGTTTCAAGAGATCGTCATCCCTTCAGGGGACCCCCGTTCAGGTAAATATATGTGGGATATAGGAGACTCAAGGGCCCTTCTTCATATTCTGTAGGGAACCCACAGCATTTTGTGTTACACCATTGCTGTGCTCCACTGTAATTGTGTCTATGTGCTGTTGAAATTGGAGCAGTGTTGTAATAGTAAGGACAAGTCCCGAAGCTAGCCGATGAATAGTAGAGAGTACATTGACAATCCTTCCAAGAGCACATACACCAGTGACTCTAATTTAACTGTGGCAAAACTGGTAGCTCAGAGGCCTTTCACAGGTGTCCTTCCAGTCCATTCAGAATACACTTTTTCACACACTTGGTACTGGTCCACATCTTAGTGAAATTCAACACTGACAACCACTCCATTCCTTTGGAGTGCACAGAAGCTGTGTATGTAGCAAGTTCAATTCTGACTTCGCTTTACTTCATGTTGGGCACTTTATTCAAATTGGCAATATTGCTTCTTATTCTTCCACTCCACATCCCATCTGCTGTGGTGCTCCACAGGCTCTGCTGTCTCTCACATTTATTTAATATCTATGTTGCTCCTAGCTAGGCTTATCTACTTCCTCGGCTACTCCTTGTACGTCTATGCCAGTTATAGTTATTAGTCTTATGGATGACTCTGAGGCATCAACGCAGTCTTTACAACAGTGTATGAGGCACCCGTTGGCTAAAGCTTACTGAAAAGAAGTCTGAGATTATGATGGTTGTGAACTACTTTCTCCTTCTATAGGGTGGTATTGGCCTAACAAATTGAGACCTTGCCCCTCTTGTTTCCAATCAATACATACTTTGGGATGCAGATCTAATGTGAATCTCATTCTTGCAAACCAAACCTTAATGTGGTGCCCTTTTGCAGTTTTCATGTCTTTTTCTGTTTTAACTATAATGCAAATATCTGCCAGTAGTGGTACTATGGTTTATTCAATGTATTTAGATCTCCCAGAATACGATCTAGCCAGACTTCAAACACTGCATTGCAAACCAGGAGGCCCACTGGATTGTTAAGGCCCCTTACTTTAGACATATGGTCCCATTAGAAATCTTTCTGTAGGTTCCCACTGAGGTAACGTATTGTAGGAAATTTGGTTACTAGATTGGCCGCGGGGGCGGACTCAAGCAATAACTACAATTCCTGTCAGGATGAAGTCACAAGCAACCCAAAATTAACCTACCGTAGCATGTCACTAAGCAGATAGACTTAACTTAGAGGCAATGTGTAAAGTATTTATGCAGCACTTCAAACAATAATAAAGTAAAAACACAACGCAAGAAAAAATGCACACCAATTTAGAAAAAGAGATTAAATGTAATAAATTATTTGACACCAAAACAACAAAAATCCAATCTGTAGAACCGGAAAGATGCAATTTTAAAGATTTAAGTGAAAATAGTGCCTAGAAGCACAAAGCTCCAACTGTGGTTATCTGGTTGCATCAGACCAGGACAAAGCCACCAGTTCATGCCAACCACAATGGAGTATGGGCCAAATACAGGGACCAAGTTAGGCCTGCTGGACAAAGTTCCTTAAATTCTGGTTGCAGAGAGTTGCGTGATCCCATGTCAAGGATGCGTTGCGCAGCGATGTTTTCCCGTGGAATCTGTGGACTGAGATGCAGAGTCATGCTTCACCATCAAGGAGGCCATCGACGAGTGGCTTGTGATGCAAAGTCCTGTGTCCTCGTTGAAGAGACCTTCAACAAGGGGCTTGTTTTGTGAAGTCCTGCTTTGAGGATGCGTTGAGCTGCAGCAATTCTGAGGAAGCTGCGGGCTGTGGTGTGAGTGCCTGCATCCAGTATGGGTCATGCAGCGGCTGTGAGGAGATGCGTTGTGCTATGTCGATTCTGCTCACAAGATCAGAGCTGGACTGGCAGAGCACATTCAGGCCCACTGCCAGGGATCTAGAATTAGGGTGGTACCACTTGAAGGGAGGCCTCACAGCAGACAGAGTCCAGGCAATAGGTTCTAGATGGTTGGCACCTTTTCTGTCCCTGAGGCTCTGATGAGAAGGCCAGCCACTTAGCCCTTGGAGTCACTCTGGTGGTCCTGGGGTCAAGATGCAGATCAGGTTCTTCTCGCTCAGGCAGCAGGGCAGCAGAAAAAAACAGTTTTTCTTAAAGAGCAGCACATCAGTCCTTCTACAGGTCCAGAGGTGAACTGGAAAGTTGGGTCAGAGGCACCAATATTTACACCTAGTGCCAACTTTGAAGTAGGAGAAGGTCCTGGAGATTTGCACCTCTAGAGCTTGGAATTCCCTGCCTCCTGGACCCAGCTGATCTGTGGCCACAAAAGAACAGTGTCAAACCCTTTGTGAGTGTGCTCAGGCAAAGACTTTGTGATGTGCAAGTGTGGTAGGTGACAGCTCCTTACCCCCCATCGAATCACAGAAGGCCCATCCTGCCTACACCTATGCCTCCTTTGCCTCACTGTCTGGAAGCAATACAAAAAGGCCAACTGCCAGCTATACCTGGTCATATGACCCACTATGCCGGCTGCAGGCACCAAATGATTGTCACAAGAAAATGGCAACATTCTAAAAGTAGTATTTTCAGAATTGTGACTTAAAATTTGACTTTACCATAAAAGAACATTTTCAATTACAATTCTTTAGGCACCAAACTCATAATTCTTACATGCTCCTAATTGAAAGTTAACACCTATTAAATGTAATAAGGTAACCCAATGCTATCCTATGGGAGAGGTAGGAATGTCAATAGTGAAATGTAAATATTTTTCACTACCAGGCCATGTAAAACTTAAAAGTACATGTCCAACCTTTTGAATATAGTGCACCCTGCTCTCTGGACTGTTTAGGGCTTAGCCTAGGGGTGACCTGTATGTTTTAAAAAGGACAGCTTAAGCCTGACAAAAGGTTTATTTTGCCAGTTCTGTATGACAGCTAACAACTGCACACACATGCCGTAATAGCAGGCTTGAGACATGTTAAAGAGCTACTTAAGAGGGTAGCACAATGAGTGCTGCAGCCCCACTAGTAGCATTTCATCTACATGTAATGGGTACACGGATTACCACTTTAGTAGAGACTTACAAAAGTAACTTAAATATGCCAATTGGGTGTAAGTCAATTTTACCATGTTTAAGGGAGAGAGCATAATCACTTTAGCACTGATTAGTAGTGCTAAAATGCATTGAGTCCTAAAGCCAACAAAAATTAGATCAGCAGAAAAGTGGAGGAGTAAGGCAAAATGTTTGGAGGAAGACCACCCTAAGATAGATTGTTCTAACACATATCATATATAAATCATTATGTATTTCTCTATGCTATCTTGTTCATCAAAAACCAGGCTCCGGCAGTACATGCAATCAGAAGTACACTCTATTAGCCATTCTGATTTGTACTTGCAGATGACCAAGCCATCATCATTCTATATTTATTTGTATAGGTGAGTCAGTGCCAACACAACTGCAAAATCAATCAAAGTTGTGTTGTGTTGCATTGTGTTGTGTTTTGTCGTTTTAAATTGACCCTGGCAATTATCCAGTGGGTGTTCTGGCCCACGGGAAGATGGACTAAGAGGGTGAGACAGCAGAGATAGAGACAGCGAGTGCATGAAACGGAAAGTATCCAGTGAGATGAGTTTTCTCCTGAAAGCTGACGGGCAAGCAACAGATTTATGAGACAGTGGAAGATCATTCCAGAGCTTGGAGGCCTGGCCCTGCTGAGCCTTGTAGAGGTAGTGGACCATCACTCCTTTAGCGGATATGGTTTAAAGGGAATGTGTAGGCTGATGAAGCCTGAACTGGTGCCTGAGATGTACAAAGTAAGACTTCACAACAACTTTGTGTGCCATGCAAAAGGCCTTTAACTTTAAATGCTTTTTTAATAGGCAACCACTATAAATTCCTCAAGTGGGATGAGATGGGTCTGACACAGCAAGGCCTGAGAGCAGCTATGCAGTTGAATCCTGAGTGTCTTTTAGGCAGCCAATGAGGTAGTCTGAGAGCACCAGATAAAGGAAATTCACGAAGTCAAGATGTGAGGTGGTTAATCAGTGAATGTAAGTTTTGTAGGCATCAAGAGGGAGTAATAAAGGAATCTTCCTGCACGTTTTAAGCAGAAGGCAACACGTTCTAGAAACATGGATGATCTGTTCCACAAAGCTATGTTTGTTATCAAAAATGTTACCAAGGATTTTAGTAAAAGTGACTAGGGAGGGAATATGGCACAGTTCTGTATGCAGTCAGGGAGGGAGCTAGACAGGAAACCGGTAACAAGATAGAAGGATTTCCATATTGTCGCATTTGAGCTTGAGGCAATTATTCTCCATTCAGCTGGCAACGGAGCTCATACACGAGCAGAAATTGGATTGAACAAGTTCAGCAGTGTCAGGAATGGAAATGAAAATGTGCAAAGTTGTCCGCATTTGAGATGGTATTGTGGCCAGAAGAATGGAGAAGTTGAGCAAAAGGAGATGTGTATACATTGAATAGAGTAGACTCAATGAGGAAAATTGCAGTACCCTGCAAGACGAGGGGCAGAAAGAAGGCTTAAACGATGGTAGGGAGATGGTCTGGGTTTTATAAGAAAGTAAAGAAAGTAAAGAGTCAAGTCATTTCAGGGCTTTGTATACAGATGTGTTTTTCAAACAGTCTGTTCATCAGGAATGAGTGTAATCAAAATCAGCCAAGCTGTCTAATAATATGAGTGCTGCGGTCTAGCATGGTTCTGAGATAGTCGATCACTGCTATGATAGCTTTTTCTGTGCTGTGAAAATGTTGCTTGACATTATCCATTTTCCTTCCTCTACCTCATTCCTCCGATCCCTGTTTCCTGCTATCCCAAGTAACATCAAGCCACCCGTCCTGTGCCAAATGGTGTTACTTGATGAGGCCCCCAATGCTGTGTGCCCTGATATGGAAACTTTGCTTTGCACATCTCCCATTATGTCTGACCGCCGGCCAGTCCCAATGCATTTGTGATGAATGCTTACGATATATTGACAGTTGCCCCTCCTTCATTTCAGTGGAAGGAAACATTTGGATACCAGAGGTGGGACATCTGGACAGGCATTCCTGTCCACTCATCATTTAGGTTCTTACTCACTATCAAATGTCTACTGTGTTCATTCTTGGTCTTGCTGGGATGGGACCTCCTCTGCAGCCCAGGTAGGGGTCTGCTCCTTGCAATGCTGGCCAACTAGGTTGTACAAATGAGCAGCCTGACAGGAGCACTAACACAACTCAGGATCCGCCCTTGTCTATATTTCTGGCCTCATCCTTCAATGAGGCAGACTCCAGTTCCTAGCCTAGAGTCCAGCAGAACAGTTGGAGACCTTGCATAAGAACTCTTCTTCAGGATATTCCATTGAGCGCTTTATTCTTAAAAATGGCACATCTGACAAATTGCATTATAAACATGGCACTGCCCTCTGCAAAATATCATTGACAAACTCACATTAAGTAATAAATCTGGCAGCTAGACTAAACTTTAGTCAGAAAAAAACAAGAACAGTTCCAAGCCTGGATCAGTCCTCCTGAAGGGACAGTCACAGATATTAACTTATGGAAGCTCTAGTCAGACCACAGAAGTTCACACCATTGCCCAGTTGATTCTACACTTCCTAGTGTGACTTTAGTCTTCTCCTCAGCCCTCTAGGAGTCCCATCAGTGTTCCTCCATTTCCAGCTCAGTAGTAGATTCCTAATCACTCCTCATGTTCATGGCACACCCTGTTGCAGTTCACTTTATCTTATTATCTTATGGACATGATACCTTCTTGAAGTTTCCTTTATATCTGATTGTACTAGTTTCACACAATTAGAGAAATGAACACTTCTTTAATACTGAAACACATGCGTAGAGCAGCTCTTTGAATTGTATCAGTCCAACCTCTTCTACTGGTATATTAATTTTGATAATTTCATGTTGTAATTTAAAGGTAGTTTGATTCAAAGTGCTATTTTAATTAAGCATGTCCTAAATGTAGAAGCACATCATATAGCAAATTAGAGGCTAGCTGTGTGTGGCTCATTTGATGAGGAACCACCTAAGAGCTTTTCTAGGAGTGCTTTACATAATTTTAATAAAGTTGTTTTTTCAGCTCCTCACTTTAGGCAGGAAGGTGAGGGATTTCAAATCTCTAAGAAGAAGGCTATTACCATCTCTTACATGTGTTAGGTTTCTATAGGACTTGCTTGTCTATGCTGGATACGATAGCATTTGACTTCTTTTTAAACCATACCTCACAGCACACTTTTCAACCATGTACTCCGGCCTAGTACACTCGTAGTTTTTGCAATGCAAACTAGTTTCAAGACCCATGCGGCACAATTAGAAACCTTATAGTTAGAAAGAATGACAAATTCTTAGTTCCCTCTAGACCACACTTTTTGTAGCAAAGTGGCAAGGTAGACAACTAATGCAAAACTTTATTTCTTTTTTATCTTTCATATGTGTACCTTGACTAGAAAATTCATATAGTGGCAGACACATTGGTAAATTGATTTAAAAATTCTCTGCACACCTATCATATGCATTAAAAATTAATCACTGCTGGAAGAGGGAAAACAAATAGAAAACAAATGACTACAGCAGATTTTAAACCACCTCCCTTTAGCCTTTCTCTTCCATCAGGCTACAGGTAAGCCCTGGGTGATGAAAAGGGAAAGTTTGAAGCACCACATCCACCAACGCCTCTTATAAGATGGCATCATAATGAATTTGATAGGTGCAATTGGGATGTGGTCCACAGCATGTTGTGGTCCCGGTGGGACACTATTCTATTACAAGGAGAGAGTTGGAGGTACAGCTGTGGCATATTCTCCAGAGATTCAGTACCTCAAGTATTACTAAAGGAAGACCCATGGATGATTGTTGGGTATGATGGTTCATCATTCATTTAAAGCCAACATGTTTCAGCCCATACTTTTGAATAAAATTATCAAAGGCATTCATCAGGGCTCAAAGGATCCCCGCTCCTACAACTATCTAACAAAAGTACTAGGTAAAAAAAAATCCAAACTCTATGGTGGATTAAAGGGAGAAATCCTAATGCTGGGTTGATATTTCATGGTCTGTTCAGAAGGAAGCACTCTCTGTAGTCACACACTGTTCAAGAGTTGTACGGGCAGCTTAAACCTTCTTCTGTGTACCATCACTTTATAACTTCTTTCTGGTGGGAAACTGCCTGCTCTCCCAGTGCTGCCTTGTCCTGCAGTCATAAGTTGATCCAATAGAAGCGCTACTGGCTTTATGAATGTGAAGTACACGTTCACACAGAAAACAAAGTATCTGTTAACACGGAAAACTATGGTTAATAAGTGATTTGCAAGGGTGCCAACAATCTATTTACTTTGTCTCTTGGTATGCCCAAGGACTGTTGTTGGAACCCTGAATATTTAATAAGCACATCCAGTGCTTTAAACGGGCCGGTAGTGTCCGGTACTGAGTACCTGCACTTTTTTATTTTGGGAGGAAGATTACCTGCACTTCTCAAGAAAACGTAATACTTTTCATTGGAGAGTACCGGCATTTCTCAGAAACAAGTAGGCACTCTGATACAGAGTACCTGCACTTCTATTTTTCCATTTCAAGCACTGAGCACATCTTAAACTCTTTCTCCAGTTGCAACCTATTACAGATGAGAATTAAACGCAGGAGAACAGAAGTCAAAGTACTGATTCAAACAGACATGCCAATGTCCTGGGTGCAGACCGAGACGATCCATCCCGTTACAGAAAAAAGTGCTAACTTAATCACCTGCGCTGGACACAGCACACTGCAGAACCAATTTACGTGGCGCTCTGTATTTCTATAATGGTGGCCAATCAACCTTTGAGGGGTGTCCTGAATGCCAAGATGAGGATTGGTCCAGTCATTAACTACTGCCACCTTTGTGACATCATTGACGGCTCTTCTCATGTGCCAAGGTGCAAGGTTCCACATTCCAAGTACTGCTGGAGTGAATCCTGCCCCGCTTTCTTTGTGCTCACAGGACCCCATGACTTCTCGTGTGGGTGATGGGGTCCCCAGGGGCATACCAGGACGCTAATTACCATTTCCAGAGGGCGAGCTGCGAACTTTGCACCCGTGCACAGAGTATCAATGAAGGGTTCATGCATACTTCTGTGACTTCGTG
Source organism: Pleurodeles waltl (assembly GCF_031143425.1). NCBI lineage: Eukaryota > Metazoa > Chordata > Amphibia > Caudata > Salamandridae > Pleurodeles > Pleurodeles waltl. The sequence continues at coordinate 390,928,284 of NC_090442.1, read as the reverse complement.
TAGTACCATGTTTTCCTGAGTCACGAGTGCTCACAATTTATTTTACTGTTTTTCCCAATCTTGTTTTTTGTTTCCAATCACTGTATTTGAGATAGTTAGAAAATACGTTTGTACCGCACTGCTAGCTTGTGCCAGCATGAAGTAATATTCTGATAAGCTTGCTGATAGTGAGATGCTTTCAGATGGCCTATCCTTCATCAGAGTGCTGTTCCAATAGGTGTTTTACCATGATGAACAGCTCACAAATCTGGAGCCGTGCCATCACCAAGATGCAATGGCCCGATGCATGCCGCCCTGTTGCAGTGATCTCTGGATGATCAACAAAGAGCTATCTTGCATTCCTGACATGCCCAAACCTGTCTCTGAAGGCTAAATACCTTGCACTATGTGCTTTTGCTCAGTGGTTCTTAACCTTTTGACTTATGTGGACCCCCACTCGGTGCTTAATATAAGAAACGAAAAAGGGTCACAAAGGGAGAACGCAGAAAGCTGCGAGAGTGAGTTGAAGGGGCAGGGAGTAGTTTAAATGGATTAAAGAGGCCGGAGATGGTTTCAGGATTAGCAGCCTCAGTCAGTATTCTGTGTTCGCACATTTAATTGCAGCAGCCGCTTGCTGGCACCCGCACATTTTTATTTACAAATTAAGCATTGCCCCTACTTAATCATTACAGGAACCCGAAGACCCTCACTTACTCATTTTTAGAATCCAAAGACCCCCCCACTGAGTTATTAGTGGAAGCTGGGGACAGCGGCATAAGCATTTTCGTTTTTACTGGAAAACAATACACACAAAATACAAAAACAAACATTCATCAAACAAATACATAAATGAATAAATACTTCATATAATTCACAAGCAAATATAAAAGGCTGGAGCTTTTCTGAATTCATATTAGGCCACTCATCGTACAGTCTATATTCAGGTGATGCATTTGCACTTCTCTCTCAAATCAATCTGAAAATACTGAGCTTAATTTTTAACCTCCAATGTTAAATTATTTCACATTCACAGAACGTGTTAACATTTTAAACTTTAAATGTTACTTCTTTATTTATATACCCTTCATTTATCTGTTAATATTATTTGATTTTCTTCAGAGGCCGCCTACCCCCTGAGAAAGCTTCAGGGGCCCATAGGGGGTCCCTGGACCTCAAGTTGGGAACCACCGCTGTAGGTGATTGTTGTCGCTGGTCCTTCCTTTGATTGCTGTCACCCAGCACCAGGACACCTGTAGAGCTAACAGCTGCCCTTAGTAATACGATTAACATAACATTATACAATATTTGTAAAGTGTCATACTTTGCATGTCCTCTTCATTAGGAATTAAAATGTGGCCCCTTTTTTTATCTGAAATATGATGTAAGGAAGGTTTGTCACCTCAGGAAAATCTTTGATTCCACAACCTAGAGGTGAAATAATGGTGATTATCGCATGTATTTAGTCCCCGCGGCATTTAGCAAGAAGTCCAGTCCAATGTGATTAAGCTAAAACGATAGGTTTAGCAAGATCTGCACATGCAAGTGGCAAGTCCCATGGCTTCTAATCTTGCTGAGGACTTATTTGCCCCCCTACGCTGAATGTACCAGAGGAGCTTAAGGTAGGCTTGGAGAAAAATGTACCAAAGTAAGACGCACATGGACTTTTAACAAGCCGGATTTTCAACTTTGAACCCATGTGATGCTATTCTGATGTTTGATTTATTGACTCTTTTTTGGAGTCCCATGGTAAGTTCCCCATTATTTTGTATTGTACACCCTGCCATCTGTGCAGAAAGCTGTTTGCCAGGACCTGATGATGTAAGTTGCACAGTCCAGTCTGACATTAACACCCATATCGCCGATGATCGCAGAAAATGGTGGATTAAAGTTGATAACCTTCTTAAATTGGGATAAAAAGTAAAACATGTTTAAAAGATCTAGTCTCATTGTACCTTCATGGAAAGATGTTGGTCCAGAAACACCCTTAGATGCCTAAGTTTAGTAAGTGGAGTACTATTTTGGCAACCTAATGGCAGAATGTCTCTTAAAAGCTGGCTCCCGTCTGTTGGGTGTCAATGACTGGTAAGACATATTTGTAAGTCTGGAAACTGTTTAAGGACTCTTTGACCACCATAAGTAATCTGGTGTCCTTGGTACGTCACTTCACAGGAATCGTAGTTTTACTCCATCTGTATTTCTATCTACCTTAACTGTCATCAGTTGGATAGGGAAGTTTATGGACATTTAGGTATGTATTTCACCCACTTCAGCTCCCAACTCCCACTGGAATTTTGTGATTCTGGGCCACTATGTCCTAGCTGAATGAGGGATCAGGCATGTTTCCATGTCTTTGTGTGGTGCTATACTGTTCATTAATCTCGGCACACTAGGCTGAGTCTAATGTTTTATGTAGTGATGTTCAAATGACATCACTGTGGGTTGCTGTGAGTGAATGGACTGGGAGCTCCATAAGAAACAGGAGAATTTGGTGGGCTCTTCTTTGTACCACTTTTGGGATAGCCTCCTAATATTCCATAGCATTGGTGTCTTCCTCATTGTATCATTAGTGATGAGGACAGAGTTGTTATTAATCAAAGCAGTTTTACCCAGATCAAGACAATAATGACTGTAAATGGATTCCTGATATCATGAAATGTTAGAATGGGATGGAGAAGGTAGTCGCAGATGGAGTCAGTGCTGATGTGAGTCCATTCAATCTCTCCATTCAGATCTTAGCAATGGGTGGACAATCTGAAACCCCATTTTTCCATCGAAAATCCATGTCTTGAGTCCCCTTCTGAAGTCCGCCTGGGAGGGAGCTGTTAGGAGGTAGAGGGACAGACTGTTCTAGGACTTAGCTGCTGTGTAGGAGAAGCAGCAGCCTCCGCTGCAGCTGCAATATATGCGGGGAGTGTGCTCGGTTCAGTTAAAAGGTGCGTAGTTGTCTTGCTGGGACGTAGAAGCTCAGTCAATGGTTGATGTAGGAATCCCTAGGTTGTGGAGAGCCTTGTATGCCAGTGTGAGAATTTTTAATTGGCATCTCTTCTGGATGGGGAGCCAGTTGAGGTTCCTGAGGTGTGTGATGATGCTTGAGCACTTGGGGATGTTGAGGATGAGTCTGGCTATAGTGTTCTGTAAAGTCTGTTAAGTAGCTGGGAGGACACTCTGGTGTAGAAAGCGTTGCCATAGTCAAGGTGGCTGGTTACCAGGGCGTGCATGACTGTCTTTCTGGTGTTGGTGAGGATCCATTTGAAGGTTCAGCAGAGCATACAGAAGATGTAGAAGCAGTACAAGGCGACTGAGTTTACTTGTCGATTCATGGATAGTTGGCAGTCGAGGAGGATGTTGAGATTTTGTGCGTGCTCTGATGGAGAGGACGTTGGTTTGAGTTCTGCTGGCCACCAGCTGTGGTTTCATGTGGAGGTGTTCTTCCTGATGATCAGGACTTCCATTTTGTCAGTGTTTTTGTTTGAGGCAGCTGTTTTCATCTATGTTGCTACATTGGTCACAGCGTTGTGGAAGTTGGATTTGGCACTGTGGGGGTCTTCGGTAAGTGAGAGGATTAGTTGAGTGTTGTTGGCGTAGGAGACTACATTGAGTCCATAGGATCTGACGATGTCTGCGAGGGGGGTCATGTAGATGTTGAACAGGGTTGGGCTGAGGGAAGATGCTTGGGGTACACCACAGGTGATGTTCTTGGGTGTAGAAGTGAAGAAAGGAAGGCGGATGCTCTGCATGCAGCCTGAGGGAAAAGAGGTGACTCACTTAAGGGCATTTTGTTGAATGCCTATGTTGTGGAGACTGTTGAAGAGAGTGTGATGGAAGATTGTATCGAATGCTGCAGAGAGGTCCAGAAGTATCAGAGTTTCCGACTCTCCTTGGTCGATGAGGGTCCTGATATCATCCATGGTGGCGATCAGTACAGTCTCCGTGCTGTCGTTGGCCATGAATCCTGATTGTGAGGTAGTCGGTGAGCTGTTGGTTGTTGGCTTCCTCAAGCACTTTTGCCACGAAGGGCAGCTGGGAGATCGGTCTCTAGTTTTTTAGGTGTTTGGGGTCGGTGGAGGGTTTCTTCTTTAAGAAGGGTCTGACCTCTGCGTGCTTCCATTCATCCAGGAAAGTTGCTGTAGAGATGGAGGTATTGAGGATGCACGTTTCATGCTAAAAGTATTGGCTCCGAGGTTGAAAAGCTAGTGGGGACAGGGGTCGGTGGGTACCCCGGAGTGGATGGATGACATGATGGCTGTGGTGGTCTGTGTGGTAATCAGGGACCAGGAGGTTATCTTGTGGCTGGTGATCGCTGCTTGAGAGATGTTATCTAGGCTGGAGGGTTGGGGGCCAAAATTGTATATATTGGCAATCTTGCTGCTGAAGAAGTCTGAGAGGGTGTCGCAAAGCTGAGATGGATGGATGGTGGTCTCTGTGGCTATGGGTTTAGAGAATTTCTTGATGATTCTGAAGAGTTATTTTGTGTGATTGGCTGCGGTGTTAGCTATGAATGCTATCATTTTCCGAAAAAAATATCTGGGAAGGTATGATTGAGTCCCGAATGGGCACTGTGGGCAATTGTTAGATTCACCTCCACATGCATTTCTCTCTATTTTCATTGGTTCAATCCCTCATGTTCTTATAAAATCCCAAAATGGCATCAACAATTGTTTAGATTGCTGATGTGTTTGAGAACTTCTCTTTACATCTAAAAATGACTTTTGCTTTCTTATCTTTTGCAGACACTACTTACTTTTATAAAACATTCACGTTCATGTATAGATAACCCATCAACTCACATTAACTTTCCCACAAATTATAGCTCACATTACTACAACTGTGAGGTTTATTTTATAATGCTGTGGTCCTCCAGATGCTTTATTTAAAACTTTTATATATGCAAGCCTCAACAAAATTTAGCACAGCACTGTACATTGACTAAGGGCCGGATTACGATCTTGGCGGACGGGGTAACTTCGTCACAAATGTGATGATTATCCCATCCACCAAATTACAATTCTATTATATCCTATGGAGCTCCTAATACGGCAGATGGAATGAGTATTCCATCCACCAAGATCGTAATCAGGCCTGACGTCTAGCTTAAAGCCCGTGAGTGATAGGAGATGTATCTGGTTTTTGGACTGTTAATAAGTTGTGATGTAGTGTTCTTCAAAGAGATTAGTCCTCCACAATTTCCTAATTGGAGCAGCATTGGGTTTGTCCTAATGGATATGAGGATGTTCAGGGTCGTACTGGCCGTAACAAGTATCAGGCATTTACACTAGAGCCTGGAAGAGTGGGTGCTGGTTTTGTAGCAGTGAGGGCCGGCTTTGTTGCTAGGGGTGGTTTTGCAGTGATGCTGCAATATTGGCCCCCAGTAACAAAAGCACCAAGCAAGCTGTTGTAGGTCCATTTTAGCACGTTGCTTGGACACACTTGTTTAGCTTCGAGCCTGCGACCTGTGCCCTTTTACCTAGCTCATTTTCATTTATTCCTTTTTATTAGTTTAGCATGGCTTCATTTTAACGGTGATGTCTTATTATTTTTTATCAGTTGCCTAGCCATGCAGGGATTGTTATTAGTTCTTTAGTACAACATTCTCATCTTGTGCTCTGCTCAAGGCTGTATATGGTAACCTACCAAGTATTGCCTGTCCAAAAGTACAAAGTCCACCTTACACAAAAAAGTTGCATTATCATGTCAGGCCAGTTCTTAGAAAACAACATGTTTTATTATTTTTAAAAAAAACATCACACTGGCACAATTAGGTTAGAGGGGACAGTTCACCCATCAATCGTATTCTGTACCATGTTGTCGCAGCTCTGCTGAAATTGGCCTCATCACTCCAGCCATTTGGGAGGACTGACAGCAGACCAGAGGCAAAAAAACTCCATATTACTCAGGTATGGGGCCGGAGCTTCCTTTCAGAGACTAATATGGGCAGAGAAGGTTGATCACTGCTATGCTCTCATGTAGAAGCTAGAAGTGTGGGCAGAGATTTAGATTCATTAGTTTGACATGATGCTGGGACTTTTTATCTGTTTCACGCTCATGGTCACAATAATAATAGTATTGGGTTTCATTTTCCTAATAATCACAGCTCATGCTTTTTTACATAGAATGCAGTTACTTTAATAAAATATATCGAAAACTCTCCTGCATTTCTCTGTCTGCCATTGCATGTATGAGACTGTGCGCGAATGAGAGGTAGGGGTAAGATCTGTACGTCATGCGTCAGGCTGCCACAAATCATCTTTACTTTCTAGTTTTGGGTGAAGTGCTGCTAGGTAGCTAAAAGGGTAAGACCGACAGCTGACAAATGGTGTGGGATTGACTCAGTCACCCACATGTGGTGGTGCTGCCACCCAAAACCAACAGTCTTATCTCCATGGTAAGAGTCCTACAGCAAAGCATTTCCAGCCTCCTGGGGCCAGGCAGTGGCCCGACCCACTCACCCCTCCCCCAGTGTCCACCCCCAGGGGCTGGTCCTAGAAAAATGCCAGGGCTGCTTTGGGTCCCCGGTCCGACCCCGGGGATGTTGATCCAGATCCTGGGTGCACAAATTGAAAAGACCTGCGGCCTTGTTATTTTGTTTTTTACACTTCTCAGTCTGCAGTCTGAAGGTGTCCTGATTATGGGTGTGCTGAGAACCACCAGAGATGGTGAACTTGTCTGCAAGACAAACAAGGTGGTAGTCGTGATGGCTTTATAAATGCTGCAGCTGATGTTGAAAATGGTGCATGCTTTCAAGGGGAACCAATGGAGTTTCATCCAGATGCAGCTGGTATGATCCCATTTCGTCAGGCTCTGGATAGAATATGCTGTCTTCTCAGTGCTTAATTTGAGCTAATGGTTTCTGGTGCTTGGCACCGCAATTAATTGTTAACACTAGCTCTTATGATGCCGCTGTTTGTACAATTTAGAGACAGACACAATGACAGTTGTTTGTTAATTCAAATTACCACAAAAATGACTAATATCTGCCTCCCAACATATAGTTATATCTGTGGGGTCTGAAATAGTCTGATTTCTCACACTTGGAAAAGTGTGATGCGTAGTAGTTCTGTTGGTACGTTTATTGGCAGCACTGGCAGGGGAATGAGAGATACAAGCTACAGTTGTCTTCTGAGAAGGGCCCCTGCACTTATTCTCTCACAAATTGTGCACTTTGTAGTGTGTAGGATGCCCGTATGGGGTGCCAGTGTGGAGTCTGTGAGGCCATTGAGTAGAGCATTACCACCATCCAGATGTGAGAGTATGATGATTTGAACAGCAGTCTTGAAGTTGCCACCTGGAAGAAATTGTTTTTCTTTTATTGGAAGAAAGGCCAGGTACCAGGCCATCTTTGTGTATTTTGGCAAAGTATTCCTTGAGGATGAGGTTGGTGTCCAGGGTGAACCTCAATGTTACTAAATTAACCTGAGCTCAAACCCCTGGTAGCTATATCACAGAGCAGGCAGACATATCTTAGGCCAATGTGTAAAATATTTATGCAGAACAGTAATAAAGTTAAAATGCCAAACAATAAAATCAGCCAAATGTAATAAACAAAATGACACTAAACCAATAAAAGTCCAATAAGGGAAACCAAAGATGTGAATTTTTAATGTTTAAGTAAAAATAGAACTGAAAAGCACTAAGCCCCATTGATAGTCTATGAAAGCAGTAGACCAGGACATAGGTGCGATTTCAGGCCTACCACAATACACCAAGCAGGTTTATCTTGATAAAGGGTTTTTGAGCAGCCTTTTTATGGAGCTCAATACTTTTTTTAAGTCACAACTTTTCATAGTTTCTGGAGCTGCTCCTCTGGGTTAATTCCAAAGCCCTCAGGACCTTAGGAACATCACATAGTGCCCAGGATTCACCCCAGCAGATGCCACCAGTAAGGTCCAGACCAATTCTAGTTGGCATTGGTCACTTCTGGAAAAAAGCCTCTTGCAGATTGTTGCGTCCTGGTAGCCACACAGGAGTTCAGCCAACAGACCTTTGGAGTCCACTTCTTTGTCCTGGGTACAACTGGGAGCAGGTCTAGTCCTTGAGGTTACAGGTTACAGACAGCAGGTTTAGTCCTCTTCCAAGCTTCCACTGGTCCAGAAAACGTTCAGCGGAGGGTTCCTTGGGTTGACACATTTATGGTTGGCACTAGTCAGTGCGTGGGTGACTCCTGGACTCTCCCTAAACAATGGGAAAACATTTCCTGGGGGAATCCCTACCCATTTCTACAGAACTTTCAATTTGCTCTACCGCAAAGATTCCCAGCGTGACCTTCCTTGGAGGATTGCATTCTTCATGTCCCATCTTGCATTTACTTGTGAGAAGGTAAGCCCCTTTACAAGTTAATGAAGCCATTGTTCCTGCTCTGTGAGCAGTTAGGTTTCACACCTCATTAAGGTCAAGCACTGGCTGGGCAGCTGCTGGACAGCTAATGCAAATTACCCTCTAAGAGTTTAAGGAAAGGAAAAGGTATTTTTCTTAAAGGTACTTTGCCTAAATATTTATTCAGACTATAACTTCACAAATAAATCCAATCAATTGGCCATTTAATAGATATGAAAAGTAGTCTTAGAATGACTTTTGTAGCTGTGTCCCTCAAAAGATACAGATTACAGTTTAAAATCTGTACTTTGACATGTTCTAGGATTCAGCAACAGCCCTGCCAGTGAAAACAGATTTGGGGACATGACTGTATAGGAACATGCTTATTTTAATTGCACATGTGTTCCACTTTTAGATATCAGGCACTGTAACTTGTTGAAGACAAAGTGTACTTATGGGTGACATTAACATTTTAAAGCAGAGTTTCCCACCTTTCAAAAAGAGTTATTTTGACATGTCTGTACAGCAGGATTTAGGTTGCTGCAGTCAGTTTAAAAAGAGCAGGAATGAAGCCATATTTTATCTGTCACTGTAGTGGACAGTACGATCAGTGCTGCAGTCCACATTTGACATTTAACTTTCCATGCAATGAGCGTATTTCTGCACCATACACTGTGGCCTTACAGGAAAGTTAAATACGCCAATTAGGATTAAGCCATTTTTTACATGCATAATGAGGAGCACAGGCATTTTATTCCTGGTTAGTAGGGGTAAAATGCATAGAGTTCTAAATCCAGTAAAAAATGTAGGGCAAACATTGAGGGAACCATGCAAAAGATGGCCTTTCCTACAGTCAGTAAACTTGATCTGACAAAAGGTTTGAGGGACCATATTGGTGATGGTGCATAATGGGCATCTAGGGTGCAGCCTCTCTAATGGAGAGATAAGTGGTCAAATAGTGGCTTGACAGAAACTCCCACATGAAGAATGGTGCAAAGGGCTATGCAGCTTATGCGGTTATTGACAAGGTGCAATCCGTGAGACAGTCATTTTGCCCTTTATGGAGATACCACATAGGCAGTAGGAGAAACTGACTATTTTTCAGGTCACTCTCAGTAATGTGATGAAGAGTTTTCAGCTGCTTTTAATTATTGAGTGGATTATCATAGCAGATAAACTTGTGAAATTTGGTATTTGAGTAGCACACCACTTTGCTCCATATAGAGCTGCTTGTGGGTTCGTTGTGTCACTTTAGGGAAAATGAGTCTGATTAGTAACTTATGTTAAGGCCCAGGGTGGGGCTCAGCAAGACGTGTGAATAATTAAGTACTGACAGAAGAGTAACAAAAGAGTTAAATATTAGAGTTTTTACAACAACAATGATCACAATAAAGAGGAGATTTACTGGATGTTTGGTGTAGGAAATTGGGTGTGGTGCAAAATCCAAAGTTTGTGATAAAGGGCTATTCTGCCTTTTTACTGCCTATTTATTTTAAGTTGGTCAGGGATATTAGTACAGTTGAAATAAAAATAAAAAAACATACAATACGAAGACCATAATGCAATGGGGAGGTGAAGGAGAGAAAGTGCTATTTATTCCAAGTTGTAGAAATAGTACACATAATTGTTAGTTTATTGGATTGCAGCACAATATGTTTTTGAATACACATCAGGAACATTGGGACATGATCATAGATAGAACAAGGGCGAGGTTAGCTAGGTGAAGTTGCAAGTGTCTCTCTGTCTCTCTCTCTCACACTCTCTCTCGCTCTCTCTCCACCGTGAAATACTGCTTAAAAACTGATAGAATATCCTGGCATAGGTATGTCAGCATCTAAAATCTCATCATGCCTGAATAAACATCTCTCCCTCAAAGCCCTGGTTAATGCTATTTCTTCGAAATGTTTCTACTCACTGAAACTTCCGGGGAAAGGTTTCCCACACTTGCCACATCACCTCAATGTTTATGTAGTATGAGCATGAATTTTGTAAGAATCGATTAATAACACATTCTCCATTTGGGGCTACTTGAGCCCTCCCCTAGCAAAGGTACAATCAAGTCAGAACTTTGCAGTGCGGAAAGTAAGCAACCTGTGAAAATTTGACAATGTCACCAAGCATGAATACACCTCCACTGACTCCCTGTCAAATAATGTCCAAGATGGTTGTCTACAAATGGTGCAGTCATTATATCTTGAGAGACACTTGTGTCCTAACTCGCAGCTTCTGTTGTTGGTTTCATGTTTTAAACCATCTGAGCATTGCAATACATTTCTATTGCACATTACCATCATAATTTAAAGCATCTGCCTAAAACCTATCTATTCAGCTACATACCCTTGTCCTCACGCTTGATTTACATTTAGCTTGTATTGCCCTTTTGTTTCCCAGCACCAAGATGCCTATGTTGGTGAACAAGCTCTTTACAAAATAAATCAATTCAAGTCTGTCTGAAAGAAACTCTTGCAGCTACATCTCCTTAGTATATTCCTGCTTTTTTCTACTTGTGTGCTCCATATTTTCAAAGAAAAACTGATTCCAGAATTTGGGGGTCTGACCAGACTACATTTCTGGAGGCATGATTTGTCAGGAGGAGGTGTCTGACAGAGTATACACTCGGTTTCATGTGAAAAAAGAGGATTTTGCTTAGTGGGTACTTGGCTGAACGTGACAGGCACTTTTCTGTCATGTAAAGACACTTACATTTCAGCCCTGCTGTGCCCTGGAGCCAGTAGAGACTTTCTGTCTAGGCAGAAATGAGAATTATTTATTTGCACAATAAATGGAATCATTTCTGCTGCTGCGTGGACAAGTCAAGATACAAAGAAGTTGGCCCAGTCAAATTTGTATTTATGTGGCTGTTGGCCACAGAGGTGTGGAAAGTGGAAGGAGCTGGAGTTGGACAAAAGGGCTTTTAGGGGCGCTGTTGCGTAGCAGTGTGTTTGCATGGTCTGGTAATTGCAAAGATGGGAACATAGGTTCGTAGCTGATTTCGTAAATTACTATTAGAACCTGAAGCATTGAGGCACTGAAATATCACGTTTCTACAGGGAGTGCAGAATTATTAGGCAAGTTGTATTTTTGAGGATTAATTTTATTATTGAACAACAACCATGTTCTCAATGAACCCAAAAAACTCATTAATATCAAAACTGAATATTTTTGGAAGTAGTTTTTAGTTTGTTTTTAGTTTTAGCTATGTTAGGGGGATATCTGTGTGTGCAGGTGACTATCACTGTGCATAATTATTAGGCAACTTAACAAAAAAAAATATATACCCATTTCAATTATTTATCATTACCAGTGAAACCAATATAACATCTCAACATTCACAAATATACATTTCTGACATTCAAAAACAAAACAAAAACAAATCAGTGACCAATATAGCCACCTTTCTTTGCAAGGACACTCAAAAGCCTGCCATCCATGGATTCTGTCAGTGTTTTGATCTGTTCACCATCAACATTGCGTGCAGCAGCAACCACAGCCTCCCAGACACTGTTCAGAGAGGTGTACTGTTTTCCCTCCTTGTAAATCTCACATTTGATGATGGACCACAGGTTCTCAATGGGGTTCAGATCAGGTGAACAAGGAGGCCATGTCATTAGATTTCCTTCTTTTATACCCTTTCTTGCCAGCCACGCTGTGGAGTACTTGGACGCGTGTGATGGAGCATTGTCCTGCATGAAAATCATGTTTTTCTTGAAGGATGCAGACTTCTTCCTGTACCACTGCTTGAAGAAGGTGTCTTCCAGGAACTGGCAGTAGGACTGGGAGTTGAGCTTGACTCCATCCTCAACCCGAAAAGGCCCCACAAGCTCATCTTTGATGATACAAGCCCAAACCAGTACTCCACCTCCACCTTGCTGGCGTCTGAGTCGGACTGGAGCTCTCTGCCCTTTACCAATCCAGCCACGGGCCCATCCATCTGGCCCATCAAGACTCACTCTCATTTCATCAGTCCATAAAACCTTAGAAAAATCAGTCTTGAGATATTTCTTGGCCCAGTCTTGATGTTTCAGCTTGTGTGTCTTGTTCAGTGGTGGTCGTCTTTCAGCCTTTCTTACCTTGGCCATGTCTCTGAGTATTGCACACCTTGTGCTTTTGGGCACTCCAGTGATGTTGCAGCTCTGAAATATGGCCAAACTGGTGGCAAGTGGCATCGTGGCAGCTGCACGCTTGACTTTTCTCAGTTCATGGGCAGTTATTTTGCGCCTTGGTTTTTCCACACGCTTCTTGCGACCCTGTTGACTATTTTGAATGAAACGCTTGATTGTTCGATGATAACGCTTCAGAAGCTTTGCAATTTTAAGAGTGCTGCATCCCTCTGCAAGATATCTCACTATTTTTGACTTTTCTGAGCCTGTCAAGTCCTTCTTTTGACCCATTTTGCCAAAGGAAAGGAAGTTGCCTAATAATTATGCACACCTGATATAGGGTGTTGATGTCATTAGACCACACCCCTTCTCATTACAGAGATGCACATCACCTAATATGCTTAATTGGTAGTAGGCTTTCGAGCCTATACAGCTTGGAGTAAGACAACATGCATAAAGAGGATGATGTGGTCAAAATACTCATTTGCCTAATAATTCTGCACTCCCTGTAATATCCTAATCCAATCCCTCGCTTTGGGATCACAGCCTAGTGTGTGGCTTACCTCTGTCCTAGTGCTGGTGTATTAATAAACTACATCACTTGCCTATGCATCCTGCGTGGGCCTATAAAAGTCATACAAGCCAACAAAAGTGTCCCCGATGCTGATTTTCAGATGTGTACCTGACACAGGCTGAGAACAGTATTGCCTCATTTGGTGTGCCTGCTTTGACCCTCTTCACCTGTACAGTAACTATTGCTGAGGTGAAGAATGGATCCATTGGGGCCAAGGCAGGTTTAATAATAGTGCATGGACCCAGCGAAGGTCAATGAAAGCCAGATCTCGGTCACATTTTCGGGCTATATGCATAAATATATATACAATATAACTGTTTGAAACTGAATTATATAGGCAGTGTTTATTCTGAAAACCAGGCTCGGAAAACAGTGGGGTAAAGGAAATGTGTTCATTTTTTACCACAAGATATTTCAAAATTGCTAAAATGTAACGAGACAGAACAAAAGATCTCTCACTGCCACAAGGAATCCTTCCTTTCTGAAGAACAAAACTGCATGTTCTTTGAGAACAGAACCCTTGTCACATTTTGCTGTAAAACTCAGTTGCTCAGTCCACAGTTTATGAGCACATTTGAGTCACTCACTTATAAAATGTGCAACGTGCCTGTGTTTCTTGATAAAAGTGTGTGATAATAAAAACAAATCACACAGAATCATGTTTTTTCCCAAATGGAATTCCTTTTCGTCTGTTTTGTAGCACAGACAGACAATCTTATCGTACAAGTTTAGTGAAGTGGAAAACGATACAGAAATGTTACCTCATGCCGAGGCCCGGTAGTTAGGTCATGCTGTGCTTGCATTAGCCGTGGAAAAACACTCTTAGTTCAGGGTACTCAGGGCAACAGAGTGAAAAGAAACAAAACTGAACGGGAATCCAAACACCTGCCCCTCCCCCAGCCGTAAACACAATGACTCTGAGGTCAGTGTTTGGGTTGGCGGTGAGCACGGAGGCCGAGTAGGCTCACACCGGCGCCTGAGTTATTGTAAGGATGTTCAGGGCTTGACTAAGTCTGATTGGGAAGGCCCGAATTTACCGGCAGTTGAGTGACACGTGCACGGGTTTGTCTGAGGATGTGTACGGTGGTTTGAGATTAGATACAACCCGTTTCCCGTTGGAAACGCACTGATAATAAAGAATAAATACATAAGAGAGGTGGGGGTGAAGGGTAAGTGAGCTAACAAAACAAGCGTTTTCAATGCAATGGGGTCTAGCATTTGCTCGACTTAGAGCTATTAGCGTTGTAAATTCCTAACTGAACTTTTCTTGCCACATATATTGAAAATGAAAAGTAAAACATTAGTTGACATAAGCAAGCTGATTCAAAGCGCCTTGGCAGCCATGATCATGAGCGCGAAGGAGAGACACAAAAAGAAGTTCGCTCGCAGTAAAATATATTGACACACGTGAAATTATCTATAAAACAGGGGCAGTCTGCAAGGCGGTAACAAAACCTCCCCAAGGCAGGACAAGCAGAAAGCATTTACCAATGATAACAAAGGGCTTTTGAAAGGCAAGCCCCAGAGCGAGTGAAAGTGATGGGCGTGTGGTGGGCGTGGTTAAAAGTCCACAATAATTACAACAGGTCAAAGCGCATGAGCGCTCCACCTAAAAAAAGGAAGCCAAAAGTACGCCTGTTGCTCTATGTGCATGGGCATCCCTGGTGGAAAGTCAATCTAACCTTCCAGAAATTACTTCTAGTGGATTTAGTTCCTGTCACATGTCACTGAGCTGCTATTCACAAAGCACTATAAAATATGTAAATCTACTGTGTGCAGAAATTCATGAGGGTTAAGTCAACACATGCGGCCTCCAAACGTATGTATTAGTATCGCCAATCTAGGAACATAGAGCTAGATGTGCTAGGAATCGATTCACAAAAAGCAGTGGCAAATTGCACACCTACTTTTTGCAAATCATTTCTGGTTTGCGAACAACCCTATGTACTAATAGGGACTAATTGCCAATACTATACATTGTCACTTTTCCACTCTAGGGCCTTATGTACCAACACATGTACCCATAGACACTAAAGGAGTAAAGCCCTTTTGAGCATTAAACCAGGAGTCTCCAACCGTTTGTTTAATAAGAGCTATTTATGTTATTTGAAAATCATCCCAAACTACTAATATTATTAGTGGTGCCATAGTGACCACATCAAACACGATTACATTAGTCACCGCCTTATACAGTATAACCATCAGTGATCGTGTAAGGGCATCAGACAGGTTTGCCAGCTGTAATGTAAAAAAAGTCTGTATCAGTGTGCAAAGCCTCTCCATAGGTAGTACATAACAACCATAGCTGCAATGTCACTGACATCAAAGTATTAATATTAGTAATAAGTCTCCCTAACTGTGCTTCATTTATCTCTAATCTAAATAATTAAATAGAATTTTCAAAATTCATCCCTTTTTCTCTACACATCAGATTATGTGTCCTTAAAATTGACACATTTTCATCTCAAATACACACTTTCATTTTTGGTGTACCTATATTAATTCAACCTAGTAAAAGTTTCTAATTTAGCACACAGGAGAGCTACTTTCAACTAGCTGGAGAGCTACCAGTTGCTCACGAACAATGGAGACTGGCATTAAACCATAAGCGCACAGTGAGACTTGCACACAGAAGGAGCCTCTGAATCTCACTCATGTGCCCACGCAGCACATGCAACAACTGTATTCCATGGAAAATAATATAACTGCACCACTGAAATTTCACTGCAAAAATGTCACTGTTCCAGTTGCTTTAGAGTGTAGTGTTCCTGACAGACTGTGTGCGGAGCAGTTGTTATGTTATGTTATGTTATGTTATGTTATGTTATGTTATGTTATGTTATGTTATGTTATGAGGATTTATAGAGTGCATGGCTACCCTCCGGCCTCCCAGCACTATACAGACATCTTCAAAACACAGAATGGGCACAGGTCAAAATAACCAAGTTTTAAGCAGACGATGGAAGGACAATTCATGACTGGTCAGTCGTAGACCTATGGGCAAAGAGTTCCAGAGATTAGCCCCCAAATAAGCTATGCCTCTTCCGCCCCATTTAGATTTTTTTATTGATGGAATAGTGGCCAGAGCCGCAGAAGAGGATCTGAGCTGTCTAGCAGGGATGTAAAAGGAGGCAATAGTTTGCAAAAATGGAGGACCTTTGTTGTGAAGGGCTCTGTGGATGCCACAGAGTGATTTACATTTTATCCGTTGCTCAACTGGGAGCCAATGTAGAATAGCGAGAGATGCTTTAGTCAATTCATGTCTAGTTATATTAAAAAGAAGGCGAGCAGCAGTGTTTTGGACCATCTGTAGCTTCCTTTTGACATAGTTGGCAGCGCCAAGGTACAGGGCATTCCCGTGATCCAGTCGCGAGATAACGAGGGCTTGGATTATGAGCATGTTAGCAATAGGTGGAAGTATTTTAAACACCTTTCTGAGGAACCCTCTAATACAACAACAGCACCACATTGTTAGGAATCTATGGGGGAATAGGCCCACAATATCCCTTGATGGGATTTGCAGATTCATGCATTGTTGCACCTGCAATCGCTTTCACCTGAAATTTGTTGTGATTCTCTACAGTTAGCACAGAATTAGAATAATGCAAATGTCTATCACTGTGTCAATGTTCAACTGCCCAACGCAAAAAAGAAGAAGAGCTCAATGTTGTTGTCCTGGGTACTTGAATGTATTTCTCATTTTAGAGTCTCCATTTTTTGCTTTGTTGAAGTTTATAATTACCTTTTGAGTCCTACTGTGAATTAAAGACCACTTTGAAAAACCCCAGAGAAGGTCCTTTACCCCGCACTCTCATCTGGTCTCCCTGTGACACATCTGGCATGATAAATGAAAAATTATAGATGTATTCCACTTGCTTCAGAAACTCAAACTGATGCAGCCCAAGCAGCAGTGGTCAGACATAAATTTACCAGTTCTACCACAATGATGAGGAAACTATGCTTTCTCTGAATCAAACCAAAGATGTAAACTGATCATACTTGTGAGGCAAAGCAAGCATAATAAACTCCATTGTGATGTTGAAATCATGGATTAAATCCAAAGCCGTAGTCATGATTCATAAATCTACCTGGGGACACACCCATTTGCCTCCAAAGTAAGAGGATGCACATTCCATAACAGACCTCCAGGCCTCTTAAAAAGTGGAAGCCTACCAATGCAAAAGCGAATAATGAGAGGACTGACAATCTTTGTGACTGGACCTAGAGGTCAGAACACTGTACAAATCACTTTCTAGAATAAATGAGACCTGACCTAATATTGAAGAAAAGGTGTTTGTAAGTTGAAAGGAATATTGGTGTAGAAAAATGTCCTATTGGCATGAGAACCAAGAACAGCCCCCGATTTCAAAACCAGTTGCTGGAATGACAAACGTTAAAGAACTACACAATTAACCAAATCAAACTACAAATTGTCATTGTTGGATATGTATTGTTATATTGCTATGTTATCAGTAAGTAACGTCTAATAGATTGGCTTGGCAGCCTTTTAGCGTGAGTTGTTGTGGAAGAGTGAGGATATATTGATAGTGATGGAAAAGATTCACAGTAGTAATTTGGGTAGATTTGTGCGAGAAGTTTGTGAGAAACTGAGGAGGATAATACTCTAGATGTTTCTACTTTTTGACGAGGTCATGGAGATGTCAGTTTACCTGCTCTTCATGCACGAAATGTACTGGATTGCAAAGTAATTACTCAAAGGTCAAGAATGAATCATTCCATAACAATGTAAACTCAAAAAATATATTAAACACTGTGAGTGAAATCGATATTCTAAGCCATGGTTTACAAATTTAGAAGAACATAGTGAAAACATTTTTATTTGGTATTTTGTGACCATGTAACTGGAGTTGTCAGAATCTCATCAAGGGACAGACAGGGAAAAATAAACAAATGCAAGACTGTTCGATTCTGTCTGAGAGATACACTAAAGAAAGACTATTGGATGCTGTGGTGGAATCTCGCTTGGCAGCTGGCCCATCTGACTAAACAGTGGGTCAAGAGCAAACAGTTCTAGATCAGGGCCAGTGTGGGAAGCACAACACCTCCTGGTTTACTACAAAAGTGCTATGAGCCAACAAGATGGCACCACTTGTTGATTGGCTCACACTTAGTTCACCACTACACTGCATCTTTTCCACATTTGTTTCCTAGTTTTTTGTTTCCTCGCCTTCCTTCTTTTTGTAGAATGCTGTGCTCCATGGCCCTTGGTCAATTTGGCTCCATCACTAGTGCTGCAATGCTTGGCTCTTCTTTGAGGAATTTTGGGCCTCCGTGTTTTTTTCCTGTGCCTTTGGGCCTCATTATTATCATCGCCCTGGAACTACCCAGTGAGTTTAAACTCCTTTCCCTACTTGTAAATCTTGCAAAGTGTGTTATTTGTATATACCTATTATCATTGTGCCACTTGTTACTGAAGGTCCCTACGCCTCACTCTGAGTTTCCCCATTACAACGCCATCCACTCTGGGTGAGCAGAGGGACGCTCCTGCCCTCGCTGGCGTAGAATGTCTATCTCACTTTCCTTACCCCCAGGCCCCTCTTTCCCTGTTCTGGACTGATATGGAAGGTTGCTATAACTTTCCACCATGCAAGAAGTCTTTAAATGGAGATTGGTGGAACATCGTCTGAGTCCAGAGCCTGGTTGCCCCTCGCAGGACCAGGCGCATTCCTTACTGTTATTGTAGTAACTAGCAGGCAGACAAAGG